>NW_027040855.1:3496926-4208853 GCF_037179485.1 Ochlerotatus camptorhynchus | reverse complement strand
TAAAATTTTCGTCAATTTCCTCATTTTCCGGCAGATTTTTTAGGTTTTCCACAGGAAACCATGAGACAAATTTACTCATCGCTGAGTTCCTGCACTTTTGGCGATTATGAGTAAACTAAACTCAAATTTGGGTCGTTCTCATTCGCCGTGCAAGTGCAAAGCGAGTAATGCACGCTTTAGGCACCGATACATCACAAATGTTCTTCTAATTTAAACTCACACATTCAAACCGGTCTGCAAGTACGATACACGTCCAAAGCGTACCAGACTGCTGTTTCCGTGTTGCTCCCGTTTGACGCATGACTGCTGAAAGTTTCAACTACAACTAGTGGTGCAAACCAACCTGGTCTATACAAGGTGTGAGGAATTGATGACCTGTACGTATTGGTGCAGTTCATTTTTCACTCGGCTTTCAGTCGGCTTAGCACGATTTGCTTCTTCCGTACGCTCAAACACGATCGTAGTTACGTCATAACATTTGTTTCAATCAGCGTTTGCATTGGAAATTGAATATGAATTATAGAATTTCTGTATGAAGCCAACTATGAATGTTTTTCCACTGATTGTTGAGATAATGTATTGACTATTTTATTAGCACACTGTATACCAGGAAAAAACAGCCTGCTGGTGAGTTTTAGCCCGTTTCCAAGTGATTAGTTACTATAAAAATACAAAACGGCTGCTGATATTTCCCGGATACTTTACAAAAGCATACAAGCAAGATTTTCACAAATTTGCTTTCGACTGCTATGACGTCGTGGTCATCCTCTCCCGCAATGTTTACCTTTTTTCTCTCTACCAGCACATACGTGAGGGCTAGATCTCCACACCTTGTATAGACCAGGTTGGGTGCAAACCAATGAGATTCAACACTCCGAAGGGTATAAATAACGGAACCTTTCAATTAGAGTCGGATCCTTGCGATAAATGCGAGAATGACAACTGTAAAAAAATCGAATACTTCATCATTTCTCAATAGTGATGAACTAATACGACATGCATTAAACTAAAGACATATACTACAATAGATCAAATTACTGGTAGCAGTGGTGTTTGGTCCCGAACAGAAAAAAAATCCCAATGATGGTTTACTTTTTCAAATTATCATTGATGAAGCTACAATTAAGCCTAAAGATGCTGACAAATTAATAAATCAAAGTACATGTGGGCAAATGTCAGTTCAATGCAATCCTGTCCAAAGTCCTGATTGCATTTTCTTTCCCAGCTACGATTCATTTTCAAAAATACAACAACATCCTTCAGTGTCCGTTTTCAGCGTAAGCAATTGAATGTGCATTCGCTTTTTCCCCCCGCACCATTTGGGAATGACAATCAACCTTCCCATTACACAATAGACCGAATTTCAAATACACACATCATCGTTTTAGCGTTAGTTTTTATTTATCATATATTTTATTATCAATCTTAGTAAAACAATAAATTACGGAAAACAAAAACTCAACTGTGTGGAGGTTCGTATTTTATAATTGTTAGCTTACTTTCTCTCGCCTTTCGGTGCAATTCCTTTAGCTTTGTGCAACGAATCCATTTTCATTCCAGTTGGTTCTGTTTATCTTTTGTTTGTGTGTGTGATACTTGATAGCGGCGATAAAGTAACTGTTATTATGGTTACAATCTCTAGTAGACTGGTGTGGAATCGTTTAAAATATTTTCAAATCGTTTCAATATATCTTTATTATCTTAAAACATGGGGATCAGATCCAATTGGGTTTCGAGAATGTAGGTGTTATTATAAGTGGTAGAAGTGAGGGAGAAAGGAGAGAGGAGGAGAGAGAGAGAGAGAACAGTTCATTAGGAATAAGTTTGAATTTTAAATTTTCTTATATAGGGAGGAGAAAGTACTAGTAACAATATTTAAAAACAGTAGATAGAGTAGCATCTTTCTGTGTTATTTCATGGAATGAAGGCCATTCAAGTTAGTACTTGTTTCATTAGTTTTTGTGTGTGTGTGTTCATAACGGGATAATACAGGAAAGCATCAGTCTCTTTTGACCTCAATTTTCCGTTACACGTTGATAAGTAGATGAAAATGATGAGCACAAAATTGTTTGCTTCCGATTTCGTTTCTCTACAGTCAAAGCATAGCTTTTGTTTAAATTCTTCCTTCGGCGCACTACATTCGTATAAATAGGTTCTGTTTTACTGTTGCATTGTTTTTTTTTTAATTCTCCAACAAACAATGGGGCGGATTTAGGTATTGTAGAAGGTCTTTGAATGTTCTTTTCATTCTCTATCTCAGGTTTGCGTATGTGTTTGAGTGTGTTTGTGTGAATGGCGGTTGAATGTGAAGATGAAAACCAGATTGGCCTTTTGTTTCGTTCGTTGCCTAATGCTAGCTCTTTTGTTTTCGAGATGAATTTCTTACGGCTAGGATTGTTCCGTGAACTTTTTTTTTCGCCTGTGGTTTGGTTTCTATTGCGTACCAAGTTTGGAATTATTTATTGTATTTCTTACGGTTGGTTTTCAGTTGTTTTGGTCGGTAGTGCGTTAGAATTGTATCGATTCCTAAAAACGTTAATGAAATTCCGTCGTGAGTCTTTCAATTTTCATCGTCAATTCCAATTTTCATCAATTGCTGCAAATATTATATCAGCTTCTTTGTATTTCAATGGTTGAGGTGGGGTCAATTTTGATGCATGTGTATTTTATTCTGACGTTAAGAGCGTCAAATGAGTGAGTTTTCTGCAATGGTACCTAACCCTGGGCCTCAGATAACCTATTCCGTTAAAGCACGATATTACAAAGCCGGAGGTGGCGGATTCGATTCCCGGTACGGTTTAGAAAATCTTTTTTAGTTGGAAATTTTCTCAATTTTCTTGGGCATAGAGTATCATAGTGCTTGACACACAATCAGTGTCTGGAAAATCATTCTCAAATCTCATTCATTGAGCCTCCCTGAGAGAAAAAAACTCGCGTGTGAATGTTGAAAACAAATCTCAGGCTTGAGTTTCTCATGCATTTTCACGCAGTCACGAAGTGAAATTTTGCAAGACAAAACTCATAGGTGAATAAACTCATGCATGAGTTTTGAGTTGTTCCGATCACTGCACACAATATACAAGTTCATGCATTGGATGGCATAGAAAACTCTCTATTAATTTCTGTAGAAGTGCTTCAAACAGCACTAATTTGGGAGCAGGCAAAATTCACAACTTGCCAGAATGATTGTTGAGTCAACAATAAGGCCGCAGGCGAAGGAGGTTCCAAAATCATTGTAGTATTTGGTCGGTTATTCTTACTTCGAAACCTCACAAAATAGGATTAGTTGTCTTCTGGAAACTTGTTCGAATAGATAAGGTCTCCTGGATGGCGAAATTTATAGCTCGATATTCATGATTTAGGCAATAGTTTGTGTACATTTAGATTGTCTTTTGTCTACTAAATCAGTTCTTGATCAACTCGGATGTAAGAATTTGTGACAAACAATGCATTAGATATAGGAAAAAGGGAGATGGGGGGAGGGGGTAAATTTTTTCATCAATTTAGCGTGACATAATTAATGCATGGCCCCAAAGAACCGCGTAGGGTAGCCCAGAATTCACCCTGCCCTTGTCACTGAACAGTTGTGGTTACTTCTTTGTGACGTATTTCAGACATAATCAAGTTGCAGTAACTTATTGTGGATTGGGTGTGATTTTTGTTCAAATAAATCTTTCACGGAAAAATCTCAAATAGTTCATCCTGAAATCGATCGGGAACTTTGTCAAAAAGTAGTCGAAAATGGTTACGTAAAATGTCTGAGGAAAATGACTCCTAGCTATGATGCAGGGAAGGTTTTGCTTTGCTGTCCTGAGATGTGTGCACGCAGAGTAGATAGAAAGAAGATTGATAAAGATTTTGAAGATTTTCTACAAAATGACGGAGCATGATGTAATTGTTGAATCAGATACTTTCATTCTGAATCAGTTCTCTTTATTACACATGAGAAAAGCATAACTGATTCATAAATTGATTTTTTTAGGTGAAAAATCTCTCGTCACGTCTTCCGTCAGGAAAGTAAAGCCATTGCACTGTGGGCCAGGAATGCAATCTAGAGGGGAATAATCTGTATTCCGTTAGTTGTTCACAGAGGACAGTGCAGTCAAATCCCTTTCACAGACTTCAAAACAGAGTATCTGGTACTGCAAAACCTGAGTGGTGCGGAGTCGATGACTTTCAATTTACAAGTTATTTTACTTGTAAAATATTAATTTTCTTGCCTTTGTTTACATCCTCTCAACACCGCTCTCTCAAATTGGTGCCTTTTTTGCCAGAACAAATATGAAAAATCGTTTGTGACTTGTTGTTTACATATGCTTGACTGATCAAATATATTGTAGTGTTCGGAATAAGTTTTGAAATAGTTATCGAATAACAGGGTGTTGACTACTTGGAAAAACCTGGAAAATCAGGGAATATCAGGGAATTCATTTTTGCCCTAGAAAATCAGGGAATCTCAGGGAAACATTTCTTAAACACAAAAGTATGACAAACTTTGCTAGTTTCAAACTACTTGATTACTCGGTGTAGTTTGAAGATGGTTGGTCATTTCAAATTTTAAATAGAGCTGCGAATTTGTGGTTGCTCAATGCTTGATGTTGCATTTTTGCAAGTTGAGCAAGAATTACTCAAATAAAAGGGTATTTTGATGATCTGCGCCTAATATAAATTCAGCTGAGTGTTGACACATTCCTGAGTTGAACTGATCAACCCTGAGGGTTGATAAAAATCCATTTCCGTAGTCTCTAGACATTGTTAGTTGTTGCCAAATGTAACCTCCAAATTTGTATGTCTTGGTCTCTTAGTAGATGTTACAACTAATTGCGTCTGACTTAGATCCTTTGGGCGTATTGGAGCGCTTTTGAGTAAATTCAAGTATGGTAAAGAGTTAAGAGAAGAGAATTATTTTTTTGTTTGAACACTTATAGTTCCTGTTCCTTATTGTGTTCTTATCTGCCTGATTAGATCAGAGAATAAATCAATTGAAAATTTAGGATAATTTTCTTGCTTGGGTGGATTTTTGTCTTTGATGCTTGGAGTAGCACTTTTATGATTGAAATATGATTCAAAGAAACGGAGACAAGCATTGCCTTGACAGCATAGCGTGACTTTATTGAGTATTCTAAGTCTTCTAGGTAAATCTGATTAGCTCGGAAAATTAGCTTCTCAGTGAAAGGTGAAAGCGCTGTTTTTTACGATTTCCCACCATATAGGAATATGGCCGCAAATTAGCGTTTGGTTAAGCGTATTAACCGATATAATTTTCTTGTGGAGCTGAAGGGATTAAATACAAGTGTTTCATATGTAAAATGTAGGTGAACTGGTTGAATTTCTGCCCCTAGCGTTGAGTTCAGAAACAGTCAGAAAAGAACTTCTAAGTCGGGTTGAAAAAGTTCGCGATATTTCACGAAGTTCAACTAGGTAAAAGTTCGCGAGTCATAGCGAGTTTTAGTGAATATTTTCAACAGCTTCTAAGGGTGAGAAAATCGCCATGCCAATGATTTCTTCTCATATCAAGGATTAAATCGAGCAATCTTGTTGAAAATGTTAAGCGATTAAGCAATTGTTTGTAGATTGATATCGAGATGGTTCAGTTTCGCGATCACAATTTGTGAATTTAGAAAAATGTGGCGCCTTCCCGTTTTTATCAACTCGCGATTTCTTCATTTTTTGCATTCTATAAAATGTATCGAACGCTTTATTCAATTTCAGATTGTACTGGACCACTCTTCATGGGTTAGAGGTCCATGTGGTATTTCATGAAAAAATGTCCAGAAAGCACTACCCATCTAACAATTTTAGCTGCAGACTAGCTGATACAACTGAAAAATTACGTTATGCATCTAATTTGTGCCTGTATAGGCTGGTCTGCAGCTAGAACTGTTTGTTGGGTAATACATATCTGAGGAAAGTAATAGCTGATGAGATCGTGTTGACAAAACCATCAACTGGAATTTGTTTGAAAATTACTGGAAAATCAGGGAACATCAGGGGATTTTGTTTTCTTCATTGAGTCGACACCCTGAATAAAAAACTGATCAATATCAAGTCAAACGGTCGAATATGCTTTTGCTGCTTTCCCTCAAACGCGTTTATTTTGATGTTAAAGTTTTCTTTGTGGAGGATGTTTACAATCATTAGTGCTTATTGCCATGAATTAATCGTACTTTTTCATTGATATGAATAAATTTGGCCAGCTTCTAAGATACACTTATTTTATTACTTTTCAATTTTATTGTAGGATAAAATGTTGAGTGCTGATCCTAATACTTCATCTTTCGAACGAATCTGTTTAAGAGGCATAAGCATGTTAGGTACCTCTATATATGCATTTAGATTAACATCCGAAATCGTTTCTTTTTGTATATTCGCCCCTAGTAGGATTTCCCGCTGTTTCTTTTTATGAATCGGTAGGTCTTAGAAAATATCAACAAATGTTAATCTAAGTGCATAACTACGGGTACCAACCACTTTTGCAGTGCCAGGTACTAGGTATGAAGTCTGTGAGAGGGAAATTACATATCGAGAGTCATCGAAATGCATGGCTTGTTGAGAGAATGAGCTCGTGAGAGAGAATTCTCCCCCTCTCAAATTTGAATGTTTTGGCTCTCTGGGAACTGGTAGTGAAGCGGGTAAAACACGTTTGAGAAAAGCTTTGTCTATTTAATTGTTGCTTGTTTAACAATAATTTTCAGGGAACACTGAACGACAAGGTTCAAGAATGATATCTAAAGGTTGTCGTCAACGATTTTTGACCTGATTATGTATCAAAAGCGTATTATTTTCACTTTTCCAAATTTCTATATTTACTACCAATGGCACAGAAGTAGCTTTGACTAAATGGTTCATTGTATAATGTGACACAATATTTGTCAAATGAAATTAACTAACCACTGGCACAGCGAAGGTAGGGTACTACCTCTTCATAAATGGCCTTAAGGAACATATAAAATTGTCTTTTAGCATGGGAGTCTACTTCTGTGCTTTTCATACAGTCAGCTCTTTTCTACTTGATCCCTCCCTAGCTTGATATTCCCGTTAACTGGAAATCCAGGATACTTCGACCACTTTTCCCATTAAAATTTCCAAAATTTACCTCCGTAACTCGAAATCCTCCCTAACTCGAAGGTTCATCCAATATTTGAATTTATATTTTAGGATTCTTCAGACTTGCCCGGAAGTTTTTTTTTTTTATTTCCCCTGAAAGTTCCTTGTGACTACTCCCGGAAATTTTCTCTTTGACTTTTTCAAGAAGACTCTTCCAATTTTTCCCGGAAATTCATTCCATCTTTACGCGGAAGGAAGTTCCAGTTTGGATTTCTCCGGAAGTTTTTTCCGACATCATCTGGGAGTTTATTCCAGACTTCCTCCAGAAGTTTCTTTTGACTGCTACTGGGCGATTCTTGCGATTTATCGTGGAAGCACCTTCAGACTTCCGCCAGAAGTCCTACGGACTTGTCCCGAAAGTGTCTTCCGACTTCCTCCGTAAATTTCGCTGGAAGTTTTGTCCAACTTGATCCAAAAGCAATTTTACTTATCCTAGATGTTGAACTCTCGACATATTCTGTCAGCTTCCTCCGGATGTTTCTGCCAACTTACCTCGATTTTTTTTTTTAAATTCAAGACCCTGGACTGGACTAGATTTTCAGGATACAGTCACTTTGAAGAACTACTAAGAGAATTTTAGATTTTTTTTCCCAAAGCATTTTTGAGCCGATTTTAGAATGAATTCTAAATATAACACCAAGGTATTTTAGAGAATATAAAACTGAACAATGCAAGAGGTCCTAAATAACATTGATCGATTCCCTACATCGACTTTCTCTTTCGTCAATAACTTGAGTACCAAAGCATACAATTATTGACTGCTTATGCTGAGTGTGGAAGCACTGTACCTACTATTCAATCCATTGCTCTGTGCAGACCGTTTGTACCGGTAAAGGACGAGGCAATGAAAGAGCCAACAAAAACATTCAGTCATTCACGAACAGGTGACTCACACCGCTTGCTTTCGCTCACACAGCATGTAAATTGAGGCACTTTTCCATAGAAAATGTACGCTCAGTCATTCAAAACAAGTATTGGATACCATCACGGAAGAATAAACGTGCTGATTGAGCTACTGACTGAGTGCTTGGCTGTCATTGACTTGTTTAACTCTCAATCATTCAGACTCCCACGAGGTAGTGAATGATGAGGCAGATGGCAGTTCATATTCATATGAAAATGACTCATTGAACTTGACTGTTTGGCGCACTGTTGAGCACACAATCGTTTCTTGTCGTGTTTGTCGTATTAGAAGCTAGATAATAGCTTCTATCATCGATCTGTTTGCTGAAAATAGCTGGGAATGTCTTAACATGGCCGTGAGGATACAAAGAAAAAGTCGATGAAGAGAGTCTGTCAATGTTACTTAGAACCTAATGCATTGTTCAGCTTGATATGTCCTATGAGCGAATTTTGACCAAAACTCCACGTCGATTGTGTGAGTATTTTTTAAGTAGCTCTGTGGAAAACTCCATGGTGATTTTGAAGAAGATTCCAGGATCTGTGAAAAACATCAACGGAATCGAATTTTGAATTACCCTTAGAAGAATTTTAAGTTTATTCCAAGGATAATTTAAAAGGCATCACGAAAATATTTTTTAGAAAGTTTTAAGGGCAATTCCAAGTGAATTTTCCGTAGAATTTAGAGAAGTGCTCCATTCTGAGCAAACTTTTATGACAATTAAGATGTGAATAGCATGGTAATTCTAAGGAGGAATCAAGCAAATTAAAAAAAAGCATTTAATTGAAACTTTAGTGAATTCTTAGAAAATGTTTAAAATTCGTAGAAAATAAGTTCGAATTTCATAGATTTTTTAGAGTGTTCTGTAGAGAAGTTCTGCATTGTTATAAACAAAATTTCAAGGGTCTCCTAGAGAGAATCTCAAATTTATAGAAATCATGTAAAATCTTGAGATAATTTTCAAAGACTTCGATCGTAGAAACAAGTTATAAATTCCAGAAAAAATGTAGTGATCCATTTACGTAGTTATCTCTTGGGCTCAATCGCTTTTGGTGTTATGCTTAATTTAAATGTGTATCGCACAACCGGGAATCCCGGAAAATTACTAATTGGGATTTGTTGATCACCATCTTTAGATTTGGTTAACTGGTTTCGGAAATATGACTGAAACATATCTTGGAATCAGGGATGACCCAAAACGTACCAATCCCCTGCGTCACTTCAACTCAATTGAGAATTCGAAAACAAGATTATTGACGATAATATTGAGTGGCCTGAACCATATTGGTCACACACGATCCTATTCCGGTGCCCCTAGAAAAGTGACTACCCGAGCAAAATCCAGCATCAAAATGACAGCAAATTGAAATCAAATTTCAAACATCAAACTGAAATCATTCAGTGTTCACTCGGCTGTCGACAGAAGCAGGCCACTCTCGATGTGTGTAACACAAGCGTCTGTTTACTTGGCAGCAACCATTGCTGCGATGGAAGCGTGCTGCCCCCCGTTGGTGATACTGCCATACAATGAAACCACTGGAAGTGGCTCCCGTTCTGATGGAGGAGGCTTATTGGATAGGGGAAGATAAAGTGTTTATTGTGTTGCACCTTTTGACTATAGTGTTAAGATGTTTAGTATAGTACACAAGAATCATCGGCTCTGTAAAGTTTATTCAATTGAGCTTTAACAAATAAATCCACCAAAAAGTTTCATTCTGAAATCGGTTTACGCAATTGAAAAATTTGATAACAAATTGAGTTTTCAGTTTGATCTCTCACTGAGAGCAGAATTAGTTTTCAATGCGATATTTTAACCGTTAAAACGACGAAAACGACAGCAATCTGAGTGGTTATTATCATGGACATCACAACATCAAATTATGTTTTCAATTTAAGCCCAGACATTGCTCGGGTAGAATCTTACTTAACTCAAAAGAAAGGCTACGTGTGATTCATCAAATCACATAAGAATTCAAAAACAAGATCATTTGTGGTCGTATGGAGTTCCCAAGAATATTTACACCAATATTAGATTGATGCACTTCTTTTGGCTTTATTACGTCCCCATTGGGACTTTACGCCGGCTCTCTTAGTGTTCTTTGAGCACTTCCACAGTTGTTGATTGAGAGCTATCAAAGCCTGTACCAATTGAGTTTTTTTTTAATTTAGAAAAGTATATCGGTTTTGATACATCATTTGAAAGATCTTCGTTTTCTGAGCACAACGATATTTTTATGAATTTTCGCTAATGTAATCGCACTTATTTCAATTTTCACTTGGGTTTCGAAAGAAGCAGGAAACTCTCGATAAGAGTCTCGCGATCGTCTGTTTACTCGGCAGCAACCATTGTGTGGTCCAGGTTGCCAAGTGATTTTTCGAAAAATCAGGCTGTTGTAGAGTGAAAAGTCTGGATTTGTCCGTATCAGTGTTGGAAAAATATCAAATAATCAAATTTCACCAAAGCACAATATCACGCTTGATTTTCGTAGCTAAAAATCAACAAGCAAACAACTGCGGTTGATATCGTTAGCTTTGATATTGCAGCTCGGAATATCAAGCTAACAAAACTCACCAACTGCAGATCTCACCAAACTGTGGTGAGATTGAGTTTCGTGATTTTCTCGTTACACCCGAACGCAACCCAAACTTCCATTAGGCTGGCAGCAATCGTTTCGTGTCTGCCATCGGTGAAGAGTAAAAAGAGATAGCATTATCATACCTCCTCTTTCTAAGAAAACGAGGTGCAACACAATCATATTTGCGTCGATTCAACTCTCAGCTTTAACTTTACACGTTGTGAATAGTCTCATAATATCAAAGGAGCTTGTAAAATCAAGATCAAGCATGATATTTTGCTCCATTATCACGCGTGGTATTTGAGAGCGTATGAGAGCGGAAAAATATCAATTTGCTAATGATCATGCCATCACTGGTCTGGATGTTCTTTATAATGACGTTTTTTAAATATATGTCAAAACCTTAACACCAAGGATAATGGCTTGTTGCATATCTCCTCGACCATCAAATGTTAATATATTATTTCAAAGTATGCCAAAGTCATTGAGCTGGCACCAACACATTTTGTTGTGGCTCAAACTTTAACCCCAGAAGTTAACCACATTGCTTGGTTCATCCAGAAATTGATTCCAAAAGTTAAAATCAGCTATCTTAAATCTGAATAATTTCCCAAGGAATAATATTTGAAAGTTTTCCGTGAGCAGTAAAACCGTTTGATGCCCACTTTATTTAACATTGTAAACCAAGGCGAATTGAGAACTCTGGAAAATGATAAAACGTCTGGTCTAGACAAGAGATTGTTTGGATGGTCCATTAATATGGAAGGTTGGCAACGCTGGTGTTGCCCTCCTCATTGTTCTTCATCAGCAGTTTTTTCGGTCGATGCGTCGTCGACTTTCGAGAGCAACCGTTTCGTGATGAGTGTGTGAGTGATGACAACGTTTTGTGTCCATTGCTACAATTGAAACGCTCGGCCCCCCGTTGGCGAAGCTGCCATACAATTAAACCACCGGATCCCGTTCTGATGAAGGAGGCTTTTTGGATAGCGGAAGATAAAGTGTTTAAGTAAATCCTCGGCTGTGTAAAGTTAATTCGATTGAGCCTTATCAAATGAATTAATAATCAAACAATGGAACTTATTTAGAATAGTTGCAGCGTACCAAAAATAATTAAATTTTGGATTTCGCTTCCATTTTAAATGCAGATAGATCAATACCGCTAAACAACTCAATTGTTAGCTCGCTCCCATACAAAGTCCCACTGAGGGGCGCTAAGATCTTGATTTTATTGAAATAGTTCCAGTGCACCAAATTTGGTGAAATTTTGGATTTCGGTTTCATTTTTAATGCAGATTACCAATATGCATTTACCTCAATATCCTCAAAAAACACAATTGTGGCAAGTACAGATATGATCTACCAAATGCAGTGTCGAACTTTTAGCTGTCAACCCTCAACTGCTCGAGTTATGGGTTTAGTCCTTTCTATAATTTGATAAATTGATGGAAGCAATATTTAGTTCTAAACTAATCTAGCTTATCTTGAGCTTTCTTTTTTGTTTAACCATTGTTTTTCTTCCAATTCGGTCACGAAAACATAATTTTAATTGAAATTTGATTAGGACCAACTACTTAGGTTTCACATGCCGAAATGTTTGACCCAAATTTCAGTCATAAATTATCAGTCTGACGTTTTATTTAATTTAATCTATTTATCAAGGCTCAGTAGTGGTGACTTTGTGGAGCCGTAATGCATTATTCGTTTTACAATGTTTCCTAACACTAAAGTTAGTTGAAGAAGACTGAATACTCGCGGTTTACAGGTTCCATCGTTTTCACATATTTACTGCTTTATTCTAGCAGATCGAAGTGAAAACGAAACATGGTAATCCAATAATGCAAGCTTCTATCATTTTGCATGTATGGTTTAAAAAAGAACAGATTTAATTGAATGCGTTAAGTGTTCATGTTTCAATCAGATTTCATCCCGAAAAAAATTACATGAATCAACCGCATAATTCGAGCAGTTCAAAATGACGTCGTAAAATAATAATACTATGAGATTTTTGCTATTAGAACCACAAGAAACATAGTAATTTGTTGGTCCAGTTTTCTGGCATCGCGCCAAAACTGCTTGACAAAGTGGTCCATTATTCCTGAGATTTTCTCGAATTTGAAATATATCTTCTTATCCTAACCGGTGGTGACCTTTTGCTCCTAATACCAGTCGATCCTATATGGATTTTTTTTTTTAAATCGACTCAATTAGAGACCATTTTGAATATTCTCCTATTGACCATCATTGACTGCTGACCGTCCCAGACGTCCCTACACGTAATCCTCTTACCACCCAGAATAACCCTCTCCACTGAAAAACAACAACAACAACAGCACCAACCGACACAAGGAGTCTCTAATTGGAAATAAAGTTGGATTTATTTCTGAACCCGGCAACCCCCGGAGCTGAAGTGGAGAAAACTGAAAGGTAAAGCCGGTTTACATCTGCGTTTACCTACAGTTAAAGGAAAACTCACTCATTTTTCGCAACGCTGCATCAGCTGTGGTGAAATTAAAAATGGCCAAATGATTGTTAGAAGAAGAAGAATAAGAAGAAAACGCAGTTTTGTAAGCCATCAATCTGAATTCCATTTGCTTGCTGATTTTTGTTTTATTCAACTTATCCTCTTAGCTTTTATCATTCACACTATTTATAAGCGGGAGTTTTTGTTTGTTTTTCGTTTGCACGGATAGTCGATGGAAAATAGTGGGATTTTTGTGTTCATTTGCGATCATTTGATTGTATGTATATAGGATAGGAGAGATTTTCGAATTCCGGCGAATTTCGCAATTCTTGTTTCACGTTTCAAAAAAAAAAAAGAAAGCCGGGTGCAATATTGGCTGCCTAAATCTTGTCACGTTCAGCAGGATCATTTCTAAATTTTCATTGTTTTGTTATATACTTTATGAATATGCGTGTATGTGTGTGTGTTTGTGTTTTATTGAGTGTTAGCTGTATGGATAGAGATTGTAAATACTTCTGTCATTTCTTTCTTCTTTGCTCTTTTTTTTTAATTACGCTATTAGACTCTTTGTTTAGATTGTTCTCTCCTAATAACATTTATCGAAATATGAGTGTGTGTGTGTTTACTTTTTAGTATTTTTTTGTAAGTTTTGCTTCCTTTAGCTTATTCTGATTTTAGACTACTAGTTTCCTTGTGAAAGAGTTTTTTTTTTGAGAAACAGTGCCGGAGACAGCGGTCGTCACTGACTGTTGTCTTGATTTTCATACGCGCACAAAAATACCATCGAAAGTCTACTACTGTACTTATTTGTTTTGGTGGTTGGGTTTACTGATCTATCTGGTTTGTTTTTGTTCATGTTTCGCTAGAAAAAAGTGTCTCTGGTATGTAGGTATGTGTTTTTAGTACTAACACTAGTAGCTGTAGTAGTAGCTGTAGCAGCAGCATTAGCAGTTAGTTGCAGCAGTAGTCGTATCGTTATAGGATGCTGTTGTAGAAACAAACTATTCCTTGGTGGCTTCCTGCGACTCCTGTTCCGCCTCCGGGGCGGCTTCTTCGGTCGTCGTCTTTTGCTCGTCGACGTTGGCAGCGGCCTCCGCTGCGGCAGCAGCCGCCGCACGGGCTTCGGCATCTGGATAGGGGAAGAGAAAAGATTGATATTATTGACTGGACTAGAATAAGTCTTACTACAGAATACACTCTCAAGTAACATTTGCAAGTTTTACCAAGGATTTAAAGCATTATTTAAGTCTAAAACATGGTTTAAAGATCCCTCATAAAACCAAAATTATTACTTGGGCTGTTAAAGGAAAATTTAGACCAACATAAAAAAGTGGCGGAAATTTATTTTCGTCAGTGCATGTTTTCAACACTGAGCTAACCTTACTTTTCCGTTTGCTTTTATTCTTCCTTCTCAATGGTAGTGAAAAAGATATCATCGAATGACAGCCAAAGCTTGCCCTATTATGGACAGGAGGTTTAGTTCACTAATAATCGCCAAAAGTGCAGGAACTCAGCGATGAGTAAATTTGCCTCATGGGTTCCTGTGGAAAAACTATAAAATCTGCTGGAAAATGAGGCAATTGACGAAAGTTTTACTCAGTCTAGGAGTAGTACCAATAGACTGAGTCAATCCAATCTTTACATCTCTCATATTCGGGAAGTTTTTCCTGGCCAAACCTGGTAAAACGAGGCAAATTTACTCATCGCTGAGTTCCTGCACTTTATGTGATTTATGAGTTAACTAAATTCAAATTTGGGTGTTCTCATTCACCGTGTAAAAATGTAGTTTTAAGGTTTCCTTTATTCTAATCTTGCCCGTTCGACTGAAACCCGATGCGATATGTTTGCTGGAAGTACAATTTTAACAGATTCAACACAGATGGCGGTAGTGCTGTAAGACCGATGCTATTTAATAATGCTATCTCGCATCTTAAAGTTAATTTTCGTATGCTGATAAATTCAGATTATTCCGTCTTCACTAGAATGATTCTGAATGCATATCAATGTTCATCAATCTCTTTCTCAAGTAAACATTTAAAAGTTCTTCTACTATTGTATTCCTAGTCGATTTTTTCTCTTCGCATTGCCACAGTACAGTGAACTAATTTTTCGAAATTATTACAATGCAGTGTAGTGAAATATTGCATTAGCTAGCAAAAGCAACAATGATGCACGCACCGAAAAATGTTATTCCAGCCGAGTTATTAACAAACGAGAAATTCTATGAAGAAAATCGATCACCGCAGTTAGGCCCTTATGATTCCTGAACACTAAATTTATTCTAGCACGCTGTATCAAAGTAGGCCTTGGAGACACATTAGGTGGAAGAAGGCAGAGACGATGTTAAATAAAAGACGCACGAAGACTGAAATCAAGTTCCAATCGAGCCGCAAAATGCGGTTCCAATCGATCAATGTAAATAAACACAAGCGCATCATTAGGAAAAGCGTGGGAAGTATTGAGATTGAAATATAATGTTTTAGAATTGAATAATTTTGTTTGCGTATGTAAAGTGTAAATCGTCAACCAGACAGGCCTTTTATAATATTTTATGTCATCATAAATTTAATTATCTATTCCCTCGTCCGCTATAATTTCAAAAATAGGAACAGCACCTAGCACTGCTAATAGTTTTCCGCTATCCGATGAAACGTTTAAATGTAAATCGTAATTGAAATGTAAAAAGTATATTTATTTCAAATACATCAGTTTAAAATCGACTTTCATTTAAACGACAATTCAATTATCAATATGGTAGATTAATTATGCTAGATCATCGAGAGTTTTCCGCCACGCTTTGACCAGGAGGAAACCGACCGAATTGAAACCACTTTTCTCTGACGACGTTGTCCAGAAAAAACTTACATTTGTCACGTTTTATTCGTTGTAGTTTTACAAAAGGATGCTGTGCATTTCAATGAAATTTTATAAATAATTACCGATACGGTCAAGAAAGAATTCGTTTTACCGTGACGATGAAGCAGACGACAGTCACTCAAATTAAAAGTCACTCGCAGTAAACACAAAATTGCAGTTTGCCAAATCTTGCAGACAAAATAACTTAGTTGGCCGTGAAACCAAATTTACTTTTATTGTCTCAGCGCGTCTCTTATCAAGCATCGTCTCTGGAAGAAGGGGGAGTTGTGCGCGTTTGAAAATCAAATCATGCGGGCAATTTCATGGACGATTATCATCGCAGAGGAGCGGAGGTCCAAAACCTCTCAAAAACTGTCTACTTTGCTTATGAACAGTCCCTTATGGATTACAAGTTAGCATTTAATATGTAAAGAGGGAGTTCTTGGCACTGAACAAGTCTACCAGTCTACGAAATACGCTAAGCAATTGGAACGAAATTCAAAGAAAATTACTCAACCCATTCTTGGAGCTCTTCACAGCATTTGATGGTAAGTTACATTACATAGTCAAATAAGACAAACTACTCAAAATGGGAAATATTGGAGACCCAGTATCAGTCGAAAAAATCTACCTCATCCAAAAAGCAGCGCTGATCTCAATAAAGCACTTTTTCTCTTCGAAACTCGAAAACCAACAAGCCATTCTACCAAGTGCATTTATCCTGTCATTTTAGATGATAATTCTAGACGAACAATTAAAAAGGTCCGATCGATTCTCTCCATCGACTTTCTTTTTCGTTAGTAGCTCAGCTACAAAAAAAACTCGGTTGAGCTTGATGTTCGCGATGCTAGCTGAGAATCAGAGGAGATTATTTCTGTGTTACCTGACTTATAAAGAATATACGTTGTACACGAGTACCCCGAATACAACGTATAGTTCGTTTAATTTTTCATTGCAAATGCTATGTAAATTTAGACGAGTCATACGTTGTGTTCGGGGTACTCGTATACAACGTTATAAGTCAGGTAACACAGTAGGGGAAATGGATGCAATGTCGGCCTAAATGCCCCTAATTTGGGCCCATATATAAATTTAGCAATCGACTAAATTTGCAATAGCGACATTAGTACCGTCCCAATGATGCGTTCATATAGATAAAATTGATAAATCAAGACCAACCATTGAAATGGCCTCAACTCCATTTTGCAAACAAACCTTGCAAGGCCATTTTCTCGTGAACCGAAACCTACATTCGCAAACCTTAACCACAATCGGGTAGAGGAGAATTTCCTCTACTTGTTCGTTTTGTTGTTTTGCCTTGGTGGACTTCGGCTCGCGAGAAAATGGCCTGGCCTGGAAATTGTTTGCAAAATGGAGTTGAGGCCTTTTCAATTGTTGGTCTTGAAATAGCAGATTTTTAGCGATGGGCCCAATCTTAGATCCTTAGGCCAACATTATAGCCATTTCCCCTATGTTACAAAAATAATGTGAAATCTGTTGGTAAACGGTGATTGCTTTTTACTAGATTCGTTTCGTGGTCGTGGGCTATAGTCTTTATTTTTGTACTCATGCTCTACCATCACCACTCTCGCATAGCACGAGCGGTAAAACAAAATTCATGTGAAAAGAAAACTATCAAATAACTATCATATCGACAGCGTCATTCCGTTATAATTCTTCTATTTTGTGTGTATTTCAACTATTTTTGATTAGCAATGCTTCCTCTCGCTTATCGTTGCATATTATATTGATAATTGTCATAAGCACGGAATGAGCAGCTCTCATAATGAGAAAAAAACCAACACGAAAGCGGAGCATTCTTCGGTGGCACGGTCGTATGAGAGCCATGTCATATGACATTTTAGTTTGGTACTGTATTTCGATAGCTTATGTTGCGAGAGTCAGATGGAAAGGCAACGGATTATCACAGAAAATACGATGACTACTGTGACCGCGTACACCACTGGATAGGACCATTTGAAATGTTGATCGAGAATTGCGTTTTGCAATCTAAAATGATAGGCTTAATGTCTTTAATGTCGGCCTAAGTGTCCCTATTGAGCCTGTACATACATTTCGAAGGAAAGCATTTTTTCAATTGCGTCCAAAAACATCCATTAGGATTGTCCAGATGAGACATTATTCCATAAAAAATTGAAGAACGTGAGATCGATAGGACCCATCTTTAGATACATAAACCAACATTAAAGCCATTTCGCCTACGTAAAAATAAAACTAGTTTCGATTTTTGGATAATTATTCATAGTAAATTGCACTTTAAGATTTGGGTTACATCAAGCTGAACATTGCATTAGGTCCGAAGTAACATTGATAGATTCTCTTCGTCGACTTTCTCTTTGCACCCTCACGGTCATGTTAAGACATTCCTAGCTATTTTCAGCACCCAGATCGATAAAAGAAGCTATTATCTATCTTCTAATATGACAAACATGACAAGAAACGGTTCTATACCCACGTTATTAACTGACCTTGAAGACGTATAACAAAATGTATAACAAATTGCCAAATTGAGATAATTATTTTTGTAAACAATGGCTTCAAACGGCAATTTGTCGAAACTGATAGCTTGCCCATGCAAACTACCGTGAGGTGATAGATAGGATGGAGAGGGAGGGTGTATGATTATGTGACAAGCATTGCATTATTGGGAAAACGTGACGAAGGGCGTTCCATTTTCCCACAATTCCATCAGGAGGGTGCAATTTTGAATTAAACTGCGCTCAGGGGCTGTTCATATATTTCACCTCCCTTTTCCGTGGACAATCGACCAAGTCTCGGCCAACGTACGAATCGATTATACTTTACCTTCTCCGGATTCCATGAAACTTCGCATAATGGATCACATCATTCGAGCAGCAGTTTAAAGTGACATTTCTAGATAAACATTTCAAAAGGTCCTATCTGCATTCATCGACTATCTCTTTCGTTAATAACTCAATTTCAAAAGCATTCCTTGCTGTGTTCAAACTTCTAAGCGCAAGACAATCCGGAGAACTTCGAGATTAGGGCGTAATTACTTTTGTAAACAAACACGTCAATCACCTATTTCTCGCTAATTAAAGCTCTATCTCGAAAACTAGCAACACAAACAGGTAGAAGAATGACTCTTCTATCATTTGGTATAGTTTGTTTGTGATATTGAGCTTTTATTCGCGAGCAATCGGCGATTGACTTGTTCGTTTACAAAAGCAATTACGCCTAAATCTCAAAGTTCTCCGGAACTTCTGCTATCAAACTGTGTGGCAAAAGAGCACGAAATATGTTTTCGTAGGCGTGGTTATCAAAAGAGAAAGTCGATGAAGAGAATCGATCAAAGCAGATAAGACCTTTTGAAATGTTCACCGAGATTTCCTACCACTCGATCTTTTCCGAGGAACAATATGTTGAAACATTGTCTTCTAGAACCTCGGGAAAACACGGTCTTATTTATGCTAACCTACCCCAATCTGGAATTTATGGCTTCATTTTCTTATCACCGTTGGTAGAAGGTTGTCCTAAAACTGTTCGACAATAAGATTAATTGTTCGCTAGGGGCAATGAACTAACTTTATGCTGGAACTAGGCCATTTTTACTCTTGTCAAATAATGTGCAGAAACCATATTTTGTTAGTTCAGAAAATCGTTTCCTGTGCACAAATCACATACACACTTAGAATTTATTTTTGTGTTCGGTAATTTTGCTACCGAAATCTCAACAGTAAAACGGTAAAACTTTGGCGCTAAAGTTGTCTTGAATCGGCAAAGGAGCCTTCAAAACGCACGATTGCGTAATAATGAAACTCGCAAAATTTGCATTACGGCCTCGATGTAACTTAAAACCGTCAAAATTGCAAACAGGAAGCAAGAAAATAGTACTGCATAATTGTAAAATGGCACGGAAGTTCACCGCTCTGAAAAAATAAATAAGTTATGATTTTTCTGTAAACACATTTATTTCTATCTCATCATAAAAAAAAAAAAATAATTGGACCCTCAGCAAAACCGAACCTTCGATGTTTTGTGATTTTTGAGTCCAACTTTATGCCATGATGACTTACAAAAAAATGTTTTTTCCCGTGAATTTTCTTTAGAAAGCAAGAAAATTTGTGATGTTTTTAGAATTTTGATAGCTTTTTCCAATACTTTTAGAAAAATCAAAACGTAATTATTTTTTTCGGTGCAGTGAACTTTCTCAAAAACGCCTAAATGACCTATAAACGGAATTATAACATTCAAGCCCCTAAATTACCTTCAAATGCCAAATTATTCGGCAAAAAATGTCTAAAAACATAAAAATTGGCCTAAATTGGTCAAAATTATCCTAAAGTTAAGCGATAAGCCATCAAACCGCTTAACGGAATCCTTCATGAAGAGATTTTGAAGTGGATTGAAATATGTCTTACATATAGCCCTAACAAATTTGGTTGTTTTGGGGGCTAAATTTTGGATTTTTCAAAGTATAATCACTATTTCGCTGCACTGTAGCATTCATGAATTAAAATTAATACCTGCACGAAATTTGTATAGTTTCTGAGATACGTGCCATCAGGAAAAAAAAACAAAATAGCGCCCATTTATGGATTCTATCAACTTTCACCTTAAGCATTTTTAGGCCGTTTTGGTGGTTTTAAAGCCATTTGGCGGGTTTATTCTTTATTGTAATTTCTAAGGTCAATTGGAGACGAACATGTCAAAATGGCCTACGTGGCAAATATAAACAGTGGCTTCGACTTTTCGCGGATTTAGCCGCATTCAGGCAGATCAATAGTAGTATAAGGTAGAGGAATTTTGCTTCATCAAATAGTGTAGTTAGTTTGCTTACCTTTGGCGTACTGACCATTTCACATGTTTGTTTTTAATTTGGGTTTTTTCAAGGTTATTTTCGGAGCTTTAGGCGGTTTTAGCTTTTTTAACGTTTCTTTTTTGCAATTTTAAAGTTTGTTTTGACGTTTTTGTTTACCTTTTGTTTTGTCGATTTTATGCTGATTTGACGATTTAAAGTCCATTTTGCTGTTTCCATGGATCTTTTGGTCGTTTTAGTCTATTTGTATGGTAGGCTCTAATGTTGGCCTATGGATCAAAGATTGGGCCCATCGCTAAAAATCTGCTATTTATCAATTTTATCTAGATGAACGCGCCATTTGGACGGTACTAATGGAAATTTTGGTCGCTATTGAAAATTTAGTCGATTGCTGAATTTATGTATGGGCCCAAATTAGGGGCCTTCAGGCCGACATTACATCCATTTCCCCTATTTAGTGTTTTGATTTTTGCGCTTTTGAAGTCTTGATTTGGCGATTTCGACCAATATTGTTGTTTGAAGCTATTTTGCGGTGTCCGTCCATTATGAGCTTTGAAGACTTTATCAGTGTTTTTAGGCCATTTTAGCTTAATTTTGATCCACAAACCACGTGGACAATTTTTGAGTGATTCCAGATCCTTTCCCTCTGCGTGGATCTTTCAACCATACTGATTTTTTTTAAGAATTACAGTCTACGTTGTATGCGGGCAACCCCATACAGTGTGCTTACGGATTTTATGAAAGTGGGTCTCAATAATCAACGCTCAGTTTGAGAACCGCTGTACCCTAAATTCCCAGTGCTCTTTAGTGTTATGGCTATGTGTACTACGAACTTACCTCTCTGAGCCTGCTCCTTCCAAATCTTCTTGTTCTCTGCCAGACAGGTGATCCACGGTTTCTTAATCTCGAACCGATCCGGTTTTGCGCCATTCTTAACGTCCGGTTTCGGCTTCGGCTTGTCACCGGCACCTGCCTCCGCATTACCACCACTACTTCCGCCTCCTGCTCCTCCACCTCCTCCGCTAGTGCCTCCGTTATTGGTTATTGCTTCATTACTTGTATTATTGTGGCTGCTACTGTTGTTGTTGTTGTTGTTGTTGTTGTTGTTGTTGCTGTTGTTCGGTACACTTAGAGTATTGTTTCCTTTAATGCTAGTATTATTGTTATTGTTGTTCTTGCTATTACTACTATTCATTGCGATTGGTGCTATCGGTGCTAAGATTATCTCTAACATATCGGCACACACAGCCATACTGGGCTCGACGATAAATTCGATAAAACCGATCTGTGACTCCGCCACCAGCGTATTGTTCCGATCGCAGAGCGGACTAAAGGGGAGCCCGAGTTCCTGCTCGAGATCGCCCTGCCGGAAGAACTCCTCGAGCAGTAGCATAGTCCACTTGTGATGGATGTCCCAGCGTTTGGCCGGATGAGAAATATCACAACAATGCAGCACCAGCGAGAGCGCCTTGGACTTGTCCACCTGCGGCTCGGCCAGCGTCAGCAGGTTACGCATGTTCTTCAGTTGCTGAAAGTGGAACGACATATCGGTCGCGAGTACCATGTCAATTATCAGTGACCGCAGCTCGCGGTACTCTTCCTTCGAGAGATTCTGCAGCACGTTGCAGTCGTCCTCCTTCAGCACCCGGAACGCTGCACTGATGTGATGATTCTCTAACACGGCACGATCGTTGTACAGCATCGCTGTATCCGATCCGGACATCACGTGGAAGTTGTTGGTCGTCCCCGTGTGCTCGTAGTCGTGAATTAAGGCCGCTAAAAGCGTGGCGAAGATCTCCAGATCGGTCAGCCAATGCATCATCCCCGTCTGGCAGAGGATGTGGTGTACGGTTTGTGCGACATCGGCGGCATGTAGATTGTTGTGGTACGGATTGCGGAAGCGGCAGTAGCCCTCCTCGATGCGCGATAGGAACGTTTCCAGCATGGCCGGTGGAATCTTGAACTTGTGGATGCTTCCGTAACGGTTCAGCAGGTCGTAACCCAAGTACTTGACCGGTTGGCAGTTGCCGGCGTCGGCAAGGGCGAACACATCGAACGACCAGTCGTCCAAACACTGCAATAAAAAAGACAGAAACTATTAGTTATCAATTTTTTGCCCTTATCCGCGAGGATCATTTTGTTTAACGACAAATTTAAAAACAAACATATTCAGTGCAAATTCAGTTTTAACCATCACGCCATCTAAAACTCTCCTTTCAGCACCTCAACTCCAACAAAAATGCCTATAGAAGAAGTACAACAGCAGCAGCAATCTCAACAGCAGCCTCAAACCAATCAAACAGATCAAGCGATACCGATAAGGGCACCGCCGGACGAAGAGGATGATGAAGACGATGAGGACGACGATGAAGCCGGAACCGGAGGAGATCCCACGGACGGAGCTCGTAGCTATTCCAGCACACAGGTGGCCTCGGCCGGAGGTGGCTTCTACGAGGAGGACGAAGAGGATGAAGAAGACGAAATTGAAGAACAATCTGGACTGCGGCAACTGTTTGCACCCATAAGTAAGTTGCATACCTTTTCTTGATTGGAAAAAAATAAATAAATTGCATTCCATTCCGGCAGACGCACAAGCGCAAAGCGAAGACGAAGAAGATGGGGACTACATTCCGGACGAGGAGGTGAAAAAGACCATTATGGTGGGTAGTGACTTCCAGGCAGTGATACCGGAGGGTCTCTGCCGGTACGACGATGCACTGCCTTACGAGAACGAAGATAAACTGCTGTGGAATCCGACGGTGCTCGGTGAGGACCTCATCGAAGAGTATCTGAAGAAGATTTCCGCTGCGGCGAGTAGCAATACGGGGACACCGCAGACGAATAGTGTTTTTTCGATTCCCCTAGGAAGGCACCTGCGGGATGACGAGCAGGGACTGTACCTGCTGCAGCAATGTGGGCACAATATAGACGAAGCTCTGCGGAGAAAACGGATAAATGCCGTCCCGGTGGCAGAACAGCACATGAGCATTTGGTCCGAGGAGGAGTGTAGGAATTTTGAAAATGGTCTCCGGATACATGGGAAGGACTTTCACATGATTCAGCAATCGAAGGTAAAATTAAATTTAGCAGTTAATCAAAGTCATTCTGTTCGAAACCGTGTGTCGCCGCGAGCATAGCGCAGTATAATGGAGGCGCATGGTTCATGACCATTTCTTGAATTCTTCCAATCTACTACAACAGATGTCAAAAACTATTCTCTAATCTTTTAGTTGGTTTATTGCTAAGTAAACAAATCAACTTTTAGGTTCGCACGCGATCGGTCGGCGAGCTGGTTCAGTTCTACTACCTGTGGAAGAAAACCGAACGACATGACCTTTTTGCCAACAAGGCACGACTAGAGAAGAAAAAGTACAACCTCCATCCGGGGCTGACGGACCACATGGACCGGTTCCTGGAGGAGCAGGAAAATAGCACCGGATTCGGCGATCGAAGTTCGTCGCCCGGGTTCAACAGCTTGTACAGTAGCGCTCCGGAAGCCAAACGACAACGTTTGATGGATTCGAAAGGTGAGTTTGATGGTGGGAGTTATTAATCGTGTTTTTAGTGTGCGCTGTTCTTGCTGTGCATGGGAGGGAAGAACATTATCATCATCATCATCATCAGTGTTTCCATTCGAGACAAGACAGAATGGACACATCATTATGGCCATGTCTGTCATTATTCATTTTGAAAGCAATACATAACAGCTTTTTTTCTCCGATGAAGGTTGGTCCCGGTACAATGTTGTCAAATTGGCATACGATGTTAATATTATGTATGTATTTTTTGTTGAGATATATTTCCTCGCAGGGCTTACATTGTGTTAATCAATTCGTTTCATTATATTTACAATGAAAAAAAAACGCATGGGACCATCCTGACGTAACCAAACTGCATCTTGTTCTAAAGTCGTCTCCCCTAATTTGTGCCCTCATATTTCCGTCCGTTTGAAAAATGTCTCTTCTTTTCAATTCATGGTAACCGCTGCTTCTCCAGACCACTCAGCCAGCACAGGATCTTCGAAAAGGTCTTCGTCAGCACTGTGACTCAGTCCTGCAGTGTTTCCCTCCGGGAGGGGACCACTAGCCAAGTAAACATCGTTCGTTCACGGGGCAAGCATAGAGCAGGACACACACACAAAAAGCTAGCTGGAGCAGCCATCATAGAGAAGAGGAAAATACCGTGTACCCTCGCTCACGGCGGAGGCGAAGGGACTCGGTATACAGAGAGGGCTTTTGGGAAAGTCAATAAAAAGCAGCGAGAAAAGAACAACCATGCTTTCAGGAAAGTGCATCGAGCAAGCAAACAGAGTAGGATTGTTCTTTGTTCTGAGAAAGATCTTCGTTTTTTTTTGTTTTCGTTGCTTATGCACACACACAAAAAGCTGTGTGTGAAGAGTGCTATTTAACTGTATTAAGTTGTAAAAGTGATTCAATTTTATTGACACATTTTTGAAATGGTAAGTAGGAGTATTTGTTGACTGCAGTAAGGTCGTTTAGGATTGAGCAATGTCAGCAGGTCAGTTGAGAAGACTATTTATAAATTCTAATAGGATACGGATATTACCTCTCGCAAACATTACTTAAAATTGAAAACAAAGCATAGGAAGTTGGGAATTTCGGTCTGAACCAATAAAATGTAGTTGGAAGCATGTAAAACTCTGAATAAAACATACATATTATTGAATGTAAAACTGTGCAAACTCAAAATTTATCAAAACTTTCTCGAAAAAAATAATCTGGATGGAAAAAATATAGACGAGAATCAAAAGTTAAGCAATCGTCTTCTTATTTTCATATCCGAAAATCCTTAAGTCATTTCTAGTTCTACTACAGGGCAGACTCGATTATCCGGAGTCTTGAAAAAAATTTCACTCCGGATAATCGAGCCCTCCGGATAATCGAGCCATTAAAAAAAAAATTTTTTTTTGGTCTCATGTGGTCTCATTTAATGTTTTTAGTGGTCCCATTGAACGCTATTGAAGGATTATTGAATCGGACCACTGGTTTCGAAAATATGGCCGGAACAAGTTCCGGCGTTTATGGGCCATGAGGCTAAATTTGACTTGAAAGGAACAACACCCATTAAGCGACACATCAAATTAAATCAAAATTTGATATCAAGATCAATGGTGGCAAACATTAAGTACCTTGGACCATATTGACAATTCCGGGCAAGTTCCGGGTGCCTCCGGAAAAGTGGCCAGAACCAGACTTGAATAATAACATATCATGCGACACATCAGATTATATCAAAATTCGATAACCAGATCAATGGTGGAAAAAAATTAAGTACCTTGGACCATATTGGCCACTTCCGGACAAGTTCCAGGTGACCCTGGAAGTGACCAGAATCGGACTTGGATAATAACCAATCATGAGGCACATTAAAATACATCAAAATTCGATAAGAAGATCAATGGAATTGAACCCATGGACCATCCGCTTGAGAAGCGAACGTGTAGCCAACCACGCCATAGGACCCCTCAACTTGAGAAAAATTGTAATCTCACGACTCTCACGAGTGTGTAGAGACAAAGTTGAGCTTGGCTAAAAATCACGGCGTGAAGGCACCATATTTGACGTGGTTCCTAACTTGACGCACTCGATCAATTTCGACCATTTTCCATTAATATTCTTGAAATGTTAACATTGCAAATATTAGTTCCGGTGCTCTAGGGATGATAGTGTAACAATTCAACTGATGGTTGCTGATAAAACGGCTGCAGGCGAAAATGAAGACGAGAATGCGGAATTCGATGTCATGTCTGATGCTGACATAGTCAATGCTGTTCTTAACCCTCCGTTACTCGCGCCAACGCCGCCAACTTTTATAACACGAGAAAATTACTGTCTTCGACAAAGTTGTTCAGGAGGTCAAAGCATTTTTGGCTGGTAAACAGTAGTTAAGAATTTTCTCACCACGTGGCATAGATGTACACTTCTTGCATATGCTATACCTCGAAATCCTAATCAGATAGAAAGTTACTGTCTACAACAAAGTTATTCAGGAGGTCATAGTCTTTTGGCTGGTGAACAATAGTTTAGAATTTTCAAGGCTCTAGGCTTTGAACTCCTGAACAACTTTGTTCAAGACAGTAACTTTCTATCTGGTCAAGAACGTGAGATATTTTATATGCGAGAATTTCACATGTATACTAGCATCATGAAGTGAGAAAATTCTGTACTACTGTCCACCAGCCAAAAGACCTTGACCTCCTGAACAACTTTCTATCTGATCAGGATCTCGAGATATAGCATATGCGAGAAGTGTACATGTATACTAACGCCGCGTGGTGAGAAAATTATTAACTACTGACCCCCTAAACAACTTTGCCGAAGACAGCAGCTTTCTAGCTGATCAAGATCTCAAGCTATTGAATATGGGAGAAAGGCACGTATATACTAGCACCGCATAGTGAGAAAATTCTAAACTATTGTCACCCAACAAAAAGATCTTGACTTCCTGAAAAACTTTGCCGAATACATTTACTTTCTATCTGGTCAGGATCTAGAGATATTTTATATGCAAGAGTTTCACATCTATAGTAGCGGCGCAAAGTGAGAAAACTCTGAACTACTGTCCACCTGCGAAAAAGCCTTGACATCCTGAACAACTATGCCGAAGACAGTACCTTTCTATATGGTTTGGAACCCGAGATATT
This sequence comes from Ochlerotatus camptorhynchus, assembly GCF_037179485.1. Classification (NCBI taxonomy): domain Eukaryota; kingdom Metazoa; phylum Arthropoda; class Insecta; order Diptera; family Culicidae; genus Ochlerotatus; species Ochlerotatus camptorhynchus. Next base: position 4,181,487 of record NW_027040855.1, on the reverse strand, counting down.
TTATATGAGAATTTCACGTGTATACTAGCGTCGCGTAGTGAGCAAATTCTGAATAGGCTTTGATCTCCTGAAAAACTTTGTGAAAGACAGTAACTTTTTATCTGGTCAGGATCTCGAGATATATCACATGCGACATGTATACTAGCGCTACGTAGTGAGAAAATTCTGAACTACTGTCCGGCAGCGACAAGGCTATGATCTCATGAACAACTTTGTCAGAGACAGTAACTTTCTATCTTGTCAGAATCTTGATATATTCCATGTTGTAATCAATTAAGTCAAATCCCACGTAGTATGGTCACAGTTTTCGCGGTTTCCATTAACATTATCCCTATTATCCGAATGTTTTAGGTGTTTACTGTAATCAAAGTTCAGCTTGTTTAGATCAAAACAAGTTTTTTGAGGAATACTCGTTGGTTTCAGATCGATTGGTAACTCAGCAACAAAATGGCAATGGAAAACTCATGTGTGTTGTGCAAAGTACAACAGCACGAGTAACGGAGGGTTAAAGACCCTTTGGTACATTTTTTTTTACGGATCTTCAAAAATTTTGGTTGCTATTCCCCGCCCCCCTGAAACGTGATGTAATTAGTGAACGGACCATCATGGGATTCAGTTTCTGTATGTTGTTGTGGCACATGATATGTTTGATTCCTTTCAGTTCAAAGTTAATCGAAAACCCTTTAACGCCGGATTTTGTAACAAAGGCACACAAACACTTAAATATAGTCATTTCCCGATCTTGTCAGACTGAGTCGAATAATGTATGTTACTCGTCCTCGGATCGAAAGTCGGTTTTCCAAGCGGTTTATGAAAAATAATTTGCAAGATAGGGAAAAAAATATATGACTCCGGATAATCGAGCCATTTTCTCCGGATAATCGAGCCCCGGATAATCGAGCCTCCGGTTAATCGAGCCTCCGGATAATCGAGTCCGGCCTGTATATCTAAACTGAAATTTTGTCTGAATCCCAACACTGCGCAATGGTTTTATGAAATTAGTTACCTGAGTGCAACGAATGCCGAACGGTCAATTAATCCGGACATTTATTTTTAGTTCAGTATTACATCCACCTTACAACATAGTAAATATGAGAGGTGAACGTGAACAATACTACAGGAACATAATAAAATTTAGCATTTTAGCGGAGACAACATATCAAGAAGACTGGCAACAGTCCCATTCTCTCTTACAACCGGTATGAGATAGGCATAATAGCAACCGGTGGAAACTAACGATTTTAAATTGGCTCACTACTTGACTAGCCTATTGGTCCCAAGCAAATCGATTAACGTACCCCATTCCAGTCATAATTCTAGTACTACACTATGTTTGTTTTGATTTGCTATGAAAGTTTGACAGATGAAATGAGGGGTTCGTGGATTTTTATATATTTCGAGGGGCGCGTCGATTAGCTTGGGACCGAAGAGAGTACCAGAGCTGAGCCAAAAAGTTGAGCACGTTTTTTCGGGACCTTCTAGTCTTAGAGTTACCTCTGTGATAATAGCGTCATCTGCCGTTCAAAGTTAAACACTCCAAACAAATTTGAAAGATAAGATTCCAACCTCAGAAAAAAGGTTTGTGTATATGCTGATTTTTCTATGCTTTGCTTCGACCTTCGCTCAAGCGCAGCACTGCTGTATTTGTCACTTGGATTTTTGGCTTTATTAATTCAGTGCTAACATTTCAAAGGGGGGTAATTGCTTTTGTATACAATGGCTATAGCCGTTCATTTCTCCCAGATAAAAGCGTACCCCCTCCCCCCCCCCCCAAATTAACAATGCTAGGTGGTAGAGGAAACATCCATCTACCTGTTGGTGTAATTAATTTTCGTGTCTAAGTTTTTATTCGAGAGAAATCGATGGCTAAAACCATTGTTTACAAAACCAATTACGTCCTTTTAAAATGTAGACACTAGGAGCATCACATTTTTCGAAGTCCGCCATATTTTTTCTCAGAATCTCATATTTTTCCCAAAATCATGACGCTATCTTCATCTCAGTTAGCTATTTAAATTTTCATGCTCGGCGTTTCAAATTTCTTCCATTTTCAGGGCTGTTACAACAGGCGCGGATTTCGCGATTTTCGCGGATTTGAACTTTCAGCCGCAAAAATCGCGGAAACATTTAATGATGTCGCTAAAATCGCGAAGGGACAGATGTGCTGTCACAAAAATTGTGGAATTCATTGTAACCTTCCGTCCCGGATTATTTTGCTGTCATCAATTTTGTTGTTCATTTGGCTCTCAATTTTTTACCGGTTCAAACCAACCACCCTGCAAATAATCGAGAAATGATCTCAATTCCATAAGTCACACCAGATCTACACGGAAATTCCCTGGGTTCTGTCCAATGTGAGACATTTTCATGGTTTTATATTTCCAATATGAACATAACATTTTTCGTTATCAAATCATAAACGAATCGTATATATGCGAGTAATTGCCATGTATACCGGATATTCTAAATCGTCCTGGAGTTCAGATGATTTGTTCTACTATATCAACCAGGACTGCAATAATGTATGTAGTATCGAAATATGTCCAAAGGGATTCAAAGTGACTATGTGGATCGTGTCCGACATATTGCTACGTATACAAGATGTTATAGGTTCTGAAATCATTCTGGAGATCAGATTATTTTTCTACTAGATCACCCAAGACTAATTCAATATCTGTGGTATCGAAATATGCCCAAACAAATTTGCAGTGTCTATGTGGATCATGCCAAATGTTCTAGGATTTCCAAATCGATATTTCGATACTACAGATATTATCCTAGTCTTTGTTGATCTAGTAAAACAAATCATCCGAACTGCAGGACGTTTCATAAAGTTTCATAAAACGTGTCAAATATCCTAAGATAAGGGTATTTTCGGAACGGGGACAACGCGTGGATGCCGAAAATCGATATCCGACGCTATGTTGGACTCCAATATGGCGGCCATCGGGTTTCAGAAAAAGAGTCAAATACCCTACAATATGGTTATTCTAGGAACGGGGACAACGCGTAGATGCCGAAAATCGGTATCAGATACCATTTTGACATCCAATATGGCGGCCATCAGGGTTCAGAAAGCGTCAAATATCCTACAATATGGGTATTTTCTGAACGGAACGGAACGATGCCATTTTGGAATCCAATATAGTCGCCATTAGGTTTCATAAAAAATGTCAAATACCCTAATATCAGGGTATTTTTCGGCCATTTGCAGGCCATTCGACACTTCTTTTGAAATAGGAAGCCACCGTCTTGAATTTCAAAATGGCGTCGGACATCGATTTTTGGCTTCTGGATGTCACCTCGATTCCAAAAATACCTATCTTGATAAGAATTTGTCAATATTTCCCATTTGTTCTGAAATCGGAAGCCGCCATCTTGGATTTCTAAATGGCGCCGCATATCAATTTTCGATCTGTAGACTTCATACTGATTACAATAATATCAATATTGATGTGTATTTGACTTTCTTTCCACTTTTTTATTAAGTCGGAAGTGTGATTTCAAAATGGCATCGGATATCGATTTTCATCCTCTAGAATACCTTTATTGATAGTTATTTGACAGTATTTCCCACTTTTTATTAAACTGGAAGCCGCCATTTTGGATTTCAAAATGGCGTCGAATACCATTTTTGGATCCCTAGACGTCAACCGATTAAAAAAAAATACCCATATTGATGGGCAAACAAACCGAGTAAATGAACCGAGTGAACCATCAACAAAAGTCATGAAAACTGGGCGAATTTGGATCGAACAGCTTCGCTTCAATGCGTAAATAGTAAGTAAGTTCATTTGACAATGATAGAAGAAATGAACACGAGTCAAGCCAAAACAAACAGCATGAGAACTGATCGACGGAGATCTGCTCGAAGAGAAGACAGAATAACTTTCAATTGAAAGTGATGGTTTACAGTTTCATCGTCACTTGATGATTTTCGATTGAAAGTGACTTTGTGGGGCCCTGAGTAGAATAATGAACTCCAGAACAATTTGGAGAACTTAAAATATCTGGTATACAGTTCATGCATGATCCATATAGACACTGTACATCTGTCTGGAAATATTTCGATACTAAAGACATTGTCCCAATCTTGGTTGATCTAGTAGATCAAATTATCTGAACTCCAGGACGATTGGAAGAACATTGAACATCTGAATTACTCGGGAATAGCATTATTGCAGTCTTGGTTGATCTAGTAGAACAAGTCAACTGATGTCCTGGACGAATTCTTAAGTAGTTCAGAGAAAAATTCAAACGAGAAGAGCTTCAATTTTATTCAAAGTAGAATTTCAAGATAAGAAGAAAATTCAAAAGATTATTTAAGCATAATAACTAAGGAAATGTGAGAATAATTCCAAGGGAATTTTGAGAGCATTCCAAGTGAATTCTGAAGAAAACTTAATGTAGGACTATTTACTAGGAATTATGAGGCGAATTGCATGTGAACTTCAAGGGAGAATTTTAAAAGAATTCTGATGAGAGTTCCAAGGGAGTTCTGACAATAATTTCAGGAGAATTATTAGGTGAATTTGATGGAAATTCTGAGGATAAATCCAAATTAAATTGAAGGTTTAGGAGGAGGAGATTTCCAAGCGAATTATTAAGAGAGTCTGAAAAGAATTGCATGGAGTATTCCAATGCACATTCTATGAGAATTTAATGGAAACTAAAAATTGAATTCCTTGATAATTCTGAAACATATTTTTAGTAATTCTTGATCAGATTTCAAAAGTTATTTAAGGAATAATTCAACCGAAGCTTTGAGGGTTATTTTTTTATCAGGGTATCCCCTCCGAGGAGGCATTACGGCTCTATGAGGCAATACAAACAAAATGTCTACGGAAAATAAAAGTCTCCATAAGATTTCAAATGCCTTCAAAATGATGACATGTCTTCAAATCTGGCATCACTGGCTTAGGGCGGTACCCAACTAACAATTTTCACAATGTAAACGCTTTGCTCATTTCATTCATACAGCCTTAAGTTGTATTCAAATGTTATACGATATGAGGCAACCTTTACTCAACCTCTATACAAGCAAATCTGGTGAACTTAGTCAGCTACTTATGGCTGTTGTGACGGTTGGGACAAGCATAGGGGAAATGGCTCTAATGTTGGCCTATGGATCTAAGATTGGGCCCATTGGTAAAAATCTGCTCTTTATCAATTTTATCTAGATGAACGCGTCATTGGCACGGTACTAATGGATATTTTGGTCGCTATTGAAAATTTAGTCTATTGCTGAATTTATGTATGGGCCCAAATTAGGGGCATTAGGCCGACATTACATCCATTTCCTCTATCTATTTACGCTTCTATACAGCTGTTATCCTGCTGTTTAGTTGTGTGTGCACTTGAACGGCGCTTACTCAACCTTTTCATGGTTATCAAATAAACACTACACAGCTTTCTCTTGAAGCCGGGTTAAATATTATTTTCGCTTTTTTTGTTGGAGGAATGGATTGAGTTTATTTTGCTGTGAGAATCAAATTAATCGAAATTAGTTATAAGCATACCACCAAATTATTTACCCTGCACCGGAACCTGGAATCGAACTTGAGACAACCGTATTGGCAAACCTTGACACCACCAACTTCGCTACGCCAACACTTTGAACTGACGTAAACAAATATACATGACTTTCTACAATAATACCGTTGAGTAGAGGCTTTATAATAGTACACATGAATCACTTTTCTCGACTAGTTACTTCAGCTTTGCAAAGGAGCAGAGTAAAAGCTGTAAAACTGCACACGTCCCAACTAACATTTTCAGCTTTGTAAGCCAACTTTTCCAGCGTTGTGCTGTAAAGTAGCTGAAACAAAGCTGCAGATACAGCTACAAGCAGAAGCTAGCAAATTGGTTTTGGAGAGCGTTTGCTCAATCTTTTCACAACCATTATTCAATTTGTCAGTCTTACTGAATAACAGCAGCCAATAAACGCTTATGTCACTTCTATGCAAATATTAATCAACATTCAACTTGTAGCTGCAAAACAAAGCTAATAAAGTAAATATATTTCTCATTAGATGGCTTCTACACAATCAACCACTCTTGCTGAATAGCATAAACATCAAAAGTGCTTTTTCAACAACTAAACAACCTGTACTCAGCTAATAAACTGCGTTAGCGCTACTTTGGAAGCTATTTTACAGTCAACTAGGTTTATTTTTAGACTTGTGCAGTTTTACAGCTTTTACTCTTGATTAGACAAAAGTGATTCATGTGCACTATTATAAAGTCTCTACTCAGCAATCTAGTTTTATAAGGGCGTGTATTTTTGTTTACGTCAGATCAAAGTGTTGGCGTAGCGAAGTTGGTAGTTTCAAGGTTCGTCAATGCGATCATCTCGAGTTCGATTCCAGGTTCCGGTACAGTGTAAATTATTTGGTGGTGTGCTTATAACTAATTTCGTTTAATTTGATTCGTAATAAAATAAATTTGATAAATTCCTCCAACAAAAAAAAAATTGCGTAAACAATATTTAACCTGGCGTCAAGAGAAAACTGTGTAGTGATTATTGGATAATCAGGTAAAGGTTGAGTAAGCGCTTTTCAATTTCACACGCAACTAAACAGCAGTATAACAGCTGTATAGAAGCGTAAATAGATATACAACAAGAGCTTGTCCCAACCGTCATAACAGCCATAAGTAGCTGACTAAGTTCGCCAGATTTGCTTGTAGAGAGGTTGAGTAAAGGTTTCCTCATATTGTATAGCATTTGAATACAACTTGAGGCTGTATAAATGAAATGAGTAAAGCGTTTACATTGCGAAAATTGTTGACAGTAAAAATGCTTCCAAATTAGCGTTAACACAGTTTATTAGCTGAATACAGGTTGTTTAGTTGCTGAAAAAGCACTTTTGATGTTTATGTTATTCAGCAAGAGTGGTTGGTTGTATAGAAGCCATCAAATGAGTAATATATTCGCTTTATTAGCTTTAATTTGAAGCTTAAAGTTGAAAGTTGATTAATATTTGCATAGAAGTGGCATCAGCGTTTATTGGCTGATGTTATTCAGTGCGACTGACAAATTGAATAATGATTGTGAAAAAGTTGAGTAACCGCTCTCCAAAACTATTTTGCTAGCTTCTGCTTGTAGCTGCTGCTTTTTTCAGCTACTTTACAGCTCAACGCTGCAAAAGTTGGCTTATAAAGCTGAAAATGTTAGTTGGGTAGTGCGACATAGTGTCATAGAAGTGCTCAAAAACTGTTTTTAAGCAACACCCGGTAGATCAAATCTCATTCATATTAAATCATTTGTGAAGTATATTGAACTGCAAACACATCCAGAATTTTTTGGGCGACATTGGGGCAGATAGCTAAAACGCATACTAAACCAAAACTTTTCATGCGACAAATTAAACTTCAAGAATTGACAGTCCTATATGTGTATGTATTTTTGTTCATATTGGCATAATATTTTGAAAAAAAACTACTCAGAGCTTCCGTAAATGGATTATTGAAACATTTCTTGAATTTATGTAGATAAATAAGAACAGATATTACAGTGGAAGGAATAATTCTTAAAATTAAGCACGAACACGATAATTCTATAACACGATGGTCACTTCAATATCGAGTTATGGAGAGTTTACTGTACTTGATTTTGACAATTTTGATGAGATTTTCTTGAAAGCAGATCGTACATGTGAGTGTGTTGGGTGGTTCGAAATTGTTATTGTATTTGATAAATCCATTGAACAATTTTTCGTTATAATATTTTGATGTGATTCAACTAGGGCAGTAATTTCGCTACTGTTCGTATTTTTTTTATTTTAAAATCATATCTGAAAAGCCTTATGCATCCAAATGTGGATTAAAGTGAGTGGGAGTGGTAGATAAGGTAAGTTACGTCAATTAGGTCTGTTTTGCTTCAAATTCGGGAGCTCACGAACTCCAACCCGATTACCGAAATTACCGTAATAATGTTATCCTTGTTTAATTTTGTGTGGAGGTGCCATATTGGCCTTTATTAAATAATATTACGAAGATTTTTGTCCACCTAAAATATTCATAAGTATTGCAAGCGATCAAGAGTTAATGAACAATCAACAAAGCATCCTATTACACTAGCAACCCCGCAATCTGATGCTATCATAATTTTCAGCTATGTCAGGAATGCTCACGAACCCCCGACATTTGCCAAAAAACTTACTACTAACTCAAGGTATCTTCCAAATAAGCTTCAAAATTGCATTTTTTTTATCAAATGTTAAATTCAGTTCTCTATATCCGTAAAACGCGCGCGATGCTCAAACCCTTGTAGACTACTTTTTTTTTTAAATCTACTACTATTAAAACAAATATTAAAATTCCATCATCACCATCGTGGCGAACAGAAATAGTTTTTGCAGTGCTACAATAATTATTAAAAAGTAGTTATCCATATAAAATAATCCGTTAGAGATAACTTCGTCAAGACACATAATTTGTCAATTGAGCGGTTCCACGAACAAGTGGGAAATTTTTCCAGTTTTTATTTTTTGTATTTTTTGATTTGCATGAAACCTTGCATACAAGTTTTTGGGGAAGAAAAACGCCGTTTTGCATACTTGGTTCGCCATTTTGAATCTAGCCTTACTTATGAGAAGGGCCTATGAAAAATGCACATGATATCTTCAAAAAATTGTATCTCGGAAACGGTTTGTCCGATTGGTTTGGTCTCTTGGGCGAAGTTTTAGACAATTGTTGGTGTTATATGGAGAAAATATGCACGGTAAAAAAAAAGTTTGATATTTGTGTTTTGAACTAAAATATAAATTTTCCCTTTAAAGTGACATGTCAATAATTTTTTTATTATCCTTATGTTATAGCTGACTAAAAATGCTATCTAGTGCACAGTAGGTTGTTCTGGAGAAAAATAGGTTACAATGAAAAAAATTGTTTTTTAAAAAAATACAATTTTCAAAAAAGCTATTAAGAAAAGTCAAAAAAGTTTGTCACCCTAATTTTATGAAAGTACATCAAATTTGCAAACAAAAAGTACTTCGGTAACATTTTTCTAAGATGCACCGTTTAGAAGATATTACTGATTTAATATTGTTTTTTTTTTATAACTTAATAAGTTTTGGCCCTTTTCGGATGTACTCCGTATTTTTCCAGTTTCAAAAGTATTTTTTTCGGAAAGATTGGAAAATTTTAAGTTAAAATGACACTGACAGCTTAAAGATTCGAGTGAAATTCTCTGCCTTAAAAGTATTTTGAAAAACAAGTTACAAAATCCCACTATCAGGAACAATGATTTCTTCAAATGATTTTTGGTGCGTTGTGCTGAAAACGTGCTAACAAGTATTAGATACAGGTAATCAGATACCAGTTAGCTGTACTACGTACAGTTGGTGATTGTAAACATGGTCTTTGTTGGAACTAGTCCACCATGGCCACGCTGGCCATAACGAGGCTAGCTCCGTCGTTGACCGTTCCTTAATAATAAATAAAAAGAACGCAGTAGTCACCTTCCATCAAACTAGAGGGCTGTCGACTGATACCTCAATCAACAACCGCCGCACTCTTTATTCATTCCAGGTATATACAATTTACAATCTTCTTCAATAACAATATACCTACGCCAGCAAATCTACCTCGCTCCAACTCTCCAAACTCGTACCTGAAGGTTCGACGAAACCTGAGCGTTCAACTCTACCTATCTTCCAACAGTCTTTACCCAGCATTCTATGATTTCTACCCGTGAGCTGTATAATAATGTCTGACTCGGTTCTGAATTCATCCAGTATCTACTAGGGAAAACCAAACAGTAAATGCAGAAAGGTTGCTAGTAACATAGTGATTATAGTAATTTCAGCTCATAATCCTGTGTTTTTGAACGAGATCCAGTGTTGTTTGATAACATAATAATTGTAAAGGAAAGTGTAACACGTTTTGGTGCAAAGGTAAGTTTTAAATACACATTTTAATTATATGTTTTGTGATATTTTCGTACAAAACTAACAATTGAAAATATTTTCTATGTTACAGATTACAAAATGAGTAAAATAAGATGTATTCGCCCATTCAAAGACATTCAGTGTTCGAAAGAGCTGCGATATCTCACGGATGGTATCATCCAAAAACTAAAATCAATTGGATTTTCCAAGGTATCCACACTGAACACCAAGGATTTTCGTGTTTGTTCGTCTTGCCGTCTACATATTGATTCAAGAGCTCACCTCACCCAAAACGAGGAACAAAGCGTAGCCGGCGGCTCAAGGATGCCAACTGTTCAGACCATACCTGATGTACCTGATTCGCAAAGCTATGAAAGTTTGGTCACGATACCATCAGAGTCAACGCTAAGCACAATTAAATCAAATGAAGACTTCACGATGCCTGTAGACGTCGAAATATTCAACCGAGGAATAGCAGCTATTCGTGTTTCGCCTATAGATTTAGGTAAGGTTAAAAATGTTCACTATCCTGAAAAAAAGTGCGCTGAAATCGTCGAAGGTGTACGAAGAAATCTTTTTAAATTAGACGCTTAAACAGAAATGCAAGATGGTGAATTTTTAGCTATTTGTGACTTTTCTGAAAATTACAGCTTCGTTTTGCAGGATGAAGTTCAATCACACCATTGGAACGTGCAACAGGCCACAATCCATCCTTTCATATATTATACTGAAAATATGCAAATTAAACATTTTAGCTTCATTATAATTTCTGAAGAACTAAGACATGATTCAGTCGCTGTCAATTTGTTTATTGATAAAATGATAAACTTTTTACAAATTGATCAAAATAAAAACATAAAAAAAAAAATTTTTATGTCAGATGGTGCTGCTTCACAGTATAAAAACCGAAAAAACTTTTCTAGCCTTTGTAAATTTAAGTCAAAGTATGGTATTGACGCTGAATGGCATTTCTTCGCAACATCGCACGGAAAGGTCCATGCGATGCTATTGGAGGTACGATAAAACGCATGGCTACCAGAGCAAGTTTAGCCAAAGAACGCGAACACCCGATAAAGACTGCAAGAGAGTTGTTTAATTGGGCAAACAAACGAAAAGAAGAAGAACTTACAAAGTTGTCATTTTGTTATTCTACTACAGAAGAATACGAAAATATGTCTTTGCAGCTAAATAATCAATATAATAATGCAAAAACAATTCAAGGAACTCTAAAATTCCACTCATTTCTTCCTCTATCAGAAAATACAATAAAGGCAAAGCTTTATTCAAACTGTCCTGACAATGATGCCAAAATATTCAATATTGTTAAGAAAGTTGTGTAAACAATAATTTTATAAAAATACAGGAATAAAAATAAACTGATGATATCCAACATATAATGTTATTTTTTATTGCGCACAATCACCATCCCTGAAAAATAAGCTTAATTCGCTCTTTTGAATCTTGCTAATTGAGGAGCTTACATTTGCAGTTCTCAAAAAGGTGTATCTCGAAATCGAGTTGTCTCATCGGTTTGATGTCTGTGGCGATGTTCGGCAATAGAGAGAAAATATGCACAGTATAAACACATCCAGTTTAAATGGATTAAACTGTTAGGCGATATGCAAGAGTTGAATGCACATTTTCAGCACAACGCACCAAAAATCACTTGAAGAAATCATTGTTCCTGATAGTGGGATTTTGTAACTTGTTTTTCAAAATACTTTTAAGGCAGAGAATTTCACTCGAATCTTTAAGCTGTCAGTGTCATTTTAACTCAAAATTTTCCAATCTTTCCGAAAAAATACTTTTGAAACTGGAAAAACACGGAGTACATCCGAAAAGGGCCAAAACTTATTAAGTTATCAAAAAAAAACAATATTAAATCAGTAATATCTTCTAAACGGTGCATCTTAGAAAAATGTTACCGAAGTACTTTTTGTTTGCAAATTTGATGTACTTTCATAAAATTAGGGTGACAAACTTTTTTGACTTTTCTTAATAGCTTTTTTGAAAATTGTATTTTTTTAAAAAACAATTTTTTTCATTGTAACCTATTTTTCTCCAGAACAACCTACTGTGTACTAGATAGCATTTTTAGTCAGCTATAACATAAGGATAATAAAAAAATTATTGACATGTCACTTTAAACGGAAAATTTATATTTTAGTTCAAAACACAAATATCAAACTTTTTTTTTACCGTGCATATTTTATCCATATAACACCAACAATTGTCTAAAACTTCGCCCAAGAGACCAAACCAATCGGACAAACCGTTTCCGAGATACAATTTTTTGAAGATATCATGTGCATTTTTCATAGGCCCTTCTCATAAGTAAGGCTAGATTCAAAATGGCGAACCAAGTATGCAAAACGGCGTTTTTCTTCTCCAAAAACTTGTATGCAAGGTTTCATGCAAATCAAAAAAGATGAAAATTACTCGTTGCTTTAATGATATGGAACCGCTCAATTTATAAAAACATCACTGGATAACTGTTCAAAAGACAGTTTTAACGTGTGAAGTGCATTGTCTTTTAAATTCTGTAAATGTTGCTGAACGATTGATATGTCTAGGCATCGAATTGAAAAGATTTATTCCTTTATAATATAATGAATTTTGTGAAGTGCAAGTCAAGAAATGTGGTGTTCTTATTTCAACCGCGTTTCTAGTATTATATCTATGAAAGTCACTTCCACTTTCAATTAGATCACACAAATATCGAAGCAGCAAACCGTTAACTACTTTAAAAATCACTACCATAGTCAAATATACAATTCTTTGCTTCACCGACAACCATTGTAAGGCGTCTAGCATCAAAGTTGTAATCTCGATATTTGTGTTGCATTGGCCAAAAATAAAATGGAAGGGCAAAAGTCTAGATGAGGAGCGATGATTGATTTGTATAGCTGCATTTTACTGGCAATAGTTAAATCGTTTTTCAGTCGACATAGAATTTTCTTGATGACATTGTCAATTTGAGAGTTGAACTTAAGTTTGTCGTCAATAATGACGCCAAGATATTTAATCTCCCGAACGCGATCAATAGTTTCATCATCAATTACAACAGAGACGTTCTCATTTAATCGATTCCGCGAAATTATCATAAATTAATTTTTACTTGTATTCAATTTCAACTGCTTATACTTCAATCATCTACTTAGAGAACGCAAATCTTCATTCAAGTTACACATAAATATATCATTCAAGTTACACGGCATCATCTAAATCCTTAGCTGCAACGAATAACACAATATCATCTGCTAAAAGATCAATGTCGCAAAATCGTAAAACACGTCTCATGTCATTAATATACATAATAAATAACAGGGGCCCTAATACACTTCCTTGGAGCACTCCAAGGTTATTCCCCACGGGACTGGAAACAGAATCATTAAAAACAGTCCGCTGAGTTCTGTCAGACAAATAGCTTTCAAACCATTTATATGCAGTACTCGTAATCACTAAGCGCTTGATTGATCTTAACAATAAGGGACTAGAAATTGTTTCATAAGCGCGTTTTAGATCAAAAAAAAAATCGTTTCACAAGAATGACCTTCCCGACTTCCCGATTGTTCTGGTATCAACAAACTATTACTATTTAAATACTCCAACAGCTGGCCTTTAACAACAAGTTCTAAGATTTTCTCTAATGTGTGCAACATGTGGATAGGACGAAACTATTCGGCTTTAATCGTTCCGGCAAAATTTAGAATAGGGACCACTAAGGATTCCTTCCAAATTTGTGGCACATGTCCGGTTTGCAATGATTCATTAATAAGGTCCAGCAAGGTGTGGCCAATGACATGAAAGCAATCTTGAATAACTTTAGCATTAACATGATCTACTCCAGCCGATTTTCCTAATGAAAAACAAATAACTCTAAGTTCATCTAATGTAATTGGGTGAAAACCTTCAAATCTACAAATATTATTAATTGGTTGTTTTATTTCGTCAGGTTCATTGACTAATTCAATGGATTGATTAATCAATGAAAGACTGTCTACAAAATAATCATTAAACTTAGATGCAATTACTTATTGTGACTGTTCTAATGTCCCATTAAAGGTTATGGACCGCAGTTTGCAATTAATAGATTTTAATAAAGATTTTAAAATTTTCCATAACTCTTTGTTGTTGTTTTGATGCTGATCAATCTTCCTTTGAACATATTCACAACGAATTTTTTTTATCGATTGTGAATACTTATTACGGGCGATTGTGTACCTATTCCAATGATTTTCATTATTTGATCTACAAAACTTTTTGTACCATTTGTTCCTTTTCCGCTTAGGACGCAAAATATCCAAATTGTACCAGCTGTTCGAGTTCTTCAAAGAAACAAACTTTTGCTCAACTAGTTGATTGGTACACGTTTTCAATGCGTTATTAAGAACAGCTGTAGATTCATCTAAGTTACCGGCCGCGAATGGAAAATGCACGCTCCTCTCAACAAGATTCGAAACTGCTTGCCCTCTGAAAATCTATTGAGCCAAATTACTTCTCTACCAGGACGCAACGTAGAAAGCATTTTGGAAGTCCCCAGTTCCTCTAAATCAGTCGCGCCTATTGCAGCCAGCGTTCATCCAAGTCGTCCTGGCCCTGAGTTAAGATGTGGATTGAGGGTCTCCCAGCTTGCTATATTAGGCAAGTACACACTTACTAACGAACTTTCACTGCCTGATGATGATCATAATTCATAATTCCAGTGCCTTCAACTCACCTCAAACATCTGCCAGTCGGCAACATGGAGCCACCACAGTCAACTGCACTCCGGGACGCATTCTTGCCGTCCGCCCTGAGGAAGCCCCTATTCCACTCATCGCAGTCGAGCCCCTCCTGCCATCAACCAGCAGTCGTCCCGGCCCTGCGTTTGAGATGGGAGAAGGGGTCTTCCACATTCCTGTTATTGGCAACGGCCCTACTGGAACATCCTTCCTCCGTCAAGTGACATCTACCAGCTCCCAAATGCAACTACACGCTGAACCTTCCATTGTTCCCGAACAGCGGAGGTCGGACATAACGATTTACTATGAGAACGTTGGCGGTATGAAAGGCCTCGTGGAAGATTATCATCTGGCCGTCATGGATCACTGCTACGACATTTTAGTTTTGACCGAAACATGGCTCAATAATCGAACCATTTCAAACTATGTCTTTGGTGCTGGCTACGAAATATTTCGCTGCGATCGAAACACGAATAATAGTAGGAAAACTACTGGGGGAGGCGTCCTTATCGCAGTTAATTCCAAGCTGAAAGCAGAAGTTATCGAGGACGATTCCTGGAACAGGGTTGAAACAAATGTGGGTGGCTATTCAACTTGGTGATCGTCAATTGCTTCTCTGTGCAGTGTACATTCCTCCAGATCGAACCCGTGACTTGGAGCTTATTGACGCACATTGTCGATCCGTCTTGGCCGCTTCAGACAAAGCAGGCCCTTCCGACGAAGTTATTGTTCTTGGCGATTTTAACCTACCGGACATTGCATGGACTCCAACCCATAGTGGTTTCTTTTGTCCTGATCACGAGCGTTCATCTTTCCACGTAGGAACCATCCAGCTCTTGGACAGTTATAGTACCGCAATTCTGTCACAAATCAATGGCCTGTTGAATGAAAACAACCGCACCCTGGATCTCTGCTTTGTGAGTGCTCGTGATACAGCTCCTTTCCTCTCCACGGCACCCGAACCTTTAGTCAAGGTAGTGCATCATCACCCTGCTTTAGTTATCGTGATCGAAAATAATATTGTCCATGATTTCACCAGCACTCCAAACGCTGTGTCATATGACTTCCGTAGAGCTGACCATCGCAGTATCGTCCATGTGCTGTCTAACCTGGATTGGGAGCATAACCTAGATCCTGTAGACGTCAACATTGCTGCACAAACCTTTTCTCACGTCTTGGCATATGTCATTGACAGTCACGTTTCCAAAAAGATGATCCATATCGACTCTCGCGTCCCGTGGATGACGAAAGATCTTCGCTCGTTGAAAAGAACTAAGAAGGCTGCTTTCAGAAGATTTACTAAACTCCGCACACTGCCGCTGAAATGCTACTATGTCAGACTCAACCACGAGTATAAGCGGCTAAGTCGTCTCTGTTTTCAACGCTATCAAAGGAGGATTCAACGGCGGCTAAAATCACACCCGAAATCCTTCTGGAACTTCGTAAATGAACAACGCAGGGAAGTCGGCTTACCCTCTTCCATGATTTTTAATGGTGAAACTGCTGGAAATCAACAAGACATTTGCAACCTGTTCTCAGCCAAATTTGCTAGTGTGTTTGAAGCCGAGCAACTCTCCGCTAATATCATTACTTCCGCGGCCAGTAATGTTCCTTTGATCAACCAAACGCTCAGCATGGTCGAAGCCACTACAGATACGATTTTTAGAGCAGCATCTAAACTTAAGACTTCAACTAAGGCTGGACCCGATGGTGTTCCGTGGATTATTCTTAAAAAAAAACCCGAATTTATCCACCTATGGTGTGATCAGACCCTTCTTACTTATTCAAGTTTATTTATTTAATTGTCATTATCAGTGACCAAGCCCCCCACCCCCGTGTCATCCAATGACGCTACGCCACTGCCTGGGGGTACCCGGAATATATCCGGGTGTAGTCTATTTGGTGAGGCTACCAATCACCTTATCATCGTATTTTAATGTGATTTAATGGGTTTTAATTCAACTCATATTCAAGCAACTTCCCCGGGGTACCCGGAACATGTCCAAGTGTGTCCAATGTGGTCTGGAACACTTAACACGACTTGCATTGATCTTATTTTTGAATTCTGTAGTAATTTGATGTGTCGCATGATGGTTTTAATACGTTTTCCGTTAAATCCAGCGTGAAGGCCTATATTCACCGGATCTTATTCCGGCCATATCTCCCGAACCGGTTCACCGATTCCAAAACCGTTCAATAGCGTTCAATGGGACCCCAAGACCTATCATTTGGCGCCGAGTTTGTCCAAATCGGTTGAGCGGTTGCTGAGAAACGTGAGCGCATTCATTTCGTTACATACACACACACATACACACATACACACATACACACATACACACATACACACACACACAGACATGTACGGATACGTTCAAAACTCGTCACCAATTGGTGATTGGTGAGTAGTAGGCTCAGATGTAACATTCCTGACTTACGCCGATCTGGCTCTGAACACGGCCCCCATGAAGGACCGTGTCAACCCTAGCATGGCCTCCCTGCTTGCATAGATAACCATGGGATCACGATAGGAGACTACATACAACTAGTGGAGATAGCGGCCCGAAGGGGGGACCCATCAGAATGGATAAAATTGGAGAAAAAAACAAAAATGAAGAAAAAGAAAATACCAAAAAAAATATGAAGAACGACGGCAAGACGCCAGACAGTGAAAACGGAGGAGCAAACGTGTTCGCAAGGAGTGGGATATTGCAGAGATCACCAGTGTCGAACCTGGGGGTCACTGCAAATTCCAGCAGCAGCAATAAGTTTCAAGAAGAGCAGCCAGGCGTTGGGCTAAGCCAGATATTCACACCAATATCCAGTAGTAGCAAATCCCAAGAACTGCAGCTCGGGAGAACCAAAATGACGGAGGTCAGGAGGAAGATCGATGATCTCTATGTGTTCGTGAAGGATAAAAACAACGTACACAAAGAGATCAAGCAACTTGTGACCGGTATCAAATCCGGCATAACAGTGGCAGATCGGGAATGTCAAGAGTGGAGAAAAAGAGCCGAAAATGCCGAAAAGGCTCTGCTGGAGGCCAAGGAGAGCATAAGACTGGCTCAAGCACATGAGACGCCGAAGGGACCCACAAATCCACGTCCTGAAAAGAGAGATAGGGACACGCCAGGAGATGAGGAGGAGCCCAAAAAACGCAGGGACGACGAGGAAGGCATCAAGGAGATGGGAGAAAATGGTGCGTGGCGTAAAGTCGAGAACCAGAAGGAGAGGAAGAAAAAACAGAAGGAAGATGAAGTGAGGAAGAAGGAAGAGGAAGCGAGGAAGAAGGAAGAGAAGAAGAAGGAAGACAGGAAGAATAAGGAGAAGCCTAGGCCTCGTAGGGAGAGAAGCAAGGGTGACGCTCTGGTTGTTGAGGCGAAGGACAAAACGTCCTACGCAGCACTCCTCCGGAAAGTGAGAGGATCCTGAGTTGAAACAACTAGGCGAGAATGTGGTGAAAACCAGGCGAACCCAGAAAGGCGAGATGCTATTCGAGCTGAAAAGGGACCCTACGGTTAAGAGCGCAGCTTTTAAGGAGCTCGTCGAAAAATCTCTTGGCGAGACGGCGAACGTAAGAGCCTTATCCCAGGAGACAGTGGTAGAGTGCAGGGATCTGGACGAGGTCACAACAGAAGACGAGTTGAAAAGTGCGCTGAAGGTGCAATGCAACCTGGGAGACGTACCGATGGCAATTCGGTTGAGAAAGGCGTATGGTGGCACGCAGACGGCGTCGATACGACTTTCTTCGGACGCAGCTAACGAGCTGCTGAAGACTGGCCGAATCAAGGTTGGGTGGTCAGTGTGCCCGTTGAAAGCTATTCCTCGGGTATCTAAGAAAATGGAGAGATGCTACAAATGCATGGGCTTCGGTCACCAGGCGAGACACTGCAAAGGCCCTGACAGATCTGATCTGTGCAGGAAATGCGGAGAGAAGGGGCACGTTGCAAAAGACTGTACAAAGCAACCGAGGTGCATGCTCTGCAAAAAGGAGGACGGAAATGGCCATGTGACGGGAAGTTTCAGGTGCCCTGAGTTCAAGAAGGCGATGGTGGGCCAGCAATAATGAAGGTAACCCAAATAAATCTCAATCATTGTAACACAGCACAGCAACTGTTGTGGCAGTCAACAACGGAAACAAAGTGCGACGTTGCAATCATTGCAGAGCCATACCGAGTCCCTCTCGATAATGGTAACTGGGTGGCGGATAGAGCAGGAATGGCGGCCATACAAGTCATGGGCAGGTATCCCATACAACAAGTGGTGGCAAGCTCATATGAAGGTTTCGTGATCGCCAAAATCAATGGAATCTATGTATGTAGTTGCTACGCACCCCCGAGATGGACAATTGAGCAGTTCCATCAGATGCTAGATGGGCTCACCGAAGAGCTCATTGGACGGAGACCAGTCGTCATCGCAGGAGACTTCAATGCTTGGGCAGTGGATTGGGGGAGCAGATGTACCAACGCAAGAGGGTATAGCCTGCTGGAAGCTCTGGCAAAGTTGAACGTCAGTCTGGCCAACGAAGGAACCATCAGAACCTTCCGCAAAGATGGTAGGGAATCCATTATCGACGTCACTTTCTGCAGTACGTCGCTAATGGCAAATATGAACTGGACAGTGTGCGAGGAGTACACCCATAGTGACCATCAGGCGGACATTCAATAAGGATCTCTTCATCGAAGCTCTAAGGGTAGACAACAGCGTCCCGGGCCTAAGCGCGAACGAGTTGACCGAATCATTAGCAAGGGCATGTGACACAACTATGCCGAGAAAACTGGAGCCAACGAACAGGCGGCGTCCAGCCTACTGGTGGAACGAGGAAATTAGCACCCTCCGTGCTACTTGTCTTCTAGCCAGAAGGCGTGCTCAGAGAGCAAGAACAGAAGCAGACAGAGAGGAGCGCAGGGTGGTGTTCCGAGAGGCCAGGGCTGCACTGAAACGAAATATAAAGCTGAGCAAGTCAAATAGTTTCAAGGAGTTGTGCCGCGATGCCGATGCCAACCCCTGGGGCAACGCATACCGAGTTGCGATGGCGAAGATCAGAGGCCCAACGATGCCGGTTGAAATGTGTCACAACAAGCTGAAAGTCATCGTGGAGGGACTTTTCCCACAGCATGACCCAACGAACTGGCCACCTACACCATATGGCGAGGTAGATGAAGACAACGTTGAACAAGTCTCCAACGAGGAACTCATAGCAGCAGCGAAAGGGCTGAAAGCGAATAAAGCTCCCGGCCCGGATGGAATTCCCAACGTGGCGTTGAAGGCGGCGATCCAGACGTTTCCGGACATGTTCAGGATGGTGCTGCAGAAATGTCTGGACGAGGGTCAGTTCCCTGATAGGTGGAAGGTACAAAAGCTTGTGCTGTTGCCGAAGCCCGGAAAACCGCCGGGGGATCCTGCATCGTATAGGCCAATATGCTTGCTGGATACTGTAGGAAAGCTATTGGAGAGGATCATCCTCAACAGGCTGACGAAATGCACGGAGAGTGAACACGGATTGTCGGAGAGACAGTTTGGATTCCGGAAAGGAAGATCGACGGTGGATGCAATTCGGACAGTGATTGACAGAGCCGAGAAAGCTTCCAAACAGAAGCGGAGAGGAAATCGATACTGCGCCGTGATTACGATTGATGTGAAGAATGCATTCAATAGCGCCAGCTGGGAGGCCATCGCCAAGGCGCTCCATAGAATGAGGGTTCCAGACTACCTCTGCAGGATTCTAAGTAGTTACTTCCAGAACCGGGTCCTGGTCTACGTGACAGACACGGGGCAGAAATCGCTTAGAATCACGGCGGGGGTTCCCCAAGGCTCCATTCTAGGTCCCACGCTGTGGAACGGAATGTACAATGGCGTGCTGACGCTCAAGCTGCCCAAAGGAGTTGAGATCGTTGGCTTTGCGGACGATGTCGTCTTGACGGTAACCGGTGAGACGCTGGAAGAAGTGGAAATGTTGGCGGCCGAGGCGATAGATACGATTGGTAACTGGATGCAAGGAGCGAAGCTGCAGATAGCCCACCACAAAACAGAAGTGATGTTGGTCAGTAACTGCAAAGCAATGCAGCGGGCAGAAATTACCGTTGGAGAGCACACCATTGCTTCGAAGCGCATGCTAAAGTATCTGGGAGTGATGATCGACGACCGGCTAAACTTTAATAGCCACATCGAATATGCTTGCGAGAAGGCGACGAAGGTTATCAACGCAATAGCCAGAATCATGCCGAACAATTCTGGTCCAAGCAGCAGCAAGAGGCGTTTTCTGGCTAGTGTGTTCTCATCGATACTAAGGTACGGAGGTCCAGCCTGGATTGAAGCGCTGAAAACGAAGCAGAACCAAAGTAAATTGAGCAGTACGTTCCGGCTCATGGCTATGCGAGTCGTGAGTGCGTACAGAACCATTTCGATGGACGCAGTATGCGTTATCGCCGGTATGATCCCAATCGGCATCACCTTGGCGGAGGACTACGAGTGCTATATGACGAGAGAAACCAGAGGAGTACGAAAAATGGTGAGAACGGAGTCGATGGCTAAGTGGCAGCAGGAGTGGGATGCAGCAGAGAACGGTAGATGGACACACAAGCTAATACCGACTCTTTCGACCTGGGTGAACAGGAAGCATGGAGAAGTCAACTTCCAGTACCTGCATCGGTTCGGACACACAACGTCACCCTTCTGTCCGGAGTGTGGGAATGTGGAAGAATCACCAGAGCACGTGGTCTTCGAATGTCCTAGATTTGATGATGTGCGAGAGGATATGCTCGCCCTTAGCACGGAGAATATCGTCGAAGAAATGTGTCGAGAGGAGGGCACCTTTAACACCGTCAGCAGAGCAGTAACGCAGATCATGTCAGCGCTGCAGCGAAAATGGCGGGAAGACCAACTAGAAAGTAGTAACGTGCTCACACAAGTGCGAACTGAAAGCCGAAGCCGGGAGAACTCTCCGTCAGAGTAGGCTGTATCCACAACCAGGGATAACCGAGTAGAACGTGACGCTGGGAGCTAAATGGCTCACAAATTGGAGAGACGATCAGCGAACTGGAAGCGCCAATTAGCTGAGGTAAAGTGAGGTGCGTAATGCACGGCCCCCTCCGAAGTAATACGACAAGTGGTTCCGGGGGAAAAGGGCAAGGCGTCTAAGGAGGTTTTAGTGCGGTAAGAATCCCACACACCGTGTCACCGCGATTGTGCGCCCAGTCGTCAGCGGTGGCACGATGGCCTTTTTGAAGGTTTCCTCCTTGCCAAAAAAAAAAAAAAAAAAAAAAACACACAGACATGTTCCGATCTCGTCGAGCTGAGTCGAATGGTATATGATGGTTTTGATACGTTTTCCGTTAAATCCAGCGTGAAGGCCCATATTCACCGGATCTTATTCTGGCCATATCTCCGGAACCGGTTCACCGATTCCAAAACCGTTCAATAGCGTTCAATGAGACCCCAAGACCTATCATTTGGCGCCAAGTTTGTCCAAATCGGTTGAGCGGTTGCTGAGAAACGTGAGCGCATTCATTTCGTTACATACACACACACATACACACATACACACATACACACACACACACACACACACACGTATCCGAAGAGATGTTTTCAGAGCCTTAACCGTCGCCGATACTCTGCAAGGAAGAATCGACTGCGAAGCAATTCTGCAACAAGTGAACATTAATGTTCAACCTCGATCACTGCGCAACAGTCTTATGCTGAGACTTCCACTTCTTCGAACTAATTATAGCATAGGGAGCGCTATTTACGGCTTGCAGCTAGTGTTCAACCGAGTAGCGTCGATGTTCGATTTCCACTTGACACGGAATATGCTTCGCCGAAGATTCTCTGCCTTTTTTGCTGACCGAAGGCGCTTGATGCCCAACAGCTAAGCGTAAAATTTAAGACTTATAAATTTTTATTAACTTGACAATGCTTTCTTAGTTATTTTTGTTTGTAACTGTAGTAACTGTAGTATATGTATGTCGTCTGTATAATCTGTACTTTTTACAACACATCATTGGGACTATTTCTAGTCTGTTGATGCAACCATAACAAATAAACAAATAAACAAATATTTCTTCCAGCACTTCAATTTTACAAAATTATCGTTATCGTTAACATGATCTAAGACATTAATCACTAAGGTCTCATGATCGTTTATTTTCAAATCAGTATCCGTAACTGAACAAATAGAATCAAAATTGGAATAAACGTGGTCATTTAAAGTTCTACTGTGCCTGGAAATACGCGTATATTCATTTACCGTTTGCTTTAAATTAAAAAACTCAGCTAAACGCTTCATATGATTCGAATTATGGTTATCACGCCAATTAATATTAAAATCACCAGCCAATATATTTAATTTACTAAAATCAAGGCATGTCTCGAGCCAGTTCTCTAAAACTTCAACTTATAAGGATAACAGTGCCTAACATTCATTCCGTAGTACATCACAGTTAAGACTAATTTATGATAAAAAAAAAATATTGGAAAAAAATTCTAACAAGTGAAATTTCATAAAAACATATTGAAAGATTGTGTAATTTTAATGAACCTTAATAAACATGACTTCACCAAAAACTGTGCCAGAAAAAATTAAATTTTCTTTTGAATTTTAATCGAATTAAATATATTTGTATGATTGCTCTTCAAGTTCTTCATAGGTCAACCCTTGAAGCTTCTGTAGGGTATAGAAAGAATAATTTTCTGGTCAAAATTGTGAAATTATATTCGAGTTTCGTTACTGTGGCCAGCTTGCCCCCCTCTCCCCTATACCACCATTAGAGCCGGAAACTGACTTGTTTTGAAGTAATGAAATTGGGTTGTTAGCGGAATGCTTTAATAAAACAGCAAAATAGGGTTATCTTCCATTTAATTCCACTTAATTAATTTTGGTATCCATGACAGATACGTATTTCGACTACAATGTGCAGTCTTCATCAGTGCCATTCCCACTAAAGAACCTATCAAAATCTAACCCCCTTAAGTACTCATCCCCTAGGTATAAAAGTCAAGATCACAGGTATATAAATGAAACTACAATGTGTTGAATCGGAACCTACCTAACTAATTAAAACCAAAGATTTAAGTAAGCTAAAGGAGAAAAATCTATTCAACTCTCTAATAAGGAAAATCCCAAAGGCTTGGTAGCCATCATAATGAAGTAATGAAATTGGGTTGTTAGCGGAATGCTTTAATAAAATGGAAGATAACCTTTTTTTGCTGTTTTATTAAAGCATTCCGCTAACAACCCATTTTCATTACTTCATTATGATGGTTACCAAGCCTTTGGGATTTTCCTTATTAGAGAGTTGAATAGATTTTTCTCCTTTAGCTTACTTAAATCTTTGGTTTTTATTAGTTAGGTAGGTTCCGATTCAACACATTGTAGTTTCATTTTTATACCTATGATCTTGACTTTTTTACCTAGGGGATGAGTACTTAAGGGGGTTAGATTTTGATAAGTTCTTTAGTGGGAATGACACTGATGAAGACTGCACATTGTAGTCGAAATACGTATCTGTCATGGATACCAAAATTAATTAAGTGGAATTAAATGGAAGATAACCCTATTTTGCTGTTTTATTAAAGCATTCCGCTAACAACCCAATTTCATTACTTCATTATGATGGCTACCAAGCCTTTGGGATTTTCCTTATTAGAGAGTTGAATAGATTTTTCTCCTTTAGCTTACTTAAATCTTTGGTTTTAATTAGTTAGGTAGGTTCCGATTCAACACATTGTAGTTTCATTTATATACCTGTGATCTTGACTTTTATACCTAGGGGATGAGTACTTAAGGGGGTTAGATTTTGATAAGTTCTTTAGTGGGAATGGCACTGATGAAGACTGCACATTGTAGTCGAAATACGTATCTGTCATGGATACCAAAATACCTAGGGGATGAGTACTTAAGGGGGTTAGATTTTGATAAGTTCTTTAGTGGGAATGGCACTGATGAAGACTGCACATTGTAGTCGAAATACGTATCTGTCATGGATACCAAAATTAATTAAGTGGAATTAAATGGAAGATAACCCTATTTTGCTGTTTTATTAAAGCATTCCGCTAACAACCCAATTTCATTACTTCATTATGATGGCTACCAAGCCTTTGGGATTTTCCTTATTAGAGAGTTGAATAGATTTTTCTCCTTTAGCTTACTTAAATCTTTGGTTTTAATTAGTTAGGTAGGTTCCGATTCAACACATTGTAGTTTCATTTATATACCTGTGATCTTGACTTTTATACCTAGGGGATGAGTACTTAAGGGGGTTAGATTTTGATAAGTTCTTTAGTGGGAATGGCACTGATGAAGACTGCACATTGTAGTCGAAATACGTATCTGTCATGGATACCAAAATTAATTAAGTGGAATTAAATGGAAGATAACCCTATTTTGCTGTTTTATTAAAGCATTCCGCTAACAACCCAATTTCATTACTTCATTATGATGGCTACCAAGCCTTTGGGATTTTCCTTATTAGAGAGTTGAATAGATTTTTCTCCTTTAGCTTACTTAAATCTTTGGTTTTAATTAGTTAGGTAGGTTCCGATTCAACACAGTGTAGTTTCATTTATATACCTGTGATCTTGACTTTTATACCTAGGGGATGAGTACTTAAGGGGGTTAGATTTTGATAAGTTCTTTAGTGGGAATGGCACTGATGAAGACTGCACATTGTAGTCGAAATACGTATCTGTCATGGATACCAAAATTAATTAAGTGGAATTAAATGGAAGATAACCCTATTTTGCTGTTTTATTAAAGCATTCCGCTAACAACCCAATTTCATTACTTCATTATGATGGCTACCAAGCCTTTGGGATTTTCCTTATTAGAGAGTTGAATAGATTTTTCTCCTTTAGCTTACTTAAATCTTTGGTTTTAATTAGTTAGGTAGGTTCCGATTCAACACATTGTAGTTTCATTTATATACCTGTGATCTTGACTTTTATACCTAGGGGATGAGTACTTAAGGGGGTTAGATTTTGATAAGTTCTTTAGTGGGAATGGCACTGATGAAGACTGCACATTGTAGTCGAAATACGTATCTGTCATGGATACCAAAATTAATTAAGTGGAATTAAATGGAAGATAACCCTATTTTGCTGTTTTATTAAAGCATTCCGCTAACAACCCAATTTCATTACTTCATTATGATGGCTACCAAGCCTTTGGGATTTTCCTTATTAGAGAGTTGAATAGATTTTTCTCCTTTAGCTTACTTAAATCTTTGGTTTTAATTAGTTAGGTAGGTTCCGATTCAACACATTGTAGTTTCATTTATATACCTGTGATCTTGACTTTTATACCTAGGGGATGAGTACTTAAGGGGGTTAGATTTTGATAGGTTCTTTAGTGGGAATGGCACTGATGAAGACTGCACATTGTAGTCGAAATACGTATCTGTCATGGATACCAAAATTAATTAAGTGGAATTAAATGGAAGATAACCCTATTTTGCTGTTTTATTAAAGCATTCCGCTAACAACCCAATTTCATTACTTCATTATGATGGCTACCAAGCCTTTGGGATTTTCCTTATTAGAGAGTTGAATAGATTTTTCTCCTTTAGCTTACTTAAATCTTTGGTTTTAATTAGTTAGGTAGGTTCCGATTCAACACATTGTAGTTTCATTTATATACCTGTGATCTTGACTTTTATACCTAGGGGATGAGTACTTAAGGGGGTTAGATTTTGATAAGTTCTTTAGTGGGAATGGCACTGATGAAGACTGCACATTGTAGTCGAAATACGTATCTGTCATGGATACCAAAATTAATTAAGTGGAATTAAATGGAAGATAACCCTATTTTGCTGTTTTATTAAAGCATTCCGCTAACAACCCAATTTCATTACTTCATTATGATGGCTACCAAGCCTTTGGGATTTTCCTTATTAGAGAGTTGAATAGATTTTTCTCCTTTAGCTTACTTAAATCTTTGGTTTTAATTAGTTAGGTAGGTTCCGATTCAACACATTGTAGTTTCATTTATATACCTGTGATCTTGACTTTTATACCTAGGGGATGAGTACTTAAGGGGGTTAGATTTTGATAAGTTCTTTAGTGGGAATGGCACTGATGAAGACTGCACATTGTAGTCGAAATACGTATCTGTCATGGATACCAAAATTAATTAAGTGGAATTAAATGGAAGATAACCCTATTTTGCTGTTTTATTAAAGCATTCCGCTAACAACCCAATTTCATTACTTCATTATGATGGCTACCAAGCCTTTGGGATTTTCCTTATTAGAGAGTTGAATAGATTTTTCTCCTTTAGCTTACTTAAATCTTTGGTTTTAATTAGTTAGGTAGGTTCCGATTCAACACATTGTAGTTTCATTTATATACCTGTGATCTTGACTTTTATACCTAGGGGATGAGTACTTAAGGGGGTTAGATTTTGATAAGTTCTTTGGTGGGAATGGCACTGATGAAGACTGCACATTGTAGTCGAAATACGTATCTGTCATGGATACCAAAATTAATTAAGTGGAATTAAATGGAAGATAACCCTATTTTGCTGTTTTATATGACTTGTTTTGTTAGCTATACAATCTGAATGCAATGTACAAACCAAATTCCACTCACCTTCAAAACCTTGACAACCTCGGGCGGGAACTGCATCAGCGCCGTGCTTGAGATGCGTCGGTAGATCCGATCGACGAAGATGCCCGCCCGGATCGCGTGGGCCACCGAGCGGAACTTGGGCTTCTCGTCGGACCGCTTCCGAGTGGTACCGAGCTGGCGGGTGAAAGTCGACGCCAACCATTCCCGCACCTCCGGGGGAACGGCATCCGGTTGCACCTCCGATAGCTCATCGTCTTCGTCAGCTAGACGCCTGTTCAGTAGAACGAATGGCAGTCACAACGGACGGAAACCACCGAGATGGAGGGGGAAAGAGAAAAGATAGAAAAGTTTGAATTAGTAACACGGTTCCGATCGCTCAGGCCAAGGAGCGGCGAGGGGATGCAGGAACGGGATTTAAAATTAAATTAAAATGAAACGGTTGTGACAATAACTCGGTGTGGATATAAATCGGAACATAACAAAAAAGTTAGAGTGGAGGATAACTTTTCCGAGGGGAGTGTTTTTAATTAAGTTTTTCGAGTGAAATAAAACAAAAAATGCATTCAAACTACTCGCTACTCGCAGAGCGCGGCTGAGGTCAGTCACTTTTCGCTTGTGTACGTGTTAGTTCATTCTCGATTGCACAAACTTTTAGTTTTTGTTTTTACAGTATATTATATTAGCTTTAATGGGGAAAAGCAAGAAAAGAGTTTTAGTGGCGCTTAATCTAGTGGAAAGCGTTTTCCGATTATTCGTGTGTGGTTAATTTCTTGTAGTGATATCGTAAAAAGATGGAAGGATTTGAAGTGTTGAACGGTATGAACTATAGCGAGGGTGACGAACTATAACAAGGAGATAGGGATGTGATAAAGTAAAGGGTTATCTTTTACCTAGCGTGCCAAAGTGCAATTTGTTTGATTTGAAAACTACTGAAGCACCGGTGCTGTTTTTTTTTTGCTTTTGTCTATCTATTCCAAGCTCTACGTTTGCTCTCTTCCGGTAGGTATTAAGTGCTTACATATCGTTGCTACAGGAACGAGTTTAATTTGCTAACAGTTGCATTATTGTCTAACGAACTTTTTGAATCCTATGTATACATACAATCCACGCACTTTCTGAATGGTGTACGCATACCGTATTTGGGATTGTAAGTGGAAAGCTAACGTAACTTAATGATAAAAGCACGTGGTAGTTGAACTCTGAGCAGCCAAAAGTTGAGTCAATTTTCTACACGCCATCCACCATCGGACTAATTGTGTGAACTTTATCCAATAACAGTCCTTTTCCCAATCCAACCGCCAACCCTGGAAAAGTTCAACCGAGTTTATCGTTGTTTGATGTTTGTTTAGTTGCCACCGTTTTCATTGTCTTTTATTGAAGGTGCGATGTAATTAGGGAACCGAAATCGTGCGTAACTTCCAGCATTTCCAAACTCTTAAATACGACCCCTCGGCTGGGTGCTGGTTTTTATCACCACTTGCTTCCACTATCGGACCAATAAAATAAAGCGTTATTTGGACATAAAACAGTTGAATTCCCATTTCGACAGCAGGAGAACATCAAAGGAAAACTATTATTCCGTTATCTATGCGTGGCGGGAATCGGAACCGAATGCATCCAGTGCGAATGTTTGTCACACCCGGTTTAAATTGGAGGAGCATCTGAGTGGAAAACGAGCAATGCAACACCGATGGAAGCGGAATCGAGTAACATTTTCCAATCATGTAATTCGCGTAATAATTTCCGCTTCGACGCGGATTCCTGTTTGTGTGGCGGAAAGTGTCACTCAATTGCGTTCATCCGTGTTTACAGATGTAATGCTTTTGTTGGCCTATTTCGTTTGATTTCAGTATGGCTCTAGGTGAGGGGAGCACGTGGCCAAACATTTACAGGGTGAATCAATATGAGATAAAATTACTCAGGAGCATAAGCACGAGAGCCTTTGTAGGGTTGCATTTATCTAGTTAGTTATTCAATATTGTATTCACTTTCCCTATTTATTTTCACTATCACATGAAAAACCATAACAGATACGTAATTCATTTACTTCTTGCAAACTTCTCCAGTTTCTGAGTCTATCACTAGACACTGAAGACGTTTGCAAGTAGTAAACGAAATACGTATCTATTATAGTTTTTTTTAAAGTGATAGTCAAAGTAAATAGTGAAAGTGGATAGTGGAAGTGAAAGTGTTACAATAGTAGTACAATTTAAAAGAAAAACAACGTAATAAGGTATACAGATCCAGTGAATTTTTTTTACAAAGAATCAACTAACGAATGGGGATTGGAATTTGCAATCCATTATCAGTGTTAGAACTCCGGTGAATCAGCACTTTCAAGATCAACAACGGTGCCGGTCACGTCCTTACGGTTATCGGGGAGGGGAATGATTGTTTGACATCCGTTAGTATGCCTCTGCATCTCCACATCTGTCACGAGAAGGATGTTTTTCTTAGTGGGAAGGGTTAATTAGATTTGCATTCACTTTGGAAAGTGATGGGATCCTTTAAAGCCTAAATCGATACATCAGAATCAGTATATATAACCGTTGCAGGGCTGGTAGCGAGTCACTTTTTAGTGACTTGGTCACTTTTTTCAAGCAAGTCACTAAAAAGTTTCCTTTTTTAAGGCCAAGTCACTAAAGTCACTGTTTTTTGTAATCAGTCACTATTTTAAACTTTTTTTATCGTGAATTTATTTCACGATTGATTATTCTTCTTGCAGTGTGTAGGATGGCCTACATTTTGTTCTAATTTTTGAATAATTCGAAGTTGACGACCTTGTATAGAGTTTTTTTTTACGTTTAATCATCTTTCTCTATCTACAGGGTGTCCACTCATTTGGCTAAATAAAGTTCTTTACGTTTTCCAGGTTTTCCATAACTTTAGCGGATAATTTCCAGGTTTATAATAAGAGAGCTATTTATGAAATGCGTTAAAAATATGATTTTTTTTTTGTAAAACAACAACAACAATTAATGCAAACATTTTAAAGTCATGACAATCAGTTTTAAAGAAACAGCTTTACTTCATTTTAGTAAGTCTAAGATCACAATATTAAGAAGTTTCGTACTAGCAAAATTGTGGAAACTTTTAACAAGTTCTCTTTATCTCAGAAAAACTAGATCTAGAGATCTTTGGGGAATTCCAGAGATCTTAAGCAGAAGTCCCCGAAATTGTAGCCCAGATTATTGGATTGGTTTAAAAATATACAAGCGTGAGCATGATGTGCTGACATAAAATCGAGAACCCTTAAGATGTTCCGAGAGATTCAGTACAGAGACCTTCAGAATATTTATGAAAACTTCAGAAATATTTCAGGAACATCACAGAAATCCAGAAAATTCCATGGAAGTTTAAAGGTTTTCACGCGAATACCATTTATTTTAAAGCAGAACCGAGATCTTCATTAGAATTGAGAGCTTTAGGGAAGCTCCGAGAACATCAAGACAGATCATAAAATTAAGGTGTTTCGCTGTGAGATCCTTATTCTAGTAATCACTTCGAAACTTCAAGTGCACAAATATCAGCTTCCAGGACACGTGGCACAATTAAACTGGTACTCTACGTTCGCTGCACTGCAGCATACATAAAGTAGCAATTTCAGGTGAAATGAGGCACTAATCTGAGATTTGTGTGATTGAAAATTCGAAGTGGAAGTGCATGTATAGTCCTCGTGGCGGCGATTTATGGACTCTACAAGGAATCACCTTAAAGGGCAGTTAAAAAGATTTCAAGGAAATTGCAGAAACTTTAAAAGAATTTCCGGAAACTTCGGATTACTCAAAGAAAATTTCTGGAACGCAATAAAAATTATATGAACATCCGGATAATGTTGATAATTAAGAGAGTTGATAAGAGAACATCAACGAAGTTCCATTAATTAAAAAAATTCTATAACTTTTAGCAAGCACCGATATTTTCAAGAAAATCCAGAGAACTTCTAAGAAATTTAGATATTTTTAGATTGTTTCGTTATCTTCAGTGAAGGGCCGAGTACTTCGAGGTCGATCAGATAACATCACAAATATCCCATTAATTTAAGGAAATTTGCTGCTACTTACAAAGAGTTCCTTGGAATTACGGGATATTCCGAGAGTTCTATGGTTGATCTGAAAACTTTAGAAGATTCAAGGAATTATAAATATATATATATATATTTATATATATATCAGAAAATTTAAGAGAAAGTTCAGTGAGCGTTTATAAACTTTATAAAACTTAAGAAAAATTGTATGACTTAAAGGCAGTTCTATCAATTCCAGTTAAATTGCGGGTTCTTAAAAAAATTTATATTCAGGGCAGTCTAGAGAATTTTAAGGAAATTAAGAAATATTTTGGGCAGTTTTAAAAACAACAGGAAACTCAAGACTATTGAAGACCATGAATTAGTTTCGAAAATCGACAAATATTGAGAACTTCAGTGAAATTCTTAAAACTATATTATTTCGTTGCGGGAGCTTAAATAAGTTCCTGAAATTTCAGAACAACTTCGAAAACTTCACAAAAGTACAGAGATCTTCAAAAACATTTCGAGAACTTCATAATAGTCTATGGAACTTAAGGGAAGATCCGAGAACTTCAGGAACTTATATGGACATTTCGGGAGCATTTCAAATAAGTTTAGTAAAGCTCAAAAACAAGGGGAATTTCAGGGGAGTTCAGTTCCATTAGTTTCACTTAATTAGCGGAAAATTTCGAGAAGTTCCCAGATTTTCAGAGAACTTTGGAGTTGCTAAGAAAATTATTGAGGTTTTCACATAAGTTTAGAGTTCACAGAAGCGTAAACATTTTTAGAAAAGTTCAATTAAATTCAGGATAGTACAACAAGCTTCATGAGAACTGCAAACACTTTAGAGATGTTTCAAGAACTTCAAGAAAGATATTGATCTCGCTAAAAATCTCAACAAAAAAAAACTTCAAGAAAGAACAGATATCCTCAGAGCAGAGATATTCCAAAGCAGCGACATTATATAAATTTTAAAAAAAGTTTCGAGAAATTCAGTGAATTGTTAAAGCTTTAGAGAAGATTCATGATCGTTAGGAAAATTGTGGAAAATTTAGGAAGTCCGAAAAAGTTTAGAGAACTTAAAAACAATGATGAGAAGTATTGCGAACATCAGGCTAGTTTCTCAAACTACAAAAAAACTTCAAGACAGTTTCATTAACTTCAGGAATATTTGGGGAACTTTCAAGTTGTTCTGAAGACCTCAGAGTTGTCCATTACATATTCAACGGAGTTTTCTCATGAAAATTCGCTTGGAGTTCTCCTCATCATTAGCTCGTATTCTACCGAAACTCTCATGGTATTATTTCAGAAATTCACTGAACGCTTCTCTCAATTCTCTAAAAAATATCACAAGAATATCAGTTTAATTTTCCTAGGAATTGCCTTGAATTTCTCTTCTGTAAGAAATCCTATGGAAATATTCTAAGAATTTTCAATGAATGCATTTCAGATTTTTTTTAAATGTCACTCCTTCCCTTGGAATTCTACTCACATTGAAAGCCTCCTTAGAATTCATTTTCATTTCTCCTCACAAATTCCTTAGATTTCTCCCCTTTAATTTGATGGGCAATCTCTCCTGGAATTATTTTCCGAATTTCTTTGAAGATCTCCCTGGAGTTATTCTCAGATTTAACTATAATCCTCCTTTTAGCATCCCCTTCACCCCCTAAGTATTCACCATAACATTACGAGGACTTATGCTTCGATTTTAAATGTGTGAATGGAAATAACTAGGAACATATAATCTTTTTATTTTAAAATGCATTCTTTTCTTAGGAATATCCTTAGTAAAAAAATATTAAATTACCTGAGTACTGAGGAGATTCCCTGAGACTTCCAGGTACTTTCAGGAGAAATTAAATTCCCTGAGACTTCCAGGTATTTTCAAGAGAAATCAAATTCTCTGAGAATTCCCGTTTTTTCAGGTTTTTCCAAGTAGTAGACACTTGGAGGTTTAGTCATACACTTTCTATTGAATTTTTCATTCTAAAGGTTCCTATCGTACGCATTTAAATGTTTATGAGATTCAAATTGAATAAATCTAAAAAATCAAACATTTATTTAGATGGCATTGATGGATACAGAACGACTTATTTTCTTCCCTTAGGTCACTTTTTAGTCACTTTTTTACAACTATAAGTCACTAGTTGGTCACTTATTTCTTCCATATGGTCACTAAAAGCATTGATCGCTACCAGCCCTGCCGTTGATTTCTCGCTAATAAAAGCTCACTCCTCGAAATTAGCTGTGCTAGCTGGTGAGGAAATATTCCTCTATCTGTTAGTGTCATGGACATTTTCATGTGTGAGCTTTTATTTGCGAGAAATCGACGGCTAAAGTCATTGTTTACAAAAGCAATTACGCACCATTAAAATGTTGACACATATATTCTGTTTCACCTGCAATCGCTTACGGTGCCAAACTGGAGCGCTCACGAATCATTAAATCGCTGATTGTGACTCTCTGAAAGTGAAATTAACAGATTTGATGTCTCAAACACATACTTTTCAAGCTCATCTTGTAACTTACAAGTAAGAAATATCATTATAGCATCCAATTTCGAAAAAAAAAGGTTTTCTATAGCGACGTGAGTCGAAGCAATCCTGAGCCTAATATACAAATACAAACAAAATATGGTTGAACCGAAGACTACAAATCAGGAAGACTGGCAACTGTTCCCTTCTCCCATACAAATGTCAAACGTCACTGATAACAGCGCCTCTGTCAATCAAAGGTGGAACTTTGAAGCACAAGTGTTAGTGAGACTGCTCATAAACAGCGACTGTGTGTGTGACCTAATGTCACCGAAACGAATAATCATAACACGGTACTCGTTGTTGTTTTTGTTTTGCTCTAGCTAATCCCAGCAAGCCGGTGGTTTTCCAACTCCAAACCGAAAAACTTGTCATGGTGGATCAAGTAGAGGATTGAAACTCGGATCGATACCTAGTGAAAGTAACTTTTACTAGTGAACGAGGAACCGAAATATTGTTTATTTTGCCTGTTGGAAGCAATCAATAATAAACAATTGGAAGCTTCCACCTCCATTTAGTGAACTACCGTCATCCGGAAGCTGCTGAAAATTCAAGGATTGAAAAAGAAGAAAGATCCGATACCTACATCACGATCCAACGGAAGGCGTAGCAGGATCTAATGTTGGAGAAAATGAAAATAAAAGGTTGAAGGACTACAATCCCAAACGGTACGTATTGATAAAGAATATTGTTTGTGCAAACGTCCACTACCTGTGTTCCTACCCTACCAGCTGTGTGTTGTATTGTATCCCTATACACTATCAATAAATAGAGTACCCAACAAACAATTTGAGCTGATTCAAAGCTGAATAAGCCATTTATTACCTGAAGAAGCACATTTTTGCCTGAATAAGCTCTTATTATACATGTAATGTTTGTTGGGTAGTATCTCGAATACCTCCGCCATGGCAGGACGGTCAAGCAAACTGTGTCTTTTATTCATACATCCGTAAACACAACGTAGGAAAAGTTCTGCCCGTGCGCGATCAAATATATTTCTATTTTAGATGTTGTCAGAACATGAAATCACCGGATAGTGAACCTCTGTATGTTTTAACAATTCTTGGAATCGACCGACCTCTTCCAGAGAATGATAACAACAGTGTCGGATTGGCCAGTGACATTCAAATGGTCAGCGAGTACTGTGCCAAGTTGCCGAGCATGCATTTTACTAATGCACCATACGAATGCCCATAAATGCATCACTAAAGGGCTTAGGAAAAGTGGAAGATAATTCTGAGATAGCAAATTAAAGATCGAGGAAGGCCCCACCATCATTGTGAATTACAGTTTCAATTTCCAAAACAATTTTACTTAAGCATCTGTTCAATATCAGCTGGAATTTTACTCGTTGTCAGCATATAGCAAAGAAAAAAACAACGTTTCACTTTTTATGGCAATCATAACAAAAAAAACAATAATTGACAGCTATTTATTTCTACCTATGTACGTGAATGCACTCGTGAATTAACACACACCATCATACACAGGTTCCACTTTTGCTCAGAAGAGGCAGAGTTGTCAGTCTTCTTTATTTGTAGTCTTCGGTTGAACCCATGATCTTCTGCTTAGTAAGCAAAAAACGGGCGTCAATAGGTTACCGAGCCCCTTACACTACAGAAAACTACTGCACCCGACGATATTTTTAACCCTTGCGTGAAGAATTTTATGCATTTTTCAACACCGTGTTATGCAAGTGGGAGCTACCCCAGGACGCACATAATGGTTAAGCTCGGTGACATAAAGCTATCCACATTAAATTACATTCCCGGAAGGAGTCAACTATGTTTTCGAGCTCGATCCGAAAACATAGTCGACTTCTTCCAGGAATGTCATTTAATTTAAATAGCTTGATGTCACCGGGCTTCACCGGGCGTGACGGAGTAGAAGCAACCGGTGGAAACTAACGGTTTTAAATTGGCTCACTACTTGACTAGCTTATTGGTCCCAAGCAAATCGATTTACATACCCCATTCTAGTCGAAATTCTAGTACTACACTATGTTTGTTTTGATTCGCTATGAAAGATTGACAGATAAAATTAGGGGTTCGTGGATTTTCCTATGTTTTTTGGGACCGAAGAGAGCTGAGCCAAAAAGTTGAGCACTTTTCTTCGGGACCTTCTGGTATTAGATTTACCTCTCTGGTAGAAGGGTACCCAGCACCCATTTAAATAATACCAACAATCAATACGAAACTAACGCTTTTAAATTGGCTCACTACTTGACTAGCCTATTGGTCTCAAGCAAACGATTAACGTATCCCATTCTAGTTGAAATTCTAGTACTACGCAATGTTTGTTTTGATTCGTTTGGAAAGTTTGACAGATAAAATGAGGGGTTATTGGTTTTTCCTATGTTTCGAGGGGTGAATCGATTAGCTTGGGACCGAAGAGAGTACCAGAGCTGAGCCAAAAAGTTGAGCACATTATTTCGGGACCTTCTAGTCTTAGAGTTACCTCTATGATAATACGGTGTAGAAAAAAGCAAAAAAATCTTCACGCAAATAAGGTTTAAAATATCGTAGAGGGTAGTAGTTTTCTGTGAGGTGCGGGGCTCGGTGGCCTATTGACGCCCGTTATTGCTAACTCGAACGTCGAGTATACGTTACATTTAACTGAAAATACCACTAAACTTTTATAATACGGCTACGCGTCGCGTTGCGTGTCTCGTCTACTCTGGCCGTGGCCTTACGATCTTCTTCGGTTGTGGGACAAATGGTAGAATGACAAAACGTCGATTGACAAAATGTAAAAATGACAAAATATCGAAAAGACCAAAGGTCGAAGGTACAAAAGGTCGAATAATGAGAAGGGGACAAAAAGTCGAATGGACAAATGATCGAATGGTTCACAAAGAGACAAAAGGATGAATGGACAAAATTTCGAACGGACAAAAGGTCGAATGGACAAAAGGTCCTTTGGTTCAAAGAGGGACAAAAGGTCTAATGGCTCAAAGAGGGACAAAAGGTCGATTGGCCCAAAGAGGAACAGAAAGTCAGATAGACTAAACGTCTAATGGTGACATAAGGTTGAATGATCCAAACGGGGATTAGAATTGAGACAAAATGTCCAATTGGCGCATGGTTCAAAGAGGGAAAGAAGGTCGAATGTTCGAATGGTCCAATAATACACCGATATCTTAAAAAAATAGAATAAAACAAAATTTTGTACAAACAAGCACTGCCCTTTCGAATAACAATGATATTATAGTTTATGATACTGGGGATTAAGGTCCCATTATCATTATTTTTCCTTCTTTTCATCTCTGCTCATTCTTATAACCATAAAAAAAATGGTTATAGTTCGAATGGACAAAAATTTCAAATGGACAATAGGTTGAATAGACAAAATGTCGAATGTTTCAAAGAGGAACAAAAGGTCCAACGACCCAAAGAGGGAAAAATAGTCGAATGACCCAAACAAAGATTAGAAGGGAGACAAAAGGTCCAATGGTCGCATGGTACAATGGTTCAAAGGGGGTAAAAGGTCCAATGGTCGAATGGTCCGAAGAGGGACAAAAGATCGAATGACACAAAGAGGAAATACAATATAATACTTCACACACATATATAATTAGAAAATAAAATAAAACATTAACATGATTAGTCATTTTATATTCAAAGTAACGGTGTTTTAAGTCTGGCAAGTATTCTTGCCACTGTTTGCCTTCTGCCTAAGTGTCCTTCACAGCAAAATGTACCGCATTTCGACCTTTTGTCTCTCTATGAATTCTTCGACGTTTTTTTCATTCAACTGTTTGTCCCCCTTCTCATAATTCGACCTTTTGTCCCTTTTTGAATCATTCGACCTTTTGTCCCCCTTCTCATAATTCAACCTTTTGTACCCTTTTTCAAGGTTACTGATATTCGCTTCATTTATCTTATATTCGTTCATCGTGTGTGATGGTACTCGAAGCATCGGTATCTCAGCAAAACTCTTGAATGATGTGGATGCCCACATGAAAGCAAATCGTAAAGAATGCTCGGTGAGTGAGGAGTGTTAGTGCCGATGCACCACTCAAACCTTCGGGCTGCGTGCTCTTCTTCTGTTCGTCGTTCGCATCGCGAGCGGTGGAGATCGTTCTTCGTATGCTTTAAGCTGGGTTTAGACAGGGCAACCCGGAAAAAAATAACCATACAATTACCATAAAATAAAATACAATTACATCCAAATCTATTGCCAACAATCGATCTTATTGTGCGTATATTGTACAAGAAATTTTAACATATTGTTATTACATTAGATGTACAATACGTCCCATATAGTATGAATTTTCAACAATAGAAAAACAATAAAATTAATGGTAAATGGCTCAAGTTTGTTCGGGAAAAAGTGATTTTTTGTATGGTTAAGATACATAACAACCCCCTTGTTCTATTGTAGATTTCTCCATTTACCATAGATTATATTGTGCAAACAATAAATTCTATGGTTATTTTATAGTTGTGAACGATACAATTTATTTTAAGTACAATAATTTCTATTTTATGGTTACAATACATTTCATTGTACCTATATCGTTCTTTTTTTTACGGGAAGTCAATTGATCAAGTCATTTAAATTCAACTGACTTGAACGCGAATTGAACGTGTAAACCATGTGATTCAACTGACTTGATCAACTCACTTGAATTGAAAAAAGTTGAACCAGGCTCAACTTTTCAAGCCAATTGAACTCAACTGAGTTGATCATTTGACTTGCCTAGTCTAAACCCAGCTTTAGTCTTCATGACGATGCGTATGGTTTTTCGCATCAACGCGATGCTCATGCTTTGATCCTCACGAAGAATATTTGAATATGCTCTAATGATGTCGCACGAAGAGTATTGGCGCTGACAACGTCTCTCCGTCGGGAAGCTATTTTTCTCTAAAGATGTTTCTCATTAATGTTTGTATAAATGAAGCAAAAAATATTCCCTTTTGCCAAAATCAAGACAATCGTCATCACAAGGAATAACACAAAACCTCGTTCATGAACGATAATAGCAATGACGCTCTTCATGGAGAGGATCAATCCGGGTGTATTCTTCTACGAGTGGCATCGCTCGCGAAGAACGATTGTTGGGATCGTGTTGTTGGAAATTTAAGAGTGAGTGACCATGCTCAATGGGTGCATGTGGTCACTCAGCGAATGAAGGGAAGGGTGCAAAATAGCACGAATTGCTTCGTCAATATAAGCGATCGCACACGAAGAATGAACTGTACACACATTGGTGCTGTTCTTCTACCGCGATGGGAAAATAATCCGATGATCGCTTCAGTGCGATAATCAGTAACCTCGCCCTTTTTTTATCATTCAACCTTTTCATCATTCGATCTGTTGTCAATTCAACTTAGTATCCGTTCGTCCTTTAGTTCATTCAACCTTTTGTCCAGTAGTATAAACCACCAGTATAAAACTCCTGTCCAGGAAGCTGTTAGAAGTCTGCCTTGACCTAGGATTCGTGGGCGCGTGTTCAAAATTTGCTATGCGAATGCAAAACTGTGATGCGTTGCTCTTGCCTGAACGCCATTTTCAAAACTGAAGAGCAAATGTCTATATAAAAATAGTGGCATCATTCTGCACGCAGACACCTACCTATGAGGGGTATTCAGGTTTTTTTTAAATGCTCGATTTAAAAAAAAAACCGTTAGACGACTAAATTTTGATCGTAACACCCTTTACTATGTAGACAGATTGCAGTGATCCCTCTATGCTTTTCTGTTTTTTTATTATAGGCACTTAACATTCTTGGGTCATTCCTGACTTGTTCGGGGCTGAGATTTGAACTAGTGACTTTGGCGTGAGAGGTATGGATGTTAACCACTATGCCTGGGTTGCTTCCCTCCCCCTCTATGCTTTTTATTGCTCAAATGTTTCTGTCAAATTGGCCAATCAGCCATTGACTCGTATTTGACAGGAAATTGGCTTGAAATTGCTTCCCCATTGTTAAGTCCCGTCTTAAGTTTTTTTCATCCGTAGAACGGAGTAAAGGTGACAACTGATTCTGAGATGATTCATTAATGATTTTTTTTATAACATTTAGTTAATAATCACTCGTTTGTTAATATAGTTTGCGATAGAGGAAAGCATTGCTTTGTAACAGATAAATGCCTCAATAGGGTCTCCAAAAAGTCGCAATAAACGCTGTTATGTGACAATTTGATTCAAAAATGCCAATTTTTTCATAAATCGTCTTGTCGGAACTTCTGTCTTCTACAAAAATGATTAAAATCCCGGCAGCGCCGATTGGGATTGAATCCATGCCCCTTGGGATGAGAGGCAATCACGCTTACCAGTACACCACCGCAGTGGTCTAAAAGTTTCAACATGAGTATGTTCAACACAAATGTTTCTTTTTTTTAAATACGCTAATTTGTCTTGGGAAGCAAGTTCCTATCTTCAATATTTCTTAACATATTGAAGGTTTTGATCCAAAATTAGCACTATTTCCAAGGCCAACAGCTCGAAGTTGGGCAAAATTGGGCTAATTACATTTGAAAGTATACTTAAAATGCTACCAAATGCATACCAAATCATTAGTCTTCCTTAGTATTCGCTGCCGATTTGCTTATTACCAAACTTTAGTAAACCGTGCACAGATAATCGTTTTCTTGTATTTATACATAGAGCAGCTCCTTCAAACGTCACTTACTCTTGGTGTTAAATCGAAGTAGGCATGCAAAAGAAGGGTGTTGGGGAAACGGTTCACTTAGTGGCAGGATGTGGCCGATCTGGACCCTACTCTTCGGCTATGGCTCGCCACAATTAGTCAAATGGTCATCGATAGACCAAGCTCACAAAAATCCACTTTTTACACCACCGTTTAAACTTCAGTTTATTGGTTTCACTCACTTTAAATTGACTACAAATTTGGTTCTTGATCTTCACTTCTTGAGCTACTGATAAGGAATGTAATTTATTACTGATACTGTCGACTTAAATCTAATAGGAACAGCTGATGATGTGTATGTATTGTAAACTGCACGAAAGAAATGAACAGCAATAACTAAACTAACGTAGAGTTCACACTAGAGTTGGATTCTGCTTTTAGCTATATACCCGCTACTGCACAAAGGGTATGCGTTGCAAAGCAGCGTTCGGTAAAAGTTTTGATTCCAAATTCTAATTTGTAGTGACCGGTTGACTGGACAAGAAGGTGATTCGTAGTGTCTATTGTAGTGATCGGTTGACTGAGTCCCGGTGTCTATTGTAGTGACCAAAAATTGACTGAACTATGATTGGTGTTTATTCCCCCTGGCAGTAGTGACCGATTGATTGAACGAACAGTGGTCCTTGTTCTTCCCGGAATGTGATTCTCGGTGTCTGTTGTAGTAACCGGTTGACTGAACGAACAGAATACCCTTGGTTTTATTTGCCTGTAACGGTTCATAAAATACGTATCCATGGCTCGACGATCATACAATCTTTTCTTGTGCCAATTGGCCAGTTATCTTGGCCCAGGAGTCAAAAAATAAAGACATAAGGACGCTTTCGGATGGACCATACACGAGAAATCTCCCGAACAGCAACAAACATCGACCTTCTGAATCGTCTGCTTGAATTATCTGACCCGTTAATTTCAACAATAAGACCACTTCCGAAACAAGCAAAACTTTCCTTTTCCGAAGGTGCTTTTCTAGTTCCATCTACCAATGCATCGATTGTGAAAGACAGTTCTGAAAGTGACGAGGAAATGGGTAGCGGTGAATTATTTTTTCTTTGATATTGTATGAAATGCTTGATAAAATATAACTATATTGAGATATAGGTAGTAATCATTTGAGGTAGTAATGTTTTTAGTAAGGTTCATCATGCGTATTTCCGTTATATATAAAAACAAACAACAGTGACACAATTATGCGGGAAGTAGTTACCCTAATAAGCAGATCGGCAGAGAATACTAATGAATACTATTGATTTGGTATGCATTATTGGGCAGTATTTTAAGTATACTTTCAAATGTAATTTGCCTGGTTTGCCCAATTTTGACCAACTTCGAACTGTTGGCGTTGAACATAGTTCTAATTTTGTTTCAATACCTTGAATATCTTAAGAAATATGTATGATGGGGACTTCTCAAGACAAAATGGCGTATTAAAAAAAAAACAAACATTTGTGTACAAAATTTTAATGCCCAAAAATTGCTTCCTGAAAATTTATTTGTAAAACATTGATTTTCTGAAGGCTCTTACCAACAAAATTACATGTCTCTGTAAACATAAGAGATAGTGGGTTGAAGTCTTCAGCAAAATTTTTGGTTTAATATTGACTAAAACTTTGCTGATGACACCATTTTGGTATCTCGATAAACAAAAAAAGTATATTTTTTATCTGATTCAATGGAAATTTTAAATATTAATTTTCTTCACAACCTCGATCAAAAATTGGTGAACACATTTTTGTTATTCACTTGAATATAAAGTGAAGATGAAAAAACATAATACTGGTTTAATTGTCTTTGATAAGATTTCAATCCAAAATTCGCGCCACAGAGCTATAAAAACCATACCACCCTTATTATCTATTCCGTTCAAAACGGATTTCCCATAAACAAAAAATATTGATTACCTTATTAAACGTTACTTCATACAGATAATCAAGCGTACACCGCATCGCTGATTATGGAATCAAAGAAGTCTACTAAACGCTGACCAATTGAAAATGCGATTGATTAAGCTTTGTTAAAACACACGTATATTTAGTCGAATAAAAGCATTCCGATGTACCTTAAGCAACAACAAGCATAGTTGAAGATGCTAATTTCAAATAATAGACTAAATTGGTAATGTTTATACGATAGATGAGGAGATGAAAGTATAGAGTTGATAGTTCCGTTAGAGTACGGCAGTGTGAAAATTGTATATAGAGAGTAGAAAGTGAGCAAGGATTATTTTGAGGAAGGTACCAATCGGGTTGATCATCTCTCTTTCCCAAACTCCCCCGTTGGAGAGGGATGGTGAGGGGTATCCCCCCCCACCACCACCACCACTGAAAAAAAAGATGATCACTGACTTGCTCATGTACCGAAGATGTGTTTGAAATAGTTCTGCCTATTGTACCGGACTCAAGTTGTTATCTGA
The DNA here is from genome assembly GCF_037179485.1 of Ochlerotatus camptorhynchus. Classification (NCBI taxonomy): domain Eukaryota; kingdom Metazoa; phylum Arthropoda; class Insecta; order Diptera; family Culicidae; genus Ochlerotatus; species Ochlerotatus camptorhynchus. The sequence goes on along the minus strand of NW_027040855.1, from coordinate 4,138,707 downwards.
AGGGAGGCATCCAGTCGTAGGTTTGGAAATTGCAGTTACCTCTACTACGGTATTTTTTCATTTTAACTTTATATTTAAGTGGCTAGGGTAGGTGCTGTGTCCCATGTCTCCTCGAGATCGTCAAGTCGACGATGACAGGAGCACATACCGTGGTAGAGGTAAAAATAGCTGCAATTTCCAAACCTACGACTAGATGCCTCCCTTCAGATAACAACTTGAGTCCGGTACAATAGGCAGAACTATTTCAAACACATCTTCGGTACATGAGCAAGTCAGTGATCATCTCTTTTTGCCAGTGGTGTCAGGAGGGGGGGGGGGGGAATACCCACGATTTGTACCTTCCTGAAAGTTGTCCTTGCTCGCTTTCTACTCTCTATATACAATTCTCACACTGCCGTACTCTAACGGAATTATCAGCTCTATACCTTCATCTCCTCATCTATCGTAAAAAAATTACCACTTTAGTCTGAGACTTACAGGGTGATTCGGAATAACTGTCCCTTTTTAAAATGGTCATAACGATTGAACGCTTGCATGAATTTTTGATATCATTATATTCCAGATATTCTACATATATAATCTTCAACTAAGCATAGTTCATTTCAAATCTCTCTCCCTTTACCTTAATTATCAGCCACATTTGTCATAAAAATTAACCACAGCTGGCACGCACGCTTTAATTCCAGCACTTTTTGAGCCCTGGTGATGCGTTTAAGCTCTGATATTGAACGGATTTTCCAAGCATGCTTCCTTTGTACCTCTATAATGATGCAAAAATAAATGTTTTGCGAAGAGATTTCAGTTTCTAAAAGATAACACACGATTTTTTTTAAAGATTTATGCCATTCTCCATTTTGACGTCAATGGCTGCTTGAAATCACAAACGAATGAAATTTCAAATCCTACTATCAATACAAGCTGATATTTGTACACACTTAAAACAAAAATACTTGAACATATACCCATTTTACCCATTGAGAATTGCATATTTGTGAAATCGGTGACAGTTATTCTGAATCACCCTGTAGATCCAACTATGTAAATCGTTAACTTCACACAGAAGTAATGCAAACAAATACTTAAAGAACACCAAGCAGTTCAATGTTGTGGTTAGAAAAAATACCGAAAATTTGTGTCATCAAAGACTGAACAGAAGTCATTATTGAAAATAATGCCTGTATTATTCAGCATGCAGTTGAATAAAATCATCAATAGTAATTTCTTCAATAAGCAACATTTCAGATATTGCATTTTCGCAATAAATTGATTGTTTGGGCGTAGGTAACTATAGTGCAGCTGCTGGCATTTACCCTATCTATTGTTATTTTTATTGAAATAGAAAAGCGGTTTTGAACAGTGACCCAGTTTTTAGTTAAAATTATTGCATTTTCTGGATAGGGCAATGGAGAAATCAAACGCACGTCACATTCCGTTGCATTAAAACCCCATAACACCAGCTTTCAATGACCAGCAGCATTTCCTAGGCAAAAAGTGCTGATTCCTTACGATCTCCCGTAATTTATAATTTGCATACGGCATCATTGGGAAAACTGTTTCCTCTATGCTATCTCAATATTTAGAACAGAAATTAGCATAGTACACACTCCAAGTAGGAACATTTCCTATATTACCTTCCGGCATGATGGCTTTGTACCGTTTCAAAATGAAAGTGCAAAATCCCAGTACGCAATTTTCTGCTGGGAAAGTTATAGGAATGAGAGTGCATGAGAGCTGGATTCTGAATCCTCCTTCTAGGAACCAGCAAATCCTTATGCATTATGCACTTCGTTTAGCTCTTCACATCTCCGGTCGGACGGCACCAGAATATGTTACGATCCTTCGTTAGGATATTTTATTGTTTCAATTTAATGCTCCCCTCTGCGGTGGAATGAATAGATGGCAAATGCTGCGAACGACTTTCGACATTGGCCCTCCGGGGGAGCTGGCCGAATAATCGAAACAATTGGTTTACTTTGCTCGTCCCAAGTAGAATTGTGCACCATCACCAGTCGCCATGGGGAAGCTGTCACATATCTTCTCGTTTCACAAGATTTTAGCCAATAAAACTACGCAAAAATATGTTCACTTTCAACCCTTCTGTCTGTTGGTGGAAAACGAACCCGATAATCAGCTTCGTCTTCTTCTTAATTTCTGGTTGTATACGTTCCAATAGGAGTTTATATCTGCTCACACACACATTGTATACCATTGGCGTCTGTTGCGTTGTGTCTGAGAAGTCTAGAATATTTTCATCACGCAAAGTTCGACATTTACACTTAAAATCAAACAGATATGTATCCAGACGTCCTTCTTGAAATCCATGTTCGTTTCTGAGCCGGGTCGACGCGTCGCCTCGAACTGGAAAAAAGAAATCTTCAAATCACATTAGACTTGAGATCCTTGAGCGTCGTTTGGCGTTCGAATGGCATTTGGCTTGCTGCCGACGTCGTTCGTCGTCGTCCGGACTTCGAACAAGCAAAGGATTCTTCTGATTAAAATACCAACCGTCTCCATTAGATGGCACCTACGTGCCTAGTGTGCGCAGTGTCGACCAAGAGCAAAAGTTGTGGATAGTAAATTAGCAGGGGCACATAAATACGTTGCTATCAACGTTTGGCTCTGCCAATGGGCTGCGATGAAGCCAGTACCTATAATAATATCGTGACTCGTGAGATATGAAAGGGGGGATGATTGGAGAATGGAAGGAAACAGCCAACCATGGCATGTTTCGAGAAACGTGTTCACCTTTTAGATTCGCATTTGTAGAAATCGTGAAATGGTTTGCATAGTTGATTCGAAAAGTGAATTTTCATGATTCTTTAAATTTTAAACATCACAGACAAGGCATAAAAGAAGAGAAATGAAATTCTAATTGAATTGATGTCGAGCTGCCATAGATTCCCTCGTTTTTTACATTCGTAGAACGGAGCTAAGATGACAACTGATTCTCAATGATTTATTTTAATCGTAGAAAAAACACTCACTCGTTTGTTTGACTCATAACTTTGCGCATTTAAACTGGGATTGCAATGAAGAAAAGCATTGCTTCAATTAATCCAACCGATTCTACCACAGAACTCAGTTTTCGTTTTCGTTTTCAATCGAGTTTGCACTCGGTGGAGAATATTTTTTGCATTCTTTCAATTTCTCGCCTGTGCTGTCCTACTGTTCCACTTCCGAGGATACGCTGCAAAGTCAGATGTTCGGAAGAATTTACATTCTGTTAGTAACCAAGGATGGCTATTTGGTTTCTTCTGTGGCGCTCGCGCTAGTGCATGAACGGTCCCATGCATGAACCATTAAGCAATGATACACTAATTTACAGTTACAGTAGTAATCGTAGTTGACGGATAAAGTTATGATCGGCCATGTATTTGGAAACAAAAAAAAAAAAACGCTGAGGGGGCAGGGTAATTTAAGAGTCTTAAATTTGGCAAAAAAAAATCTGCGGCATTTAAGTACCCCTCCGAATAGAAATACTCGTGATGCAAGATTTTAAAACATTTTCAACACTCTACGTTTGAATAATATTCCAATGATTCTTTACAAATTTTCAAGTTTTTGAGCTGGAAAGATAGAGGGAGTGAAATCCAAAGAAATTTTGAGGAATGCTGCAAGGGAATTTCAAGAAGAATCCCAAAAGAAACAATTTTTGAGGACAGCTCCAACCTCCAAGGGGATTCTGAGGAGTGTAATTCTGGGAGCATTTCAAGAGAATTCTGAGGAAAATTCCAAGACAGTTGTGAGAGAATGCCTAGCGAATGCTAAATAAAATTGACTGATTTGGAGCTCTTTCAATCTTCCAAAAGCAGGGCTGGTAGCGAGTCACTTTTAAGTGACTCGGTCACTTTTTTCAAGCCAGTCACTAAAAAGTCTCTTTTTTTAATGCCAAGTCACTAAAGTCACTTTTTCTTGTAATCAGTCACTATTTTCAACTATTTTAGTGTGAATTTATTTCAAGATTGATCATTCTTTGCTTGTGGTGTTTAATCGTCTTTCTCTATCTACAGGGTGTCTACTCATTTTTATAAATAGAAGTACATGAGTTTTCCAAAGTTTCCCAGTATTTTAACGGATTAATTCCAGGTTTATAATAAGAAAGTTATTTTTTAAATACGTTAAAATATGCTTTTTTTGTAGATCAAAAACAACAGCAATATACCCAAAAAAAATTTTAAGACATGGCAATCAGGTTCAAAGAAACAGCTTTGCGAGAACTTTTAGCAATCAGTGATATCTTCAAGAAAGTCCAGAGAACTTATTATAAATTTAGATACTTTTAGATAGTTTCATGATATTCAGCGAAGTTCCGAGTAATTCAAGGACGATCAGATAGCTTCAGAATTATACCACTAATATAAGCAAATTTGCAGAGACTTACAAAGAGTTCCGTTATGGGGTATTCTATGAATTCTATGATTGATCCGAAAACGTCAGAAGCGTTTGCCGGATTATTAAACAAATTTAGAGAACTTCAGGTAACCATAGATAAATTCATGGAAAATTAGTGAGCGTTTATAATGGTTATAATATTTAACGAAAATTGTCGAAACTTCAAGGCAACGTTAGAAACACTGAGGAAACTTCAGGAAGGCCTATTAAGTTCAGGGAAGTTTAAGAATTTGCATCAGTGAGCATAGTTTCTCAAACTACAAAAGAATTTTAAGGCAGTTTCATTAACTCCAGGAAAAATTTTGGAACTTTGAAGTAGTTCGGAAGACCTCAAAATAGTCTATTTTGATTTCCATCGAAATATTCCTCAACATTTCAATAAAGCTATCCTCCTAATTTAATTTTCTTTAAGTTTTCCTCGGAAAGACCTTGAAATTCTCCACAATAAGAAACCTTTTGGTAAAACTCTCCGAATATTCATTGAATTCATTTCAGATTTCCATTTCAATCTCACTCCTTCCCTTGGAATTCTACTCACATTGAACGTCTCCTAAGAATTTATTGGCATTTCTCCTTACAAATTCCTTAGATTTCTTCTCATAATTTGTTTGACAAACTCTCCTGAATTCATTTTCCGAATTCCTTTGAAGATGTCCTGGAGTTATTCTCAGATTTAATTGCTATCCTCATTTTAGTATTTTCAAAAAGATTCCAAGGACTTATGCTCCGGATTCGTTTTCTTCCACAAATTTATAAAATTATCCTCAGAAGGCCCTTGGAATTTTGCTCTGAAGGGGTTGTGCTCCTCAGAAATTTTCAGAGTTTTCATTAAAATTTGCTTTTAATTCAATTCAGGGTTGCTTGAAATTCTACTCAAAACTTTCAGGCTTCACAAGAAATCTAAAATTCTTCAGAACTACCTTAAAAGCAGATTGAATTTGATGTTTTGATGTAAAATTCCACGAGCTTTTAAAACTGTGCATGGATTTTTACTCCAGATTCTTTAAAATTTCTTGAAGTATTATAGCTTTTAAGTCCAGAACTAGTTTAAATTTAAAATTTCTAGGAAATATGCATGTTTCAAACAAAAAAAAAAAAAAAAAAACATTTCAAGCCTCTGTTTTTTAAATATATATGTTGCTGAATATTAGTCCAATGTGGATCTAAAAAGTTAAAAGTGTGGATGTTAATAACGAGAAACATTAAATGCTTGTATTTTAAAATTTATTCTTTTCTTTAAAATACTTAGTAAGAAATTTATCAAATTCTCTAAGCCTTCCAGGTATTTTAAGGAAAAATAAAAAAGGCCCGGGAATTCCCGGTTTTCCAGGTTTTTGCAGTTAGTACTAACTTAGTAGACACCCTGACTAATACCGTGGGTTTGGCCATACACTTTCTATTGAATCTTTCATTTTAAAGGTTCATATCGTACATAAGTGTTTATGAAGTTTGGTGAATAAGTCTAAAACACCAAACATTTATTTTCTCTTAAGTCACTTTTTACACGCAAACCAAAAATCTATTACAATGAATGTTAGTTCCGTTTCCTATCATCCTCTGTTCATGAACATCGCAACGAATGTTAGAGATTGACCATGCATGCAATGTAATGGTTATTGTCTTTTTTATTTCGTGTTCTATCTACGCTTTCGACTATACCAGTAAGCTTGTAGAACGACGTACATTGTAGAACATTGTAGAACGACACACACACTTGCCTCAAATCTCTCCAGCAGAAAAAGCATACGAAGTCGAGTATGCGAGAAAATGAGCGCTTCATATTTGCTTTTAGGCTATCCATATTCAGAAGCATGGAGAGAGCAGTGGAGAAAGCACAGGTTTGATAATCGCAACGTTCGTGGTTCGAGTCCAGTCCGGCAAGCTGAGTCCTATTTTTTTCGACATAACTAATTTACCTCACTAATACACTCTACATTTTTCGGTCTCCAATTTTCTTGCATTGGACCGCAGCTAGGTATATCGCATCCTCGGTTCATGCGGTCTCCACTAACATCCTCTGATGATGAATCCCACATAATTGTAAGCGAATCTTACATCCCCCGGTTGGGTGTAGTCACTATTTTTACAACTATAAGTCACTATTTGGTCACTTATTTCTTCAACATGGTCACTTAAATCACCAGTGATGGCCCTGAAAAGTAGTAAACACGTTGTATTGCCTCAGTTCATCGAAACGTTGGATAGCTGTGGCAATACCTCAATAAGCTTCTGTTGGAATACTGAAAGCGCCGAAAATCCCCAAGACAGTCCTTTTCATATACCAGTTGCGAACTCTGAAATACTCGCTGAATAGATTTGAAGGAAATTTTCAGGAGACTCCTGAGGAGAATTCCTAGCCAATAATAAAAAATGTATAAATGACAAATAATACTAGGAAAATTCTAAGAGAATTCTGATCTCCCAAGTTAGTTTCCCTGTTTCCCTCGGAATAGTCATTTAACTTACCCTGGAAGACTCTTCCGATTCTTGGAGGAAGTTTTTGCCAGGAAGTCAACTTGCCCGGAGGTCCTTTTGGTTGAGATTGCTTTCAATTTGCCCAGGAAGAATCTTTCGCCTTCCTTCGGTTGGTTCTTCCACAAGTAAATAATAAATTTAATAAGTAAAGTTCTCGAGTGGTGTGGTCTATTTTTAGTGAAAATGTATGTTTCAACACGACTTTTGTTCAAGAATAGCTGCTTTTCGAGAAATCGGACCAAGTTTCCAGGAAGCGAGAAACATGATTAACACATTTCTACGTAAATCTATTGGAAAGAAAACATTATCCAGGAAGCCACGAGCACCATGAAATTGGGGGAAGATGTTAAACATTTTTCAATAGCCAAAAGACTTCATGGAGTCGAGAACCATTAAATAATTTACTAATTACATTCATATATTAAGAGGGACATAGTCTGTGAGTTCTTCTTACTCTTGGAGGCGACTTGAGTTTAGCTTCTGCTTTCATCTGTGCCCCTGCTCCTCCGAGTGTTTCCTTCAGCAGTGCCCGCCTCCTCTTTGTCCTTTATCTGCATTCTTCGGTTTAGTCCACTATCTCGAATTTGTAAAGGGAGGAACAGGCAAAAATTGGTCAATCGCTATTATGTGTACACTGATTATGTTATTGTATAAATGTTCAAAATTTATTTCTTTTTTTAAGTTCAATGACTACAAAATACAGGAAAATTATTTGATTAGGCTTCCGGTTTTCCAAATGCGATCTGTCGGGCTTCACGTTTCACACCTTCCATCAGATTTTGTACCGCTGTTGTATCAACCTTGTTGTATGTATTTGATGCTGTTTTCTGAGTTTTCTTGAGCTTCCGCTTAACGATTGCACAATATTTTTCAATTGGGTACAGTTTCGGTGAGTTTGGAGGGTTTTTTCCTTGGGTACGACTTGTACGTTGTTGGCGGTATACCGTTCCTGAGCCATATCTCCGTAGAGCAGGAAGCGAGGTCGGGCCAAAATAGCACAGAACAACTGTGTTTCTTCAAAAAAGGCAACAATCGTTTCATAAATATCTTGGTTGACAATGCCAGATGTCACGAAAATTAAATTTTTCATCCTACAGGTGCTTATCGCCTGCCAAACCAAGTATTTTTGCTCCTCTGGCTTCGACGCCATTTTGACAACTGAATAGAAAATTGAGAAAACAAAACAAAATAGAGGCTACATTCCCTATGCACAGACCTACAAAATGAGGGGTGCTCAAATCCTTTAAATACCCGATTAAAAATAATCGTCAAATTTGTGTTCACCAATTTTGGACCGTTGTTGATTTTCTTCTTCCGTTCGTTTTTGTGCTAGCTGCTTGCGATCCTTCCGCTTGGGGCAGGAATTCATCCAATGCTCCTCCTTATTACAAGGAGACATACTTTTTTTTCCCTTGATATAACGTATTCTCTTTTCGATTGAGGAAATGCAGCGAGTTGGGAATCTCGTTTTTTTAAATCCACGTCGAGGGGGGCGACACATCTAAATCTCAATTGTAGATGCTCAAAAAATCTCACACTAGTGAATTAATCTTCGAAAAATTTTCTTTTATTTCGCGCATCTACTTGCATCGAGGTCATCTTTTTTTCAGAAAATCTTCAGAATCGTCATCAATCTTCTTTCTATCCACTCAGCGTGCGAGCAGCAAGCCACAGAAAAACACAATATTTTCTGCATCGTAGATAGAGTCGTCCCCCTCGATCCACGTAACAGTCCCCGTACACCTATGTGCATGTCCAGGACCAAGGCGACTGGAAATTTCTCCCGAACTACACGCCTTTTATCACCGTATTTCCCTAGCACCATTGCTAGATTGCTACCAAGAACTTCTGGTGGGCGATCGTACTCTCCTACTCTCACGTATTGAACGGTGGCTCCAGCAGGTGACATGCATGCCTGGACTGGCTTCCCATCGGCATAATGGAAAATTAATTGTTCGCGTTTGTGTTTGTTTGCATCGAATCTTCTGATTTGAACTTGATGAACATAAATTTTTCCTTCAATATATAGTATGTAGCGATCATCTGAACGGGATCTGCGTTCAGCGATTTCACACAATTCGCAATTTCTTTCATTGATGTTTTCGGTGAGCTATGTGGGAAGCTTAATTTTATCGCCAGTTTTATTTCCACTGACATCTCTACTAGTTGTTTGATTCCAACGGGTATCAACAAAAGCGAACGAACGTTAAGGTGATTCCTTGTAGAGTCCACAAATGACCGCCACGAAGGCTATACATGCACTACTACTTCGATTTTTTAATTACACAAATCTCAGAAATTAGTGCCTCATTTCTCCTGAAAAAGCTACTTTATGCATACTGCAGTAGACTGATGCAAAATTTGCCTTTTTCGCTCCACAATGCTTAAATGGTTACAAATCGGGTCCTGATTAGCCTCCCAAAGTTACAACTCAATTGGTTAGAAACAGGCTTCGCACAAGCCATTTGAAGTTTACATGTAAATTAATATGGGAAATCTCAACTTTCTGTTCATTGCCTTCTAGTCTTTTTCCATATTGAGCTACGAAACAGTTTGATAGCCATTCTTATAGAAAATTTTCTCAGCTACAACTTTGCTGAAGATTGTTTCTATGTAAAACGAGGCAGAAAAAAGTTATTATTTATTTAAGAGATTGATAAACTTATGACATGATCAAGCAAGAGCAGCTGCTTGAGTAGGCAACACTGTATTTTGCAGTGTGACATAGTAGCCATGATTTTTGTGTCCTATTCAACGCCCCAGAAACACCAATGTTGCCTGCTGAGCAGTTGATTGAGCATGATCATAAGACATCAGCGCATTGAACCATTGATAACTTTCGATACTTGCATTTAATCAAAAAGTGGTCTTCAGCAAAGTTGTAGCTGGGAAAATTTCCTACAAGAACAGTTGAAAGTTTTTGAAGCAGACCGGTGGATATGGTGATGAATTAGATAGACATGAACAAAAATCTTGGATTTACCATAGTAATTCCCATACAAACTTCAAATGGTTTGTGCCATCACAGTTTCTCACCAAATGGGTTCAAATTTTGAGAGGTTAGTCAGGATCCGATTTGGAATCGTTTAAGTATTGTGGAGCGAAAATTTCAAAATTTGCATCACTCTAATACTGCAGTGTGGCAAACGTGGAGTAATACTTTGATTGTGGTACGTGACCTGGAAGCTGTTATTTGTGCACTTGAGTTTTTGAAGTGATTACTAGAATAAGGATCTCACAGCAAAAGACCTTAAACAATGAGCAAGCACCAATGAGTTGCTATCGAAAAATAGTGTATCGCGAGACTCGCCCGAAAAAAACTCACGACGACAGCTTCGAGCGAACTGTAATCCTGAACATTTTTCTAACCATATGTTTGGCACACACACACAAGTATCTCTCAATTTTGTACTAGCAAACGCTTTTCCAATGTATGAAGTTAGGTGTTAAATGGTACGAATGGTTTATTTATCAGAATTATAGTTAGATTGAAACTGCTTGATGACCAACATTGCTAGTACTAATCATGGCTACCCATGAAATCTCTGAAATAGGTATGGGAAAGCTTTGAAAAACCAAGTGGGCCAAGATCTTAAAACATCCATGACCTTTGTCAGACTTGAGGAAGACCTTGAACCTTTTCTACGATTTGTTGTAAACATCTGGGTGAATCAAAGTTGCCAAATCAAACGCTTAAGTTCTAAGAAATATGCTGAATTTCTACGATATTCTGTGAGTCTCCACTGAACTCACTGAACTGTTCGCTGAGAATTTACAATGTTGGCTGAACTTCTACGGTCCTTGAACAAAAAACAAATTCTTGCATTTTTATGAAGTTTAACGGTGCCGGTGGTGTACTGGTAAGCGTGATTACCTCTCACCCCAGCAGGCCTGGGTTCAATCCCAGTCGGCGCCGTCGGGATGTTCTGAGGCATAACATCTCTGATCACGCCTTCCTTCGGATGGGAAGTAAAGCCGTTGGTCCCCGGTTCATGAGTTGATGGGTCGATAGGTAGGGTCCAGGTGTGGGAGCTTTCCTCCTGGCACGTCGGTAGCATTGGTTATCAGCACGGAAAACAAGATCGACGGAACAGAATTATTATGAAGATCGCTGCACTTCTTCAAAGTTCCCTAATTTTTTTTTAGTATTTAATTGATTATCTGTGTAGATCCCTGAAGTTCTACTAAGTTTCCTGAACTTTTACCGATTTTCCTGATATATACTCTAAGTTCAATAACTTTAAAGATCCTCACATACTAAAAGAAGCTCCTCAAACTTGTACAAGGTTCCCAATTCCACGAAGTTTTCGCGAATTTTACAAAGCACCCTGAAGCTCTACGAAGTTCGCCTAATTTATATTAAATTTCCCGACTTTCTAGGATGTCCCATGAACATCTACTAAGTCTATGAAGTTTTCAAAAGTCTAATTAAGTTAAAGAAAAATCCCTGAGAAATCGCATTTCTAGAAAATTCGCTAAATCTCTCTAATGTTCACCGAATTTTCAATGATGTTTGATGAAGTTCATCAAAGTTCTCTGAACTTTAACAAAACTTTTTGATGCTCTACAAAAATCTCTGAATTTCTTAGAAGTTGACTGAGCTTTTACAAAGATGCTGAATTTCTATAAAATTTGCTGCACTTTTAGAAAGTTTCCAGAACGTCTACGCAGTGCAATGAATGTCTAAGATCTATGACATTCCTTGAAATTCTTCAACGTTCCCTCAGTTTTATAAATTTAAAAGTAGCGGTGAAGCCATCGCGTCGATCTCTTTGAAGAATAACTCTCACTTCATGTAAGAGAAAACAGGTATAATAATGAGAATTAGGTTCTTTAATTTTGAAAAATGTATCGTTTTTTATACTGAAAGAGCTTCGTTTTTGGAGCACTGCGATATTTTTTTCGAACCCACACACTTTCATCTCGATTTTTAAATCAAGATTTAAAGCAAAATAATAACTTCACTGTTTGACACTAAACTAACAAACTGACAGCTCGCTCCCATACAAAGTGACACCGAGGGGCGCTAATAAGGTGATTTTTGCAAATGTAATCGTACTTATTTAAAATAGTTCGAGTGTACCAAATTTGATGAAATTTTGGGTTTGGGTTCCATTTTTAATGCAGATTACGAATATGCATTTACCTCAATACCCTTAAAGATCCCAATTGGTTGCGATGTCACTTTTACGCTACCCTTATGGAATGTGATGATGGCATCGTAAAAGTAAAAAAGCCAGGGGGAGGGGGCACACAACTGATAGTTTGCGATGTAAAAAAAAATCCTGACTGGCTCTGTAGAGAATCGTAGACGTGTCCTGACAAGAATTTCAAAGTAATTTTGAGGTGAATTCTGTTATAAAAGCTAGGAGAATTTTAAGGATTACAAAGAGAATTGAAAAGAGTATTCGATGGAATTTCTTAGGAAAATTACATTGGAATCCTGAGGATAGTTTCAAGCAAATTCTGAGATTTTCAAGCAAATTTCGGCTTTCGAAGTAGATTTCAATGAAACTTCGTAACGAGGTTCGCTGGGAATTTTCCTAGATTGTAATTGTAAAAAGCGTCTTAAGAAATTCTAAGGATAATTCCACGAATGTTTTGGGAACAATTATCACGTAACACTTTTCTTTTGCTAATAACTTTTCACTCAGTTGATGAAATTGGTTTTACTTTAAGCAATTGACGAAGTAGGATCAGAGTTCACAGTAGATACGCATAGAGTTGTTAATTCACACCAATGAGTTTTTTCGTTGAAAGTCTGAAACGAGCAGTGATTATTTCTCTTTCCGTTTTTGTGACGCGAATTTGAGAACAGCTTTTCGTCTAAATAAAAATTGACTGTGTTTTACGTACCTTTTACCTCAATCTCCCTAGAACTATACCCCGCCTCAGACAGTATATGAGCAAGTCCAACGCGCACTCTTTTGCCTTTGGATTTTAGGAAATACCCCAAGTCCCCTCATCCATCAAGTGAGCTAGGCAAAGAATTGCGCATTGTCGCATCGATGGCCCTTCGCACTATTTCAACTTCTGTTCAGTGATGCAAAATATTCATGAAAGAACGTTTTGTCACGCAGTGAGAGGTAGAGCCATGGCAAACAACAATCACCAGCAATGGTCGCTGCTTACAGGCAGCACGTAACACTCGCTGCTGATGATTTAAAGCACAACGAAAACAGTGAAGACTTCTGCAGTGCGATGATGAGAAAAAGCGAAACGACAGAAGAAAATGAAAACAATGCCTACGCATTCCAAGTTCGTCTCGACACGCGCGACTGTGTGAGTTACAAACAAAACACACTCACATAAGCAAGCAAAGCAGCAACTGATTCAAAAAGAGCACAGATGAGCAGTGTTGCCACATATACAGATCTGTAATCATACAGATTTTTTTTTCAATATACAGATTTCTGTATATACAGATTACAGATTTTCGAAAAATATACAGATTTTTGAAAAAAGATGCAGATTTTTCAGACTTTTCAAATAAAGAGAATATATTTTGTATTGTTTATTATATTTATTAATTCCGATGAATAATCGTTTCTTCCTTTTGAGCAGCTTGAATTCAATCTGAGCATCAAACCCCTATTGTATTTTTAACTAAATACATTATTATTGCTAAGCTTTGCATGGACTAGGAATCTTTCGAATGGACTTCTGATGTTCAGATATTCTGATTCCTCGTTGGAAGGGATATAAGTTTTTCTTTCTAATTGTTTAAGTAACTATGTCACATGGTGGCAGATACGAAGGTTAATTAAATATATTTTTGTCAAATCGGCAAACACGCCATTTAAGAAAACCCACAAAGTGGTTGATTACAATTTGTGAGAGTCAACTGGATATTTTTATATTTTAAAAGCGTGATTACAGAAATAAAGAATATTGCAGGCAATTCGACTAAACTTCCTTTAAAAGTTCTCTGTTATATCCAATGTCCAGATAAAGGTTTTCGTAGACTCAGACATAAAAAAATCAAATTCTAGGGAATTGTGATAGTTACTTCATTAAGGAAATTTTCAGTCGGAAACACATTTGTCTCTCACAACTGGTACTTAATGTTTTGTATTTTCAGACAGTAGAAGAAATAGAAAACACTTTAAAAATTCAAGATTGTAGGATTTCACGATTTTCAGTACAAACAAATTCTTTACAAAGCAAACTTTAGTAATTTTTCATGATTCTAAACATTGAAAAAACAATCCGCACTGAGACCATAATATAGAAATTATACTGAATTTTTTTCAGATTTTTGTCAGCCAGATACAGATAAATAAGATTTTTTGCGATGAAAATACAGATTGAACTTCGTTAAAATGTGGCATAACTGCAGATGAGTGTCGTGATTGTAGGGAATGACCGGATCGGTGATGGATTACCATCGAAGATGACATTCGCCAGTTGCTTCTTACATCTTTCGTCAGCTTGATGGATGGTCATGGAGAGTTCTCCGACAAGCACATTGATAGGAATATAGCAAGCGTTACTACCATCAGCTGTTTGACGATCGTGATTGTGATAGGTCGCATCTCTGCTTCTGTTCAATTTTCACACTACCATACTCTAACGGAACTATCAATATATCCTCTTCAGAACTTTCTCTAGCTAATAAATTATAATACGAAAGCTTCATTTTGATATTAGTATAGGATTTTCTTGCAACTTTCTTTTCTAACATGTTGCTTCAAGAAAATGCATGTTTCGTCATATGACTGCAGAATTATTATTAAATATGCAATATGTGTGATAAATTGAGCAAGCCAACTCTGCAGGTAAGTATCCATGACTAAGATGTTTTTCCACGATTCTAATCCAGAAACATTCGAGATGCGAGACTCTGATTTATTTTTGGAACTGTGAACTTAAAATAAACCAAGTCTCTGAAGCTTGAGCAATTTTAGAATTCCGGCTCTTTAACTCAAACAATTTTTAAAATGTTGTTACATCAGACTTTGGAAAATTTGCTATATCCCAATCTTAATAGAATTTAAAATGTCTGAAGCGATGCTATTTTCATGATTCTGAGAAAAAAATATTCGATACACCGCACTTTACATTTGTTTTATGATTCTGGCACTAGGAATCGATTGCTCAAAGCAGATTTCTTCTCTTGATGAACAGTTCATTCAAGATTTTGCACAAGTTTATTACATAACCTAACCAAGCCCTTGCCACTGATCCATTAATTTAGTTTTTAGTTCGTGAAATTTCGGTTCGAATCGAAATAGGCCATGTGTCGTTACAACCAAAGGCCGTTTTTTGTTTTTATTTTTTTTCTGAATATGAACAATTAAATCTAAATAGGGTAAATGGATGTAATGTCGGCCTAAACGCCCCTAATATATACCCATACATTAATTCAGCAATTGACTTAATTTTCAATAGCAATCAAACATAACCATTAGTACCGTCCCAATGACGCGTTCATCTAGATAAAATTAATAAATAGCATATTTTTAGCAATGGGTCCAATCTTAGATGCATAGGCCAACATTAGAGACATTTCTCCTAACAGTTAAATCCATTTTATCCATGCGTGACCCACTTTAAATTACCTCTAACAGTAACAAACTTCAAACCCTGCGTGGGACGCCTCTTGCAACTCTAGTAAAAAATTAACGCACCTGAAGAGTTTAAGAATTTAAGATGAGTTCGAGGACTACCACCCCACAAAAATCAGCGGAGTTTACAATCACGTTCACGTACCAGCGCACAGCGTTGTGAATTCAAGCTAAACTGCCTGCGACGGGATGGTTTTAAAAAGTGGGTTATTTCTCGTGGTGGGTAGCAAAATTTACTGGTGTAGAGTGTTACAGTACTCCTTCCCTGCTAGTCACCATTTTTTTGCTGCACATCCGGCAAGGGTTGACGACGTTTTCCGCCACGTGAAATATGCATGAAGTGGAATTAATCGGCGACATTCGTGCAATCTGACGTACCGTTGTCTTTCTTCCTGTGATCGCGTGTGCCGTTGTATTCTGTCTTTCTAGATTCGCAGTGCGCTCGTTCTGCCAAGAAAGGGGAAACATTGGTTTCTTTTTGTATGCAAATAAGCTTAATTGAAACTTTTACCAGGTTCGTACCTCCCTGTGTGTGTGTAAGGTATACCGGAGTTTGCACTATAGTTGTGGCGTTGTGAGTAGTATGAAGGTTGGAAAATGTGGTCGCGGAGGACAAACGGAACAAATTCGTTGAATGTAGCTAATTTCCATTTGACAATAAAAGCTAAAAGCAATTCGCCCTTTAGAAAGCTTTTCAATTTTGAATAAATGAAGCAGTGAACCACGAGGATGGTTTTGTGATTTATCAGTATGACGAAGAAACAACTTCAATTACTTTTGTTTCTTTTAAGTGGAATTCCAAACAAGTTAGAAGTTAGAAGTTATAACATAGTTTTGATAGTTATATTTATTTTAAAAGTAGTTTTTACTTGACACACATGTATACAAGTAATAAGTTAGATTCAAAGCAAACATTTACTCAAAATCGTGAAACATTATAGGTCACTTTTTGTTTCAAATAATTAGCAGAGTTTGTTTGTAGTGTCTTGTGCAGAGCATATTTTGCCCGGTCTGGAACATTGTGGCGATCTAGCAATTATAAATATCCAGAAATTGGGAACTTGTGAACATGGATGGACAACGATACGATTGAACATGGATGGAGACGATACTATTTTAAAAAGCATACAGAAGTCAATTGAATTACATTCCATTAGCTCCAAATCTCGCAAATAGGGTTGTCATTACCGGACACTTTTTGCGAGTACCGTTATTTCGGTACCGAGAAAATACCGGTACCGGTAAATCCAAAGAAAACAAATTAGGTTAACTATTTATTTAAAGCAGTTCGGCCTGGTGTAGTGTTTCACATCAATTCCTTGGTCACTACTTCAAATCTTTTCTTTTTGTCACGAAAACCCCTAAACCTCGATGTGTGTACAAGGGCGTAGCGAGGTTTCGAGCTAGGGAGAGGCGAAAAAAAAAATTACTATGGAAAGTTTGGCCGAATGCCATTTAACCGAACGCCATTTCACTGAAAGCCTTTGTGTTGCTGAGTTTAGGGGGGAGCCCCCTACCTCCCTCTGGCTACGCCTATGTGTGTACATTCAACGTACCATCTCCCATGCGAGAACTTATTTTTGTCGCGAAATTCCCAGACACATATAAATGCTCTCTCTGATTTTACTGAAGTATGATGAACCCAAGGGCGGGACAACTTGGGTCAATATATCAAAATATATGTTGAAATTTATCCTTACCTAAAATAGCGTCAAAAACGAACTTGTTGAGCTCCAAAAGCTATATATCTAACTATATTATTTTATAAAAAAAAAAAAAAATTTTTTCGATGGATGATATATCTGTGTTGTGTTACCCCGTGGGCGAACAGTACTTAATAGTTTCAAAAGCATTGGGAAATACTTTCTTTTCAATTCTCCAGTTTCAAAGTATTCCAAGTTAGTTGGTTCACGATATTTTATTAAATTTTTCAAGCTTTGTTTATCACGACGTTTTATAAAATATATAAAAAAAAACTCGTTGACAGTGCTACTAAAAATGTTTAAAACATATATTATAAGCATCGAATATTGAAATTTGCTCATCATTTTTCAAATGTCCAGTACGGAAAACCGGTAATGCCAGTACCGGTATTCCGGTACCAGAAAATCACCCGTTACTACCGGTGGCATAACCTTACTCGCAAAGATCATTAATGACAAAAATATTTTTTGTAATATTAAAACGATGAATTCTTAAACCTTGAAAACATGCACTTTCACTGCGTATCTATTCAGATTTACTGACCTGCGCGTGTTTTTTTAGTCAGAGAAGCGGAGCGACGGGCAAGCTTCTAGAATAGGCTTCTAGAAAAGGCTTCTAGAATAGGTTCTCTAATAGGCTTCTAGAATAGGCTTCCAGAATAGGTTTATAGAAAAGGCTTCTAGAATATGCTTCTAGAATAGGCTTCTAGAATAGGCTTCTAGAATAGGCTTCTAGAATAGGCTTCTAGAATAGGCTTCTAGAATAGGCTTCTAGAATAGGCTTCTAGAATAGGCTTCCAGAATAGGCTTCTAGAATAGGCTTCTAGAATAAGCTTCTAGAATGAGCTTCTAGAATAAGTTTCTAGAAGTAGCATCTAAAATAAGCTTCTTGAATAGGCTTCTAGAATAGGCTTCTAGAATAGCCTTCTAGAATAGGATTCTGGAATAGGCTCCTAGAATAAGCTTCTATAATAGGCCCCTAGAATAGGCTTCTAGAATAGGCTTTTAGAAAAGGCTTCTACAATTGGCTTCTAGAATAGGTTTCTATAATAGGCTTCTACTAGAATAGGCTTATAGAATGGGCTTCTAGTATAGGTTTCTAGAAGTAGCTTCTAGAATAAGCTTCTAGAATAGGCTTCTAGAATAGGCTTCTAGAATAAGCTTCTAGAATAAGCTTCTAGAACAAACTTCTAGAATAAGCTTCTAGAATAAGCTTATTGAATAAGCTTCTAGAAGTAGCTTCTAAAATATGCTTCCAGAATAAGATTCTATAATAGGCTTCTAGAATAGGCTTCTAGAATACGCTTCTAGAATATGCTTCTAGAATAGGCTTCTGGAATAGGCTTCTAGAATATGCTTCTAGAATAGGCTTCTGGAATAGGCTTCTAGAATATGTTTCTAGAATAAGCTTCTATAATAGGCCTCTAGATTAGGCTTCTAATATAGGCTTCGAGGATAGGCTTCTAGAATGAGCTTCTAGAATAAGCTTCTAGAATAAACTTCTAAAATAAGCTTCTAGAAAAAGCTTCTAGAAGTAGCTTCTAAAATAAGCTTCTAGAATAGGCTTCTGAAATAGGCTTCTAAAATAGGCTTCTAGAATAAGCTTCTATAAAAGGCCTCTAGAATAGGCTTCGAGAATAGGCTTCTAGAAAAGGCTTCTACAATAGGCTTCTAGAATAGGTTTCTATAATAGGCTTCTAGAATAGGCTTCTTGAATAGGCTTCTATAATAGGCTTCTTGAATAGGCTTCTAGAATAAGCTTCTAGAATAAGCTTCTAGAATAAGCTTCTAGAACAAACTTCTAGAAAAAGCTTCTAGAATAAGCTTCTAGAAAAAACTTCTAGAATAAGCTTCTAGAATAAGCTTCTAGAATAGGCTTCTAGAATAGGCTTCTAGAATAGGCTTCTAGAATAGGCTTCTAGAATATTCTTCTTGAATAGGCTTCTAGAATAGGCTTCTAGAATAGGCTTCTAGAATAAACTTCTAGAATAAGCTTCTAGATGAAACTTCTAGAATTAGCTTCTAGAATAGGCTTCTAGAAGTAGCTTCTAAAATATGCTTCTAGAATAAGCTTCTAGAATAGGCTTCTAGAATAGGCTTTTAGAGTAGGCTTCTAGAATTGGCTTCTAGAATAGGCTTCTAGAATAGACTTCTGGAATAGGCTTCTAAAATAGGCTTCGAGGATAGGCGTCTAGAATGAGCTTCTAGAATAAGCTTCTGGAATAAACTTCTAGAATAAACTTCTAAAATACGCTTCTAGGATAAGCTTCTAGAAGTAGCTTCTAAAATAAGCTTCTAGAATAGGCTTCTAGAATAAGCTTTTATAATAGGCCTCTAGAATAAACTTCTATAATAGGCCTCTAGAATAGGCTTCTAGAAAAGACTTCGAGAATAGGCTACTAGAATAGGTTTCTAGAATAGGCTTCTAGAATAAGCTTCTAGAATAGGCTTCTAGAATAAACTTCTAGAATAAGCTTCTAGAACAAACTTCTAGAATAAGCTTCTAGAGTAAGCTTCTAGAAGTAGCTTCTAAAATATGCTTCTAGAATAAGCTTCTAGAATAGGCTGCTAGAATAGGCTTCTAGAATAGGCTTCTAGAATAAGCTTCTATAATAGGCCTCTAGATTAGGCTTCTAAAATAGGCTTCGAGGATAGGCTTCTATAGAATGAGCTTCTAGAATAAGCTTCTAGAATAAACTTCTAAAATAAGCTTTTAGAATAAGCTTCTAGAAGTAGCTTCTAAAATAAGCCTCTAGAATAGGCTTCTAGAATAGGCTTCTAGAATAGGCTTTTAGAATAAGCTTCTGGAATAGGCTTCTAGAATAGGCTTCTAGAATAAGCATCTAGAAAAGGCTTCTACAATAGGCTTCTAGAATAGGCTTCTAGGATAGGCTTCTAGAATAGGCTTCTTGAATAGGTTTCTAGAATAAGCTTCTAGAATAGGCTTTTAGAATAGGATTCTAGAATAGGCTTCTAGAATAGGTTTCTTGAATAGGCCTCTAGAATAGACTTCTATAATAGGCTTCTAGAATAAGCTTCTAAAAGAAGATTCATAAAGAAGGTTCTCAAAGAAAATTCTAAATAAAAAAAGTAAGAGGTTGTATCCAGGAAATGACCGTTGATTTGACGTAGGATTACGTACTTGGTATCAAAATTCGGCGACTGTGTTAGGGAAACCACTTTTTCTCATCGCGAAAACGCCTCGTTTTATGATGACAAAATTAAGCATTTTCCGACAGACCGAACACCACCACACACGGTGATTGAATAACGGTGCAGAGAGACCGGATGGAATTCGATTCTGAAATCTATGTTAGGGAAAGTGCTTTTTGCAGGCAATCGGTGATTATTTTGATCACCATTGCAACAGTTGGTTATTTGTGTAATTTTAATAGTGACCTATTGAAAATTGATAAAGTGTTCGTTTAAGCAGATTCGCGGAGAAAGTTCCAATCGATTGGCTTGTTTAGAATTAAAATCCATCCGCTATTGACAGAGTTATAAGTGGGCAAAAGCTGACCACTTTTCGTAACGCGGTCGATTTTGTTTTTTTTTTTTTTTAATTGCGCCCTCAATATGTTGCCGAAAGACGTAATCCTACGTAAAAAATAAACGAAGCTTCTAAAAGAAGGTTCTAAGCTGTTTTTAAGATTCAAAAAAAGAATTCTAAATGAATCTCCCTTTGGAAGCTCATTCTAGCCGTTTGTCCGTCGCTCCGCTTCTCTGAAGCAGTAAAGGAGCTGGGGGCAACCCCGGCGTAGTGGTTAACATCCATGCCTCTCACGCCAAAGTCACGAGTTCAAATCTCACCCCCGGACAAGTCACGAATAACCCAAGAGTGTTAAAGTGACTATAATAAAAAAAAAAAAAAAAAAAAAAAAAAAAAAAGTAAAGGAGCATTTTTCCAAGGTTTAAGGAGCATTTCATCGTTTTATTACCTTTCCATAGCTGCCGAATATCACATCATGCCAACTGATCTTAACGTTTAAATTAAACGACTTGAATATAATTTACGCTCTTTCCATTTAAAATTCAAATAACATCCAGTAGTATCAGCTGCACGATATATGATCTCCCGAAATGAAGCAATTCAGACATGTTCAATTCATCCCCCTCACAAACCCCCTTGGGGGAGGAAACTCTCGTACACCGTAATAACATAAAATAAATGTTATTCGCCGTACAATTTAACGAGCTCGACATACATTCCGGGCTAGAGTCTGGGGTTCCTTGATGTGCTCGGTGGATATCTTCCTCCCGAAGCCCCACCAGCTGAGTTGAACCCATTCAACCCTCACCCCTTCAAGTAAAAGTGGTTGATATTCTCTGAGCTACAGTGCTTTCTTGTCTCGCACACGTTACAGAACACGAACAACGTAGGGTTATTGCCTCTAATGTCGGCTTAAGTATCCCTGATATTGGGCACATGGAAAATTTCGATGGAAGGCATTTTTTGATTTTTACTCAATAGCAGCTAAAAATATCAATTTGTATTGACCAGATGACGCTTTGTTCTAAGAAAAATTGAACAACGGGAGATTTTTTTATCGATGGGACTAATATTTAGATCCATAGGCCAACATTAGAGCCATTTCCCCTATTTAGATTTGGCAAAACCATGCTGCATGGGCGCTTGTTGTACGTTGCATTATCGATAGCTTTCTCTCCGGCTATCAAACTGGTATGTAAATAAATACACGATGGTAACATGTAGGTACTTGTTGTACTCTTCTCTGATGACGACGGTTTTGACAACGAATCTCGTATCCGGTTTCCCTGTCGTCATAGGCTGTCTGATGTAACACCGTAGTCATATTAGTTTCAATCATTCATCACCAAAGTGGCTATATTCATAGTCGGGCGGAGAGAAAAACCAAAAAATTGCTACGCAAATTTTTCAAATCAAAAATCTAGCAGCACGGGCAAATATTGCTGCTGGCACATGACTCTATGGAAAAAAATACTGTAAACAATATTATTTAAAAAAAAAATCATCTTCCAGCAGAAATATTTTCCCGCGCTGCAAGCTTTTGTTTGAAAATGCAATAAATTATTCAGCTTTTTCGTTTGCATCGTTTATTTTTTTTTGTTTTCCTTTGGTTTGTTTTTTTCCGTCGATCTTGTTTTCCGTGCTGAGCACCAATGCTACCGACGTGCCAGGAAGGCAGCTCCCACACCTGGACCCTACTTATCGATCCATCAACTCATGAACCGGGGACCAACGGCTTTACTTCCCATCCGAAGGAAGGCGTGATCAGAGATGTTATGCCTCAGAACATCCCGGCGGCGCCGACTGGGATTGAACCCAGGCCTGCTGTGGTGAGAGGCAATCACGCTTACCACTACACCACCAGCGTCGTTAAAAATCTTTTGCAAAGTTTATTATTTCTGTCGCAAAAATTAATCTCATCTGTATCGGTAATGATGTTGCTTTTCCATATGATCCGTAATGAACATCATCAAAATAGTTATATTCTTTCTAATATTGCTCCAGAAATTATGGCTCGTTCACAATACTTCTACTTCAAAGTTCAGTACTGCTCGATGTGTTCCGCTTTTTGACAGCTGAAATTGGTTCCCGAAATTCTATCCACCAGACTATAAGTATAGGGACTATATTCATCACCACCAGCACAAGGGCGTAGCCAGGTTTCGAGCTAGGGAGGGGCGAAAAAAAAATTACCATGGAAAATTTGGCCGAATGCCATTTCACCGAACGCCATTTCCTCGAAAGCCTTTGTGTTGCCGAGTTTAGGGGGGGCAGTCGCCCCCCCCTGCCCCTATCTGGCTACGCCTATGAGCATCAACATGGTTTTGTCATATTCCTGACGGAGGTCCGTTGCTCACCACAGAGAACGAGGTGAGGACTTTTCGATACATATTTAATTCATATAATATTCATGTTTCATAGCGTCGAATCATTCCTGTTGTTGTTATTGATGGGTTTGGGAGTGCACACATAGGTGGTTTAATAATTTATGAAGCGAATTAAAGTTTAAAGCTTACTTCGAAGAACACTGTAGCTAAAATTATGTTTTCCCTATCATTAACTTTAATATCTATCTTTTTGGAAACTTAGTGCCTTAGTGTGGCTGCATGAAATTCGTGGATCATTAAATATGCAGATCCACTGTATTATTAATATTATCACTATAATCTAGAATGAATCAACAAACATTTATCCCACGGATGCAATACTCTATCTTAAATTAATTTGAAGTAGCTAAACCTGAATCTGCGTCCAAAACTTTTGCAGACCTTTAGGTTTTTGATAGCCAACATTTTTCAACAACATTCAAGCGTGCCCGAGAAAAGATCCTGACGGTTAATATTCCGTTCTTTAAAAATATACATCATAAGGTGTTGCTCAAAAATGATGATTTGTTCAGTTTTCTTGTGGATAATTATTCCAAACGAATAATAGGAAAAAAGTTGTGTCAAAGCACGACCGCATTGTTGACGTAGGACTACGAGATTATGTTTACTGCTCCATTCAATAATATATTAATGACAAAACAAATGGTTTATAAATTTTACTCAAAAATGAACAACTCTCGCGCAGCACGAGAAAAGGGCCTATCATTGTTGATCGATTCTCTTCATCGATTTTCTCTTTCGCGAATAACCCGACTACAAATGAATTTCCTATTCAGTGTGTTGTTCCAGGCGCAAGCCAACATTATCTTCTGTAGAACTGTGCTGCGAGCTTAGCAAGAAATTCGTTTATGTTGCTGTTGTAAACCAAAGAGAAAGTTGATGAAGAGAATCGATCAACGAGGATAGACCCTTTTCGAATGTTACGCGAGAACTCATTATTAAATTTCAGTGCCAACATTTCAAAGGGGCGTAATTGCTTTTGTAAATAATGACTTTATCCGTCAATTTCTCGTGAATGAAATCTTACCTCTCCAAAATGACAATGCTAACTGGTAGAGGAAACATTCCTCTACCTGCTGGTGTCATTATTTTTCATGAGTGAGCTTCTATTCACGAGAAATCGACGGCTAAAGCCATTGTTTACAAATGCAATTACGCCCCTTTGAAATGTTGACACTGATTTGTTGAAATTGGGAGGTTTTTATTCATTCATAAATATGTTCCCAGCATGTTCAACCAAGTTTCGAAAACTTAGTAATGTTAGTCATAGTAAAGCAACTTTAGAAATCAAAGTGCCCCTGACATGACAAATACTTATGTTGCAGAACTATGACAGACAAGTGGCTTTCAACTAAAACTTATTTAAGTTAACTTAAATTCAAGTTATATCTACCTGTACTTAATAAAAAAAATAACAAAAGTTTTAATGGTATGTCAATTTGATTGTTTCATTGTAGGATATTAAATTCCCAATCGAATTCATTTAACTACATGTGCATAAAGCATATAGTTCTAGTTATAGTTATATCACAGACAAATAGACATAACTCATTGATCATTTTTCACTGTAGAACATCGTCACTAAAACTCAACCGCCATCTGTTGCGCAAACTTTCATGGGCAGTACACTCAACAGATGGTGGTAGTGTATAAACGGCAAATGCAAGGGAGTCACCCTTTCCCAAGTATTTAATGGCAAATAAAATTAATGTTGTAGTCATACGCATAATCAAAACAAGACCGCCATGCCACGACCGACTTTGATTTTTTAAATTGTACCCCCAATAATGCCTTAAAGTATATGGTATGTTAGATTTAAACATATTTAGATAGAGCTGGAATTAGGCGTAACAGCTTTTGTAAACAATGACTTCTCTCGATGATTTTTAGGAATTCAAGGCACGCCCACGCCAACCAACATTACCGTCGGGTAGGGGAAGTCTGATCCTACCTGTTGGTGATGTTGATTTGGGTGAGCTTGCCTTGACTTTCAAGACATCATCAAAAGAAGCCATTGTTTACAAAAGCTGTTACGCCCTAATTCTAGCTCTATCTTGATATGGGAACTGACATCCGATTGATGACCTTGAAAAATGTCCAAAAAATACTCTTTAACAAACTTATGGTGGTCCTGGTGGTTGAGTAATGCTAAGCTATAAGGGTTTTGAACACAGATGAGGCTGGTGAGCTATATCCCAAGTAACACGTAAAACATCTTTTGAAAAAGAATTAGAACGGATTGTTGTATAAATGTATTATAAGAGATGCAGAAAACATCCTACGTTATATATGAGGTTTAAAGATGTTTTCTTCATACTTCTTCGATTCAACATTTTCTAAAATAGTTTTCTTTTGCTTTTATCTTAAAATGTTATTTGAACGTGCATCTTACTGTTTTAATACCACTATAAAGCTTGTCGTATACAAAATCAATCCAGATTGACGTAAACATTGACGGTGCCATTGAGCCGGACTGTCTCTTCATGCCGTGATTGACAGTTTCTTATGAGGTATTCGGAGGTTTGTTATAAAGAAAGTTGAAAATACTTTTTTATGACATCTCATAAATTAAAACAACTGAAAATGTGCAGGTTGTCTTATAAGGAGTTGAAAATACGTTTAAATAACATTCTGGCAATTAGATGTACGCTTTGCTACTAACAAAACGTCTTCATGACGGATCGAAGGCGTGTTGAACGAGAAAATAATTTTCATGCCATTGGCAAGAACATGATAGATACTTATAACAAACCTTTCATCAAGCGGTGTTGGTCTAGTTAGGTAGAAACAAGTCTACCACGCCAAGGACCAGTGATCGAATCCCATGCTCAAGATTTTTTTATTTTTTTTTGTCGCTGGTTTTTATGATGTTTCCAAAATACATGTTATAAGACCAGTATTTAGTTGTATAAGCTCCGCGTCTTGCGCTTTTTAGGTTGTATAAATGTATTAAATGATGTATATTAAAGTATTAGTGATTCTTCGCGTTAGTCATTACAAAGTATTTTCAACTTCTTTATGACAAGCCGTGTTGCTTGGGATGTTGTTTGGAATGAGGGTGACGCGCTTGGCAAAGATGGCCCACAGCGACTCACGAAGAGCTACTGATAGCGGTACGGCTTCTTCCTCCTTCTATGGATGCTCATATGGGCTGCAGCTCACTGCTTGCAGGCAGCTTTGCGTTGTGTACTGGAGGACGATGTTCAACGCCACGCTCCGAAAGCATTGCTGCTGCTGCTGATGCTGCTGATGCCGACGACCGGACACCACCACACACGGAGATTGGAAATGTATCCGATCAGCGGTTGAGGTCAGCCCTGATAGCTAGCTGTTTACGGGGAGCCTTATGTTGTGTACTGGAGAACACCACCACTCACCACGCGGTGATTGAATAAGCACTTTTTGGTGCGACCGGATAAAATTCAACTTTGAAATCTGTGTTAGGGAATGCGCTTTTCCAGGCAATCTGTGATAATTTTAATTATCATAACAACAGTTGCACATTCGTGCAATTTTCAATAGTGACATTTTGAAAAATTACAAAGTCTTAGATTTAACAGATGCGTTGAAATGTTTCTGTTCGATTAGTGATAAAATTATTGATATTGGTCCAGGGGCAGCTGAGTTATTAACGTTCAAAATCTTTCATAATGTTGTTACATGTTCCATTTTCGGTTTTCACAAAGTGTCCCCCATATAGAAATCACAGACGTAGTCCTACGTCAAAATTAATGGTGTTCCTGAAAGGGCCATTATGTCGTGATGATTAAGTAATGCTGAGCTATAAGGGTGTTCAACACAGATGAGACTGGTGAGCTGTGTGTTGTTTGGAACGAGGATGACGCGCTTGACATAGACGGCCCACAGCGACTCACGAAGAGCTACTGAATCCGATCAGTAGCGGTGCGGCTTCTTTCTTCTTCTTCGGTGAATGACCGCTGCAGCTCGCTGCTTGCGGGCAGCTTTTCGTTGTGTACTGGAGCACAATGTTCAACGCCACGTGCGGAAAGCACTGCTGCTGCTGATGACGTAGGATTATAGTGACCTATTGAAAATTGATAAAGCGTTTATTTCAGCAGATTCATAGAAAAGTTTCCAATCGATTGGCATGTTTAGAATTAAAATCCATCCACTATTGACAGAGCTATGAGTGGTCTTAGAATTGCACCCCCAATATTTTGCCGAAAGACGTAATCCTGCGTCAAAATTTAAATAACCCTCCTATTCATCCAGACTTATTTATGACAGACAAGGAATCAATTTTGACAAACTCGAAATTTAACTGATCAACAGCAGAACCAGCATTTTAATTTATTTTTGAAGTATCATCTTTAAGTGAAACTTCAACAAATGGATCACGCCTTAATAAAGTAAGTTACACTTGCCAATCAAATCATATTCTATTATTTTATTCAATGAAAAAACTAAATAATACAAGCCTATGTATCCGAAAAACATGAGAAAAACAAAACTGGAATGAAATTGTCGTGCCCGCCAAGTGATATGTGTGAAATTTGGCCCAAGAATTAAAAACGTTGGGTAGACCAACAGTTTGAACCCTATAGTTGGATATTCAGCTAAAATTCTTAAATCTCTAGCTAAATCGTAGTAAGTACTGCGATTCATAGTTATACTGAATGAATTTTCGATGATCGTATTGCTCCGTACACTCTTCGCTGCTTTTCGTATGCTTGAAATCCACTTTTCCTTATCCAGAAACCACACATCGAAGTCAAAATTGTATGCTTCTATATACCTATTCGCAAAATAAAGCTCCATTACGTGAGAGAATTGAAATGCAGTCGAGGGTAGTTCTTTCATCCTCTTTTGCTGCATATCTACCCTACCAGGTCCCAACGAACCGATCTCAATGGCGAATGCACACAGAAAAACTGCATCCACTTCAACGTCCTTTTGACACTACTGGGAAGCAGCAGCAGCAGCGACAATGACGGCATTCTGTTTGTTTCGTGAGAAAATCCGATTGCGGTCCGCTAGCACCTAAATACCCCAACACTATGACAGTATCAGCAGTAGTGCAAATGTCACACTGTGAAAGCTTTTCCATGCATTGCCTTTCACACTCACAATTGATCCTATTGTTATGCATATCTCGGACGGGCAAGGTGTGTGCGCCTTGCGTCACCTTTCACCTTCGAGCAAAAGACTAAATGATAATAAATGCTGAAAATCTTGAACGTGCTTTAATTTCCCGTGTGTCCTCAGTGGGGATTCAATTTTCAATGCCGATGAAGGTTGATGGTGAAAAGTTTATGCAATTAAAGGCCAACACGTTCCGGTGGGTTTGAATCGAAAAGGGGAAATCACGAGAGGCATCACACAATTAGGTTTTTCCGCCATGGACTATGATGCGCCTCCACGGAAACGACTTCATCGTAACCTTCAAAAAGCCGTTTTTATGGAGGTACACGGTTATGGTTACTGGGCATAAAATTCGGTTTCATGTTACGAAACGTTAACCATGTTCTGTGACGCCACTGGAATAGGATATCCCCGATGTTCAACCTTTCCGAATCTTGCAGGGTGCGGACGGGGATGAAAATTTGGTGAATTCCCAAAACAGTGCGAAGATTCGGTGTGACAGTGCACTATTTTTGTCTTACTATTTCGTTGGTCGGGCTGCTGCCGAGAGGAGTTGAACAATGTTTGATGAGGAAAGTTCATATTTTTGATGGGCCTTTTGAGCGGATTTCCTGTCGATAAAAGAGTTTGCATTAATTTGATGCCGTCATCTTAGGGGCTTTCCATATACCACGTGGTCAGTTTTTTAGTGACTTCAGACCGCTTCCCTCAACCTTCGTGGATAACCATGCATTTTTTTTAAATTTGCATGGATATTGACAACCCCCCTCCCTTTCTAAAGTGTCCACGTGGTATATGAACAGCCCTTTACTTCTTAATTAACATCGGACAGTACACAGACATTAACGAGATTGCATTTGGATTATATCGAGCAACAAAGAAAAACTTTATTCATGTGAACTGAGAACTTCTCTCCCCTTTAATGTTCGCTCAGATTCCGCCGCATCAGGATGGCACTTTGGAATTTATGTGGGTATAATGTTCGTAAAAAGAGTTGCCGCGTCCTTGACTAGTATGGGGCGAACATTGTGCGCAACTGTGATGCGATCTTTGTATCGTTATTACAATAGTGAAATACGAAACATCCTTCTATGTGTATAAGTGGTCGCTGTAGCGTGTAAAAGTAACCCAACCGGGATGGCGTCGAGTGTCCTTCCATATTGCAAGAGTGAGAGCGGAAGTCATAAAGGGAATATTTCATCAGCCATATTTCGTGATGGCAGTTCAGTTAGCAGGACACAAAGCTGGACTCATACGTGAACGGATTGAATGCACTGTCGGTATGATGTTCAGTTGAAAGGGAAATGCCACAAAAAAAATATGAATTATACGACATGGCATAACCGTAATGATAGCCAATAGCCATAATTTACTTGATGGATGCAAATTTTTCACGATATATCATGGAATGATCGTGAGAATGTGAACAATTGGAATGGCTGTTACATTATGAAACGCTACGTTTTTGTTCGTGGAGTACATGCTTTTTTTTATTTGAAAGTAGTTCACATTGATACAGCATATGATTGGTGATGTTTTGAGGAATTTCCGTGAATGAACTTTAGTTTACATAAATTATGAGAGTCATTGATAGCCAGAATTCTCATAGCAATGCACAGATAGAATTCTGAATTTCAATTTAAAATAAATAGTGCGCATTGCATTGTGGTTGAAACACCGTTATTTATCAGTACCGTGAGTGCCTACTACATTGACAACCCTAGAAAAACCTGGAAAAACCTGGAAAACCGGGAATCCTCAGGGAATATTGAAATTATCGTATCAGCAATACTTAAAAATAAAAATAGAAAATATTAAAGAACGCCAATGCATTTCAATCAGAGATAGAAATTCTCACTCAGCTGCACGAAACGCATTTCCTCACTCAAGCTACTTTTCGGTGAATTGTGAACCGTTCACATTTTCATCTCTCCTTTTTCACCGATAATTCATTATCCTCTCTCATACATAATCCGAAAATATCTCTCTTCAAAAACCAACGAAAATACTTTTCATCACCCATTTGGCTCTGAAAACTACCAAGAGCGAAAAAAAATACCACCCCAAATTGTTCGGTTCCAACCCGATGTGATGTAAACAGTTGAGGCTTGGGAATTCGCCGTCTTTTTTGTTCTTCCGCTGATTAAATGGTTGACGGAGTGTGATGTCAGACTGTGTTATCCATTTAAACAGCGGCAGAACGAAAGGGACAACGATTTCACATAGCCTCACCTGTGTGCATTTCATTGGTTTCAACCAGTACGGCAGATTTTTTTTATTTCCTTTTTATACCTTCTGTCAAATCATAAGGTTCATCCATAAATGACGATGCAATTTTCTTACCAATTTTAGACCTTCACCTCCCCCTTCGTGCCGTTTTTTTTCTATACTTTATGCATGGTCCGTTACACATGTTGCAACCCCCTCTCCATTACTCCTCCGATTCTACGTAACTTATGGATGTGTCCTAACTGTTGTTTTGGTTCCTAATTTCGGATCATCGTTTGCGTGCGGAAAGTGAATTTTCAGGTGTAGGGTTTTTGATCCAATTTCTGGCCTATTAAGCACAACTTGCGCTTTATCTCTCTTTTCTGAACGAGTTTAAACAAAAATTGGAATATTTCTGTCAAAGATTCTTCTAAATTTATTCACCTTTCCATACGTACCGTTGGATTTGATAAAGAGTCACAAATTTTTGAGATATTGTTTAAACCTAAGACTGCTTCTTGATTCGAAATTCGTCCTGCGGGTTTCAATTCCGTCCAAACGGATTGAAACGCCATTAGATTCTCTTCGTCGTACGGATTAACGTAGAAAAAGGGGATTCGCTAGGAGCGCTTCTTTTGTTTTGAGAACAATAAGCGTAAATATTCATACAATGGGTACTAATAGGATTTATGTTGTAGCTAATGAACTAACGCATCGGAAGAAACCTATTATTGATTTGTGCACGGTGAAATCATTGATATTATTGATCTTTTCTGATCGATAGAACGGAAATGGGCGATTACGACGAAGTAGCGCTCTACCCTATGAAAGAAGTGAAAAATCATTATCGGCATCAAGAATTCACTGAAAAAGAAACGATTTATCTGCCGCTCATGCTCTCCGAAAAAAATAAATCGCTGCTGCTTTTCTCGTGAAAACTGCTGTGAGCAGAGCGTAAAATTATTGACTGCCTCGGCTGAGTTGAAAGCACTGCACTATTCAATCTATTGCTCTGTGCAGACTGTTTGTACCAAACGGTAAACGACGAGGCAATGAAAGAGCCAACAAAAACATTCAGTCACTCACGAGCAGGCGACGCACACCGCTTGCCTTCGCTCACATGTAATAGAGTCATTTTTCCATAGAAAATGCACGCTCAGTCATTCAAAACAAATCATTGCCAACATTTCAAAGGGGCGTAATTGCATTTGTAAACAATGGCTTTAGCCGTTGATTTCTCGCAAATAAAAGCTCACTCATGAAAATTGATTGCACCAACAGGTAGAGGAATGTTTCCTCTTCCAGCTAGCACTGTTAATTTGGAGGAGTGAGCTTTTATTTGCGAGAAATCGACGGCTAAAGCCTTTGTTTACAAAAGCAATTACGCCCCTTTGAAATGTTGGCACTGAAATATTGGGTACCATGACGGCAGAATAAACGTGTTGACTGACCTACTGACTGAGTGCTCGGCTGTCAGCAGCGTTGCCAGTATTCCAGATTTATCTGGATTTTCCAGATTTTTACTCGTCTTGCCAGATTCACAGACAGACCACGTATGGTTCCAGATTTATTAAATATTTCCAGATTTACCCAGATTTTTAAACATGTTGCTTTAAAAATATCACTGCAATTGATTTACCCTCTAATAAAAAAAAAATAATAATCCAATCTTTTTACTTTAATTATTGAAGGCCATCAACGTTGGACATTATTGGAAGTTTAAGGTAATTCTGAAAATAGTTCACAGTGAAGTGTGAGGGGAATTCCTTGTGAAATCAAAAGAGAACTTCAAGCTAATTATGAGTAGATTTCCATCCATCTTTGTGGGCTTCGTGGTCGTACGGTGTCACCCGTCGTTCAAGCGCATTGTAAGTGCCACGAAGTGAGGGTTCCCGCTCCAGCCGGTGCAAATTTTGGCAACCTGAAAATTTCCCTACTGGTCTACTGGGTGTGGTGCGTTGTACGTTGTCTAGTGTTAAATACTCAGCCTGTGCAACCTCTGGTTAAAGACGGTTTCAATTGTCTTGTCAACTCTGATGACAATGGCTTGGAGATTTTGTATATACAGGAAATACAATCCGGAAGAGAAATCGCATAAATTTATTATGATGAAACTTAAGGAGAATGCTGATACAAATCGTTAAATAAATTTCAATGGAATCCTGTCAAATTTTTCGATGAAAATTCATTTTAATAAAATTTAAGACATTTTAACGGAATTCTGCCCAATTTCTTGGAGACTTTCAAGGCCATTTTGGCAAAGTACTTGAGTACTTAGAAAATACTGAAGAGGATTTCAAAACAATTCTGACCTAACATACAAAGCAGTTCAAAGGGAACTATCGGAGAAGTCTGAGAAGAGTGTGATGGTCGTTCTGAAGAGTGCACCAAGGAAATTACTAAGAATATTTTAAGAATTTCAAAGGTTAAAATGGACACAAAATTATGCCAATTCTTTGGAATTATTATCACCCAAGTAACCAACAAGCCCGCTAATTCGCCTTTTTGCAATATAAGGTTGATACACGGATAACATAGGACATGCTAAGCTTTATGTTAACCGCATATTGGCCTTATATCGCAAAAAGGTGAATTAGCGGGCTTGTTGGTTACTTGGGCAGTTTGAGGGAATTGTGGAATTGGAGAGTAATTTATAAGATATTACAGAGGTAATGCTATGAATGTTACTGGAAAAGTTTGGATATTATCATGATTATTTTAAGGGAATCTAGAAAATAAGTATGATGAAATTCTACGATCATTCAAATGGAATTAAAAAACGTTCTAAGATATCCTATTAAGAGTTCCAAGAAAATTCAGACTAACAGAATTTATAATCATTTCAAGATCCTGACACTTAAAAAATGACACTGTCAGACTTTCATTTTAGTAATATAATAAAATTATTCTTTGGTATAAAACTATTCGTAATGGTCATGCGCGAATAGTGGAGTTACCCGTAGGTTAGGTAAACTTTGTGTGAGTACCACGATGTTGAAGAATCAAATTGTAAATCTGACCAACCTCAGGATAATATTAGAATAATTTACAACTAATAAAATCTTTATCTTCTGGTACTGCATCAAATAGTAAGGACTACATCGACTATTAGGTATAAAAAATCCATCCGATCAAATTTGCTTAATTCTTTGCTTTTCATTCCTTTTAAAAATAATTACAGTTTAAAAAATAATTCAAAACATATTTTCTGTAGTATGTTACCCACATTTAATTCAATATTTGATCTTTTGCGTAATGGATATTTAAACTTTTTGGGCATACTGTGAAAACACTTTTCAACTTTTGGATGATTTAGCAATGCAAACAAGTTATTTGCTTTATATAATTTATTTAAACATGTAATTCGTAACCATTCTAGTAGTTTAAATAAATTCCAGATGATCATACTGACCGATTTTTACGGGAGATTGACAAATCACTTTGATTTCAATAGCATTGTGTTAAAACAGGATTTTTTTGAAGCATTCCAGATTTTTCCAGATTTTACATTTTAACTGGTCCAGATTTTTCTGAAAATGACCTGGCAACGCTGGCTGTCAGTGACTCGTTTACCTCTCAATCATTCAGACTCTCACGAGGCAGTGAATGATGAGGCAGATGGCAGTTCATATTCATATCAAAATTACTCAATGAACCTGACTGTTTTGCGCACTGGCTGTGAGCGTATAATACTCTCTCGCTTCTCACATTCTCATCTATTTCTCATGTAGGCGAAAATTTCGATCTCTGATTTCAATCTATTTTAATTTTAGTAACACCAGAGGATTAAAAAAAAATTGTCGTATAGTTTTATGCCAAAGGGTGTCATAATTTGTTGAAATTTTGCCCACAGGTAGAGTTTATGATTTATTTTCTTTATTTAAGAGATTTTAACCTTTAATAAATTGCCTACTTTGAAAATTCCTAACTCATGAACCATGCATTGTAGAAAGAACGTTGATTAGTGAAATTATAAGGAATTTATCTCAGCAATCCATGAAAAAATTTAGCCTGAAAAAAGTTTTCCACAAAAATGTACACGGTGTAGGAAAATCGCAAGGACAATCATTAAACAACTATTGTGAGGGTAATACAAAATACGGCCCGGAAAATTATGGTTCACCTAATCTGATTTTCCCGAAATTCACATACAGTCAGGAATCCTTATTACCGGTATCCCCTATTGCCGGATCCTTATTGCCGGGCTATCAGCAAATAAGGATACCCATACCTTATGCGATTTCCACTTATAGGAGCTGTGGTGGATTATCACATTTGTTACAATATATAGAGCTATACTGTCTTGGACAAAGTTGTTGTACTGAGATAGACCAACAAGCCTGTGTCATTGGATTCAGATTTAATTGGGAACTACGCCGATAGGGACGTTTCACTTTTATGTTACTTATGACGGGTGCTATAATATATGGATCTTAGGTCCAACATACAATATTCCGTGATCCTGGCCATATAGAAAGTTGCTGTCTTCATAAAAGTTGATCAAGTGACCAAGTCCTTTCGGATGGTGGCCATATTAGTTCATAACACTTTCACTTCACAGCGCTAGTGTGCACATGAGCTTCCTATATAAGCTGTATCTCAAAATCCTGACAATATATAAGGTTACTGTCTTCAGTAAAGTTGTTCAGGGGACCAAGTCCTTTCGGGGCATATTATCTCAGAACTCTCTCACTACGCAGCGCTAGTGTGCATGTGAACTTCCTATATAAACTGTATCTTAATATTCCTTAAGATGTTGCTGTCCAATGCGAGGACACGAAACGGAATAGGGATGCCGTGTAGAGAGGCTGTAAATCGATTTCGGACGTCATTTTAAAATCCAAGATGGCGGCATCGATTCAAGAAAAACTGTCAAATGCCCTACAATATGGGTATTTTCGGAAAGTGAACGACGTGTAGAGGCTGGAAATCGATGCCAGACGCTATTTTAAAATCCAATATGGCGGCCATGGGTTCAAGAAAAACTGTCAAATACCCTACAATATGGGTATTTCCGAAAAGGGGTCGACGCGTGTAGAGGCCGGAAATCGATGCCGGATGCCATTTTGAAATCCAAAATAGAGGCCATCGGTTCAAGAAAAACTGTCAAATACCCTACAATATGGGCATTTTCGGAAAGGGGATGACGTGTAGAGACCAGAAATCAATGCAAGACGGCATTTTGAAATCCAAGATGTAGACCACCAGTTAAAAAAAAAACTGTCAAATACTCTACAATATAGGTATTT
This sequence comes from Ochlerotatus camptorhynchus, assembly GCF_037179485.1. Classification (NCBI taxonomy): domain Eukaryota; kingdom Metazoa; phylum Arthropoda; class Insecta; order Diptera; family Culicidae; genus Ochlerotatus; species Ochlerotatus camptorhynchus. Next base: position 4,103,133 of record NW_027040855.1, on the reverse strand, counting down.
CTGGATAGGGGATGACGTGTAGAGACTGTAAATCGATGCCAGACGCCATTTTGTAATCCAAGATGGCAACAATTGGTTCGAGGAAAACTGTCAAATATTCTAAAATATGGGTATTTTCGGAAAGGGGACGAAGGAAGAGTTTTGTGCAGTCAAGAACATTAGCTTCAAGACTTTGCTGCTCCTTGATAACGCTCCGTTGCATCCGCCCACCATAAACAATCCCTATACACTCTTAGCTTTATTCAGTGAACCTTTTAAAGAAAAAAAAAAATCTATTAATCTTTGCGTGCCTAACGTCTGAATTTGCATAGATTTCAAAATTCATTTAGCTCTAAAAACATAATTTCTCAATCTTTTTCTTCACAACAAATTGCATTTTGTCGGGAATCTATTGAAATTTTTGAATCCATCTGAAAATATTTGAATCAATACATGGTTCCGGAGTTATTCCGGTTCCCGTTGGGGTCACTTTTGGTCGGCAGTCGGCTTTACTGTTCTGTAATAAGTATAGATGAAAGTCATGATTTTCCTCTCAAATGATGTAATTGGACCAATGGCAGCTATACCGACGGTCCACAATCATATTGGACATCCCGGAAATGTTCCGGTGGGAAGTGGCCGATTCTCAACAAGAACCAAAACCCATCATGCGACAAATCAAACTTCATGATTTTACAAATCTTGGCCGGTAATGGCCTTATTGAGAGTCCATGGTCACACTACACCCCCCCCCAGGGAATGTTCTGGTGCCCCCGGGGAAGTGGTCAAGTGGTCAATTCTCAACAAGAACCAAAACCCATCATGCGACATATCAAATTTCATGATTTGACTAATCTTGGCCAGTAATGGCCTTATTGAGAGTCCATGGTCACACTAGCCCGCCCAGGAATGTTCCGGTGCCCCCGGGGAAGTGGCCAATCCTCAACAAGAACAAAACCCCACCGTGCGACATATCAAATTTCATGATTTGACAAATCTTGGCCTTATTGAGAGTCTAAGGTCACACTAGCCCTCCCATACATGTTCCGGTGCCCCCGGGGAAGTGGCCAATTCTCAACAAGAACCAAAACCCATCGTGCGACATATCAAATTTAATGATTTGACAAATCTTGGCCAATAATGGCCTTATTGAGAGTCCATGGTCACACTAGCCCTCCCAGACATGTTCCGGTGCACCCGGGGAAGTGGCCAATTCTCAACAAGAACCTAATTAGTCGATTAGATTTGGAATTTTGATAATTTACCTGCAGAGTTCTGTCAGTTAAATAATTTTGAACTAATTTCATAATATAAAGTGGAAAATTAAACTTTTTCAATTTAGCAAGCAAACCTTCATGTCAAACACTGTCGAATGCTTTTTCTATGTCTAGAAGAGCAACTCCAGTAGAGTGGCCTTCAGATTTGTTTGAACGAATTAAATTGGTAACTCTTAAGAGTTGATGAGTAGTTGAATGCCCATGGTCTCGAAGGAACCAGCTCACGGGGGAATAACAGAACGGATGGCGGTAGAAAAACGTCCGGACGTCGCACGCGCTGACAAATGGTGTCGTCGTGGCATTTTTTTTTCATCCAACTCAGAGTTATTTTCACTCAACGCAAGTTTTATAGTAAGTTACTCAGCGTTGAGTAAATTTAGTTTTTACACATTTTTGGGTAATATACGTTTTACTCAACCGTTGAGTTAAAATTAACCATCATTATACATTGATTTTTAGCCAATGGGAAACTATAATGGTTTTACTTAAATTTGGGTTGTTTAAAACTCAAGCTTTGGGTAAGTTTCATTTTCTGTGTAGAGCCGCTAGTGTCGGGAAAAAATCGTGTCTTGGGGATAATAGCAGAGTGAACCATATTGTTAATTTATAATATTTGGTAGTATGCTAAGCGGAAGAATGCAATCAAATCAGAGAATGATTACAGGAGAACTACGAAGGAATTCCAAAAGAGCTCTGTCGTGAATTGTGAGGAGGAATAAAAAACAATGTTAGGAGACCTGCAAGTGAATTCTTAGAAAAAAATCAAAGGGAATTCCAAGGATATTACGGTGATATTTTGTTGGAAAATTCAACAGAGAGTTTCAATGAAATTATGAGGAACATTTTAAAGAATTATTGGGAGTTTTGAGCAGAGTTAAAAATGAATTATTATGACAATTTTATGAGAATATCAGGTGAATTCTGAGTGCAAGTGATCTTCTCTAGGAGTATGTTTCGGGAAATTGCTTGGTAATAAACTGCAATGATTATTAATAATATGAAGAGCATTGCAGAGTTAATTCAGAAAGTGTTCTGCAAATGATTTCCTGGACACAAAATAAAAACCTAGATACAAGATAACTCCTGAGTATTCGAATTTTTTTAGATTCCATGTTTAGAAAATTGTTAACCATTAATTTAGAAAATTCTTTAAATTTCAGGGATTAAATTAAAGTTAAATACTCCGTACATGGAGCAATTTCCATGATTGGAGAACATAAGAAGCATTTAAGTTCCAAAACAAAAATATTATAAATGCTGAGCTTTGAAATGTGTTTAAGATTACGAATTTGAAGTTAATTAAATTTCTGACACATAATTGTTGAGGCATTTTTGTTGCGAACATCAACTTTGTCATGACCTAAAATCGTTTGTGGAATTGAGTTATTGAATTTGTTAATTAATTAATTAGAAAACAACAGGACTTGATATCCCGACTGTTGTTAGCTAATTTTCGATGCCGACTGAGTATCTGTCGAGTTCAAACGATAATGTTCTATCTGCCCGACGCACAGTGGAACCATTCTGAAAAAAGACGGTAAAAACATTGTTTTGAATTTCCTAAAATATCCATGTTCATTTTTATTAAGGTGGTATTACACTTAGAAAGCCTAACTTTTTTTAATCAAAAAATATACGTTTATGTCTTCGGTAAAGTTGTAGCACTATGAATTTCATGAAACTTTGCTGATAATACCAAATTTCTACGTCATAAATCTAGCGAGATATGAATGGATTTTTGACAGGACTACCTTAAAATCAGTTTTTGGTACTGTTTTTGAATTATTAATCTTAAATAATCGGTTCAACATGCTTGTACAATGTTTTCAATATCATCAAAATAAACAACTTTTCTCAAGGCAGCCATATTGTAAATCGCTTCATTGCCAGTAAAGTTAAAACAAGTTAAAACATTGATTTCCAAATGGCAGGCTGTTCCAAAAGGCTCCAATCTAGTTCTGGCGAAGTCACTCCAAACTATTTACTTATTAGAGTGGTTCAAAATATAGAAGTTGCTCCACCAAACTTAAGCGATTTAAATTCAGGTCCTGGTAGTTATGTCAAAATTTGAGCTCATTTGGATGTGAACTCCAACTGCACTGGCCCGTTGATGTTTATATGACAATTAAAGGTTGATCACGAAAGCATTCGGACTCGAATATCTTTTTTTTTTTCCTTTAGTTTGTTTTCCGTCAATCTTGTTTTCCGTGCTGAGCACCAATGTTACCGACGCCCACTCCTGGACCCTACCTATCGACCCATCAACTCATGAACCGGGTACCAACGGCTTTACTTCCCTTTACCGAATCGTGATCAGAGATGTTATGCCTCAGAACATCCGGCGGCGCCGACGTGGATTGAACCCAGGCCTGCTGGGGTGAGAGGTAATCACGTTTACCACTACACCACCGGTGCCGCTACTCGAAAATCTTCTTGGGGTTTAAAAATGCGTTTTATTTTTCATAGTTCACTAGCTATACATAAGTAGGTTTGCTTATTGTTAGACCATTCTTTCAGTCTTCCTTCTTACCATAGGCCATTGCTCGAACTTTTCTTCGTACATGGCACATAATCTTTTGCACGAGCCCTGTTTCCACTTATTTGGTTGCCAAATTCCAGTTCCATTTGAAATCTTTCAAGTCAATTGAAATTTCGCTCTTTTTCTCAATATGGCTTCACAATTTACCAGTATTCTTCAATTGACCGCAGTTCCGGAGTATTGGCCTGATTCATCTCCTTGGGAACCACTGTGACGACATTTTCCCTTTACAACTGTTTGTCTGTAGTCCGGCTAAAATAGGCAAATCCCCATCTTGCTGATCCAGAAAAGAAAGTAGTCTCTTCCGTAGGCACTCTTCCTGGTAAATTTGCTGGTTAATGGTCCTAGAAGTATCGACAGTTTCGGGTTTCGGCCCACAATTGCAGATTGCTTGCCAGACAAGGAACTTCTTGGGGAATTTCGACTTCTTTTGATTTTACATTCTTCCAGGGCACTCTTCCGGTTAACCGATGCATACAATTCCTGCCCAGGAATTTGATCGAAAACTGCCAGGAGCGGATAGACCAGGATTTTCGTTTCGAGCGTTCAGGATTGAATCGTAACGTGCTTGCTCCGGTGAAGCCATGATGTAATCAAATGAACTTATCCTGAGAACCAATGCCTACTGCAATTCTATACACTCTTAGCTTGATTTAGTGAAGTTTTGAAAAAAAAAATCTATTTATGGCAGTGTTTTTAATGTGTCCGAATTGTTTCATGTTCAACCTTTACTATGGGAAAAGTGAACTTTTTATTCTCATCGTTCTAGCCCTTTGATGCAGAGATAAAAGTTTGCGATCAGTACTAATGTGGAATTTTCTCAGCTGCATCTTTGCTCATGACCGCATTTAGGTTGAATGTCGGGATAATTAATTATTTATTAATTAGGAAGATGATATTCTTCTGATATGCTCCATAAACTGCTTAGCAGGCCACATTGGTGCCAGGCTACTATGTCATAAGAGTTCTGCAAAATATCATTATCAATACCAGCAAATTACTGGTTTTCACTTGATGTCAGAATCAGTTCATAAAGTGTCAATATCAATGTCACTCGCCTCTAGTTCGTGCGCAAATTGCATTGAATTCGAAACGGAGCCTACTGAAATTCAAAGCTCTGGAGTTAATATTTCCCAATTACGTCTGCTAATCGGGAACTGATCGTTAAAAAACTCATCGGTAATATTGAAACAATGCAATGGTCATACAAAATAGTACATTTATTGAGATGAAAGTAAGATTTTCAACTGTTGAAGTGATGTTCATATGGATTGCTTCGTACCGCTCGATATCATGCTTTCTAGGAATATCAGTGTCAGTATTGAAATTCAGTGCTGGTGCAATATCTTTTGTCTATTGACACTGTTGATATCAATTAATAACTAATTAGTTTGAAGTCTAATCTAAAAGTGGTCTTGAGCAAAGTAGTAACTGATAATATTTCACATATGAGCAGAAAGCAAGCTTTTCCGTAAATTATTATGACGGAGTTCTTGGCCGTTGAGAACATGAAGTTCACTTTTCCACATAGTAATTCCCATATAAACGTCAAATCTAGATAGAGCTGGAATTATAGGGCCTAACAGCTTTTGTAAACAATGATTTATTTTAATGATTTCTTGGAATTCAAGGCTCGCCCACGCAAACCAACATCCTCATCGGGTAGGGAAAGACTTTCCCTATCCGATGGTTATGTTGGTCTGCGTGGGCGTGCCTTGAATTCCTAGAAATCATCGATAGAAGTCATTGTTTACAAAAGCTGTTACGCCCTAATTCCAGCTCTATCTAGAAATGTGCAGTATGAGTTCGCATCCAAACAAACTAAAATTTTGGGAGAATGATCAGGACCTAATTTGGAATCTATTGAACCTGGTGGAGGAAAATCGATATTTTGAACCACCCTACTACTCATTCATCATAGAAGCCTGGGGTTCACTGGTATATGATCTCCAAGCAAAAATTGACTGGTTAGAAAACTACAACGTCTTCGCCACACCTAGGTTCCAATCATGGAACACTTAGAATCAATTATGAAAACGTGTTTTTCAAATGGAAGTGTTCTATAATTGTTGGGGACTCCAATCCAGATTTTTAATATGGAAAATACCTCCTTTATTATATTAAACCATAATTCTATTCAATACAGATGCTATCAGCAAGATTTCACAGCAACAGCAGTAACAACAAGAATATCAACAGTAGCCATCTTTCGAACGACGGTGTTTCTGTGCGCACTCGAGCGTCTATTATTAAATACTTGACACAGGATAATACGACGATCATCTCGTTCCCGAGTAGCTCCATCACATACTGTCTCCCTCTGTGTACCATGTTCTCTCTCTACCCGCCTCCCTCTTTAAATTGAAGCTTATGTCGCCATCGACCACCCACCGTTGGTTGTCAGGTATTAGATTGAATCACCTGTTTTGTTCCCTTGTTATGGTCTCTGACAGCGACGTCTCCTGCTCGACGATGCGATGACTGGGAACTTCAAGACAGCCCAGTGTGTGTGTTCTTCTCAGTAGACATCATAAATCATTAGCCATATGTATGGCAGCAAACCTGGGAGGTTGAGGATCTGTGCCTTCCAACCTCGACAGTAGGGCTGGGGGCATCGATTGCGTTTGTGCGACACTGACACAGGATAAAGGATGTAGCACATGGATATGATGATGAGATATCGTGCCCACCGGTTGGCAGAGGCCTTTGACTTCGGTTGGTGAACAAGCACGGAAAGTAATCCATTGCTAATGCCGGCATCCGAGGGAAATGCTTATTGAATACATAATTTAGCATAGTAAATCCGACATTGTCGAGGCATCGGGCATTCTCTTGGAAACTAATAGTAGCTTATACTAATTGAAGAAGGGATATGTCTAATGAAGACAAATACTGTTCACAGCACTCGACATAATTTAAGCTTTCCATTACAAAGCATTTATGATAGATTGCCCAGGTAAATAAGCTGCTAGCCGCCTCCTAGCTCTCAATAGAGATCCTAGAAATGGCATTTTTCTTAAAACCCTTTTACAAAGAATTTATCTCATGCGTTGCTGAATAAAGAAAATTCCTCCACTCGAAAGCAGCGTGATGGGGAACAATGCGAAGAATGCCAAAATAACATTCCACCATGGGGAGATGGTAAACTCAATTTTCTTTTACGATACTTAAGTCACAGCTTTGGTTGCTTTCTTTACTTTGATACAAATCGTATGATCACCCAACCACCGTAATTATTCAGTAGCAGCGTAATATTGGTTGCTCTCCAATCGGTCCCAGGAATGGAATTAGATAACATTCTTGTGTGATAGCATTTTGCCTCTCTTCTAGTAGAAAAGCAATAGCAGAATATAGAAGAATACCAACTGAGAGAGCTGGCAGCCAGTGGAGGAACATTCTGGGTGGATTTGGTGTTTCCACAAAGCAGAATGAACCCATTAAAAAGTTACAGCTTGAAAACTTTTGTTCTCGCTGTATTACGCACCTCGTTTAGAGATAAACAAGAATCATTGAATGTGATGGCATAAAAATCAGCGGTTTGATAGTAAAAGTTCCTCGTGAAAAGGAATTCTGTCCACGCAAAAGACAAAGGAAAAGTTATGTATTTATTTATTTATTATAATTTTATGGCAAAGGTATCCGCCAGATTTTACTTCATATGTCGAACAGGATTGTAAGATGGAGTGAAAATGCTCGATCTTGTTTTCAATATTTGCGCGTATACCTAAGATTTTTTCAAGTCCAACATCGCTCCTAGCCAGGCATGGAAAATCATTTGCATTCATTTCGTGCATTCATTTGCCCCTAAATTTTTTTAACAACAGAACTCCGCAAAATAATGTATCGAGCTTTTGTAGGTTTTGTTATTAGCTACAACTTTTGTTAACAACTCAAATCCGTACCTCTTATGTATGACGAACCAGAGCGAACAGAAGCCACTACTGCTTTTCAGTGAATGTATTTTACATTCACTGAAAAACAGTAACAAGTTCTGCCCGCTCTAATTCGTGATGCATAAGAGATACAGATTTGAGTTATGGACAATAGTTATAGCTAATAACAAAACCTACTAAAGCTTCTTCTTCTTCCTCGCCTTTCAAGCTTATTGCTAATCGCATATTAGCTTATTGCGTGCTCTCAACTTAGTGTTCTAGATGCACTTCCACAGTTATTAATTGAGAGCTTTCGATGCCTGTACCATTTTTGCATTAATATAATTGTGTGGCAAGTACGATCATACTCTATGCCCAAGGAAGTCGAGAAATTTTCCAATTCGAAAAATTCCTAGGCTGGACCGGGAATCTAACCCAGCCACCTCCAGCATGGTCTTGCTTTGCAGCTGCGCCTTTACCGACTGAGCTAAGGGAGGCCCCCTACTAAAGCTCTATACATCATTTTGCGGATTGCTGTTGATGAAAAAAGTTAGAGGCAAATGAATGTAAATGATTTGTCATGCCTGCTCCTAGCCTTTGGCACAAAACAAATATATACATTCGCAAAACGATATAGTGGTTCTCAGACAACCCAGGGGCAACTTGACAACTCCAGTATATTGCCAGTGTACCCCGAAAATATGGCCAGTGTACCCCGAATGCGGAAATTATGTACAATAAATAAAATCCAAGCTTAAAATTCATCTCATTGTTGCGCGCCCACAAAACCGGAACGCGCGTCCGACGTCAAAATTAACATTAGTGACACAGAAAGTCCAGTGATGCCAGCGAGAAATGTCGTTTTGATTTTCAGTCGTATGCGAGGTCGTATGCATAATTCATAATCAGATTATGAAACTTCTTTTTTTGTGTAGTCTCGTGTGTTTTTGAGCAGAACAGAACCAAAAGTTTAAACATATGATTGGTCATCTAATTCAGTGCTGATAAAAATCAGCACTCCTACACACTCCTGCGCTGAGCAAGCTGTTCGAAAAATTGATCCTCAGCCGACTAAACAAGTTTGTGGAGGAACATGACATTCTTCTTCCGGAACAGTTCGGGTTCCGTAAGGGGCATTCCACCAATCATCAGCTAGTGCGGGTGATGAATAACATCCGGAGTAACAAAGCTGTATCCAAGTCCACAGCCATGGCCTTGTTAGGCGTCGAAAAGGCGTTTGACAATGTCTGGCACGACGGACTTATATACAAGCTTTGTAACTCCAACTTTCCACCATACCTTGTGAAAATCACCCGTAACTATCTCCAGCAAAGGTCGTTCAGGGTGTCGTTGAATAGTTCCCTTTCGGGACAATTTCCGATCCCAGCAGGTGTTCCGCAAGGGAGTCTGCTGGGACCACTGCTTTACAGCATCTACACGTCGGACATCCCTCCTCTAGGAGACGGTTGCGTGTTCTTTCTGTTCGCAGATGACACCGCGATAGCCGTCAAGGGTAGGATGCCTCGTGAAATTACGAACAAGCTGCAACGATGCCTTGACACCTTTACTGATTATGCCACCTCGTGGAAAATCAAAATCAACGCCTCGAAAACCCAAGCGATCATGTTCCTTCACAGACAATCACCAAAACTTAAACCGTCTCCCTCCTGTACCGTAATAATGGATGGTACAAGGGTCGAGTGGTCCACTGATGTTACTTATCTCGGGATGTTGTTCGATGAGAAGCTCCTGTTCCGCTCGCACATAGAGAAAACCCTAGTTAAGTGCTCCGCCTTGGTTAGGTGTTTGTATCCGCTCATTTGCCGCAGATCCCGCCTCTCAAGGCAAAACAAACTGGCTGTTTACAAACAGATCATAGCCCCCGCGATCTTCTATGCCGCCCCGGTGTGGGAATCGTGCGCTCAGACCCACAGGAACAAAATCCAGGTTGCACAGAATAGAGTGTTGAGGATGATCCTAGATCGTCCATTCGACACAAGAATAGCAGACCTCCATCAAGAGGCAGAAATTCCCAAAGTAGATTCCAAAATTGATGATATGACAACTAAATTTATTCAAAAATGCAATCTTTCCGAACATGCTTTAATAAGCAATTTGTACATAGTAGGTTAAGTGTATATAGTAGAGTAAGTTAGTTTTAAGCTGTAAATAGTAGTATTAAGTAGTTTCTCTTCAAATTCTAAAAACAAAACAAACCAATCCCACCAAGGTGGTCGACCGTGTACTAAGTCTAGGACTAATCCTGTAAAACAAATTTTAAATTTTGCCCATACCTAAAGATGAAGAAAGCAATTAAATCACTTAGTAAAAATTTATATGGTAATCGTCCAAGTTAAACTAAAATAAAGATCATTTAAACTAAAAAAAACTAAACTGTCTCTGCTCATTATCGCTTCGCACGGCATGGCATGACAAAACCTTCTCCTTTTGATCTAGTGGCAGGGAAATCCAAGAATATGACGATTTAATATAATCTATAAGTTTCATATTGTTGAATGCCATGCATAAGGCATGCAAGTTGCCTTTTGCATTGTCACTGACCATCGCCTTAAATGGAGGACCATCGTTTGGAAATAGTTTTGAGTAGGAAGCGTAGTAACTAGACAATCCGTTTTGCAGTGTTACAGCATGCAAGTCAGATGTTATATGCGCATAAACCGGGATAGTTACTTTTCTGCTATCAAAAGCCGAGAAGTTGACTCTTACCCCTATGACTATGAGTTCCAGATCTTTAAGATCATCTAAAAATTCGAAAATCCCTTGTGTACCATCGTAATGACTAACCGGCTTTTGTCCATTACTCCGGATTGCTTCTATTGCGCAGTTCTAATGGCTTGCATTTACTTGAATCAAAATAGTGGAAAACTGATTGTGCAGCGTCCAGTACCACTAAAGATAAATGATTGTCTTCCAAAATCGGCATGAAAATCAAATCCTCTCGCAAAAACCCATTCAAAATTTGACAGTCAAATTCAATGTTCACTTTTCTATAAAACACTTGCGATTCATGAACATTGAGAACCCTCATGTTAAATTTGCTGTATTCGGACAACGTAACCTCCAATCCAGCATCTAAACCGCCAGTATATAGCTACTCGTTGTCGAAGAAAGATTTAAAATCAAGTCCAAGAAACTCAAAATCACCGAAGTATTTACAACGAACTGTAAAAAAGTCAAAATCTGGAATTGACCGGAAAGATTCCAGATCAGTCATGTTGGTCAATATATGCTTATCAGTTTTTGAATCATTATTCGCATAATTATCCACAGCAGATTCTTGTGCCACCAAAATTTCAGTTGTGCCACCATTTTCAACGGAACTCAAACTTTCAAAACTAATTTCGAAATCTACAGTTGGAACCACGTTGTTCTCAATACATCTATCTCCCACATCCCAACGATTATCCGCAGCACCATCTGCCGGACCATCTTCAGCACCATCAGCGGCAACAATCGCATCCACAGCACTTTCTGTGGCATCAACCACCGCAGCACCATCTGCGGGAGCATCCTCAGCACCATCAGCGGCAACAACCGCATCCACAGCACTTTCTGTGGCATCAACCACCGCAGCACAAACCACAGCACCAACCTCGTCACCAACCGGATCCACAACACCATCTGCGGCACCAACCGTCTGTGGCACCAACCGCATCCGCAGCACCTTCTGCGGCACAATCTGCAGCTCCAACCGCAGCACCATCTGTGGCACCAACCGCATGCGCAGCACTTTCAGCGGTACCATCTGCGGCACTAACCACAGCACCATCTGCAGCATCTATCGCGGTACGAATCACGATAATATCCGCGGCTTCATTCGCGTATTCTTCGTCAAGCTTCTGCAATCGTTGAATTAGGCTCAGAATCCGAACTTGATTGGATCTGTTCCGAATGCTCAAGTTCGCAGCGGCGAACGCGTACTTATCACCTAAGACAGCCGCACGTTCGTACATCCACCTTGGCCCTTACTTAGACTTTCAGAACTCGATGAACTTTGAAGTCTGCTCCGGTGTTATCGTGACGAATTTCGCCATTTTCGCTATATATTGAAATTTTAATTGAGATAAAATGCCATGCCAAAGGAGGATCACGGCGTGTCCACCACAATGAGAAATGAGACTTGAAAAAACGTTCATGTAAAAACCCCTCTCCCTTAACAATCTCTCCCCCTCACCCCTTAACATAACCCGAAAAAGACATGGACTTTGACGATCATTTTTTCGGGGAAATAAATTTTAAGCAAACCCCAATTATTTAAAAACAATTAATTCTTTACATGCAAAGCCAACATTTTCAAAAAAAAATTTGCTTAACAGGAGACATACACTCGATGAATTACCAACAACTGACTGTAAAACATATCTGGTACCTCTATATATGCAATTATATTAACATCCAAAGTCCATCCTTTTTTACATATTCTGCACCTAACAAGCTTTTTGCTCCGCCCCATTCATAAAAAAACGGCAGGAAATCTTATCAGGTTCGGAACCTGAAAAGATATAAAAAAGGCGCTGCTGTCGTGCTTTTGCTCATTGTCGCTTCGGACGGCGTGGCACTTGGTCCTGCAGCAACCAGGACCAAGTCAGTGGCTAAAGGTGGATCACGGCGTGACCACAATGTAGAATGCGACACAATGAGGAGCAATGTATGTAAACCCCCTCCTCCCTTCACAACAACCTCTCCTCCCCCTCCCCTCAACAATCTCTCCCCCCAACAATAACCCGAAAAAGACACTTTTTTCCGGGAAATAAATTTTAAACAAACCACAATTATTAGTAAAAACAGAAGTTTTCCCAAAATAGCCGGCGCCGGTGGTGTAGTGGTAAGCGTGACTGCTTTCTTACCCCAATAAGTCTGGGTTCAATCCCAGTCGAGGTCGGTGGGATTTTTCTGAGGCATAAAAATCTCTGGTCACGTCTTCCTTCGGAAGGGAAGTAAAGCCGTTGGTCCCGGCCAATGTGTGTTTGAATGGGTGCGATATCCTACGCAGGTGTGGAAGCTGCCTTCCTGCACATTCGATTGCCGTCAATGGATGGCAATCGATGTCCGTCGGTGATTGGCACTAGATTGCGGAACAGAGACCGACGTTAAATAAAGGAAAAGAAGGAGAAGTTTTTCCCTAAATTTCTTCCCGCACCAAAACTTTCAAATTTGAGAGAAAAAAAGTTGCTTGAAAGACATATTCGGTCATTTTATGTTGGTGAATTACACACAACTGACCGTAGAACATATCTGGTAAATTAAAATAACATCCAAAGTCCATCCTTTTTTTTCCATATTCTGCACAAAAGAAACGTTCTGCCCCGCCCCCATTCATAATAAAATGGCGGGAAATCCTGTCAGTTGCGGGGCTTAGAAAGTATGTTTTGTGCCGAATATGTAAAAAAGGAGGGACTTCGGATGTACTTTTTCTGCAAAATATGTAAAAAAGGAGGGACGTCGGATGTTAACCTAAATGCATATATCATGCATCATAGATAGAGATAGATAGATAGGTTCTACGTCATACTGCGGTCGTGTCTAGGACACAACCCTTTAATTTTTTTTTGTAGTTTAGTGTGTTTTTGAGCAAGTTTAAACATATAATTCGTAAAACGAAAATATGTGATTGTCATCTAATTCAGTGCTGATAAAAATCATTCCTTCTACACTCAAATAAGCTGAAAATGAAGGCAAACCAACTACTTGCATGAATTTGAATTTTGACATGATAAAATGCTCTTGATCAAGGCAACCGCTGAGTTTCGAGGTCAACATTTGTTTTTGTTCATTCAAAGATGTGTATTCATTATCGCCTGTTCTGTTGTCATATCAATATTCATAATCATCTTGATGGGGATGATATTGAGTATTAAATGCGAAATGATTATTTTCGTTTTACACTAATATACCGTTGTGTAGTGTATTATGTTGCTTTTTTCACTCAGATCGATAGAAGATTATTGCCTTTTGCAGAATTGATGATAATATCGAGGTTTTAAGCTCTTCAATCGATAATATTCATCATAATCATTTATGGCAAAATGAATTTGATTTTTTTGCTTTTGAGGATCGTTTCCGGTTTTGACAATTTTGGGTTGGAAATACAAGCGTTGAAGTTTATCAATAAACGCGTATTCGTCGATGGATAATGAACTTATTTGTTCATTTCACTCGTACGTTGACAGCGAAGATTTTAAATACAAACGCAATTCATCTACGCACGCCTTTTCTGATGCGTCAGAGAACAGATTCAAGAACAACATGTGAAAGGGGCATACAAGCTTTTTGTAAACAAACATTCTTATGTCTTGTTCTTGCCCCCCAAATGACACCAACACAAACCATCACCATCATCGGGTAGGGGAATCTTTACCCTTCCCGATGATGTTGTTGGTTTGCGTGGGCAACTCTCGGTTGGCGAGAAAAGGGCCTACAAAGGTTTGTTTACAGAAAGCTTGTATGCCTTTTTCACATGTGGCTCTTGAGATGTAGTTGAGTGTTAACTGTGTTGGGTAGGGTGACCAAGCGTTCGATGCACAAATCACTCAAAACAGGAAGTTATTGATGAAAGCGAATCCATTCTCTTTCGATTTTCTCGGGTAGTTTAGCATCCCATGCTAATTGGTGGTTATTTGCATCCCGTAGACGCCATAGACGTTGCATGAAAATTTTGGCCTTGGTGATTACTGCTCCGATGAGCCCTAATGGATCGAAGAGGGCTGCGATTTCCGATAAAATCTTCCGTTTGGTTAATACAGTGTCTTCCATCAATGGAGAGATCTGGAACCGATACCGAAAAACATCCGTGTTAGGCATCCATACCAAGCCTAGCGTCTTCACCGTTGAATCCGGATCCAAATGGATTCAATCCGCCGTTTGTATTGCTCGACTTTCGTTAGGTAGGTCTTCCAAGACTGATTCACAATTTGAGGCAAACTTCCGCAGTTCAAATCCACCTCTCCGCAACATGTCCTGCATCTGGATCCTTAACTCTTTGGTGGTGGCCAGGTCATCCGCTCCCGTAATGGCATCGTCCATATAAAAATCTTCCTTTACGGCTTTAGCGGCTAATGGGAATCTGCCAGCTTCATCAATTGAAATTTGTAGTAACGTCCTGGTAGCCAGGAAAGGAGCAGGTTTTGTACCATAGGCTACGGTACATTGTCTGGGCTTGGCCTAAACAATATCGACTGGAGAAGGCAATCTTTAGGGTAGACACCGATTTGCCTAAACATTTTTTCTGCGTCAGCCACTAACATAATTTGACGAGTGCGGCTTCGCAGTATAATCAACAATCAATACGAAACTAACGGTTCCAAATTGGCTCACTACTTGACTAGCCTATTGGTCCCAAGCAAATCGACTAACGTACCCCATTCTAGTATACATTCCAGTACTACACTATGTTTGTTTTGATTCGCTATGAAAGTTTGACAGATAAAATGGGGGTTTAGTGGATTTTCCCAAGTTTCGAGGGGTGAATCGATTAGCTTGGGACCGAAGATAGTACCAGAGCTGAGCCAAAAAGTTGAGCTCGTTTCTTCGGGACCTTCTGGTCTTAGAGCTACCTCTATGGTATAATGGAACGCATTTCATCCTGAATAACAAGACCTGCGAGCAGCCCATCGTTGAGGGAAAATCCTGACGTCGTTTGTGCTGAAGCATCAAACACTACCCTCACTTTTGTGGTTGTACTATCCTCCTTCACAACAGGGTGATGTGGGAGGTAGCACCGACCTTGCTCCATTGCTCCGTCCGTAACCAGCCGCATATGCCCTAAAGCTTCGTACTCCTCCAAAAAGGCGCAATATTGACCTCGTAGCTTCTCATCACGGGACAACCGTCGTTCCAACAGCGAAAATCTCCTCTCCGCAATCGATCTGGAATTGCCAAGCTTGGCTATTGTTTCCTCGTTCTTAGGCAGCGACACCAAATATTGACCAGACGCATCTCGTTTCACGGTTTGAAAAAAATGCGCTTCACACTTTGTTTCCTCGGGCGAGTAGTTATTATCCCTCTCAGAAATAACCTCTTCGCATCTCCAGAATCGTTCAAATAGCTCATCGAGTCAACTGGAAACCGCAAGCTCACATTAGGACAGATTTGATATGACCACTCACCGAGTTTCTGCCTGTTACCACCCATCCGAAGACGGAGTCGACTAACGATGGTAAATTATCACCTAACCGAATGCGACGATCAGAGACAAAGAATTCGAAAAATGATTCCGCTCCTAATAGCAGATCAATTCGTTCGCCTTGCAAAAAGGTTGGATCCGCCAACTGAACTCCCTCGGGTATGTTCCACTTGCTGGTACCAATTGCCGCTGTGGATGCCTGTGCTGCAATTTTTGGCATAATATAGATTTCCATTGGCTGATTGTAGTCTGTTATCCGGGATTGTACGAGGACTGTAATTTTCCCTTGAACCTTGGATGCCACACCTTGAATACCAATGACCTCTACCGTACTGCTGTCCTCCTTCACCGTGAGCATTTTCCTCAGCCGTTTGCTGATCAAGTTACATTCTGCAGCACTGTCCAACAATGCCCTTGTGACCTCTGTCGTCTTCCAACACTACTAGCGCAGTGAGCAAAACCACACCCGTTGTGGATGCTGTAGCTGAGTGGCAGATCTTCGAGCCTGTCGTTGCCAGGTTAACGACCTTAGAAGTGGTTGGTTCCACAGTTGATTCCGGTTGACTCGGTATATCTTTAGGTTCGGGTTTCTCGTTCGCCTTTGCTTCGGATACTGCCTTTCCTTTAAAACAGACGAGTGTGTGGTGTTTCACCTTACAGTTGCGACACGAATATTTGGACGAACATTCTTTCGCTTGGGGACCCATCGAAAGCAATTTCGACACAATGAATTAGTTCGAAGAACACCGTCCCTTTCCACCATAGTCATTCTTTGAAATTGTGGGCATTGATACAATAGATGGCTTTTTGGACAGACCATACATTTGCTGGACATCGAAGACTGGAACGTAGCATTGCAGGATTTCACCGATGAGATCTTCTTCGGAAATTTTGACTGAACAGGATCTACCCTTTGATCCGATGCCTTGCTGGGAAGTGCTTCCAATATTCTTATTCGGCGTTGCAGAAATTCGGTGAGGTCTTTTATGGTGTCTTTCTCCTCGCTAGAAGAATTTTTTCTTGCCAACATCTCCTGGTTATGCTATCTAACCGAGAGGTGAGTACGTGAAGCAACAACATGTCCTTATAATCGGCTTTATCGGAGACGACTTGATCCAGGCTTTTTACAATCTCTTCGAACGAGTCCAGAAGACCGTGTAGATCCGATGCCGATTCCCTTTTAATCGTGGGTAGTTCGAAAAGTGCCTGAACTTGCCGTTTACGTTGGAGTTGGTGTACCGTTTGGTGAGCAGATCCCACGCAATAGTGTAATTGGCGGCAGTTAGGGAGAGCGAATCAATCACTGTTAAGGCTTCGCCTTCGAGTTGACTCCGAAGATAATGGAATTTTTCAACCGCTGGGAGATCCGCTTGCCAGTGAATAAGCGAGGTGTAAAGATCTCGAAACGTAAGCCAGTCATCTAGTTTGCCGTTGAACTAGGGGAGCGTGATCTGTGGTAGTCGTACGTGAGGTGTAGAACCAGAGGAAGCATTGAAGTAGAAGTGGAAGTAGACAGATTGTTTTGAGTAGGCTGACATTTCTCCAGCAGGAATGTTTTCAGTGTGAAGAATCGGTTCTCGAAATCAACACGATCCTTCACGAAGGCTTCTGGTTCGTCGGGTGATTCTTCGTGTGCAACGATGTCGTCGATGGCTTCGTTCATCTGATCCCAAAGGCAATCCAGCTTATTCAATCGCACGGTAACTTCCAACGGCTTCGTCTGGGGCGTGTAATTTTCCATAAAAGTATACAAGTTGGTGAACGTCGTCTGCAGTCCACGAAGTCGTGTCTGCAACATCCGCAGTGGAATCGATTTCCTTTTCGACATGATGTACCCTCAAAAAATAAGACCAAGTAGCGAAGCTTGAGAGGATTAACGTACTTGGAGAGCTAATTACCTGGTAGCTCTCAAATCGAGCCTTGTGATTTTTAAAAGATGCTCCTCGTTCAATCAGCAACCGAAGGACCCATATGAATGCTGCCACAGCAGCAGATGAACCTTAACCGAAGTAGGAACACCTCCAGACGAATCGAAAATGGGATGTTCACGTCCAGTCGGTAAGCTTATCTACCTTCAAATTGATGTTGTTGTCTCGGTAAAAATTGTAGTAAGCAACCGATGTAGTAGCAGCGTGGATGTAGCAGCGTCAAGGTACGATAGGTAAGATTTATCTAATCCAATAGAAAGACCGCGAGTAGTACTGGGAGGTGGGCAGTAATTTGATTGGAAATTTACTCACCTATTTAAGGCAAGTAATATGCCTTGAATGTTGATAATTAATTCTCCTTGGTTGGCACAATCACAACCGACGCTCTCAAAAAAGATGGCGTTTCCACAGGTAACAATAGAAGTGGGATTTTTGATACCGCGTTGGCGAACCGAATACCGTAGGTGTCCTACCGGATAAGTTTTCCTCCAACTATTCGGTTCGAAGGACCACTTGTTCGTTAGCTGTACTGGTTCCCTTCAGATTACCCTCCAAAATCGCCAAACGCAGTAAAATCCGTGGGGTTGGTTGGGGTGGGATGATTAGTAACCAATCTTTATTGTGGGAGAAGTTGCCACCGTTTTCGCCGGTTTCTTCGTAGTACAAAAATACCAGTGTATAGATTCAATACTTTACACTTAGGCTATTTATTCTACTAAATCAACTAACAAGTACTACAAATATAACTTAGAATCAAAAAACGCACGCGACGCGACTGCTGCCCGGATTGCAAGCTAACTCCAACTCTCTCTTTTGGCAGTTTTGTGTGTCGCAAAAGGCCCAAAAAACTATTGTCTAATCATTAGATTATTCGCAGGTGAATTCCTGTTGTTGTTGGTAACCGATTGGTACCCGTACTTCGAGGGGATGCTCGATGCCACTTATCTGCAACTGCAACAGTTCATTTAAATCAAAAATATAAATGTTTATAAATAAAAATCGATACACAATTTTATCATTGATGATTGTTTACTGCCTCCTGCTCCAAAATATGTCCTGATAGTTACAAAAAACATATTGATGTATGCTGCAGATGCTTAAAGGATGCTATTTTCAAGACGTTCAGAAAATTTCACAACGTTGAAATTTTTGTGGTGTTGCATATCAGAAGAACACACAGGAACACAAGAACATAGAAACACGGAAAAGTAAACTCTTTTTATTCATACGGCTCATGGAAAGTCTTCATCGCACAGCTATGATAAAAAAATAATAACCTGAAGCCTGATTAAGTTCAAGAGCAAAATAAAATAGAAGACGGAAAAGTATTTTTATTGCCATTTGATTATATAAGAAAATTAACCTCCATCAATCTGTTTCAATTCGTTTGGAATTATTTCATTTCAAATCATATTCAAAATTCAAAATCATATATTCGCTCTTTTCATATAGCATTCCTGCATGTTGTTTGTCATACACACATGGTGAAACAAAAAGTTGGTGTTCCATAGAGAAATACCATTGCAGTGGTGAAGGACAATCCCTTTGTATACATTGTGTTGCGACATCTACTATTGAAACTAATAGCGAATTCGTTTATTATCGGGGTTGGAACCAGTTCCAACCCAGTGCGAAACCGTACTTTTTGTCAGTGCGAACCTCAACCTGAGCTAGGTTTTAAAAACAAAGGAACAAACTGACGTTTGTCAGAAAAGAAACAGACCCAATCTTGATACCCGATCCAGGTTGGAACTGAATAATAAACGAATTCGCTATAAGACTATCTGTCACCTTGCCGGGGACTTGATGCGACTAGACTATCATGTGTCTCTATTGATACATAGCTAACATAGTCACATTATCTATACCTAATTATAGTAAAAAAATATTCATGATTTTTATTTTTTTTTTAATATCTGAGACTGTAGCTTTATGAAATTTTTGAGATCTTAAACATCAAGAAATAACCTAAACTTCGGCACTTCGACTTTCGTCCCTCTCTGCCCCATCTAACCTCTATATTCAGTCATGATTATATCAAAGGTCTGGGACACGATTCAAACTTTGCCCAGCTGCCTCGAACTTTTGGTCCACCTTACAGCTTTGAAAATTAGATGTGTTGATCATATGTTTGCTTATTGATCCTTGATTGATCTTCAACTTTTCAACTTCACTCAACCGTTAGGACATTTACATTAACTTTGTGCTGATACAACATATACTGAATACCTGTTCTCATACTGATACCGGATCATGAAGTTCACCAAATCTATTGCAACCGATCGGCAGTGCTCATGGCAGTAGGTTTCCATGATCATAGTCGGCTGCTGCTGCGGTCGCTGCTGTTGCTGCTTGGCACTCTTCTTGTCCTTTTTATCCTTTTTGTCTTTTTTGCCACCACGTCCACCGCTACAAATTCGCTTGTGCATATTTGTTAGTTAACACCACGGAAAAGCCGAACCACAATTTTTTGAAAAGCACTCCAAAATATCTTCCTCAGCACGATTATCCGATTCTAGTCGATACGATCCATCACGCTCGAACGAAAACTGTAGACTGCCGGCAAATTCCGGGCCCCGTTTGTTGTTTGACCATGAACTGAAGGAAAGAAAGTCTACACCGACTTCTTAACCGAAACTGAACCCCCCAATCGAGTTCCTTCCTTGGGCGTTCCAATAATTACTATCCCTTTAGCAAACGCCATCCATTCTTCTGGTTGTGTCGTCAATAATTGAACTTGGATGTGACCGGTGCGCTACAGTTGTGCCACTCATCATCATCATTTACCTAGCCCCAACTAAGAGCACTTCCGTACCTGTTAGGGACACGCAAATTTGCTGGACGCTCGGTTTCCGGGTGTGGAGGGGGCGGTTGAGGACACCATTAATTGCAGGCAGGAAGGAAGAAGGTTCTTCGATAGGTTCTCCTCTTCTGACGGCATGAATGATTATTTACACTGTAGTCGTCGCCGTCTCCACAGTTGCACTTGCCTCATTGATCTTCCGCTGCCGTTACGTTGGTGGAGCACTGAAGAAGGAACGACGGTCGATGATAAGAACGCCAACAACGCCCAGAAACGGAAAATGGGGGCGTTCGATGAATATCCCTATCTATCGGTATGGGTATAATTAGATTTTCAATTAAGACCTCTGTGTTGTGGACTCAATGACGAAGGGCATGATTAAATGTAATTATAGGTTAAATGAGTAGCTTCTGTGTCGCTATGGGAATGATGCTTGTTTGATAGTTATGACTTTTAGAAGTTTGTTTTGCATATTTGTACTAGCTTGGATTTACACCTCTTGAAGCACTTTCATAATTGGTAGCAGAGAGGCTTCCAAGCCTATACCAACGTTGCATTCGTTTATTACGTCACAATACAACCTAACTGGCATGTTTTGCGGCATGCCCCTTGTATTCATTTTCATGACGTCAAAGCTGAGCATCTATTTTTAGCAAAACGAAAACGCAACATGACAAGCTCAATTTTCTCAAATCGTTCTGAATAATTGAAAGTTATCGTGTTGACAGTTTGCACAGCAGGTGTCAACCGAAATTAGAAAACTTTCACCTCCATCGAACGTTGTTGTATGCACTGCACAACACTGACCCACTAGAATGCAATCAAATAAATTCGTCATTCGAGATGCAACACGACACGGTGGATGTGAAGTACAACCGTCTTCCAAGCGATCGAAATCGACGAGACGAGCTCGGGTGTCGCGTTCCGTGTTTGGTCGTTTCCGCAGAACTGATGTAGCATGAAAATTGTATGCACGGTGGTGCAGTATGCCATATTGTAGAAGATGGTTCCTGTGATGGGCGGTTATTGAAGCGAACAACGGATGCATAAATCAGCGACAATATTGGAACATCTGGTGATGCTTTGCACGGATTTATTTATATTTTTCCAAAGATTTAAAAGTGTTTTGAGGTAACTTCTGCAGAGATCAAAATCATTACACCTAAGAAATTAATCAAAATCCGTACATTTCATATAAAATGCCTAATTTTTATAAGCGATTGTTGCGTGTCCGTAGTGTTCACATGGGGCGATTTCAAAGCGACACAACATTGCATTGGTATGAGTCTATGGTTAAGGGGAAACCATGGGGGAAACAAATAAAACGGAAACGGTAAAAAAGTGAACTTTCGAACCACGTTGGGATTTGCAGAACTTGAAGAACTTGAACGGATGTTCTATGAACGTCTCGAAAGTTCTTTGAACTGTTCATATGTACAACTGGGAAGTTCAATGAATTGCTGGAAAGATCTATGAGCTGCTCGGAAATTCTATGATTATCTCGTAAGTTCCATGCTCATCCCGGAAGTTCCATGAACATATCGGAAGTTTTGTGAGAGTTTTGGAAGTTCGATGAACTTCTCGGGAGTTTTATGAACTGCTTCAAAATTCTATGATAATCTCGGAAGTTCCATGTTCATCTCGAATGTTCCATGAACATATCAGAAGTTCTATGAGAGATTTTGTAGTTCTCTATACTTTTCGGAAGATCTTTGAACTGCTGAAAAATTCTATGATCATCCCGGAAGTTCCATGAACATCTCGGAAGTTCTATGAGACTTTTGGAAGATCTATAAACTTCTCGGAAGATCTATGAACTGCTCTATGATCATCTCGAGAGTTCCATGTTCATCTCGGAAGTCCCATTATCATCTCGGAAGTTCGATGAGACTTTTAGAAGATCTATAAACTGCTCGGAAGTTCTGTGAACTACTTGAAAATTCTATGATCATATCGTAAGTTCCATGCTTATCTCGGAAGTTCCATGAACATCTCGGAACTTCTGTAAGAGTTTTGGAAGTTCTATAAACTTCGCGGAAGTTTTATGAACTGCTCCAACATTCTTTGATCATCTCGGATGTTTCATGCTCATCTTGGAAATTCCATTTCCATTCCATTCCATTCTCGGAAGTTTAATGAACTACTCGAAATTCTATGATCATCTCGTAAGTCTAAAGTTCATTTCGGAAGTTCCCTTAACATCTCGGAAGTTCAATGAGAGTTTTGAATGTTATATACACTGCTCGGAAGTTCTATTAACTGCTCAAAAATTCTATGATCATCTTGGAAGTTCCATGAACATCCGAGAAGTTCTATGAGAGTTTTGGAAGTTCTATAAACTTCTCGGAAGTTTTATGAACTGCTCGAAAATTCTATGATCATCTCGGTAGTTCCATGCTCATCTTGGATGATTCATGAGAGTTTTGGAAGTTCTCTAAACTTCTCAGAAGTTCTATGAACTGCTCGAAAATTCTATGATCATCTCGGAAGTTCCATTAACATCTCGGAAGCTCCATGCACATCTCGAAAGGTCTATGAACAGTTTGGAAGTTCTTTGAACTGTTCAGATGTACAGCTGGAAAGTTCAATGAATTGCTGGGCCTTTCTATGATTATCTCGGAAGTTCCATGCTTATCCCGGAAGTTCCATGAATATCTCGGAAGTTCTATAAGAGTTTTGGAAGTTCGCTAAACTTCTCGGAAGTTCTATGAACTGCTCGAAAATTCTTTGGTCATCTCGGATGTTTCATGCTCATCTTGGAAGTTCCATGAACATCTCGGAAGTTCTATGAGACTTTTGGAAGATCTATAAACTTCTCAGAAGATCTATGAACTGCTCTATGATCATCTCGAGAGTTCCATGTTCATCTCGGAAGTTCCATTAACATTTCGGAAGTTCTATGAGAGTTTTGGGAGTTATATAGACTGCTCGGAAGTTTTATGAACTGCTCAAAAATTGTATGATCATCTCGGAAGTTCCATGAACACCAAGGAAATTCCATGAACATCTCGGAAGTTGTATGAGAGTTTTGGTAGTTCTATACACTACTCAGAAGTTCTATGAACTGCTCAAAAATTTTATGATCAGCTCGGAAGTTCCATGAACATCTCGGAAGTTCTATGAGAATTTTGGAAATTCAATAAATTTTTCGGAAGTTCTATGAACTGCTTAAAAATTCTATGATCATCTCGGTAGTTACATGCTCATCACGGAAGTTCCACGAACATCTGGGCAGTTCTATGAGAGTTTCGGAAGTTCTATAAAGTTTTCGGAAGTTCTATGACCTGCTTAAAATTTTTATGATCATCTCGGAAGTTCCACTAACATCTCGGAAGTTCCACTAACATCTCGGAAGTTCCACGCAAATCATGGAAGTTCTATGAGAGTTGAGAATGGAAGTTCTATACATTTTACGGAAGTTGTATCAACTGCTTGAAAATGCTATGATCATCTCGGTAGTTCCATGCTCATCACGGAAGTTCCATGAACACCTCGGAAGTTCTATGAGAGTTTCAGAAGTTCTATAAACTTCTCGGAAGTTCTATGAACTGCTCGAAAATTCTATGCTTATCTCGAAAGTCCAAAGTTCATATCGGAAGTTTCATAAACATCTCGGAAGTTCTATGACAGTTTTTGAAGTTCGCTAAACTTCTCGGAAGTTCTATGAACTGCTCTATAATCATCTTGAGAGTTCCATGTTCATCTCGGAAGTTCCATTACCATCTCGGAAGTTCTATGAGAGTTTTTGACGATCTATAAACTGCTCTGAAGTTCTGTGAACGGCTCGGAAGTTCTATTCTATTTCGAGTCACTTCTTTAAGATATTCTCGCAAGATGGCAAAAT
The DNA here is from genome assembly GCF_037179485.1 of Ochlerotatus camptorhynchus. Taxonomy (NCBI): domain Eukaryota; kingdom Metazoa; phylum Arthropoda; class Insecta; order Diptera; family Culicidae; genus Ochlerotatus; species Ochlerotatus camptorhynchus. Next base: position 4,078,748 of record NW_027040855.1, on the reverse strand, counting down.
CATCAAGAATTATTCAAAACGCCTTTAGATCATTAAAGATTCAGAGAAGTTTACAGAACTTCAGAGAAACTATAAACAGCGCTATAAGAGAATTTGAAGATATTTTCAAGGGTATACTAAGGAGTGTTTAAAGAGAATTCTATGACATTTACAAAAGTTCATCCTATTAAAGGAATTTTGTGAAGAATTCATAGGTGAAATCTATGGAATTTAAGGGAGAATACATTTCATTTTATGAACGTCTCGGGAGTTATTCAAGCATCTCGACAATTTCTCGGAAGTCCTGTGAACTGCACGGAAGTACTATGAACTCGTCGGAAGTTCAATGAGAGATGTGTTTTTATTAGGAACAATAATAATAATACATCTCGGAAGTTTTCTCGACATCTCTGAAATTCTATGAACTACTCGGAAGTTTTACAAACATCTTGGAAATTATATCTACTATTCGGAAGTTCTATGATCTGCTCGGAAGATTATAGAACATCTCGGAAGTTCCATGCTCATCTCGGATATTCTATAACCGTCTCGAAAGTTATATGAACAACTTGGAAGTTCTGTGAATTGTTCAGAAGCTGTTGGTCAGATATTGTTCTGAAGATCTTCATAACTTCAACTACTCAAGTCACGATATTTTAAAGATATCAGGTTAACCAGGAATTGTTCCAAAGACCTTCAGTTGATCAAAGATGTCCATATAGTTCTTTGGATATTTTGTCAAGACTTCAGGTTGATCAAGTATTATTATGAAGCTCTGTAACTGTCCAACAATTCAAGTCACGTTTCTCAGACATTTTTTGAAATATACCAGGTTTATCAGGAAATATTTCAAACAACGTCAGTAGATTATAGATCTCCATAAAGTAATTTTTTTTGACATAGGACTACGTCTGTGATTTCTATATGGGGGTACACTTTATGAAAACCGATAATGGAACATGTAACAAAATTATGAAAGATTTTGAACGTTAATAACTCAGCCTCCCCTGGACCAATTTCAATAATTTTATTACCAATCGATCAGAAATATTCTTACGTTAAAGTTAAGACATTTTTTTTTCAAAACATCACTATTGAAAATTGCACGAATGTGCAACAGTTGCTATGATAGTTAAAACAATCACCGATTGCCTGCAAAAAGTGAATTCCCTAACACAGATTTCAAAGTTGAATTCCATCCGGTCTCACCAAACGGTGTTTATTCAATCACCGTGTGGTGAGTGGTGGTGTTCTCCAGTACACAACGAAAGACTGCCTGCAAGCAGTGAGCTGCAGCCCACATGACCATTCATATAAGGAGGAAGAAGCCGCACAGCTATTGACCGGAATCAGTAGCTCTTCGTGAGTCGCTGGCCATGTCAAGCGCGTCATGCTAAAGAGTATAAACAGAGAGAACCCCGCTCAAATTCCTATTCCTACACAAAACACAACCCGAGCAGGAACGAATATCTCGATACCTTAAATTGGTATGGATGAGCCTGACATAAGAGGTAAAATGCCAAAAAATAATACCAAAAAAAAAAAATGTTCCCACAATACCATTCCAATACCAAATTATGATATTGCACATTCTTTTGGTATCCAAATATCAATTTTTGGTATTTACAAAGTATTTTACATGTAATTTTTTGGTATTATTCTTTGGTACCTCTTATGTCAGGCTGGTCAATACCAAATTTTGGTATCAGATCAGAATAAGGTATTCATTAGTTATTCTCTCCTGCTCGGGAAGCTCCTGCTGCAGTTAACAAATAAGATTTATTATATAAGACCACGTAGTCCTACGTCACCATTGCGTGCAACCCCATTGGGCTGTACCTTGAAGTTTTTTTTTCAAGACTTCAGGTTGATCAAGTATTATTCTGAAGACCTTCAACTGTTCAACAGCTCAAGTCACGTCTCTCAGACATTTTTTTAAAGATATCCGGTTGATCAGGAATTATTCCAAAGACCTTCAGTTAATTAAAGATCTCCATAAAGTCCTTTGGAAATTTTGTCAAGACTTCAGGTTGAAGTCCAGAAGATCTCCAACATTCCATCACTACAAATTATGTCTCCCGGATACTCTCGCTAGATATCACGCTCATCATAAATTATTTCAAAGACTTTCAGTTGATCAAAGATCTGCATAAAGACCTTTGGATAGTTTTTGATTACGGTTAACGACTTTTTAGTCAGAATTGATTGTTTGCATGAAAAAGTTAGAAGTTACTGAGATATTCTCTCAAGGTTCATAAACAATGATTTCAAAGACCTTATGTTCATCATAGATCTCCACACACTTAGAAATGATTACCGACCTCGGTAGTTTTTACCGAACTTTCGGTGGTAAAAATCGGGCTTTTTAATTAATTAGTTTTAAGTCTACAAAACAAGGAAAACTTCACCATCAACTATTTAAACCCAAGTAACATTGCAAGCTTTATAGAAGTTTTATAGTATTCTACAAGTCCAAATCATGGTCTACAGAACCTTCATAAAACCAAAATTGTTACTTAGGAACAAAGCTGACAGTGTTTTGAAATTAAAATTTAGTGAAATAGCTTTTTAAATAATTGGTATAACCTAGATCGCGTAGTTAATGGAAATTTGTGGTACAGCATACAGCGCACACGTGATTAACCCTAGATTTGGCTTAAATTTCTATGTAGATTTTAGCACAATATTGATCAAATCAGCTTTGTTAAATACAAGCTTGTGATCAATTTCGTTGTTCATTCCAGCTAAGTAGGAAACGAGGGGATATTTTCCGCGTCTTTTCAGACCGATTAGACTTTGATTTGTTGTCGTATGCGTAGGCGTCCTCTCCAAGTCAACCATAAGAGCCATTGTGGAAAATTTATGGTTGTCACGGTGGGTCGTGCGGTGTTTGTATCCGATGAATTGCGAAGGAAAAAAAAAACGTTTTAAAACGCAATAGAGTTCGGTTGAGATCACTTAAGATGTGCAATGTTTGTGCCCGTAAAGGGACAATATGCAGACAATGGCTAGTAATCGAAACAGTCCGGATAAAAATGGTTTTCTCGGTAAAATATGACGTATGCTTGATGCGGAACATCTTTCCATTTGAATAACTTCATGTCGCCGGGCATAAACAATCGTAGTTGGTAAGGGGCCAACCGTTTTTGCTTACTGGGCAGAAGATCACGGGTTCGATCCCAGGCTCCTTGACATGACTGAGTTGATATGGTTGCATCATTCGCATCAAAATATCGTTTATCTTATTCGTGTGAATTTAGAAAAATAATTCATTATATCAAAGCTACGATTGCTTACTGGTGAATCCTGATCCGGTGAACCCAACCTAATAATAAAATTTCCTCTTCTATGACCTTTGTTGGGACGCAGAGGTAAACATGATTCTCAACCAATACACGAAGTTTAGATAACCTTTGCTTGTGACTGATTTTTTACTCAACATAATTCTATTAACTTGGGTTCCCAAAACAACAAAGGTCACTCTAATATTCCTTCCCTACTACAATCTTTAAAATGTGGAGTTACTTTTACAATGCGAATAGACGGTCACTCCAACCGGTGAACACTCGTGTTTATTTCAGTTACCGTGGGGACGCAATTTGTGATTGACCCCGGTCCCTTTCAAATTGTATCATATGTACGGTCCTTATATTTGAAATGACGTTTCACATTCATCTAGTGATGGCCGATTTTCATTCGAATAATCGATTAATCGATTAATGAATCGAACAGTAAAATATTTGTAATCGGTTATATCATGCCGATATAAGCATTAACTTCTTCAGAGGATCATCACCGATCGTTTCAAACAAGTTTTGCACTCTCATTGGTGGAAAAATGACAGGACAGCGAACAAAAAATAATCGATTAGTTATTCCATGAGTAATTAAAATATGGGACATCTCTGATTTTGGTGTGATTATTTTGATAAAAAAGCGCGCAAAATTTCATCTCTACCGAGGGGGCAGCTAAACCACAAAATTACCTTGCATACTGGGGGTATTCATTGGATGAAAGGGACCGTGAAAGAGGACACTAAAATTGAAAGTTTTTCTTCCGACAGTTTCATCTTAGTATTCATCTTTGGTCACTCCCAGCTCCATTCAGTTGACTTATTGTGCAATTTCACTGAATCTAATCAATCACGGAGTGGTAACCATTGATACGTGCAGTCAGTTTAAGCTAATTCTTGTAATTATAAAATTGAACTACTGAAAATTTATCTTCATTCTAAATTATTGCGAAGCATTACCCTCCTCTCTGCCCCCCCCCCTCTGCCTACGTGGATTAAATGTTAATGAAATAAATTCCATAGCAAAATTTCTAGGTTGCAACACTTTGAATTCGCCTCTTTGGTTGGTCACCCGTTTCCGCCACCTCCTAAATTCGACTTTGAACAAATGCGATTTGTTCGTGTGGAAAACGGAGCACCCCTTTCATGGCAACTGGCTTCTTCGTTTCTAAAGCCGCCATTGTTAAAAACAGAACGTGATGGAGTGATATAAAGTATCCCAAGTAACATTGCAAGTTTTATCAAGGTTTTAAAGCATTCTACAAGTCTAAAACTTGGTCTACATAACTACAATTCCACACAAATACACTAGAGTTGCGACCAATCGAGATGCAGAACATTTTTAAACATCCTAAAAAAGTCAGTATAATGGTTTAGTTTAGTTTTCTTTATTATCGAGACTTTCAGCCATGGGTTGGATCGTCTCTTACACCACTGGAGGTTCCGGAAGGGAGTCCCCTTTGTTACAAAGTTTTGGATGGGTGGGCACCACAAGGGTTACCCCCTTGTTACAGAGTTAATGGAGGGGCCCCAGAAGTATTCCCCTCTAATTACAGTGTTTGGAAAATAGGTTGGAGTCCCAGAAAAGGGCCCCCTACAATCAGAGTTGCAGTTTTATCACCGTTTTCGCTGTCATACTTCATATCGTGTTGTCGTAGAAATCATCCGTTCGTGTTATCCATTTGAGAAAATAATGTAGGTCGAGTATTGTCGGTCATCCAGGTTCATGTTCAAGTGAGAAGCTAAGGTCGGTCTTTGTGGGGGTGGTAAAAATTGTGTTCAGGTTCAATGGGTCCAATGGGTAAATGTTAAATATATTCCAGTAGTCTGGCTTCTCTGAGGAAACCGAGTAATGCCGTGGTTCTGGTCAGGTCCTCACTAAGGACATCTTTGATGCTTCCAGGTTTATCATAAAATTACGGGGGCCCTCATATTGGGGACAGTGACATATGATTAGGGTTGGCAATACCGGAGGCTTATTTCTAAAATTTCCGGTATTGAAAAATCTAATACCAGTGAAACCGGTAATAGATGGAACTAGAAAAAACTGCATAATTATAAGAAAATTTGTTTATTGGTAAATGATTCAGTTAGAAATGCGCTCTTCAAAGCTAGGCTTGTTCATTAAAGTAAAATTTAAGAATGCAAAGAGCGTTTATCGTATTTTCTTCCAAACGAGAACGGATCTTACGTACATGACGTATAATACAAACTGCATTGTAAATCATCTTCATATATTTGCCATTCAAACCCTCAGCATCGTAGTACGCAAACTCTTGTTTAATAACTTTTTTCAAAATGTTTGCTGACGTTGACGCTGAGCTAGTTCTGGAAGCTGCAAACTTTGACTGCTGCAACCATCTTTCAAATTACGTTATTATTCACCGACAGAACAAGTCTGGGAGATTTAGAATGTGGAAAGATGATAACCTGGGTCTTTGCCGCGTTGATACGAATCTTCTAGCTGTTGAAATATTCAGACAGGACGTCCAAGCTTCTCTGAAGTTTGGCAGTCAGAGCTCCGATGACCCTACCCTTGTAGACGATGGATGTGTCATCTACGAACAGAGACAACGATCCACCATCAGGGAGAGCCGGCATATCGGAAGTGAACAGGTTGAATAGAATGGGGTCAAGGATACTTCCTTGTGGAACCCCAGCACCGATGTTGAAAGCTTCCGATGTGATGCCATTCAGAGAGACCCGGAACGTCCTGTTCGATAGATAGTTGTTGATTATCTTCACTAGGAAGATTGGAAGACCGTAGTGCTGCAATTTGAACATCAGGCCACCATGCCAGACATTGTCGAACGCTTTTTCAACGTCCAACAACGCCATGGCAGATGTTTTCGAAACAGGCATGTTCCGTCTGAGAATGTTTGTTACTCGAGTCAGCTGGTGGACGGTCGAACGACCTTTCCGAAAACGAAACTGTTCCTCAAGTGACAAGTTGTTTTCTTCGGCAGATGTTAGGAGCCGGTGGTAGACAGCTCTTCGAACAGTTTTGATAACCCTGAGAGAAGGCTGATTTGTCGATAACTTGAAGGAGAGGACGGATCCTTCCCAGGTTTCCGGATGGGTATGACTTTAGCTGACTTCCAGCACGAGGGGAAGTAGCCAAGTCGGAGGCACAGATTAAAAATCAGTGCCAGATGGATGTAGAATCTGAAACTCAAGTGATTGAGTTCCAGATTCAGGATGTTGTCGAAACCTGGGACCTTCATGTTTTTAGATAATTTGATATAGGCCAACAGTTCGTCAGTCGTAATCTCGGATTCCTCGGAAAAAATATTGGAAATCTGATGGAGGTTGGTTGCGTTTTCAGCAACCTCAGCTTCGTGAGGGCTGACGATGTTTTGTCCGAGATTATGGGAGCTGACGAAGTGTTGACCTATCGCTGCTTCCTTCTCTTCAGGAGTAATACGGTGAACCACTGGGTTGCCGTAACGATCCAGTGGGGCAGTGATGGAATGGGTCTTGGCTTATTTTTAAGAATTTTGGTTGGTTTCCAAAAGGGCTTTGCACAATCTGGGAGAATGCGGATCCTGTTAACAAAGTCCTGATTTCGGAGGTTCACCATCCTGGCTTGGATGGTTTTTGTTAGGCGATTACAGTGGGTCTTAAGGACAGGCAGACCAGAGTGTTGGTACTGCCTTCGGATGGTGTTACGGAGTCTTATAAGGTCTTTGGTAAATCTGGCAAGTTTCAGAGTATTGCTCACCTGTCTTGATACTGGACACTGCATAATATGCTTGGTACATGCATAAATGTATTTAGATTTACATCCAAATCGCATCCTTTTTTGCATACTCGGCACACAAAAACACTTTCTAAGCCCCGCTCCTAACAGCATTTTCGCAATTTTAAAGAATGGACGGGGCTTAGAAAGTATCTTTTGTGCCGAGTATACAAAAAAGGAGGGACTAAGTATGTTACCAACAACTTTACTCTATTCTGAAATCTGTGAGAGGGAAATCACAAATCGTGTGTCATCAGCTCGTGAGAGATAATAGTGTGAGGGACAAAGTAGCTTACTCTCTTGGTAGTAAGGTTTAAAGTAAAGTGTATGGGAATGAGCTGTTTTATTGATTGTACAATAAATTTACAAGTAATGTGTGAGGTAAAAGTTCCAAAGAAGGTAGATATTTACTATCTCTACGTACTTGACCACGTGAATTATTGATTACTGCTTGTAATTATAGTACATAATTAAAGTTCTCTCTTCCTTCATACTGAAATTCAACGATGCCAACCAACAAAGCAGCGCCATCTCTGGAAAAGTCTTTATGGGAAACATATAATTCAATTGCTGATTTGATACTGACACACTCACATTCGCTCAATGAACAGTAAGCCCCTCCAGTTAAATTATTACCAACATTATATCTAAGCTAATGCTGTGAGGCAAATGATCGTTCAGATCTTCAGCCCCATCTAGAGCAAAGAAAACCCAAGCCAACAGAAAAATTAATTGATTTATAACATCAACTTTTATCCTCGGGTAATTCTAACCGTTTCCAACTTTCTTGTTCAACAATAAATTCCAACAATTTTCTATCCAAGTATCTGCGTCTCTGCTATCTCTCTCTCCCTACACCCGTGCGTCTTTGTCGTTCTGGATAAGTAATGAACAGTATGTCGCGGAATACTATGTAGGACTTATATCGATTTTCCAGGAAAATGTGCCATCAGCGCTCGCGTTCTTGAGCTGTTGTTTCAACGGGGAACAATCAATGGAAGGACAGGGGACGACCGGAAGGCATCCAGTGTACATTTATCTGCTCCGATAAACTGCTTCTTTTCACGCTCCTGGATGCCCGACAGCAACCGGAGCAGACTCGGTAATAGTAAACTGATGGTATCAGTGTTTTCTCCGGTTGAAGAACACTTTCGGAGACACTTGCAACAAACTGTATTCGTAAAATGTAGCGCAGCCCTGCAAAGGAGGGACGTTAGTTAGTTGTGAAAGCAGAAGCGTGATGAAGAGATAGTTGGGTGAATTAACGAAGACGCTTTCTGCCGCACGGTTGACTATGGGATTGGTCCTATGGGTCGATGGCTGTCGAACAAGGACAAATTGATTGTCTATTTATAGTTTTTCTGCTTGATTTATTCCAGCAGTTGCAATTAAATTATGATTTTCCAACCCGTCATTGTGAAGGATTTTGATTAACATTCTGTACTACAAATTCACCATCACATTCTTGATCATTCCGACTGCTTTTGATCCAGAAACAAACGCTCCCTTGTTGAAATTTTGATGAGAAACAACTCCCATTACGATTTGTGTGTTGAACTCAAGAGAACCATTTAGGGAAATGAAAAGAAAGCGAATAAATTACATTCCAGCAGACACAGTGTGTAGCAATAATGGCAGCTACCGTGCTGATTCCCATGCCATCGTCTATCCACGGCCAATCCGTCGGAATTCAAATTCACGGAAAATCCAGATAGCTCTACACTGGCCGTGCTTGGGGTTGCTATTAAGCTTGTGTTTCTTCAATTTGAGAAAAACTTCAAGTTTCTTATACCATCAAGCATTGACTACTGGTAGCTCCCATAGTGGCTGCTCCATTGGGGGTAGCTGGCAACGATGGTCCCATTTCGCCACACGGTATCGGAAGGCTTGCTGCTACCATGACGGTGGCAGAAAGGTCAGAACGGAGGGCTGGGGGACCGACGTTGAAAGCATAAAATATACATTTTTCATTCGTAATGTAAGCAAAACACAACTCAAGGGATGAAATGCTAGCTTTCATAGAACTCAATGTGGTAGGTGCACGGGGGAATTCGGAGAAGGTCACCACCATATCGTACCGTTGGAAGTTACTCCAGCGGAAAGCACATGTTAATGTACTGAAACATACCGCAGCCGGGGGGAAAGAGCGGAGCAAAATCGGAAGCTGCTGAAAAGTCACAATCAACCGAGCCGTTCTGAGTGGTTTTAAATGATGGGAACAATGGGGGTGGCGTTGGATGTTCTATTTAAGGTTGACTCGAAAGGTTTGAACTGGAGTTGAGTGAGCGGTTGTTACATTATCATCAAAATAGAAACATGTATTTCTTCAGTTGGAAAAATGGCACACATATTGCTAGTATGCTACTACGATACTTATTTTAGAACCACCACGCGTGCTTGAATCATGATGAAGGGTGCAGCTTCAGTGTATGTAGCAAACTACTGTAGAATCCTGTTAGTTTGAATAGAAAAAATCGTAATTGATCGGCGCTCATATAGAATTTGTTGAACACGTCATTGGACACCTCAATAGGGGTACAAGTTAAATAAATGAGCTCCGTTTAATTACGTTTTTAGCTACTCAAACCAACGGGGTTTCACCGTAATGAAAAACTCATTGTAGCTTTATTTCACCAAGGAAAGTCAACCGTATTAAATTGCTAACTCGATAGCCGCATTTCGTCGTAGGTGGTACGATTGGCTTGGAACGTAATTCGTAATCCGATTCGTTCTCCTTAATTGAAATAGGTTCAATGGAGACGCATGATGGATTAAACAACAAGTAGAAAGAGAGTGGGAGAAGACGGATATACTTGTAAAGACATTTGATGGAATCCATTGTTGAACAAACAACTCGGAAACGGTGAGAATAAACTACGGGTAATGGTAGATGTACTAAATCAATCAATAATTTTCTTTAACCCATGCTTGGGGCTGAAGATCTAAACGATCGTTTGCTTTATAGCATAAGCTTGGCTGTAATGGTGGTAATAATTCAACTGGGGTCGGGCTTATTGTTTATTGAGAGCCTGCGAGTGCGTCAGTATCAAATCAGTAATGAAATTGCACATCCTTTTTGGGTTTCATCTTTTAAGAGCTTCGTTAACGCTCGATGCCTTCGTTTGATGAGGGACATTTTGAACCTTGAGCTTTCGGTTTTTTGTTAATTATCGAATTATGTACATAGAAGTTCCCATGTCTAGGGAGTACCTTCAGTGATGGGATTTTGCATGTACTTGGGCTGGGAGGCGATGAATGAAACATACTTTTGTACCCTTGTTTCTTGACTTTGTCGTCCTTTCTAAGATAAATAATTAGCTGTTTGCTCTGTTTAAAGTACATAATAGACTAGCTTTTACCTTTTACATTCCAGAGGTTACAATGCACCATGGTCCAAAATGGCATTAGGCAGGTAAAAAATTTGGAAAAAGCAAAGATTCTTCAAACATATTTCTTCGTTTGTTGCATTCTTTAGAGAAGTTGTATGAATACGAATTCAATTGACAGTGCTGCTGTCTACCATACGTTATTTAAATTGGAAGAGGTCGATTTCAAGATTTTATTATTGTCTTCAAGTCCATTCGAAGCCTCATAAATCTCTTTAAAATCACGATAAAGCTTGACATGTTACTTGGGAGATTTACCAGATAAATGTGGTAATTGATTTTGTTTTGCCAATGGACTTTCAGTTAAACGACATTTCAGTTGAAGGTTTTTCACTTAGGGAACGTTTAGTTGTCTCATACAATTTGTCTGCATCTGTCCAAACGGAACACTCAAAACGACAAACTAAACGATTTCTTTTGTAGTTATTTCAATTAGTAAGGGGAACGAACGACTGTCTCACTATGCTTTCTACAGAAATTCAGTTGGCTTCTGTGTTCTTGGCCAAAGAGACCCCGTGACGACGAATCATCGGCATCCGATCAGCCAAACAAAGTTTTACGTGGCACAGGCCAATCAACTCTCAACGTGACATTAGCCCAATAAGTAGATCCGACGACAAGTTCTGACTGTATCCAACAAAAATTTCACCAGATGTATCGGAGGCAGACATCGAGAAACTTGCCAAAGATTGTTTGAATACGGATGAAGTTGTTGCAAAATCCCTGAAACCCAGAGGACGACCTTTGTCAGCACTGTCCTTCGTTTCATTCAAGGTTGGAGTCAATCTCGAAATGAAGACAAAAGCGATGGATCCTTCGTCTTGGCCACAATGTATCGATTTTCGGGAGTTCGTTGAAGATGAAAGTAGAACGCAGAATTTTTGGAAACCGGTACTGCACATAGATTCTGGTCCAATGAGCAACGCCTAGAGTCAGCTGAACCAAGAACCTCGCTTAACCTAGCGTCTTGTGACCCTGCCAACATTCGCACAGATTGGACCGTATATTATCAAAACTTCCGAGGCTTGAGGACAAAAACTAACGCTTTACTCCATTCGCTGCTTTCTTGTGATTTCGGCATGGTGGTATTCACTGAAACCTGGCTTCATACCGACATTAAGAATGCTGAACTCGCAAGCAACTACACAATCTACCGCTGTGACCGGAATTCTCGCACCAGCGCACTGCGACGTGGCGGTGGCGTCTTAATTGATCATTTTGTCAAGCTTCTGCATACATGTTCCATCAGATGTCACAGCTGTTGTTTGCGGTGATATCTATCGGAAACTAGACACAATCTGTTTTCTTTTAATTGTTCACAGAGGACACTGCAGTGCAAAACATGGCTGGACCTCTATACATGCATTTAGATTATTATTCGAAGTCCCTTTTTTTTTACACATTCTGCCCACAAAATAGCTCACCCCTCACAGAATTTCCCGCCGAATTTTATGTATGGGGCGGGGCATAAAGTATCTTTTGCGCTGAATATGTAAAAAAGGAGGGACTTCAAATGATAAAGCAAATGCATATATAGAGATACCAGACATTTTTTGTAGTGTCAGGTACTCTATTTTGTAATCTGTGAAAGGGAAATCACAAATCGAGTGTCAACAAAATACATGGCATGTTGAGAGATTGAGCTCGTGAGAGAGAATTTCTCTCTCAAATTTGAATTTTTTTTAGCTCTCTGGGGACTGGTAGTAAAGCAGGTAAAATTGTATGGGGAAAAATCATTTTTATTTAATTGTCGCTTGTTTAGCATTAATTTCCGGGAAAAAACTGAACGACAAAGCCCCTGACTAATTTCTTTATGTTGTCGTTCACTTTTTTTGACCTGAATATGCACCGAAAGCAAATTATTCCCACTTCTATCAATTTCTATATGGGGATTTTTATCACTTCCTACCAGCGGAACAGCGCCATCTCTGTGGAAAATATTCGAACAAAATGATTAATTGCCGTGAAATCCGAGCTGAAGTGTAAGGCTGTGCATGTTGTGGGCGTTGAGAGCCTCGAACAAATTGCTGTTCAAGTCGATTTACAACATCAATCGATCTTCCTGTGCTGCATCTATATTCGACCAAACAGTGAGCTCGACATTTACACCAAACACGCTGAGTCCGTGCAACAGCTCCTTGGTATGGCGAACCCTCACGATACAACCATAGTTGTGGGCGATTACAATCTGCCAAATCTAGATTTGGGGCTTCGATGAGGACGTCAGAGGATTTCTGCCTCTCAATGCTTCATCAGAACAGGAACTCGCTGCAGTGGAGTCCATACTGTCTGCTGGATTGAAGCAAATCAACGATCTGGTGAACACGAATGGTAAGCTTCTTGACCTGGTTCTCGTCAGTGACTCCGATTGCATCGGTCTGTTTGAACCACCCTCTGCAATTAATAAAGTTGATTGTCACCACAAGCTGTTGGTTCTAAAAGTTGACTCCCGTTGAGATATCATCCGCTCCCGTACTCAGCAGCCCGCAGTGAGTATAATTTTGCACAATGTGATTTCGATGTTGTTAACACGAAGATTGCCGCCTTGGATTGGGTACAAATACTTGACCAACCCACCATTGATGCCACCGTCTCCGTATTCCACGACAGCATCTATAAAGTAATCCAAGATACTGTTCCGGTGAAGACACGAAAATCTTGTTTGCAATTCCAACAACCTTCGTGGAATCCGCAATTGCGTAATCTGCGTAACCGTCTGCGTAAAGCTCGAAAACGTTACTTTCGTTCGCGGACCGCAGCAAACAAGTATACGGTGCAGCTAGTAGAAGCAGAGTATAATAGTTTGCAGGAAGCTCGCTTTCATGAGTACGTCGACAACCTCCAGAGGGATTCAAGGAAAATCCATCGTCGTTCTGGTCTTTTATCAACTCTCGGAAAAGATCAGCTGGTATTCCCGTGGACGTCACCTACGGTAATAGGAGCTCCACCACCGACACCGCTTCTGCTGACCTTTTCGCTGACTTTTGACGTAGAACTACGTCTTTGTCGACTATACTGGGGTGCAAGTCAAAAAATATGTGTGGTGAAGGAGTGTTAGGTTTTGAACGCTTGTAACTTTGTCAAGCCATACCCAAGTAACCACCAAGCCCGCTAACTACCCGATAATCGCCCTTTTTGCGATATAAGGTAAATATAGGGTTTCCGAACTTTATATCAGTCGTATAGCAGCCTTATATACCAAAAAGGGCGATTAACGGGCTTGTTGGTTACTTTGGTATTCAAGAAGACAAAAATGTTTGCGCCCAAACTGACAATTTTAGGTATATGCATAGTTCGAAAAAGTAGTGTAAATGTCTGTTCAATATGATGCACATAAACGGAGCGTCACATATCATATACGTTTACATTATATATCATGTAAAGTTCTGACATATTTCATGCAACGTAGCAAATATTGTATACAAAAGCCCATCTTTGTAAACAACATTGTTTGCAAGTTGCTCGGTTGCGTGAAATGAAATACAAGTCTACGTGTTTGAATATTTACATCACAATTAAAATTCAGAAATTTTATCTGTGTGGTTTATTAGGGAAAGTTGCCTCATATTTTTTGTTCAATCTTTTGATGTTCGTAAAATTAGGGTGGTCCATAAAATTGGTGAATTAAAAATACAAACTTTTTTTATTATTTGAGATACACCAAAGCAGTGTTTTAAACAGTTGTAGAACATTCAATTCAAGGCAAAGTTTTTATCTCTTATGGTTCATGAGCTATGATTTAAAAAAAAAGGTTAGGGTGGCCACTAAAAGCGGTTTTCTTTGAATATCTTTCACGCGTTAATTTATCGTAAAAAACATTGTTCTGATTACATTTAGAACTTTGGATGACGCACATTTTTGCTCAAGCAACAAGGTTACTACCTTTTTTGATTAGAAAAACTTCGTTTTTTCTTATTCTTTGGCAAAAAAAAAACTGCCAGGGGTTTTTCTGTTTAAAGCATCAAGTTTAATTAAAAAAAGTAAGATTTTTCAGCAAAAACAAGCCATAACTTTTCAAATAAAAGAGATAACAACTTGGCAAAAATATGTGTCATAAAAAATTCTTCAAGTATGAAAGTTTCACGAGAAATGAACGTATAAAAATATAATTAAAGAATGTCGATTGTCTAGGGCCCACCCTAACCTGCTTGTTTAAAAAATCATAACTCATTAACCATAAGAGATAGATATATGGTGCGTGTGTATATGTGTGTGCGTGTTGGTGTGCTTTGAAAAAGGCATTGTGAAGCTTGCTACAGTATACACCGAAGATTATATAACTTAGAAACGGTTTTTTTTTCAATGAACACTTTACTTGTTATTACTAAATTCAACATCTTTCACGAAAAATTGCAAAACACATATTAAAACCTATCTGAAAGCTAACTTTTCTAGCTATCTTTTGGTTACTGAAGGATAATGGGCGGATGTGTTCGTCATATGTTTTGTTTAGTCTTAATGTGAAAAAAGAATATTTTTGCTATTTTTTTATTAGAAACTGTCACTAAGACCAGTGCAGACACTCTTTTTTACCATCCATTTGACGTGAAATAAGCCGAGGAACTTTTCTAAAGCCACCAAATTGATAAACACATTATTTTTTGCTATATTTGAGCAAAACAGTAAGAATAAACATTACGATTTTGTTCAAAAATTTGTGATATCGCTACACTATAACAACCATAAAAAAAATGTGTAATCAACAGAACTGCACAAATCATTCAATTTAAGATACTCTTAACATGTGAAAATGATAAAAATATTGATATAAAAATATATCAACTTTAATTTTTGAGGTTTTGACCAGCCAGGAACCACTGTGCGTTGGTTCTAAAAGTTGACTCCCGTTTGAGAGATCATCCGCTCCCGTACTCAGCAGCCCGCAGTGAGTATAATTTTGCACAATGTGATTTCGATGTTGTTAACACGAGGATTGCCGCCTTGGATTGGGTACAAATACTTGACCAACCCACCATTGATGCCACCGTCTCCGTATTCCACGACAGCATCTATAAAGTAATCCAAGATACTGTTCCGGTGAAGACACGAAAATCTTGTTTGCAATTCCAACAACCTTCGTGGAATCCGCAATTGCGTAATCTGCGTAACCGTCTGCGTAAAGCTCGAAAACGTTACTTTCGTTCGCGGACCGCAGCAAACAAGTATACGGTGCAGCTAGTAGAAGCAGAGTATAATAGTTTGCAGGAAGCTCGCTTTCGTGAGTACGTCGACAACCTCCAGAGGGGTTTCAAGGAAAATCCATCGTTGTTCTGGTCTTTTATCAACTCTCGGAAAAGATCAGCTAGTATTCCCGTGGATGTCACCTACGGTAGTAGGAGCTCCACCACCGACACCGCTTCTGCTGACCTTTTCGATGACTTTTTTCGAAGTGTTTTCGAACCCGATCAAACTCCTCCACTGCAGCAATACATTGATCAGCTACCAAGATACGACATTCACCTGCAGCAGCTCATCTTCAGTCAAGACGCTATTCTCAAAGCCCTTTGCTCAGTCAACCCATCGAAAGGTCCAGGCCCGGACCGTATTCCACCGTCTTTCGTCAAGAACTGTGCAGCATCTTTGGCCACTCCCGTTATGTCTATTTTCAATCGATCGCTTAAGGATAGCGTTTTTCCGGATGCCTGGTTCGCCTCAATTACACCAATGCCTGGCTCGCCTCAATTACACCAATCTTCAAGTCCGGTAACATGCACAAAGTGGAAAATTACCGACCTATCTCGATCCTGAACTGCTTGGCCAAAGTTCTCGAAAGTCTTCTGCATGAGAAGTTGTATCCAGCTGTTCAACCCATAATCTCAGAGTTCCAGCATGGATTCATGAAAAAGCGCTCGACAGTCTCTAACTTGATGACTTACACGAACACTCTTATAGGTAGCATCGAGAAGCGTCAGTAAGTGGACTCCGTTTACATCGACTTCTCTAAGGCTTTTGATAAAGTCCCTCACGACCTAGCCATTATGAATCTAAACCGCCTTGGTCTTCCACCGTGGATCGTTTGTTGGTTGAAATCATTCTTATCATCCAGGAAGGCTTCCGTTAAGGTACGTGATTCCATATACCACCGGGGGTTCCACAAGGGAGTCACCTAGGACCTCTCATTTTCGTTCTGTTTATTAACGACGGGTGTGATATGCTAAATTCCTGTAAGTTGATATATGCGGATGATCTTAAGCTGTACCGTGTGATCAAATCGATCGTGGTTTGTTGCGCACTACAAGCTGATATAGAGCGATTGTCATCCTGGTGTCAGCTGAATGGAATGCAAGCCAATGCTGCCAAATCATTCCTAGTTGAGCATTCAGTCGGTTAACAACGTCCCAGTTTCAGTTGCGCGGCATCTAGTTTTTTTCGGTGTTTTTTCCGCCCGAGCGGTTTTTTTCACCCCCCATTGGGTGCCCCAAGTGACCAGTGTCCAACAGAGGAAGTGGAATTCCATCGGCCGAGCCCCTTGGAGTTACCATCCAGCTTTAATTCATCCCGGTAATCCATCACCGGAGTTAACGGCGTCGTCAAGTCCATCATTTTTTCACGCCGTCGCGAGGTTGTGCAAGTGATAGTGAAGCGTGTCGTATCACCAGCTTGCTGACCCACCAACACCAACCATCACCACCGGATAGCAGCGTGGACCAACACCAACGCACCACGTGATAACAGCGTTTCCACACACACGCTTTGTGCCGGTGTAGTTAAGTAGCGAATAAGTTTTATTTATTGCCCCTTTGTTTTAGTTTCCCCTTTCTCCCATCCCACGCAAATATTTTCTTCTTCTTCTTCTTTTTTCTCTTGTCCCTGTGTGTTCCCTGTGTGTAGTTGTTTTGTATCTATTGCGGTGGCAGTTGCCCCGCAATGGATGGTAATAGTGATGGCGGGGGGAATACCCTTCCTGCCCTTCCCACTGAAGACGAACTGTCCGACGTGGAAACGTCAGCCACGGTGAAGAAGTACACCGGAACCATCCCGAAGCGGCCCAGGCGAAAACGAGCACCGGAGCCCGTACCGCCTACCCCATCTCCTCCTACCCCATCTCCTCCTACCCCGCCTAATCCATCGCCACCAACACCACCAGCACCGTCACCCCCCGCACCACCAAACCCGTTTCTCCCTACCCCACCTAATCCCTCTCCCCCCACACCGCCAAAACCGTCTCCCCCTACTCCGCCTAACCCCGCTAAGAAAACAAAAACTGCCCCCCGCCATAAGTCATACCCAGACGCCTCGACAGGCCCATGGGTTGTTTTTTTCCGACCCAAACAAAAACCGCTTAACGTTAACCAGATCGAAAAAGATCTATTCAAACGTTTCTCGTCAGTGACCGACATTTTGAAGGTGAGGCCAGACAAACTGCGCGTCACTGTTGGTAACCGCAAGCAGGCGAATGAGATTGTTGCCTGCGAGCTTTTTACGTTAGAGTACCGCGTTTACATTCCCAGTCGTGACGTGGAAATCGAAGGAGTGGTCACCGAAGCGAGTTTGACCTGCGATGACTTCTTGAAGAGGGGGGTTGGTGTCTTCAAGAACCCCGTTCTTCCAGAAGTCAAGATTCTTGACTGCACCCAAATGCAGTCAGCATCCCTCGACGGGACAAAAAAAATCTATTCGCTGACTGACTCGTTTCGAGTGACTTTCTCCGGATCGACTCTGCCAGATTACGTCCGAATTGGGAGGGTTCGACTTCCTGTGCGGTTGTTTATACCAAGGGTGATGAACTGCACCAAGTGCAAACAATTAGGCCACACCGCCGCCTTCTGCGGCAACAAGCCACGATGCGATCAGTGCGGCGAGAAGCATGCGGAGGGTGCTTGTGGTGCTCCTCCTAAATGTGTTTATTGTTTGGCACCTCCGCATCCTCTCGCAGATTGCCCGAAATATAAACAGCAAGGAAAAAAACTTGAACGGTCTCTGAAGGCGCGCTCTCAGCGTTCCTTTGCGGAGATCTTGAAGACTTTCAATCCTCCTCCCAAAATCACTCCGGAAAAAGAAAACAATAATCCGTTCAATCTTCTCCCAGTTGACGAGGACGACACTGACTCAGAGGGCAATGACGGAAGTCCTTTTGTTTTCAAAGGTCCTTCAAGGAAGCGATCCAAGAATGACTCGCAGAAAACTAAAAAAACTGACTCCCAAGCCCACTTGGATAAATCAAGAGGTCACGGAAATAAACCGAAACCCAATCCACCGGGTTTTAAGCCTGTCGATTATGACAAAGAATTTCCGGGGCTTCCGGGAACATCTAAAACCCCAGATGTCCCAGTTTTGCAACCAGAACAGCAGAACGCCATGTTCACGCTTTCTGGAATTGTGGACAGCATTCTCGATCTGTTCAACATCACTGACCCTCTTCGGAGCATCATTAACATGATGCTTCCAATCGTGAAACCTTTTCTGAAGCAATTTGCTTCCAAGTGGCCCCTCCTTGCTTCATTCGTATCCTTCGATGGATAATTTTCCAAAAAGTGATACGGTATCTCTCCTTCAATGGAATTGTAGAAGCATTTTACCAAAACTAGACATATTCAAATTTTTACTGCATAACATACACTGTGATGCGTTTGCTCTCTGCGAAACATGGCTCTCTCCAGATGTTAACCTTTCTCTTCACGACTACAACATTATCCGTCTCGATCGTGCAGATTCGTACGGTGGGGTGCTCCTAGGGGTCAACAAACAACACTCATTCTACAGAATCGACCTTCCTCCAGTGTCAGGTATTGAAATTGTCGCATGTCAGGTGAATATTAGAGGTAAAACCTTCAGTATTACCTCGTTATACATCCCTCCGAGAACGGCTGTTTCTCGGCGAGCGCTATCTGACATCTGCTCAGTGCTACCTGAGCCGCGGTTGATCTTAGGGGATTTTAATTCCCACGGTACAGGCTGGGGAGAGCTGTACGATGACAACCGCTCAACCATCATCTATGACCTATGCGACGATTTCAATATGACCATTCTAAACACCGGTGAAGTAACTCGAATAGCCAAACCTCCAGCAAGAGAGAGCAGACTAGACTTGTCACTCTGTTCGAACTCACTATCATTGGATTGCATGTGGGAGGTAATCCAAGACCCCTATGGTAGTGATCATTTGCCCATCAAAATTTCGATTTCCAACGGTTCATCTTCACAGTGTCCAATCAACATCGCGTACGATCTCACGAGAAACATCAATTGGGAAGAATACGCGAACGCGGTCCGTGACGGTTCAGAATCGGTCGACGTTCTCTCTCCGTTGGATGAGTACTCCTTCCTATCGCGGCTCATAGTGGATTGCGCGCTTCAAGCACAAACGAAGCCTGTTCCTGGCACTACCATTCGCAAACGTCCTCCCACTGTGTGGTGGGACCAGGAATGCACTGACGTGAATAAAGAGAAGTCTACCGCGTTTAAACAGTTTCGTAAATACGGTTCCCGCGAATACTTTGAGCGGTATACGGAGCTAGAGGAAAAGTTTAAGAGCTTGATCAGGGCCAAAAAACGCGGTTACTGGCGTCGGTTCGTCGAAGGGCTATCGCGAGAGACTTCCATGCAAACGCTCTGGAATGTCGGCAGGAGAATGCGTAACGCGGCATCGTCGGTCAACGAGGGCAAGGAGTACTCTAACAAGTGGATTTTCGACTTCGCGCGTAAGGTTTGTCCCGATTCGGTTCCGGTCCGATGCAACACTCGCGATCCGCCGCTGGAAAACGATGACATGGACTCCCTGTTTTCGATGGTAGAATTCTCAATTGCTCTTCTTTCATGCAATAACTCAGCTCCGGGAATTGATCGAATCAAGTTCAACCTGCTCAAGAACCTCCCAGAAGTCACAAAGAGGCGATTGTTGAACTTGTTCAATCGATTCCTTGAGCTCAACGTTGTTCCGGATGATTGGAGACAAGTGAGAGTTATCGCCATCCAGAAGCCCGGTAAACCCGCTTCGGATCTTAATTCGTACCGTCCCATCGCGATGCTGTCGTGTATTCGGAAGCTGTTAGAAAAAATGATTCTTCTTCGTCTGGACAAGTGGGTCGAGGCGAATGGCTTACTCTCAGATACGCAATTTGGATTCCGTAGGGGCAAAGGGACGAACGACTGCCTTGCGTTGCTTTCAACTGAAATCCAATTAGCCTATGCTGAAAAACAGCAGATGGGTTCAGTTTTCTTGGACATTAAAGGGGCGTTTGATTCTATTTGCATCGACATCCTTTCGGAAAAACTCCATGCGAGTGGGCTTTCTCCGATTATCAACAATTTCCTGTTTAATTTGTTGTCCGAGAAACGAATGAGCTTCTCTCATGGCAACACGGAAATTGCACGAATCAGCTACATGGGTCTTCCACAAGGCTCATGTTTAAGTCCCCTCCTGTACAACTTCTATGTCAAAGACATTGATGAATGTCTGGCCGAAAATTGCACGCTAAGGCAGCTTGCAGATGACGGCGTGGTTTCCATGGTTGGACCAACAGCACCGGACCTGCAAGGACCATTGCAAGATACCTTGGATAATTTGTCTACTTGGGCAATGAATCTGGGTATCGAATTCTCTCCGGAGAAAACAGAGATGGTTGTTTTTTCTAGGAAGCTTTATCCAGCACAGTTTCAGCTTCAACTTATGGGTAGAACAATCACTCACAGCATGTCGTTTAAGTATTTAGGTGTCTGGTTCGATTCCAAGTGCACTTGGGGAAAACACATAGCGTATCTGAGGCAGAGATGCCAACAGCGAATCAATTTCCTTCGTTCCATTACCGGCACTTCATGGGGAGCCCATCCGGAAGATCTGATAAGACTCTACAAGACCACCATTCTCTCGATTTTGGAGTACGGTAGCTTTTGCTTTCAATCGGCGGCGGGGACGCACATATTGAAGCTCCAAAGGATTCAATATCGTTGCATTCGAATCGCGCTAGGTTGTATGCAATCGACGCATACCATGAGTCTTGAAGTTCTTGCGGGCGTCCTCCCCTTAACAAATCGTTTTGCGGATTTATCGTTCCGGTTCCTCATCCGCTGTGAAGTCATGAACCCGCTGGTGATCGAAAACTTTGAGAAGCTGCTAGAGCGGAATCCTCAAACACGATTCATGAGCTTGTACTACGAGTACATGACTCTGGACATCGGCCCCTCCTCGTTCAACCCCAATCGCGCTGTCTCCCATCATTTCAGTGGTTCTTCCGTGAGATTCGATCTCACAATGAGGCAGGAGATTCAAGGAATTCCAGAGCCTCACCGTGCCCTGATTGTCCCAACTATTTTTGCGAACAAATACCGCCACGTCCCCACCGAGAAGAGATTTTTCACAGATGGGTCGGTGATAAATGCGTCCACTGGTTTTGGAGTATTCCACGATCTTCATAGCGCCTCATACAAGCTTCAAAAGCCGTGTTCGGTATACGTTGCTGAACTAGCAGCTATATCGTACACGTTAGAGCGTATTGCCTCACTTCCACCTGACCAATATTTCATTTTTACGGATAGCCTAAGCTCCCTGGAGGCTATGCGTTCAATGAGGCCGATGAAGCACTCGGCGTATTTCCTCCAGGAAATACGATCGTCATTGAGTGCTTTATCAAACAGCTCACATGTCATCACCTTGGTATGGGTCCCTTCTCATTGCTCTATCCCGGGCAATGAGAAAGCGGACTCGCTGGCCAAGGTGGGCGCTATGGAAGGCGATATTTACGAGCGACAAATCGCCTACCACGAATTTTTCACGATTTCTCGTCAGCAAGTCCTCGCCAACTGGCAACAAAAGTGGAATGATGGTGATCTGGGAAGATGGCTACATTCTATTGTCCCACAGGTGTCGATCAAACCCTGGTTCAAAGGGTTGGATATGAGTCGTGATTTTATTCGTGTAATGTCCAGGCTCATGTCCAATCACTGTTCGTTAAACGCCCACCTCTTCCGTATTACGCTTGCCGACAGCAACTTGTGCACCTGTGGAAACGGTTATCACGACATCGAGCATGTTGTTTGGTCCTGCTCCTTGCATCATGAGGCGAGATCCGTTCTGTGTGATTCCCTTAGGGTCCGAGGAAAACAACCCTTTAAGCCAATTAGAGACGTCTTGGCTTGCCGTGATATCGACTTTATGAAGCTTATTTACGACTTTCTTAAAGCTGTTGATTTATGTGTTTAGTGTTTTGTGTTTTAGTCATCCTTTACGTTTAAGTTTTAAATTAGTTCAAAATGCTTTCCCTTGTCCTCCCTCCAAATGATAAATAAATGTAATCCCTAATCTCGAGTAAACCGCGAGTAATCGGCCCCCGTTCTACTAACATTAGTTGTAAGAAAATGATATTCACACACAATTATGTAAAAATATTCGGCTCCGCAAAGCTAACGCATTTGAGCCTTGACAAATAAATGGATTATAAAAAAAAAAAAAAAAAAAATGCTGCCAAATGCAAAGTGATTACCCTTACCCGCTCTCACTCTCCGATCATTTTTCTCTATGAATCAATCGCCGCTGGAAAGGGTTAATGCCATTAAGGATCTTGGGCTCATCTTGGACAGCAAACTACGGTTTAACGAGCAAATATCCATGACAGTTGCAAAGGCCAACTCCATGCTAGGATTTTTGCGCCGCAATACTGCACAATTCGACGACGTGTACGCCCTGAAAGCGCTGTACTGCTCTATGGTCCGCAGTGTTCTTGAATATGGAGTACAAATTTGGGCTCCATGCTGTTCATGTACCGCGCATCGAGAGAATCCAGGAGGTGCTTTCTAAGGCGAAGTTGTTCAGTGGATCCAGACCTTATCGTTGGTGGACAGAAATTTGGAATTTTCGTATTACGCGGCGCTCGTGTACATGAATTTGTGATATACTTGTTTGTGTGATATCTTGAAATCCTTGCCATCTAAGAAGTTGCTTTCTTCGGCAAAGTTGTTCAGTGAATCAAGACTTTATCATTGGTGGACAGAAGTTCGGAATTTTCTCACTACGCGGCGCTAGTGCGCTTGAATGTGTGATATTGTTGTTTGTGTGATATCTTGAAATCCTTGCCATCTTGAAAGTTGCCTTTCGGGCGGAGTTGTTCAGTGGATCTAGACTTTATCGCTAGTGGAAAGAAGTTCTGAATTTTCTTACTACGCAGCGCTAGTGTGCATGGATTAATGATGCCCTTGATTTTGTGATATCTTGAAATCCTTGTCATCTAAGAAGTTGCTTTCTTGGGTGAAGTTGTTCAGTGGATCAAAACCTTATCATTGGTGAACAGAAGTTTGGAATTTGCTCACTACGCGGTGCTAGTGTGCTTGAATTTATGATTTCCTTTTTTATGCGCTATCTTGAAATCCTTGCCATCTAGGAAGTTTTTTTTTGAAGACAATCAACCATTAGGTCATGATCCACTGATCAATTTTGCCGAAGGCAGCAATCTCCTTAATGGAAAGGATTTTAAGATATCGACAAAAACAAGGAAAACACTATTACACTAGCACCGCGTAGTGAGGAAATTTCAAACTTCTGTCCACCAACCATAAGGTCTTGATCCACTGAACAACTTTGCCGAAAACAGCAACTTCCTAGATAGCAAAGATTGCAACATATCACATAAACAAGGATATCACAAATACATGCATACTAGCACCGCGTAGTAAGAAAATTCCGAACTTCTGTCCACCAACCAATAGGTCTTGATCTATTGAACAACTTTGCCGAAGACAGTAACTTTCTATATGTCCAGGATCGCCAGATATTCCATGTTGGTCCCTATTAGGTCAAATCCCATATGCTACGTGTAGAAACACTGGAATAAGAAACCAGCGGAGACACTGTTATGATTCCAATCGAACTGTCAAAAGCGGTTCCAATTTGCAATGTTTACAAATAGTTTGCTTCAATTAGGGAGGAGTATTAAAATCGTTTAACAATCACTCATGAACTCGCTCGTCGTTGCATTGGCGAAGTCACTCGCAAGCAGTTACAAATGCAAGTGATGCCAGGATTGCTTTGATGTTTATCTTGTTGCCAAATTCATGTTTTTTTTCTCCGCTGGTCTCTTATTCGAGTGTTTCTAGTGTACTCTATTTACGCGATCCCCTCGCGTGAACGGAATCATTCGAGACCAACGTAAATGGAATTCTTGTAGACTGACCCAAGTAAACAAAAGTTCTGATAAAAGGCTATTTGTGGCTTAAGCAGCTTGGTTGAAGGTGGTCTATTGAATTCTAAGCAAGGTTGCAAAGACTCATTTCAGCTAAAACAATGTTTTTCTAAATTATGAAATAATTAGATGCCATGATCAAATTTTGAACTGGTAGGATACAAGAAGAGGTTGCAAAGAATGTGTTGAACATATTAAACCTGTTTATTTCACTTCATGAGAGTCACAATCAGCGATTTTTCACAAACTCACTCACTCACTCACTCACTCAGCGATAAGAAAATCGCTGATTGTGACTCATAGAAAGCAAAATTTACAGGTTTTATGTTTCCAACACATACTTTGTAACCTCTTCCTGTAAGTTACAAGTAAAACATGCCATCATACCATCTTTTGGTTTTATTATTCCGAAAAACATTATTTTAGCTGAAATGAGTCTTTGCAACCTTGATTCTAAGCAGTCTCATTTTTAAGTCGTTATAAGAACTTGAAAGTTCCGGTACCATAATTGAAGAGCATTCTAAGCAACTTTTGGCGGAACTTAAACGGAACTTTTAGAAAATAAATTGAAAAAAGTTTTTGATCTAAACCAATTCTATATATAATTAGTTCGCACTTTTATGAAAGTTATTTCTAAAGGCAGGTATTATTGTGTATTGATTTATCAGCATTATTTAGTAGAATTGGAGCTGTTTGAAGATTTGAACGCAGTCCTTCTGCTTGAGAACCCCAGCACGAACCGCTACGTCATCTGAGATATATTAAAGTGAGCTGTTGTCCCGCCTACTGTTGGAGTTTTAAGTGCTCGCTGACTGGCTTGAATACGAAACACAACACCTTGATGAATTTTAAGTTGGTGTTTTCCCGCATGGTATTCCAACACACTTGTGGCGCAGTGGTTAGCAATCGTAGATCGCATGCCGAATACATGGGTTCGAATCTATTAAATTACTCTTTATTTTTTTTTAATGTTTGGATAGTATGTTGATGCACTGCATAAGAATTATGATTTATTCGGTCCACTTATTATTTCATATTTACATACATTAAATTTTGTTACTAATAAAGACTTGTGCGGATTACTTCATGTGGCTTGAAAGTTCTGTCGGAACTTTATTTGAACTTTATGGAATTTGAAAGTTCTTTTTTTTTTTTTCCTTTGGTTTGTTTTTTCCGTCGATCTTGTTTTCCGTGCTGAGCACCAATGCTACCGACGTGCCAGGAAGGCAGCTCCCACATCTGGACCCTACCTATCGACCCATCAACTCATGAACCGGGGACCAACGGCTTTACTTCCCATCCAAAGGAAGGCGTGATCAGAGATGTTATGCCTCAGAACATCCCGGCGGCGCCGACTGGGATTGAACCCAGGCCTGCTGGGGTGAGAGGTAATCACGCTTACCACTACACCACCGGCGCCGTTATTTGAAAGTTCTGTCAGCACTTTATTCGAACTTTATGGAACTTTAAAGTTCTGTCAGAACTTTATTTGAACTTTATGGAACTTGAAAGTTCGGTCGGGACCAAGGGGTGAGACAGCTTTATTCTGAGTTGCTTTTTTTGCAGTGAGTAACTCGTGAGTAACTCACTGTACCTCAAAGTTTAGTCGACGTTCATCGATGTTTTTGTCTGGTTACTCCTTGGCTTACTCCGTTTATCACTTTCACATATTAGACGTAAGTCTTGTTTATAAGCAAAGTAGAATTGTTCGACTATTGAAACGATGTGAATTCCAGATTTTGTTCAAAAAATGGATTGAACGATTCTGGGAAAGCTTCGAAAGTGGGCGCATTGGCGTGGATTTTCATCTGCTTCTCTGTGCCGATAGGCTGCTGTTATTGAATTCCTCCATTTCAAAACGTTGAATGTGAATTAACTGTAGGTATGTGAACATATGCGATTTGTTCTCGTAAAATAAGCACAGGAATCGTTTTCAGATGTCCACCGAGGAGAAAGTGAAATCGTTGTTGTAAATCACTGTCATACATCCAGTCCTCATCCGGAAAATCTCGGTGGTGTAGGTATCGCAGAAAACGGCCCATTTCACGATCGTAGTTTCATCTAGCCGGATCTGGATTATTCGGTCAGGTGGATCGAGTTCTTCTACCACATCAAGCCGGTTGTTTGTTGTTGTTTTGCTTGACAGCAGCTTTTCGGCTTCGCATCTTCATATGTTGCTGTGATGTGAAAAGTGAGAATGCAAATGACAGTGATCTTGCTCACTGAGCAATGTGAGTTACTTGAGGTGCCTCAAAAGCAACTCTAAAACTGCGCATGATTAGGAGCTGTCTTACCCCTTGGTCGGGACTTTATTCGAACTTTGTGGATCTTGAAAGTTCTGTCGGAACTTTATTTGAACTTTATGGAACTTGAAGGTTCGGTCGGAACTTTATTTGAACTTTATGGAACTTGGTAGTGATTTTAATCGTTGAATGCGGAACTTTTGGTTACTTGGTGAGTTCGTGTTATTTGGGAGAAGAGTGTATTTTAATTATTTTTTGGATATTTTTTAAGGCTGGTCCATTAAGAATCTGATAGTAAAGTTTATTTTATAACAGTTCCCGTATTGGTTGGATCTGGAATGTTTTGACACCTTGTTTTGAAAGCGTTCCTCTTACAGTACTGAAAGTTTCAATACGTACTGATTTTAAAAGGTGTTACCAGATGGAAGATGAGAGAAGACATTTTAATTTTCACAAATTTGATCAACAATGTGAATTTTGAAATCTTTTTGTCAAAGAGATGATTTGTTTATGAGTTTTGCCTTGCAAAATTCAGCGGCGCAAAAATCACCGATGAGTGCTTCGGTTCAAACATTCAAAAATAACAAAACATTCATTCAAAGTGTTTTTATGTTACTTCATACGCGAAGTTTACGATTTTCAGAGTTGGTTGGAAATGCTATCTACCATGAAGCTTTTGTGTGATAATTTATTAGCTAGGGAATGGCCTTTACAAGAAGGTAGGTAGATAGTTCCGTTAGAGTACGGAAGTATGAACATTGAATAGAAGTTGAAAATGAGCGAAGGGCCATTAATGCGAAAGTACAAAGTCAAGCGCACACCTAAGGTAGTGATGAATCGTCGATAGAACTATTCCACAACCGCAGACAGTAATGAGCAAAGGCAAACGCACACTTTTGCCTGTAGATTTGAAGACATACTTCAAATCTCCGCGTACATCGTACGGGTTAGGCAAAAGGTGTGGGTTTGACTTTGTACTGTCGCATTAATGGCCCTTCGCTCATTTTCAACTTCTATTCAATTTTCAGACTGCCGTACTCTAATGGAACTATCTACCTGCCCTCTGCTAAAGACCATTCTCTAGCTAATAAATTATCACACTAAAGCTTCATGTTAGATAGCATTTTCAACCAACTCCAAAACATTCATCCTCATGCCATCAATGAATCATGTTATTATGCTTCTGCGTTAATTTTCCTTAGTGTTTTGTATCTATGACAGATACATATTTATACTACAATGTGCAGTCTTCAACAGTGTCATTCCCACTAATACCTATTGAAATCAATCCATCTTAACGGCACCTGCCACGTAAACATGTCAAGATCATAAAAATTAATTTTACAACAGACTTGAAGCCTACCTTACTAAATATCCCAAGATTCCAGTAATGAAGGAAAATTTAAACAACTTTTTAACAAAGAAAAACCTCCAAGGCTTGGTAGGCAGCATAGTGCAAGTTATGAATTGGGTTGTTTTCTATATAGAAAATCCCGGGAATTAAGAAAAAATCCCATTGCAAGCCAAGATTGTATATCAATTCAAAAAACTTTGTAATTATTTAGATAATTTGCCTTGAAACAAATGCATAAATAATGGATACCTTGAAATTCAAGCATTAAGTGTTCCTTTGAACATACCCAAAATTTTGAACCAAACTGTTTCCTAAACTAAACTCGTCTACCTGGACAACTTTGCAGCATTCTTCTTTCCAATCAACGACCCCAGTTACAGAAACTAAACAATTTCATCCCGTTAACATGAGCCCATCAAGGATAATTATCAGCGTCAGAAAACTGAAAACTGTAATATGCAAGGTTACTGCTCGGGCCGTTTTTCGAATGGAGTTGTCCTATGCAGGTAGTCCTTGTCCCACTTGCAACGGCCCAAAAACAAAAGCCGGTGCTGACATATTTCAAGAAGCATTATTATCCCTTCGCTTGCTCGGTAATCGGATACAACGTATATACGTAAGCTGGAAATATGGTTCCAACATTTCTTGGAACGGAACTTTTCACCTTAGAAAACGGACTGCAAAACGAAGAAAGATATTTTCTACCAGCTTTCACACAGTCAACGCAAAAGTCCTTTTTTCCTACCTTTTGGCTTCCGTCCTTGGCTGCTTGTCATCGAGCGGCGTTTGTTGTAGCTGCACAATTTCCTGTTGGGAGTGAAATTTATTTCCAGTCCTATAGAGCTACAATCACTACACCGAAAGACACTGAACAAAAACGGAATCGTAAATACGGCACTTGAGTGTCACCATTGTAGGATTTTTCGTACTTGCTTTTCAATTATTCTAGCCTAGTCTAGGCGGAAGGTGATGCAGACCCGTTTGGCACAGTTTTATACAACCTACACAGCGAAAACAATTGTAATATCGATCATCATATTTCATGCTGATGTATGGCAAAAATCAGATACAATATTACACCCATGGATGTAATTTGGATCGCAATTTCTGTGTACATCGTGCAATGTAATATTACACAACCGATGGAATTACCTATGTGCATCAGTTTCGGTGTAATATTCAACAACTTTTTTTTTGCTGTGTGGCTAGGGGTTAGAATTCAACTGACGACTGAATTGCTACAATTTAAGTGCATTTTTTTTCGTGATGAAAATTTATGAAACCATGTGTGACCGACTGGGGAAAACAATATTGGCCTACTGCTAATAAGGCCGAATAATGTGTGAGTGTGTGTGTGTGTGTATTTACAGCTCTACCGTTTACGTAATGGCCTATGTGAGTCCTAGCGGAAGCAAATCTCACTAATCAACATTAAGCCGTTTTGAGCCAAGCTGGTCTCACCCTGGCTTGCCAGGAACTCTAATTTACTACCACTGATATTGGACAGCAACCCGATTCTAGGAATCCACCGAGGTGTGTATGTATGTAGTTACAACGAAAGCCAGGAGGATAATAAAATGTGACAGAGAGCGAGCGAGATTGGACAATCACACAGACCTAATGACGGACGCATGCACAACGCGCGACGATGGTGGTTTCAGGTCTTGTGCAAACGGGATCGCATCGTACTTGGAACGATGAATTGGGCTAAAAAAAGATAAAGAAGAATAAAAAAAAACAGAGAAGGA
This sequence comes from Ochlerotatus camptorhynchus, assembly GCF_037179485.1. Lineage (NCBI taxonomy): Eukaryota > Metazoa > Arthropoda > Insecta > Diptera > Culicidae > Ochlerotatus > Ochlerotatus camptorhynchus. The sequence continues at coordinate 4,048,896 of NW_027040855.1, read as the reverse complement.
AAATCTCGGTGAATAACGGAAAATAATCGTCGGGGAAAATTCGAATCGCCAAACGCGCACCGGGGAACGTGATTTGGGATAATGGGATTGACTTTCATTACATTTCAGCGTTAGTTGAGCCAATTTGATTGATTCTGCCTGCTCGGAGGCGTTTGTTTTCTTTGCTTCGATGAGAGGCTAGGAAAAATTGCGGATGCCGCAACTTTCAACAAATAATGAATCGAGAAAATGGTTTTTCTAATATTAAAACGATGAAATGCTCCTCAGACCATGGAAACATGCTTCTTTAATGAGTAGCTATTCAGATTTACTGCCCCGCCCGGCAGATGGTCAGAGGAGTGGAGAGACGGGCAAGCTTCTAGAGTATGCTTTTTAAAGAAGATTCGAAAGAAGATTCTGAAGAAGATTCTAAAGAAGAATCATACGAAGAATGAAAATTCTGAAGAAGATTCTAAAGAAGAATCATACGAAGAATGAAAATTCTGAAGAAGATTCTAAAGAAGATTCTAAAGAAGATTCTAAAGAAGATTCTTAAAAAAATTCCAAAAAAGATTTTTACAGATGATGATTCTAAATATGGTTTTAAAGAAAATTCCAAAGATGATTCTGAATAAGATTCTATAGAAAAATCTAAATAAAATTCTAAAGAAGATTCTAAAGAACATTCTTATTTAAGAAGATTCTAAACAAGATTCTAACAAAGTTTCTAAAGAATATTCTAAAGAATATCCCAAAGAAGATTCTCAGGAAGGTTCTTAAGAAGATTCTAAAGAAGAGTCTAATGAATTTTCTAAATAACATTCTGAAGAAAATTCAATACAAGAAGATCCTAGAGAAGATTCTGAAGAAGATTCTAAGAAGATTCTAGAGATTTTTCAAAAGAAGATTCAAACAAAATCTAAAGAAGATTCTAAAGAAGATTTCTAAGAAGATTCCTAAGAACATTCTGAAGGAAATTCGAAATAAGATTTAAAAAAAATCCAAACAAGATCCTAAAGATAAAAAGCTTCTAAAGATTTTAAAGAAGATTCTAAAGAACAGTCTAAAGAAGATTTTAAGGGGGTATTCCCGATCTTTTTTTTTCAAAAAATCAAATTTTTTTTTCACGTTTTTTTTGTACTTTAGACTATATACTTTCATCCCCCCAAGCCGTTTTCCGATCAGCGAATTCGGTGTCCAGGCATAGCCCCAAATGGTTTTAACTAAAATCAAAACTTTAAACGCGTTTTTCTCGAAACCACATTTTTTTATCGAACGAAGATTTTTCTCAGAAACTATAAGAGATATTGACTTGAATATTTGCGCATTTTGTTCCTTATTAAATTCTTTGGAGCTTCTCCCACTTTCAGCCAAAAATATTAACATTTAACATTGTTTGAAGCACCTTAAAGCTGCAAAAAAGCGGGCTAAAAACCGCCTGTTTTTTCATATGGCCGCCATTTTGTTAATTTGCAAGATTTTTTGCTGCCAACGGGAGAAGCTCCAAAGAATCTTATGCAGATTATTAATTTCATCACGAAATCTGTTTCAGATGAAGCCGTTCCAGAGAAAAGTCTTCGCCCGTCCAGGCGTTTGCGGCGAACAGGGGTCTGTTTGCCGCCATTTTGTGACGTCAATAAAGTTTTTTTTTTTTTATTTCGAAAAAATTTTATTTGTAAACTTTAATGTTCAATAAACAAGAATCCCAAAGAGTAAGGCGCATTACTATTCATTTTCCTTGAAAAAAAAATTAATTGAAAAACAGGCCAAAAAAAGGCAAAAGATTGGGAATACCCCCTTAAAGAAGATTCTTAAGAAGTTTCTAAAGAAGATTCCAAGGAAGATTCTGAAGAAGATTCTATAGAAAATTCTTAATAAGATTCTAAAGAAGATTCATAAAAATATTCTAAAGAAGATTCTGAAGACGATTCTAAATATGATTCTAAAGCAAATTCTAAAGAAGATTCAAAAGAAGATTCATAAAAAGATTCTAAAGAAAATTCTGAAGACGATTCTATAGAAGATTCTCATTCTAAAGAAGATTCCAAAGAAGATTCTAAAGAATATTCTAAAGAAGACTCTAAAGAAGAATCATAAGAAGATTTGAAAGAAGATGCTTGTTAAGATTCAGAAGAAGATTCAAAAAGAAAATTCTAAAAAAGTTTATAAAGAAGATTCCAAAGAAGATTCTGAAGAATCATCTAAAAAAGATTCCGAAGAAAACTCCAAAGAAGATTCTTAAGAAGGTTTTAATCAGAATTCTATAGAAGATTCTAAATAAGATTCCATAGAAGATTCTAAATATGATTCTAAAGCAAATTCTAAAGAAGATTCTAAAGAAGATTCTAAAGACGATCCAAAGAAGATTCTATAGAAGATTATAAAGAAGATTCTATGGAATATTCTCAAGAATATTCTAAAGAATATCCAAAAGAAGATTCTAAAGAAGGTTCTTAAGAATAGTCTAAATAACATTCTGAAGGAGATTCTATAATTTTTTTCTTAAAGATTCTAAAGAAGATTCTTGAGATTTTTTTAAAAAGATTCCATAAAAAATTCCAAAGAAGAAGAAGATTTCTATGAAGATTCCAAAGAAGATTATAAAGGAAATTCTAAATGATATTAAAAAGAAGACTCCAAACAAGATTCTAAAGAAGATAAAAAAAGATTTAAAAGAAAATTCTAAAGAAGATTCTACAGCAGTTTCTAAAGAAAATTCCAAAGAAGATTCTGAAGAAGATTCTAAAGAAATATTGTGTTGGAGTGTTCGACTGTGAGGTTTTACAATAAACAGTTTCGGCTTGGCAGTCTGGCAATCACTCAATCAGAACAAATTAATTTTGTAATTTGTCCCTACGTTTCGGCTCTGAAACGTAGGGACAAATAACAAAATTAATTTGTTCTGATTGAGTGATTGTCAGACTGCAAAGCCGAAACTGTTTATTGTTATTCTAAAGAAGATTCTAAAGAAGATTCTAGAGAAGATTCTAAATAAGATTCTAAAGAAGATTATAAAGAAGATTCTAAAGAAAGTTCTTAAGAAGATTCTAAAGAAGATTCTAAAGAAGATTCTAAAGAAGATCCTAAGAAGGTTCTAAAGAAGATTCTAAAGAAGATTCTAAAGAAGATTCTTAATAAGATTCTAAAGAAGATTCTAAAGAGGATTCTAAAGAAGATTCTAGAGAAGATTCTAAAGAAGATTCTAAAGAAGATTCTAAAGAAGATTCTTAAGAAGATTCTTAAGAAGATTGTAAAGAAGATTCTAAAGAAGATTCTACAGAAGATTCTAAAGAAGATTCTAGAGAAGATTCTAAAGAAGATTCTAAAGAAGATTCTAAAGAAGATTCTGAAGAAGATTCTTAAGAAGATTCTAAAGAAGAATAATACGAAGATTCTAAAGACGATTATAAAGAAGATTCTCATTCTAAAGAAGATTCTAAAGAAGATTCGAAAGAAAAATCTAAAGAAAAATCATAAGAAGATTTTAAAAAAGATGCTTGTTAAGATTCTGAAGAAGATTAAAAAAAGAGTATAAAGAAAATTCTAAAAAACTTTCTAAAGAAGATTTCAAAGTAGATTCTGAAGAAGGATCTAAAAAATATTCTAAAGAAAACTCCAAAGAAGATTCTAAAGAAGATTCTAAAGAAGATTCTAAAGAAGATTCTAAAGAAAGTTCTTAAGAAGATTCTAAAGAAGATTCTAAAGAAGATTCTAAAGAAGATTCTAAAGAAGATTCTAAGAAGGTTCTAAAGAAGATTCTAAAGAAGATTCTAAAGAAGATTCTTAATAAGATTCTAAAGAAGATTCTAAAGAAGATTCTAGAGAAGATTCTAAAGAAGATTTTAAAGAAGATTCTAAAGAAGATTCTGAAGAAGATTCTTAAGAAGATTCTAAAGAAGAATAATACGAAGATTCTAAAGACGATTATAAAGAAGATTCTCATTCTAAAGAAGATTCTAAAGAAGATTCGAAAGAAAAATCTAAAGAAAAATCATAAGAAGATTTTAAAAAAGATGCTTGTTAAGATTCTGAAGAAGATTAAAAAAAGAGTATAAAGAAAATTCTAAAAAACTTTCTAAAGAAGATTTCAAAGTAGATTCTGAAGAAGGATCTAAAAAATATTCTAAAGAAAACTCCAAAGAAGATTCTAAAGAAGATTCTTAAGAAGATTCTAAAGAAGAATAATACGAAGATTCTAAAGACGATTATAAAGAAGATTCTCATTCTAAAGAAGATTCGAAAGAAAATTCTAAAGAAGAATCATAAGAAGATTTTAAAGAAGATGCTTGTTAGATTCTGAAGAAGATTAAAAAAAAAGATTATAAAGAAATTTCTAAAAAAGTTTATAAAGAAGATTTCAAAGAAGATTCTGAATAAGGATCTACAAAAGATTCAAAAGAAAACTCAAAAGAAGATTCTAAAGAAGATTCTAAAGAAGATTCCAAAGAAGATTCTAAAGAAGGTTCTTAAGAATAGTCTAAATAACATTCTGAAGGAGATTCTATAATTTTTTTCTTAAAGATTCTAAAGAAGATTCTTGAGATTTTTTTAAAAAGATTCCATAAAAAATTCCAAAGAAGAAGAAGATTTCTATGAAGATTCCAAAGAAGATTATGAAGGAAATTCTTAATGATATTAAAAAGAAGACTCCAAACAAGATTCTAAAGAAGATAAAAAAAGATTTAAAAGAAAATTCTAAAGAAGATTCTACAGCAGTTTCTAAAGAAAATTCCAAAGAAGATTCTGAAGAAGATTCTAAAGAAATATTGTGTTGGAGTGTTCGACTGTGAGGTTTTACAATAAACAGTTTCGGCTTGGCAGTCTGGCAATCACTCAATCAGAACAAATTAATTTTGTAATTTGTCCCTACGTTTCGGCTCTGAAACGTAGGGACAAATAACAAAATTAATTTGTTCTGATTGAGTGATTGTCAGACTGCAAAGCCGAAACTGTTTATTGTTATTCTAAAGAAGATTCTGAAGAAGATTCTAAAGAAGATTCTAGAGAAGATTCTAAATAAGATTCTAAAGAAGATTCTAAAGAAGATTCTAAAGAAAGTTCTTAAGAAGATTCTAAAGAAGATTCTAAAGAAGATTCTAAAGAAGATTCTAAAGAAGATTCTAAAGAAGATTCTAAAGAAGATTCTAAAGAAGATTCTAAAGAAGATTCTAAAGAAGATTCTAAAGAAGATTCTAAAGAAGATTCTAAAGAAGATTCTAAAGAAGATTCTAAAGAAAATTCTACAGAAGATTCTAAAGAAGATTCTAGAGAAGATTCTGAAGAAGATTCTAAAGAAGATTCTAAAGAAGATTCTGAAGAAGATTCTTAAGAAGATTCTAAAGAAGAATAATACGAAGATTCTAAAGACGATTATAAAGAAGATTCTCATTCTAAAGAAGATTCTAAAGAAGATTCGAAAGAAAATTCTAAAGAAAAATCATTAGAAGATTTAAAAAAAGATGCTTGTTAAGATTCTGAAGAAGATTAAAAAAAAGAGTATAAAGAAAATTCTAAAAAACTTTCTAAAGAAGATTCTAAAGAAGATTGTAAAGAAGATTCTAAAGAAGATTCTAAAGAAGATTCTAAAGAAGATTCTAAAGAAGATTCTAAAGAAGATTCTAAAGAAGATTCTAAAGAAGATTCTAAAGAAGATTCTAAAGAAGATTCTAAAGAAGATTCTAAAGAAGATTCGAAAGAAGATTCTAAAGAAGATTCTAAAGAAGATTCTAAAGAAGATTCTAAAGAAGATTCTAAAGAAGATTCTAAAGAAGATTCTAAAGAAGATTCTAAAGACGATTATAAAGAAGATTCTCATAAAGATTCTGAAGAAGATTCTTAAGGAGGTTCTGAAAAAGATTCCAAAGAAAATTCAACAGAAGATTCTAATGAAGACTCTAAAGAATATTATGAAGAATATTCTAGAGAAGATTCTAAAAAAGATTCTAAAGAAGATTCTAAAGAAGATTCTGAAGAAGATTCTTAAGAAGATTCTAAAGAAGAATAATACGAAGATTCTAAAGACGATTATAAAGAAGATTCTCATAAAGATTCTGAAGAAGATTCTTAAGGAGGTTCTGAAAAAGATTCCAAAGAAAATTCAACAGAAGATTATAATGAAGACTCTAAAGAATATTATGAAAAATATTCTAAAGAAGATTCTAAAGAAGATTCTAAAGAAGATTCTAAAGAAGATCCCAAAGAAGATTCCAAAGAAGATTCTGAATAAGATTCTAATGAAACTTCAAAAGAACAGTTTCATATTTGTATGTTTTGTGGAATATGACATTTGTACCTGTGATATTTTACGCTAAGGCTCCCTTAAAGAAGCTTAAGAAGATTCTAAAATAAACTTCTTTTGGAAACTCATTCTAGACGATTTACATTAAATCTGAGTAGCTACGCAGCAAAAGAGTATTTTTTCAATATGTATGGAATATTTCATCGTTTTAATAATGCGTTACCATAGCTGCCGTTTTTACATGACAGTGAAACGCTTAATTGAAACTGATTCAATTTGCAACGAACAACGATATAAAATTTCATGAACGTATAAATTTCAGCTTCAATTCATTGATCGTTAAACGTGTAATTTTGTATTCTAAAACCTGCTTCAGTTTGTAGTTGAAAATTACAATAGATTTTTATCCGTGTACTATCAAGGGCCATAGAACAATTTTAATCTTTTTGGAGACATTGCTCTATTCTATTGAGGAAATCGCTTGAGAAGGGATGGTTTTGTAAGGAATGTGGTTTCAGAAATGTTTTTTCCCTCCTCGACAAGAAATTATTCACTCATTCATTTTGGGTGCACTTGTCGTACTCCTAGAGCCAACAAATATTCTTACCACTAGGGTGGGTCAACTTATCAACCCACTGCTATTTCGATCAGTATAAAGGTCCTAAAAAGTTGCCAAATTTTAGCGAAATTGGTTACGATCTGGATTAGTGGGAGAACTTTAAAAATTGTATGGGAAAATGTATGGGAAACTTGCAGCTTCTCAAAAATTTTAAAATTGCTTAGATGGGACTTATAGTTGATTGGAAGAACAATGCAGAACAACTTTGTCCAAGACTGCAAATTGATTCGATTTTTGAGCAGTTCCACGGGTGAATGGAATCTGGACACATCCGGATACTCGAAACCGGTTCCAATTGGGCGCGAAAAGGACACTTCCTAAACCTCATGCACTGGTACTGTCCGACGGCTCAAAATTTATGATTTTTCATCTAGAAGTAAATAGATATCATGCTATGGACCAACAGGTGGATCTGGCCACATCTGGGAAGCTTCTTAATCCTCATGTACTAGTACCGTCCGACGGCTCAACACTTATTATTTTTCATCCAGAATAAATAGACATCATGCCATGGCCCGATAGGTGGATCTGGTCACATATGCTATCACAATTCCTAAACTTCATGTACTGGTGCCAGATCCACCAGTCGATCCATGGCATAATGTCTATTTACTTCTGGTTTGGAAATCATAAATTTTGAGCCGTAGGACGATACCACTGCATGAAGGTTAGGAAATGCTCTTTTCGGGCCCTGCCGGAACCAGTTCCAGACCAGATCCACCTGTTGGGCCATGACATGATGTCTATTTACTTCCGGATGAAAAATCATAAATTTTGAGCCGTCGGACGGTACCAGTACCTGAGATTTTGGAAGTGTCCATTCTGCCCTATCGGATCCAGTGCCAGGTTACCTAAACGGCCAAATTGAAAAAAATAACCTGGCAGGGTGCCATTTTAGGAACCTTAATCTTTCTTTTAAGGCCAATAGATCAACCATCTTTTAAAAAATGGATTTTTGGAAGTGAGTTGCAGTCTGGATATTTTTAGACCCTAATTCACAATGTGTTACTTTTTTTGTAGTGCCACTCCTAGAGGTCGCTGAAAGCTTATTTTTACAGCAATATGTTTGTTTCCAAAAGTTAGGAAAAGTGAGGAAATTTCGTTACAAAGTTACAGTTTGTTTAAGTGACACCGGGTCAAAAATGACCCTAATGCACTAGGAAGGGAAAATCATTTAAATCATATTTGTTGTCGGCTCCGTTAAGCTAACGCGTTTGAGCCTTAAAAATAAACGAAAAATAATATTTGCAGGAAGCAATGGCAAATCAGTTTTATAATATTTCGACCTTCTGTCCTTTCGACCTTTTGTCTCTTTCGTATTTAGACCTTTTCTGCCTATAATCGCATATCAGTTCAATATGGAAAAAAGTAGGCATTGAAAAATTGGCCGTCAAAATTCTGAAGTGCAATTCCCAAGTAAATATTTGAAAATCATAGTTAATTTATTAGTATTTCTTTCAAGTTAAAATCAGTTGCAACGAAGCTTTCATGTTATGGCAGTTCGAAAAGCAGAACTTTAACTTGAACTATGGACGATCGAATTTTAAGATGGGACTGATATGCGATTATCTTGCTTGATGGGACAAACTGTGATGTTGTTTTTACATGTTTCATGATCAAAGATTGTAGTTTTATCACATAATATGAAAGTAGATGCCAATTGAATTAAAATCAAAATTGACGAAAATCCATATGGGACTGATATGCGATTAAAGGCAGTTTTGTCCTTTCGACCTTTTGTCCGTTCTACCTTTTGTATTTCTACCTTTTGTCTCTAAAACATGCGCGAAGCACTTGAAAGTAAAAGGTTAGTAGCTTTTTGCACAGAAATCCAATCAATTTGCGATCTTTGACAGATTTATTCGGCAAAGTCTTATGTTTGGTCATCATTTGTGTTTCCATTTCCCGGCCATTTTTGGCTTCCCTGGAAACGGGAAACAGCTGATGGCTTTTCCTTGGAATTCCTGGGAAACGGGAAATATTTTTGTTCAAAGTCCAGAAAGATAATAAGTTTAATTCATGGTATTTATTCATCAGAATGTTTATTTCTTAACTTCTTAATAGCGATCTGTCTCTTTGGTAGCTTCTTCCAGAATTGCTTTTGGCTTCCGCGGTAGCTGCTTTTGACATCTTCAGCAAGTTTCTAAAAATGTCATGGTAAGATTCTTTTTAATCGTTTTTGAATACATCAGGAGTTTTTTTTCGACATCTCCGGAAGTTTCTACCGACTTCTTTTAGGCTTCGCGTGAGAAAGTTCTGTGCATTCCAGAAAAGTTTTTTTCTGGACTCCTCCAGAATTTTTTCTAACTTCCCTTAGAAAATTCCTCTGACTCCACTTAGAGCATTCTTCCGATTTCCTTCAGAAAATCTTTAGACTTTCTCTGGACGTTTCTGCACATTTTCTCCTATGACTCTTCTGTGAAAGTTCTTATATTGTTCACCCAAAAATACTTCTAAAATTGTTTTCTGGAAAATTGGAACAAATTCCCGGGAATCGTGAAACGTGATTCCGAGGTTGGAACACTATCCAACACTATTCAACAAATTTTGAATTTTCAGCCAGCAACTGAATAGTTTCAGTTCGTTTCTACAAACTTTAAAGTTCACCCGCAAATTCCGATTGTAGCCAAATTTCTTCCAATTTGGCACTGTTGTTGGGGACCTTTATACAGATCGAACGAGAATTGGGGAACAGGGGATTTTGATCTGCCATACAAACTTGACCCACCCTATACAACACATTAGGATCGTGCACTGCGATTTACATTTGGCAGCACACCTACAAAAAAAATGACCCACTTAAAGGACAACAATAGGTTTCGCTCCAATAATTTAAGTGAGTTTCCCGAAAATCTGTTGTTCACAGTATTTTCCGAGCTTGGTCAACGGTTTTACTTGATGTTGACCTCTTGCTTGGTGCTCCCAACTGAACTCGGTAACAGCAACTTTTAATTAATCTCGGGTAACAATGCTGCCCTCTGTGAGTCTGAGCGTGCTTTCTCTGTATTTCTTTTAATCCATACTTGCCTGGCTGGGGACTCGTGGAAAGTTGCCAGAGTTCACCTTCGTCCTTTAAAGCACTTTTTTCGGTTACGAAACATTTTCGATTATTATGGTGCGACTTGCCTGTGATTCTCGCCGCTATCGTTTACCGACTTAAAGTGAACCACTGGAAGCAAATGTTCGCCCCCATTAGTTTGCGGATTTCAAGCTCGAGGAGAGTTCATCTCGGCATTCAAATTTTGTGCACGAATAATTCGAGGATGAGACTCAGCTCCAGCACTGTATTAGTTTGAAAACAACTTTCTAATCTTTCTATCTATAACGTTGCATTTGGGAAGCATCCTAGAAGGGTTTTCTCTGGTTGGCATTGTTTTGACTTCCCACAATAGAAAATCAAATCTTTTGGTCTAATGGAAGTTCCATCCGGTGGCACCAACTTTCGTGAAGGTGTGTGTGTGTGAAAGAAGGATCGGAAACTTTCCCAGGAAACGTTGAAATGCAATCAACTTTGGCTATAATTTGATTGTCGCGGTTTATTTATTTTTTGTGGGGGTGGTTTGTGTAACTTGAGCTGTCTTTCCGCAGGGGTCGAGATGATGATGATAGCCCTTGGGTCGAAAGAAAGACGGTGCAGTCGGGTGCCGGTATAATCAAGTTTGTGTCTTGTTTCGATGAGATATATTTTCAGACCGAAAAGTGGAAGTCAGTTGGATTGGATGACTGAGTGGGTGGTATGATGGCAAATAAGACCGCGTGATCGATCTATTGGTGGGTAATGATAAGCTCCATGTGGAGCTTTGTTTTGTTTTTGTTGTTTTGAAATGTTAGTGATCAAATAGTTGATGAATTTAAAACGTAAATAAACTTTTAGGCTATATTAAAATGTGCAGAATTGCGAAGTCGGTCAAGCAATATAATGTTGCAAAAACTAGGGATGGTGCAAACATATTGTCCCCTTACTGCTACAGCTAGGCATCTTTGGATTGATTTGATATCACGATACCTAGTCGTTGCATTGATAGGATGATATGGTGGTTCCCTTTTGGCATTCTTGCTAACAGAGATAGTTTAAAGAAAAAAGAGAATAACATCTAATTTACCAAAATTTATATACAGTAAACTCTTCATATCTCGATGTTCTATATCTCGACAACTTTTTTCTTTATATCGATGATTATCGCGGTCCCTTCAAATGGTATAGTTAGCTTCACAAGTAACCATTTGGGTTTTATGAGGGTTCTGTAGACCATTATTCAGACGTGTAGAATGCTTTCAAACCTCAATAAAACTTGCAATGTTACTTGGGTTTGCTTGTCTATATCTTGATCTCTCCATATCTCAATGGTCCCTTCAATATCAAGAAATGAAGATTTGACTGCATCTTGTAAGATCATGCAGTTTTATTACGGTGCATATTTGTTGGATCCAGATGTGTTCTGCAGAATAATTGCTTTGAATATTTTAGATTTAACCTTCCTGATGCATTCGGAAAAATTTACACAGTGTTTCCAGGCCAAAAATTCACTAGGACGGAAGCTGAATTCATTGAAAGTTGCAGTAAAATATGGCTCTGTACTATCCATTGTGGGGTCAAATGGTACAAATACGACAAGAAACCCTATGTTTTGGGATCCCTAGCAGCACACTTGTCACTGAACAATTGTGGTTACTTGTGCGCAACTTAATCCAGTCACAATAAAGTTGCAGCAACTTATTTCGATGGAAGTGTGCTGCTTGGAATGATTACACTACTGCCACTCATTGCAAGTCGGTCCCATTTGCGTTTTTGTCAAAATCGAGTTTTTCAATGGAAGTGTTTGCTAATCACCCATAGATTCGTTGTACATGAACTCAACAGCTTTGTTCTGGAAAAGTTAGGAAAAACAGCCAAACTGGTTGTCCCATTACATAAGAATCAATGGTACGAAGATAACTTAAAACGTGTTTTTTTTTCGACTTGCTGATTTGTGCTGTGGGACGGACTTGTCATGAGCGGTAGATTAGTGATTTATTGCGGCAAGATGATCAGCAAATCTATTGTCTTCGAGGATTACTAGTGGAATCGTTACGGATTAGTCAGAGAAACACTGAGGAATTCTGAATAGCTTCGCAGAGAAACCATGAGAGAATTCCTAGCGGATTCTGAAGCGGATTTCCAAAAAAAATCTTAAGATGAGTATCCTGAATTCTGAAACAAATCACGGTGGAATCATCAGATGATTCTTAAAGGAATTATTATAAAACTTCCAGAGGAATCCTAGGAGATTTTTCAGAAGAATCTGAAAATAATTTCTCAAAAGTGGACGGCCCCGGTGTAGTGGTTTGCACCCATATTTCTCACGTCAAAGTCACTAGTTCAAATTTCATACCCGGACAAGTCAAGAATGACCCAAGAATGTTAAAGTGACTGTAATAACATAAATCTTTGGGGGTTCTCAAGGGGCTTCTGCGGGATTTTACAAAAGTATCATGTGAGGGTTCCAACCCACATCGTCACAGGGTTCTTAGAGGAATGTTGAGAAAACTCTTCGAGGAATCCTGCACAGATTCCATAAGGAATCCTGAAAGTATTACCAAAGGAATCCTGTGAAAAGTCCCAAAGGAATCTTGAAAAGGATTCTAAAGGATACTTTGGAGAATTCCCAGAGGAATTCTGAGGAGATTCCTAGTGGCATTCTTACAATATTATCAGGGAAATCATAAGTTTTTTCCCAGAGGAATCTTAGAAAGATTTCCTGAGGAATACTTGTTGAACTCCTAGAAAAACCATGATAGGATTCCCAGATAAATTTGGAGAGGGTTCACAGGAATATAGAGGGGATTCTTTCCTAAACAAAAAAAAAATGAATTATCAGAAAAAAATCTTGAACGAATTCCTTGAGGAATCCCAGGAAGTTTCCAGCAAGGGGGTTCTCAAAGGAATCGTGACTGGATTTTCAGAGGATCTCTGAGAGAAGGTCCCAGATTCCTGAGGGGGTTCTCAGAGGAACCGTGAGTGGACTCGTAGAGGAATCTTGATAATATTCCGAATGAAATCTGGATAAGATTCTCAGTGGAATCCTATGTGGATTCATATAGGAGTCCAGAGAGGATTTCCAGAGGATTTCTAAAAGCATTATCAGAGAAATCTTGGCAAAATTTCTTGGGGAATCCTGAAAGGATTCTCATGGGAATCATTAATGGATTCACTTAAGAATCCGGAGCGAATTTTCAGAGGAATAATGAAATAACTGCTAGAGGATTCTCATAGGAATCTGCAAATTATTCTTAGAGGTATGCTAAGATTTCTACTGTAGATTATTTTGAGAACTTTCAAGTGGATTTTTTTCTAGAACTTTATGAAGAGTTAAATGCAGTGAAATTCACTCACTGAGCAGTTCCAGACCAAATACCGAAAAAATAAACAAATTTTAGATTATATCTCTAGAAATCCCATAAAACTTCACATAATTGTTCACTAGGAACAATGAATCAAGTTTGTGCTGGAATTCAGACATTTTGAAGCGCACCTTTTTCTTCAAAATAGTCCATATTTTTCAATAAATTATAACATTTTTTTTTCCTTGATTTGTTCTCCGTCGATCTTGTTTTTCGTACTGAGCACCAATGCTACCGACGCCAGAAAGGCAGCTCCCACACCTGGACCCTACATATCGATCCATCAACTATGAACCGAAGACCAACGGCTTTACTTCCCTTCCGATGTTATGCCTCAGAACATCCCGGCTGCGCTGACTGGGATTGGACCCAGGCATGCTGTGGTGAGAGGTAATCACGCTTACCACTACACCACCGGCGCCGCTAAGTTATAACATGAAACGTCACTTCTAATTGAAATGACGTCTGAGACAAAGTTGTTGGAAAAACAAGACTTCTAGGGAAAGCATACACGAGTAAACAATATTAGTAATTTATGGTAAATAATTCAAAAAAGGTTTGAAAAATTTAAATAACAAATACCCAACGAACAATTTTAGCTGCAGGTCAGTTTATACAGATAATAGCTGCAAAAAGCAAATGTTGGCTGTTTAATCTAGTCTGCAGTTAAAATTTGTTTGTTTGGTAATGCCCCCTTTCAATTCTTTTTGTTTGTCTGTTACCTTTATACTTATTAAAACCGTTATTTTCCCCCTAGAGATACCGTATGCGTGATAATGTTTGCACCATCGTACAAATAAGGTTCCCGTTTCACCTGTGCATACAATGCCTTGGTTTTCTTTGCATGCACGTAACCTATAGCTCATATCGTAGTAGGCTATGTATAAAAGAAATGATTTCTTAGTTTGACAGTTGCACCATGACGAAGTGGCAGCGTATTCGTGATTTGTCCCAAGATCGTAAAGGAAGATTGCGAGGCGGAGTCGAGGGCACGGAAAATAACTCACATGATTACCAACCGCATCTGGGAGCTACGAGTCGAACGATGCAAGAAAATCTTGAAGTTCCTTAAGCGAAAAAATCCGGTAATCCTGTTCACCGACGAGAGCATGTTTACCGTCGATCCCGTATCAAATTCCAGAACCGACCGGTATATTAGTTCTCTTCCGATAAAGGACGTGGCCGACAAGCACAAGAACGTGTACCTGACCAAGCATCCTGCTAGCGTTATGGTGTTTGGATTGGTGGCTTCCGATGGCAAAACACCTGTACCTGGAGAGAAATGGATCCAGACTACATTATTAGAACCTGCCGTGCATTTCGGAAGCGTGTGGAGGGCATAATTGCAGCAAGTGGAAACTCGATCGATGATTAACAAAGTTTAAGATTCTGAGAAAGATCCCCCCTTTGAATAAATAAAAAAACTCAAAAACGAAATTTTTTGAGAATTTTTTAAGTTTTGACATTGCTCAATGGTGCAAACATTATCACGCATACGGTATTTTATTTTTTCTACAACTTTGTCTGAGACGTAATTTTGATTTAATGTGACGTTTTAGTGCTAAGATTTTTGGAAAAATATCTCAAACGCCGTTTTTTCAAAGTTGTTTATTTTTTTTTCCAAATTGTGAATTATTTTCCATAACAAGCAATTGTGCAATGTTTCAGGCAAATCGGAGGAGGTCGAGTTGATATTTTTTTTTTACTATTTGGCCTGGAACTGCCCGTTTGTTAATGGAGTAGTTCCAGGCAAAATTGAAAAAAATAAATAATTTATGGAGTTGGTTGAAAATGCTATCTAACATGAAGCTTCAGTGCGATAATTTATAAGCTAGAGAAGGGTCTGAAGAGGGAAGGTAGATAGATCCGGTAGAGTACGGCAGTATGAAAATTCAATAGAAGTTGAAAATGAGCGAAGGCCCGTTAATGCAACAGTACTAGTCAAACGCACGCTTCTTTACCTAACACATCAATGGATTAGGAGATTTGAAGTATTTCTTCAAATCTACAGGAAATACTTCAAATCTCCTTATCCATTGATGTGTTAGGTAAAGAAGCAAGCAGGCAAGCATTCGAAGGAGGTCAAATCTGAGTAAGACTTGAAGAAAAAGTGGGTTTCCGTACGTACAGAAGAAGCTGCAGCCAGATGTTGTACAGAACCCAATGAGTGGAGTTAAGCGTAAGGTGCGAGTGTACGGTTATGGTATTGAAGTTGAATGAAATAAATATGCCAAAAGCTTACTAATGGGTTACATTGTCTGAAAATTTGAAAAGGATCGGTCAACTAGGTAATTTTCTACAGCGTTCTTTTCCGTGATGTAATTTGATGTGGGACACCCTTTAGCACAAGATAGGAGCAAGTTCAAAGAAACCACTAAAAATCTGTATAGTAACATGATGGAGTCGAAATTTGAGACTAGCAGCGACTCTGACTGGGATAGTGAAACAGAAGATCTAGTCTCTTCAGACTTTTCCTGATTCAGTGTTAAGGACCCCATCATGAGAGTAACCGATTCTGGCGAAGAAGTCGGTTCGAGGCAACGACAATAACAACCCACAGAGCATCCCCAGTCAACTGATGATCTAGCAACACAAGTTAGCCTAGAATTTCATAGGTAAATCATGCTACCCCAATAGATCCCTATTCAAATGTGTTAGCAGTATCTTTTTAACCACTATTGGTTGTCTCTTCTGGCGGTCGTGTAGCGGATCTATTGGACAGAGCAGGCGCAGACAACTGAGCCCCAAACGGCTGCAATCTGTGGTTCACTTAAAAATCTGCTATTTATCAATTTTATCTAGATGAACGCGTTATTGGGACGTTACTAATTGATATTTTTGGTTGCTATTGAAAATTTAGTCGATTGCTGAATTTACGTATGGGCCCAAATTAGGGACACTTAGGCCGACATTACCTGCATTTCCCCTATATGTACCTGCTAATCTATCTGATTGCATCGTAATTCTAAAGCACAAAATTTTGGCTGTATCCCATAGGAACATATGTTTCACTTTTAGGACCACAGTTAAATTATGGACAGCAATAAATAAATGAGCTAGGTATGATTTCATATAATGAGAATCCAGCCATAAAAATTTTATTCTGCCATCGGCGTGAAGGAATTCAAGAAAAAAAAATATTAAATAACATTGATTTTCCACCAGAAAAACACAAAACGACTACTCACTCATCTGGTCGTATCTCAAAAACTATTTGTCCAAATAGTTTGCCCTTCGAAACACACCAAGTAGAAGAGTTTTCCAAAGTGTGTTGAAATTTTGAGCCCAAATTAATTAAGAAATAAAAAATCCCGCCCACGGTGAATTTTTTTTGACAACTTCGATACCTGCCGGTAATCAGTCTATTTACTGTAGTTACTAAACAAAAACAAAATGTGGGTACATCTATGTGCATCTGCATTAAAAAACCTTTAAATTGACGTTCTAAGATCACAAATAGCTTATTTGGTTGTGGAGGGATCTCTTCTGAAAGATAATTTTTTTGAAATCTCAAATATCCAGGGTTGTAGCCCAGAAGGATCTAGGCACTTTAGAGTAAAATAAAAAAAGGCGTTTGTTCAGAATGAAAAAAAAAACGCATTTTGGCCAAGTTTGGCACAAATCGGTGACATCGACCACAGCTTTTTAAAATTCTGTTCCCACTTGAGCTGGAATGACCCATATTTTATATCATTTTGAACTCGTTATCTGTGCAATAAATACAAAACAAAATTGCGCAGTAAAAAGTTCAAAAATTTTACCAAAGTTTTTTTGAAGGATTTTTGTCAATTTTTAAGTGCTTACGCTTTTCAATATTTCCAAATTTTTGCATTTTCCACAAGCTGTTTTTTCAAAGAGAGCATCGAACAGTAATCTTTTTTGTTATTAAAGTTTTTAAGACTTAAAATTTAACTTTTGGATTTTTTCTCGAAATTATAAAAAAAAAAAGATTTGCCGTGGATATTTTTCCACGAAAGAATTTATATTTCCCTACAACGTTGTCTCAGAAGTCATTGCAATTTTAAGTGACATTTTCGCGCTACGATTTACCGATAAATGACAAACACGCCATTTTGAAAGAGATGAGAGAATTTCAGCACAAATGGGAATGGTTGCCCTTAACATACAATTATGCAAAGTTTCATGCAAATCGGAGCAGGTCGAGTCTGATCGATTCATCATTTGACGTATGAACTGTGCTATTGTTGAAAATCTAAAATAGTCTATAGTTGAAATTTCGACAATTTCTTGCGATCAACCTGCAATAGTAATTGCAGTAGGGACCCGATTCTGTCCGCTCCCCTTTTCTTTTCTAATGTTTTACGAAACAAATCCGCTTTTTACGTGGTCTTATTGCACCAAAGTTTACCTTAAACATCCATATTGAAGATGAATGAGGAAGATTTGGAATGACGACGGTCCTGTGAAATTATTGAAAGATAAATATCTGATGCGCAAAGGGGCTGACAAAATCGGGTCATTACTGCATCATGTAATAAAGTTCCTTTTTAAAACTTCAAAGATAGAAGAGAGTAAATGTAGAGGATGCTTGGTTTGCCGTTGTGCTGCTGTTCTTTCTGCTAACTTTTCGAATATGATCGGCAATTAGTGTTCATTAATGATGCTAGGAAAGTTGTTTAAGTCTTCGGTTCGCGAACAGGAGGCAACTTTCACTTTGCAAACGTGCTCTCGAACACAGTCTGTATTATAATGGTGTATTTTGCGCATGTTCATTCACAAAACGAGAAAGTGAGGACGTAAGTGCTGGAAATGTGTAGTCAAAGGAATATTTTTGAGAGAAAGGAGACGAAAAAAACTTGTGTGCTATTATTCATTTGTTGAAAATAAGAAAGTTCACAAGGGACGGAATAATGTCGAAGGAGTGAGAAGGAGTATTAAGAAATATGTTCATTCAGTGTTAGTAAGAGAACTAAATTAGTTGAATTGGGAAAAGCAATAACTGGAAAAATGCTCGCTTTTTCACGGTCGAGCACGTTTTCCCATTCAGAACAGAGACCTGGCCCAAACCGGTGCACGTAGTTTTCGCCTCTGAATGACGGTTTTTCCAATCGGTGGTCCCGTGGGACCACTGTGGGTGGGCGGGGCCGAAGTCGTGACGCCCCGCCTGGGTTCCTTACTGGTGGCATTGCTGACGTTGCTACTGTCTCCTGCGGTACCGACGTTGTTAGTGTTAGCACCACCACCACCACCACCACAACCACCTCTGCTGTTTGCCGCATTTACATCACCACCGCCACCGCCTTCCTCTTGACTGGGTCATCGGTCATCGTCGCATTTCGATATCGATTCGGGCGGGTTCGAGTAGCAGTGATGATTTTGATTTATTTTTTCGTTTTGCAATTTTTAAAATGGAACCATTTGTCATCACACCATGACAGCGAAATTAAAAATTGCAATTAGCAGCATAACAGCGAGGGTTAGTGATATCGATTTTGGATTTTTGGGGTTTTTCATTTGTTTGCGAGAGTCATACAACATTTCAGGTCAGAGTTGAACGAAAAGAAAAGAAAAAGTTGTCTTATAGCTATGGGTTCTTCTGGTGACTTATTGACTAGATAAGCTTACAGTACTAATGGATGAGAGCAATAATGGGTGACCAAATGGCTGCAATGGAAATCGTTCCGTTTATTTTGAATCATTCTTTCTTTTCATCGCCAATAGTAGAATCAATGCATAATTCAACCAACAAAATCACAGCGGGGTCGCTTGATGTGCATTCTGCCAATGGAAAGTTCTATCCCTTTTTCCTCGATGACCCAACGAAATTCAAACAGCAGGGGGTGTATTCGTTTTGTGGGCAAGTGCTGATAAAACATTCAACACCATTCAGCATTGATGCAAGTTCCAACTGCGCTCAGAGAACCGCAACACTACTGATCATGGCTTTCAATTGAATTGCTTTCACGGCACCTCTCCAGGGAATAGCTTTTCATGGATGATGCTATTAAATTTCCGATGGATCGAAATGAATGTGTTGAAAGAGAATTAGTATTTTGTCTGTGAATACTATATAGAACACTTATATTCATGGAAAGTTGAATATGGAAAACAGTTTCTCTTTTGTTTTGTCTAGAGTTATACAATCTGGAGAGAATCATTGTTGCGGTTCCATTTACGATTTTGTCAAAACTGAGTTTGGAATGGAGTCAATGGAAATGGTAGATAATCACCCATATTTTCATAATACTCGATGCACTCAACACATTTGTTTTCGAAAAGTTTAGAAAAGTAGCCAAACGGGTTGTCACAATACATAGGAAGCAGTGCTTCCGCGGGAAGCGTTAAGATGTCGTTTGATTTGATTGAAGTTTATCTCGTTTGAAACTACATTGCAAAGACGTTTCTGCAGGGACACAGAAACAACGTTTCAAGTATTGTATTACGCGGCACATCGACCTGCATTCCTAACTGTATTTGAGATAGATTTTTTTTGTTGGAATCTGTATGATTTTATGATCAAATTGTTTGTCAGGTTATTGATTTAGAGTTTTTGGCCGATGGAGCTTGTATTGTCTGAATACCAAGGCTGCAAAATGCGTGTCGGTGCTGTGAGCAAGCACGCTTCTCTGCAACGGATCAGCCGTCCGGTGTCACAACATCGACACGAATTTTGCACCCTTCGCATTCTGACTTGAGATCTTGAAATAAATTTGCAATCTTGCCATTATTGATCCTCATTTGTGGTATTCTTATAGAATTATTCGAAGGTAGTTGAACTCAAAAGGATGTTACCAACGATTTGGAGATTTTTCCACGTTCACATTCGCTGATCTCTGAATTGGTTTACATTTCCGTTTTTGCTACTTTTATATGTTCAAAGACATTTTCAACATACAGTTTTAGAAGGTTCTGGCTGGGCATCTAGAAGATGCCCAAAGATTTGTGATCGACAATGTAATCCAAAGTGTGTTTAAATAATTCTCAAAGAATTACAAACATATCTGGTCTCTGAAAAAAATCGGGAAATAAGCGGTAAACCAACCAATGATCAAAAAAGCCCCTTTAATAAAGAAAACAAAAGAAGACTCGTGAAATCACTGCAAACGACTATTTAGCTTCCAATGTTTGTTAAGTGCCTAGAGGAATATTATGTGGATTTATAAATTTAATTTCGGGCATATCCTGAGGAATCCTATGAGTTTTCCCAGGGAATTTTGTGACGATCCCCTAATAAATCCTAAGATGAAAGTTTCTGATAGGATTCCCACAAAAATCCTGAGAGCATTTCCAGAGAAATCTTGAAAAAATTCCAAGACTAATCCGGTGAAGGTTCATTGAGAACTCTTGAGAGGATTTCCAGAGAAAAAATGAGAGAATTCCCAGAGGAACCCTGAGAACATTCCCTCAGTAATCCTTGGCAAAGCCTGAATGGAATTTCTAGAGTATTTCCAAAGGCAACCTGAAATGTTTAGCAGAACAGTGCTGACACGATTTCTGTTTATGTTTCAATTCCTCAAATAACACCCATTAGATGGTTAACTTTGTTTTTTGTTTTTTTCACTTAAATTTGAAAGGGTTTCCAGCGAAATTCCAAGAAGATATAAGTAATACTGTGGGGATTCTTATAGAAATTTTGAAAACATTCGAAATGCTCATCACCATCTTTTGTGAGAGGATTCCCAGAAGAACCCCAAAAGAATCCAGGAATAATCCGAAAAGGATTCAGAGAGGAATCCTGATTTGATTTCCTTGAGAAATTTGTAGTGGATTCCCTGAGAAATCTTGAAAGAAATCCTAAGCGATATTTGAAAAAAAAATCTCAGAGGAATTTTGATAGTATTATCAAAGGTATCTGGAGATGATTCCAAGGCCTGATTGGATTGTTATCGGCAGTATGATATGATTCTCATGGGATATTTCATAGTATTCACTAAGAAATGCTGAGAAGATTTCCTGATGAGTCGGTAGAAGAATACTACAGGAAACATGTTTGCATTCCCTGAGGATTCTTGGAGGATTCCTCGAAAAAAGAGAATTTCCAAAGAAGTTCTTAGATGATTCCCACATAAATACAAAGAGAATTCTCATACAAATCTTGAGAGGATCCCAAGAGTAATCCTAATATGGTTTTCAGAGGATTCCTGAATTAAATGGAATGAAAGGATAATCAAGAGATTATTCTAAAAGGGCTGATAGGATTTCAAGAGGAATCCAGAGAGAATTGCGGTAACAATCCTGAAAGGATTCCCAGCAGAAATCCAGAGAGAATTCTCAAATGAATCGACGGGGATTCAAAGAGGAATACTTTGAAGATTCAAATGGAAATGATGAGAACCCAAGCAGCACACTTCCATCACAATAAGTTACTGCAACTTGTTTGTGACTGGAATAAGTTGCATACAAGTAACCACAATTTTTCAGTGACATGTTTGCTGCTAGGGAAGATTCCTTGAATAATTAAGTAAGGATTCCCAGAGAAAAATATCCTCGATAGGAATCCTGAGAGGATTCTCACTACCGAGAAAATTCTTATTGAAATTCATGGATCTGTTCTCAAAAAAATCCTGAGTGGATTTATAGAGGAATCCTGAGTAGATTTAGAAGAGAATTCTAAAAACATTTTCAGAGAAGTTCTGACAGCATTTTCAGATGTATCCAGAGAGGATTCTTGGAATATTTACAAGTTAATTCTTAAAGGAGTTTTAGACGAATCCTGATAGTATTTTCAGAGATATCCTAAGGTAATTCCCCAAAATGCTGAGAGGGTTCCTCCCAAGAATCCTAAGAGGCTTCCTCAATGAATCCTAAAAGAATTCCTCCATGAATTCTGAGAGAATTTCCCCAAGAATCCTGAAAGGATTTCCCAGCAAAAATCGTGAGAAGATTCTCAGATTCAAACCCGGAAATGATTCACTAACAAATTTCGATGAGTTCCAGAGTGTGCATTCCATGATTTTCATATGCATCTGATGGACATCCTATATGCATCTTGCGAATGAAGATTCCCATAACAATCCTTCGAAATCCTTCAAAAATTCCCAGAGGAGTCCTGAGAGGATTCCTGGTGTAAGCATAAAAGGAATCCTAGAGCAAGCCTATGAGAATTTTCAGATAAATCCTGAAAGAATTTTCAGAGGAATCCTAAGGAGATTTTCAGAGGAATCCTGATAAGATCTTAAGATGAATCCTGAACGAATTCCCATAAGAATCCTAAGACGATTTTCAAAGGAATCCTGAGAGGATCCTCAGATGAACCCTGAGGGGATTCTCCGAGGAACTCTGAGAGGATTCTCAGAAAAATCCTGATAGGATTCTGATAGGAATCCTGAAAGAATTCTCCAAGGAATCCTGAGAGAGGATTCCTGAAGAATGTTGAGTGGATTTTCCGAGGCAATCGGAGGGGAATCTCCGAGAAAACCTGAGAGGATTAACCTGAGAATCCTGAGAGGATTCACCTAAGAATCCTGGGAGGATTCTTCGAAGCATCCTGATAGGATTCTTATAAGAATGCTTAGAGGTTCTTAGAGGAATCCGGAGAGGATTATCAGATGAATCCGGCTCAGAGGAATCCTAAGAGGTTGCTCTAAGGAATCCTAAGAGGTTGCTCTAAGGAATCCTTAGAATATTATCAGAGAAATCCTGAGCAGATTCGCACAAGAATTCTATGAAGATTTTCAGAAAAAAACCTGAGAGAATTTCCAGATTATCAGAGAGGATTCTCCGAGGAATCCTGAGAAGATTCTCCGAGAAATCTTGAGAGGATTCTCCTAAGAATCCTGAGAGGATTCTCCTAAGAATACTGAGAGGATTCTCTTATGATTCCTGAGAGGATTCTTCGAGGAATCCTAATAGGATTCTCCGAAGAATCTTGAGTGGATTTTCCGAGGAAATCGGAAGGGAATCTCCGAGGAATCCTGAGAGGATTCTCTGAGGAATGCTGAAAGGATTCTCCAAGGAATGCTGAGAGGATTCTCCGAGGAATCCTGAGAGGATTCTCACAAGAATTCTAAGAGGTTCTCAGAGGAATCCAGATGAATCCGGAAAGGATTCTCTAAGGAAGATTATCAAAGAAATCTTGAGCGCATTCGCATAAGAATTCTAAGAAGATTTTCAGAGAAAACCTGAGAAAATTTTCAGAGAAATCCTGAGAGGATGCTCAGATGAACCATGAGAGAATTCTCCGAGGAATCCTGAGAGGATTCTCCTAAGAATTCATAGAAGATCCTCTGATTCTCCAAGGAATCCTGAGAGGATTATCCAAGGTATCCTGAGAGTTTTTCTGAGGAATCCGGAGAGGATTCTCAGAGGAATCCGGAGAGAATTCCCAGAGGAATTCTGAGAAGATTTTCAGATGAATCCCGAGAGGATTCTCAGAAGAATCCTGAGAGGATTCTCAGAGTTATCCTGAGAGAAACAGCAAAAAAGGTTATCTTCCATTTAATTCCACTTAATTAATTTTGGTATCCATGACAGATACGTATTTCGACTACAATATGCAGTCTTCATCAGTGTCATTCCCACTAAAGAACTTATCAAAATCTAATCCTAAGAAGATTTTCAGAGAAATACCTGAGAAAATTTTCAGAGGAATCCTGAGAGGATCCTCAGATGAACCATTATAGAATTCTCAGAGGAATCCTGAGAGGATTCTCATAGGTTTCCTGAGAGGATTTTCAGAGGAATCCTGAGAGGATTCTTGGAGGAATCCTGAGAGGATTCTCAGAGGAATCCTGAGAGGATTCTCAGAGAAATCCTTAGAGGATTCTCAGAGGAATCCTGAGAGGATTCTCAGAGAAATCCTTAGAGGTTTATCATAGGAATCCTGAGAGGATTCTTAGAGGAATCCTGAGAGGATTCTCAGAGGAATCCTGAGAGGATTCTCAGAGGAATCCTGAGAGGATTCTCAGATGAATCCTGATAGGATTATCAGAGGAATCCTGTGAGGATTCTCAGAGAAATCCAGAGAGGATTCTCAGAGGTTTCCTGAGAGGATTCTCAGAGGAATCCTGAGAGGATTCTCGGAGGAATCCTGAAAGGATTCTCAGAGAAATCCAGAGAGGATTCTCAGAGGTTTCCTGAGAGGATTCTCAGAGGAATCCTGAGAGGATTCTCGGAGAAATCCAGAGAGGGTTCTCGAAGGAATCCTGAGAGGATTCTCAGAGGAATACCGAGTTCATATGCAGACGAATCCTGAGTGGATTTTCAGACGAATCTTGAGTGGATTTTCAGTAGAATCCTGAGTGGATTCTCAGAGGAAGCCTGAGACGATAATCCGAGGAATCCTATTGGGAGCCTCAGAGGAATCCAGTGAGGATGCTTAGAGAAATCCGGAAAGGATTCTCAGAATTATTCTCAGAGGAACCCTGACAGGATTATCCTTTTGTTATATTCTCGTTTTTTTAAATTATTCCAGGAAAAATATTAAACGTATTTTTAAGAAAATATTTTTAGCGAATTTTTAAAAGCAGTTTTTTTTTATGAGTGATTCATGGATTCTGTAAACATATCTTACGTTAATTTTCGACGGATTGCTGTAAGGATTCATAATTGGGGAATTACTGCGGAAGATTTCTTCGGATAAACTTCTGTGAAATCTCCCGATGAGTCCCAGTGGAATCTATTCATGAGATTCAGTTAAATTTTAGGATTTCAATTTATTAATTATTATGCTTTAGCGGTTGTGTTCCAGAGGAGCAAGGGTTCACTTTGCAAATCTAAAACGATGCAATGTTTTTAAGGACAGCAACAAAAGGTTACCTTCCAGTTAATTCCACTTAATTAATGTTTTATGCATGACATATTTCGACTACAATGGGCAGTCTGCCTCAGTGTCAATTCCACTGATAAAGACTGCACATTGTAGTCAAAATACGTATCTGTCATGGATGCATAAGTTAATTAAATGGAATTAAATTGAAGATATCTTGTTTATTGCTGTTTTTGAGTTTTGTTTGTTTTGCTGTTTCACAAAAACTCAATGAAATACAATTACAATTTTGTTTCCATCTAATGCTGAGGTACCAAGCATCGTTTTATGGTTAACATAAAGCTTGTGTTTACCAGGAAACCAAAAATATAGGTGTTCATTTGTTTTGACCAATGGTTGGTGTGTACATTCATTAAATATAATATTTTGATTATTTACTGAACGCAACTGCAAACCAAACTTCATCGTATGGGTCAGCCATGGGTAATATATTTAATACCCCTTTGAAGTGAAAATTTGTCGATGCGGCTTTTCCTTATACTAAACCTGCTCCGCTTTCATTAGTGGTATTTAATGGGAGTGACCGCTTTTTCCGTGCCAGGGCTTGCACTAAATTGTGCCATTTCTAGTTCTCTACCTGATCGGCTGCTTGCAACGTACCGTTAGCATGCAGTTTTTGTAATATAGGTATCATTCGGTATTCATAGCAACACGGTTGTACTCAGGGTTTGGAAATTCCTTTTGTTCACGAGCAAATTGCCGCTTCTTTATATCTTGCTATTTCAAAGGTGGTTTCATCGTTACATGTAACATTGTTATATTTATAGAAATTCTCGGATGTTTGTGGCTGGGCTCACAAGAAAGACTTTACATTTTAGGAAGATTTGGAAATTTTAAGATCTCACCCTTCCTTTTACCAATCGATTGCTATCGCTGCTGTTCACATCGATTTCATTCCCTGGCTGCTTCCCTGACAAATGCTATAAAACAAGGGCATATTGAATTTGTAATGAACCCAGCCGTAGCCATAAATGTAAATACAAATGAATTCCAAAGTGAGCGGCCGGTTCGTTTATATCGCCAAACAACCACGCGTTTGTATTAATTTATTGATTCGCGAAAACTCGGTTTTATGCTGTTTCATTGAATGATAAAAATCCCACAAACACAGCAGAAAAAAAAACAAAGCCCTGCTCGCACCATATAAAAATGAATTATATTTGATCCGCTTTGTTTTCATAAGTCGATTTTCCCCGACAGAATGAAGCACTTGCCAGAGCGTGGTTTACTTCATTGGCGAAGGAAAACAGCAAAAGGAAAATCTCTTGGATTGGACCGAAAAAAAAAGCAAAAGTTCGGAACGATTTCCATATTGACCGATTGGAAGATGATGTCATTATGGATGATGGTCAAAATGAGCGATGATACTGATGAATGAGAATCCACATCTTCGTTTTTCCTTCTCCCTGGCCAAAGCGTTCTTTGGCTCAGTGGGTTTAGGGAGGAATGAAAAATGAAGATGACTAGTGGAAATCTGATTTCTCCCGCAGCGTCAGCAATCAGGATCAGTTCATATTTTTTTTTCCTGTGCTACTCTACCGACACTGACACTGAGAATGTGTTAGCGAGAAAGAGAATAAATGTACGACGAACGATGCCTTCCTAGAGAAGAGTACTCTAGGAGAAAAAAACGATTGATAGATTATGTATAAAGTTACGGTATGGTGTGTGTGTGGGAGCTCACCGAAAGGAATACTTACTTTGTCTCGTCGATGAAAACGGCTTCAAGTACGCGGGCAGCGTAATGAAGGTTTTTCTGCAGCAGTTCAGCGGATATTTCACCGCGCTGCAGCTGCCGCAAAAGACAACGGAGTCTGGAAAGGAAGAAGAGAAGGCAAACTTTGATGACATTGTTTGAAAATGGGTTGATTGTTATGGACATTTAATAATTTATGTTGAGTAGAGTAAGAACACGTTGGATAAGCTTGTGAAGTTGGAATATAGTTCGGAATAATTTTATCCCTAGACAAATTAAAAAAATAAATAAAAATATACGATTCGGAAACATTGCAATGTTACAAAAAATTAACCGTACCCGTATTGTCTCACATTTATTTATTAATTTCATCAACCGATGTAGACTAGTACAAATACATATACAAATTTGTTTTTCTTAAGAATATTAAAAATGAATTGTCTGCCATTCTATTTCTACTTCTTACGAGTTATGGTTCCGTATGGAGTAAACATATTGTTTTAGTTTAAGCTAAGGCATTTAAAAGTCAATGGTTTCGCAGTATTGATTTTAAGACGCCATCATACGATTTAATGGGCCAAATTTTGCATAATTTGTGCACTGATGGTTATGGTAAATAAATTTCGATTTCTGAGTTGTCAAGTAGGTATATAAAATTTTATTTTGATAAAAGTTCTGCTGAGTTAATGCGCTGCGAAACGATATCGTTTACAAAAGAAACCATTGCATATTCACGTCTCTTTTAATGTTTATAAGCAAGCAGCGTGCTTCCTATGATGGAAGAGGAAATGATGTCCAACCTAATTTACGAAGGGCGCTGTCGTGACCTGGCCGAGATTTCAAGCCTCGGCCATGTGTCTTAACAAAGACCAGTGAGGTGCACATCCGTGCGCTACAACATTCTTTAAATGACTCCGACTTTAAAATTCGAATTTATCCAGTAATTTGAATTATTTAAACTTATGTCTAAACAACACTCCACGACTATTTGTATGAGCTTACCAGGCTCTTAGTGTAAAGAAAAGTTCTTGAACTAAATAAACATCATCAAATAAATATCGAATAACTAATTAATTTTCTTCTTAAATAGCTCCGACTTGATTATTCGCATACGTTCAGAATCAAATCAGCATCAATTGACTAATTCATCTTCCATCGAATTATCTCTGAGTTTCAAGCATTCATTTCACGCAATTATTAACTCATTATTCTTTAAACTAAAAGCCTGGTACGCAAAATACAATTAGTCACTGTGTGTAGTTTGATAATTATTTAAAATGAAAATGAGAATTACTTTAAAGAAAAATGAGTTAATAAGTCGGAGATAAATAAGTTAGAAATTACGTGAAATGAAAGCTTGAAAGTCAGAGAAACTTCATTGCAAAAATATCTAGTAATTTGTTTTTATTTGATTCTGAATTATTAGATATTAGTGATTTGAAGTCTGAGCTACTTCAATGAAAGATGAATTAGTAAGTTGATGCTGACTTAACGATTTTGGTTTACCACATGCGTATAGTAGAAATTGTTTTTGTATTGATTGCAATCTTTCTTCGTGCGTGATTGCAAATTTAGACCATACAATGCTGCAATATTCCAGCATTGACCTCACATAGGCAATATATAGTGTTTTAATAATGTATGGGTTCTGAAAGTTATAGGAAAAGCGATTGAAAAAGCCTAGCATGTTATTTGCCCTGTGAATAATTGTATTGTAATGGTCTATGAAAGTTAGTTTGGAGTCTAAGATGATCCCCAAATCCCTTACTCTTTCACATTTTTCTACATTCTGATTACCTAATGCAATTGAAATGTTTGATAGTGTTCTTTTTCTGCTAAATGATATTAAGTTGCATTTTTTTTTACATTCAGTTTTAAACGGCTTTTTTACACCATGTATTTCACTCTGGAATATATTGATGTTTTCATCATTTATTATTCCTTAAAGCATCATGTCGTCCGCATAGATTAGCATTTTTTTTTTAGAATGAAGGAAATGTCGTTTACATACAGAATAAAAAGAAAGTCTTGGGGACTCCTGATGTGACTTGAATCGGGGCCGATCTCTTTCCGTTGAATTTAATTATTTGATGGCGGTTAGTTAATTAGCGGATATTTAAGTGTGCATCGTGTGGCTTTGCTACTTGTGCTATTTCAAGTCGTAGTTTTATTCGTTATTTTTCGTGTCTTATCTAGTCAAAAATATTTATTTCTTGACCAAGTTTTTCGTTTTAATCATCCGGACATTATTGTTAAAAAATTGTGCTCGTAAAGTAGTTATTCGAAGTACAATTTAACTGTTTTTGTCCGCGCTGTGCTGTGCTATAGAGTTGTTTTTGTTCATTCTTCACCTACGTGCTATTGTTGAAACAGCACTCAATCATCCTGAGCTTGTTTGTCATCACCGTCCTACCGCCAACTTTTGTTCCTGCAAGAAGTCTAAATAAAGGCGTTTGACCATTCAACTGCCAGCATGGAGACAAATTGTGCCAAGTGCTCGTTGGAAATTACTGGCATTGAGTATGTGACCTGCCGAGGATACTGTGGCAGTGTGTTTCACATGACGTGTTCCGGAGTGTCTCGTGCCCTGTCTGGTTACTTCACATCCCATCGGAAAAACCTCTTTTGGATGTGCGATAAATGTGCGGAACTTTTTGAGAATTCGCACCTCCGATCCATCACCAATTTGGCAGTTGAAAAATCATCGCTGCTTTCTCTCAAGGAAGCTATCACGAATTTGCAGACGGAAATTAAACAGTTGTCATCAAAGCCTGTCCCGTTAATTCTGCCACCTGCTGTCAACTGATGGCCAACACTTGAAGCAACTCGACCATCAAAACGATTTCGTGGATCCGACTCTGTGGTGCCTAAAACATCTGAGTGTCAGTCTGGCTCAAAACTGTTGGGTCAGAACGTCATCTCTGTACCTACATGTGAAAAACCGGCGGCAAAATTCTGGCTCTACTTGTCCCGTATCCAACGTGATGTGAGCAACGAAGCAATCTCTGAAATGGTGAAAGCCAACCTGGAACTCGAAAATGAACCTGATGTTGTGAAATTGGTCGCCAAAGGAACCGACACCAGTAACATGACCTTTATTTCATTCAAAATCGGTCTAGACCCAGCTTTGAAGAAGAGAGCTTTGGATCCGTCATCTTGGCCCGAAGGAGTTCTATTCCGTGAATTCGAAGATCACTCGGCTCAAAAATTTCGGAGACCATCTGGTGTGAATCTAACACCCACGCCAGTGACACCGCAGACGACGTTTGCAGCAAATCAACCGATGGATGGACCCCGGGACGCGCAAAAATAAGCATTTTGGAAGCTTCTTATCCACTCAGCACAGTCGCGCCGAAAAATGGTGAATGCAGTCGAAGTCGTCCCGGCCCTGTGTCTGATGTGCGAGAAGAGGTCTTCCAGCTTGCTTGTCTAGGCAAGTATCAACATAATTTTCATAATTTCCTGCCTGATGATGATTCCCTCCTCAGATCACCAACTTGTTCTGCCGGGAGTACCTCCAGCCAACATGGACAACGCCTTGAACGTCCCCTACCTATGTCGGGACGCGCCGAAAATTCCTACACGCCGGCATCTCGTGACAACAGTTGTGGAATTGCTGGTGACAACGATGTTTGGCTTTACTTCCAAAACGTACGTGGTCTAAGAACCAAAATTGACGACCTGGTTGTAGCGGTATGTGATTGCAATTACGATGTCATCATATTGATAGAAACGGGCCTTGACGACAGCATCAACTCACTGCAACTTTTTGGTACTGACTTTAATGTATTTCGCTGCGATCGCAGTGCTCGTAATAGCCAGAAAGCGAAGTTTGGAGGAGTGCTTATTGCCGTGGCCAGCGTTTACAAGTCTGTTGAGATAAAGACTATTAATGGTAGTAACCTGGAACAAGTAAGTGTGTCTGCCTGTATTCGCGGAAAGCGGTTCGTGCTTTGCGCTGTATATATTCCTCCAGATCGTAGTCGGGACGTAGGAGTTATCGATGCCCATTTAGCTACTCTTCGTGAATTACGTGATGCAACTCCAGATGGTGACCTTTTGCTTGCTTGTGGTGACTACAATCAACCACACATAGCATGGGATTGTCTTGATGATGGAATCTTAAACCTTGATCCTTCCACGACGTCTGCTGCCAGTGCTGCTCTGATGGATGGAACGAGCTTCCTGAATATCCGGCAATACAACTCTATTCGCAATCACCTGGGGCGCATCCTAGATTTGGTTTTCTGTGATTCCGATTGCAACATTGTAGTTAACGAAGCGGTGTCCCCATTGCTGGCTATTGATTTGCATCATCCACCGATTTTATTCTCCATACCAACTCAATCCGATTGTGTTGACCGTGTGGAATCCCTTGATGCTGGTGAACATACGCTCGACTACTCAAAAATCGACTTCGTCATGCTCAACGAGTTCCTGATGAGCTGTGATTGGAGCAGTATTCTGGCAACAAATGACGTCAACGATATGGCAGCACAATTTTGCAACATAATTTGCAATTGGCTCACCGATAACACTCCAAGACGAAAACCTCCTATATCTCCTGCTTGGAGTTCTCCTCTCCTGCGGCTTTTGAAACGCGATAAAAATTCCTGGCAGCGTAAACTTCGCCGACATCGAACTTCTGAAACGAAACGCAACTTTCATCGCGCTTGCAACGCCTATCGTAAGCTTAATTCAACCCTATACAAGTCATATGTCTTGCGTGTCCAGACCAATTTACGTAGAAATCCCAAGAGCTTCTGGAAGTTTGTGAACTCCAAGCGAAAATCGTCGAATATTCCTTCATCCGTATTTTTTGGCGATTTGGAGTCCTACTTCTATGCTCGAATCGTGTGATCTATTTTCCCGCTACTTCAGTTCTGTTTTTTCGGATTCAGCCGCCAACTCAGATGAAGTAGAAAGAGCGGCTTGCAATGTTCCTGAGGGTCTCATCGATTTGCGTACATTTGTGGTTAGCAATATGTATGTCGTTAAAGCTGTTAGGAAGTTGAAGAAATCTGTTTCACCGGGTCCTGATGGTGTACCTGCAATCATTTTTTTTGCCGCTGTGTTGCTGTTTTAGCTGATCCCCTAGCTCGCATCTTTACCGCTTCGTTGCACCAAGGAGTTTTCCCCGAAATATGGAGACATTCTTTTATGTTCCCTGTCCATAAGAAGGGCGACAAACGTGACGTGACAAATTATCGTGGCATAACAAGTCTATCTGCAGCTTCAAAATTATTCGAGATCATTGTGAACGATGCTATCTTCTTTCATGTCAAGAGCTACATTTCAGCAACGCAACACGGATTTATGCCAGGACGCTCAGTTACATCAAATTTGCTGGAGTTCACCTCAACATGTATAAATCATTTGGAAAATAGGGCTCAAGTAGATACCGTTTATACCGATCTGAAAGCGGCATTCGATTGCATCGATCATGGTATTCTTCTTCGGAAAATGTCTCGCCTGGGAATTTCGGATGGTTTGGTTGATTGGCTGAAATCATATCTTTCCAACAGAACACTTCGTGTCAAGCTGGGTTCGTGCACTTCATCACCATTTGCTGCAACCTCCGGTGTTCCCCAGGGCAGCAATTAGGACCATTGCTGTTCACAATCTTCTTCAACGATGTGACGCTCCTCTTGCCGAGTGGTTGTGTGCTCATATACGCCGATGATCTCAAACTATACATTGTTGTCAAGAACGTCGAGGATTGCCGTCAGCTCCAAGCAATGTTAGACCAATTTGTTGATTGGTGCCGCTTAAACAAGCTTTCCGTCAGTATATCAAAATGTGTGGTCATGACATTTAATCGCACAAGAACGCCAATCGTATTCGATTACTCAATTGATGGATTTGTACTAGAAAGAGTAGAACAAGTAAGCGACCTAGGTGTAATGCTGGACCCTAAACTTACGTTTGACTTACACCATTCAATGGTAATCACTAAGGCTAATCGTCAGCTTGGTTTTATATCAAGAATCTCAAGAGATTTTTCGGATCCGTACTGTTTAAAAGCACTGTACTGTTCACTCGTTCGTCCGATTATCGAGACTGCATCTGTTGTTTGGACTCCCTACCAACTTTCCTGGAACATCAGAATAGAACGTATCCAAAAAACATTCATTCGTCGAGCATTAAGACAACTTCCTTGGAGAGATCCACTAAACTTACCTCCGTATGCTGAGAGATGTCGCTTGCTAAGCATGGACACGTTACAACGACGGCGACAAATTCAACAGGCAACATTCGTCGCGAAGTTATTAAGTGGTGAAATTGACTCTACCCACTTACTCTCTTGCTTGAACTTTCGTGCGCCAAGCAGATTTCTACGCTCAACGTTCCTATTGCGTCAAGACTCACACCGCTCTTCTTTTGGACAACATGAACCTGTTACGAGTATGATTCGCACGTTTTCTACAGTTGAAGAGTTGTTCGAGTTTGGGGAACCTGCTGCTCAATTCCAGAGACGTATTATTAACTCCAGATACATTTAGTATTTGTTATGGCTTCTGGTTCATTAAGACTTATTGTCAGATGGATGTATTAAATAAAAATAAATAAATAAAATCTAAATAAATAAATCATTCACATTCATGAAATCGGAGTTCTGGCTCAATTCCATTTTTTTTCAATTTGAAGAGCAGCATTGGTATGTTAATTCGGTCAAATGCCTTGCTAAAGTCCGTATAGAGGGCTTCTACGTGGTTTCCATCATCCATTGCATTTTATGAATAGTTTATAAATTCAAGTAAATTTGTCGAGGTCGAACGTCCTTTAAAGAAGCCGTGTTGCATGTCAGCAATTCTATTTTGGTTTGAAGAAATAATTTTTCAAAAGCAAAAAGCTTTGGAATACAAAGCAAAAAGCTTTGGAATACAATGGCTATATAATGGCTATTCAACGATAATTACGTACGTCAGATTTCCGGCCAGATTTAAAATTAAGGTACCGTAAAACGGGGTATCTTTGATAATGCGGGTAACTTTGATAGTATAATAAAAAGATTAAATTTACTCGCTGCGCTTTTTCTAAAATAGAAAAATTGGTTCCATATTGTAGCTTAGGGTATTTCCGTTGATATGGTATATAGTTTTTAAATAGTATGTGTTACATATTTTACAAAAATATTAATAAACCATTTTTGAGTTTTTTAAAAAGCACTCAAACCTTCGCTTATGAAATGTATTTCCGATACAGTCATCACAAATTCAATCTTGTATTCTTATTGCTTATGAAGTTTCCTGATTATATACTCATTCAATGTTTCATATTTAAGAACTAAATTGTTTGAGTTTCACTCATTTTTTTTCTACATTTATTATCTATTATCAACGTAACCCCAAATCAAAATACTGAAGTTCGGTCACAAAACTAAAAAAATAGTGTAAATGCTTTGATTTTCGTTCAATATATTACTAACGAATTAACTTTTGGATCCTCTGAACTTGTTTTAAAAATATAAAATTTGAAAAACAGTCATTGCTGAAAAAAATATTTAGAATATACCTTAAAAAAACCTATCAATGTTACCCCGTTTTACGCTGCTAAAAATGAGCTTTTCCATATTTTTGGGAAGGTTCCGGATTCCAGTGACATATTAAAAAGCCAAAACAATAGAACAGTGAGTTCCATTGCTGGACTTTTTAAAAATACTGGCGGCATTTCGTCAAGGTTCAGGACCATTTGAGGCGTCTAAATTCTTTAAAGCCTACAAAATATCTTACACTTGATGTTGATTGGTGCCATCAAGTCCCTTCGGAAAATGTCATATAGATTACTTGAAAAATAGATCGATAGATAGATTAAAAAAATCTTGGCTGCTAGGTGATCAAATAATCAAATTGGAATAGTTTTGAACTTGATTGGCTGTATGAAATTTGAGTAATTTATATAAAACCCTTCAATATTTTTTATCGCTTAATGTGGCTCTCAGTATTGATTACGTGGTCGTCGATAGCAGCTTTGTTTATTGTCTGCAGCTCGATCAGTTCAAAATTGTGGGAATGAAGAACACGATTGGTATTGACTTTCCCAATGGAAGCGTGAAGCCCACCATGGGTGAAATTGTCAGTTTTGTGAAGACACTCGATGTGAACCTCATTGAGATGGAGGTAACGAACCGAATCGCGGAGGAGAAGGTGGTTTTTACTTAGTTAAAGTCGGTAAATTCAATGCATGCAAAAGCACAGCGGTGGCAGTACTTACGCTAGTGTGGACAAAAACGACAAGGTAACGAAAGAAGAGGTGGAGGTGCTTGAGCAGAAAGTAGTGGAAATGAACGTGACGACCACGGTGCTGAGTTGTTTCAATTTTTCGGGAAACATCTATTTTTTATACTTTGTACTAAAGTTAGACCACATCACCCCGGACAATTTGCATTATTTTCTGGGGAATATTGAAAAATACAAATTACACGGAGAAACTCGTAAGAAATCCACTAGTAAATTAGAAGAAACATTCGGAGCGAAATTATCGAAGGAAATACGAAAACACTTCCGAGAGTGCTAGGGAAAAAAAAATCGTTCTAATATTCGTGAACGGCAGACGTGCTATATAGTCACGGTGAGCGTCTAGTATGATATGTACAATGTGATCTATAGTTCACAGCTGAGAAGTTCCAGACCAAATAGCGAAAAGTAAACAAATTTGAGATTTTACCTCTCACAATTTCATTAAACTTCGCATAATTGTTCGCTAAAAGCAATGAACCAAGTTTGTGCTTGAATCGGCCATTTTGATATTTTTCAATAAACCACAGCAAGAAACCTTATCGATATGACGTCTAAGACAAAGTTGTTGAAAACTGGATTGCTTTTTCAGAAAAAATAATACAATAAACAATCATTGACTCTCGTAAAACAATAAAAAAAAATAAACTGAATAACTTCAATACCAAAGAAAGTACATTCCAAATTCAAATTCAAAATCATATATCAAAACTTACATTTATTTGAAAGCATTTAAAAAATCCTGACATTTCAGAAATAGACACAGTGAACAATGGTCCAGAAATGCAATCTAGCGCAACAAAATTCATGACTCCTAAACAAGTAATTTTATATCGTCGGCAACGTTTTTTTAAATGATAATTGCAATATTTTTGCATAAAAAAATAATTATTCTAAGCTTGTGCTTAACGGCCATTCAACATAAAACCTTTTAATAATTTATTTTTTGGAAAGTTGCTGTTTTCTCCAAAGTTTTCTATTAGTCAAAAACATAAAACTCTTATGAAAACGTCAAAATCGCAACGTCCTTGGTTTGCAAGATATTGATTTTTTTTTATCTACAGTTAAATATGTGTTTCGTCATGAAAAGCACTACTTCATGAAACCCTAATTCAACAAAACTTATATTGGATGTATGTAGAAGACATTTTAGGTAGAGACTCCTTGTAACATTTGATCGGTGAACAATTTTGTGCGATACAAGTTACGCTCCTCTACTCGAGCTTTATCTAATTCGATATTTTCCATAGCTCGATGGAAATCCAGGCTACTTTGACCACACTATTCATAAAAACATTCTAAAATTTACCTCCAAAACTCGATGTTCTTTCTAACTCGATGATCCTTTCAATGTTCAAGATAGAGATAGGGAAAATTGACCTTTGCGTACCCAACCTATTTCACCTCAAAATTTGATATTTTACGAAATTTCAAAACTTCTGGCGGAAAACTGAGTTTATGTTTAATGATTTAGAAAAAATACTTCCAAACCAATCGCACATGGACAAAAAAAAAATAGTTCAGATTACTCAAAATCGTTAAAACGTAGGTCACTCAAAGTTTGAGTAAATTTTACGATACTTCGTCGGGAAAACTTCTCGAATATGAGGAAAATTAAAAAAAAATATACACAGGTTAGAAGTGAACTAGTAGACAGACTAAAAACCAAATCATTTTTCGTCATATTCGAGATATTTTCCTAAGAAAATCGTCGGAAAATTTACTCATTCTATGAGTGTTCTACGTTTTTGCGAATTTGAGTAACCCGAACTCAAATATGAATAACTTTGACTCGTTCTCATTGGCCGTGCATGTTGAATTTGCTTAGAAAAGTATGTCAAGTGCTTGTTAAGATTGCAGGGGGTTGAGTCATATGGCAAAGTGATACAACCATTTTATTAAGTATAAGAAAAGTACGTTATGTAGGGGTGGATATTACTTAAAAGCAATCTGTTGCATTATGTAACATTTAAATGGCCTCTAGAAATTGCTTCATTTAGACCGGAACAAATCACAAGTTTTTATTTTGTCACTCGATGCTCGCACGAATCGAAAGGGGGAGGGAATAAAAAAAAAACAAACAAAAAAAAACATTCAAAATTCATTTAACTTCACATTTATATTTCAATCGTTTACATTACCTCTTACTTCGCTTTAGTCTTATACTTCTTTGAAGCCGTTAACACTGCATAACAGAAGCCACAAATGTTGATTTTTTATGTTGAACAGTAACTTTCAAAGGACGGTATCAAAATCCAAGCAGAAAAGGAGCATATTTCTAAAAATATACTTTTCGAATTACAAACCCGGTTCAACCTTCACGTATGGATTCAGCAAGGTCCATTCAATAAAATTCAAGCTTATTTTTGAAAGATATGAACCGAAATGCAATTTGGCAGAACCGAAAAACTTAATTTCTATGAAAATACGTATGGATTCAGCAATTCTATAAAAATCCACGGCTATTTTTAATGGAAGGAGCTGAAATCCAGCTTGGTTGAACAGGAAATCCAAACTTCCATCAAAATGCGTATTTTTGTGAATTTAAAATCTTAAAATTAAAAAAAATCAACCCTGACTTATGGATTCAGCAAGGTCCATTCTAAAAAATTCAAGTCTATTTTTCAAATATCAGAGCTGAAATTCAACTACTTTTGTGAATTTCAACTCGGTTTTCTCAAAAATTCAGAAATTCTATCGTCACATTTGGATTCAGCAAGTTCTATTCCATAAAATACAAGCCTATTTTTCAAAGATAGGAGTTTAAATTCAGTTCGGCAAAACGTAAAAATCAATTTTCTATGAAAATACCTACTTACTGGTCTTTCACGTAGGGATTCAGAAAATTCCGTTCTATAAAATCCAAGCACAAATTTCAAACAATAGAACAAAAATCCAACCTGGCTTCAAAAAATCTACCATCACGTATGAACTCACAAAGGTCTATTCTATAAAATCCAAGCGTGTTTTTCAAAGGACGGAGCCAAAATCCAACTTGGCTGATCAAGAAACCCAAATTTATAAAAAAAATAAGTACTTTTGTGGATATAAACCCACTTTTATCAACAATTGTGCTTGCTTAAAAAAATCTACCATTCCATGAATACACGAAGGTCCATACTTTAAAATCTCAGCCTAATTTTCAAAGGATGTGATTCTCACAAGAACGAGGAAGGGGTCTAGGGGAGCGGAATCTACGTTAAAAGTTAATAAAATCACTTCAGGAAAGCTCAGATTAACATTAAATATAATTTAATCACTCAATAGAAAAGTTTGGACTTCCCAAGAAAGGTATTGAACCACTTCAGAAAAGGTTGGACTCCGTTTGGAAAATTTAATCTAAAAAAGTGTCGGTTCACTTCGGGAAACTCTACACCAGAAATAAATTGAGGTTTGTTCCGGCCTTATTGAACATTACACGATATTAAAATGATAGCGATAAATGATTACTTTTATTACTTGTAGTTACTACTCTGATACATATTTGAATGTACACGCATTGTAGTCATGTAACTTTTTGTTTATGTATTTGAAGAAAATGTATTTTGAATATACGTATAATCCCGCACAACTTGAACTTGTAAGAGGTCAAATATCAACGTGTTGTTAATAATAGTCACTTATTCACCTTTATTTAAATCCGATCCGAATGATTCATTCCATATGAATATGACAATCGCTGCATCACACACAAGTTCTAATTTCAACAAATTCAACATGCATTTTACCGAAAAGGTGCTGCGGATTTTTCATCGGCGTGCCATAAATTTATTCGGCGGCGTGAAAGATTTTACTGCGGAGGCGCACTGGCTCAATTTCATCGGTGGCGGCGGCGTATGAAAATCGTCAGTGGAGGCAGCGTGGCGTGGCAACGCTCAGGTCTACATAAATTCGGCAATCGACAAAATTGTTAAAAAACGACCAAAAATATCCATTAGTATCGTCCCAATGACGCTTTCATCTGGATAAAATTGATAAATAGCAGATTTTTAGCGATGGGCGCACTCCATAGGATCCATAGACCAACATAAGAGCCATTTCCCTTATCATCCAACATTGCAGCAAAAAAAAAAAAAATTACAGAACGAGCAACTTTCAAAGAAGTCATAACAAATCAGTTTCAGAATATTTACATCAGCTTTTGGCCTTTCAACCTTTTGTCCCTCCGACATTTTGTCCTTCTGACCTTCTGTCTTTCGACCTTCTGTCTTTCGACTTTCTGTCTTTCAACCTTCTGTCTTCCGATTTTCTTTCTTTCGACCTTCTGTATTTCGACTTTCTGTCTTTCGACCTTCTGTATTTTGACCTTCTGTTTTCCGACTTTCTGTCTTTCGACCTTCTGTCTTTCGACCTTCTGTCTTTCGACCTTCTGTCTTTCGACCTTCTGTCTTTCGACCTTCTGTCTTTCGACCCTCTGTCTTTCGACCTTCTGTCTTTCGACCATCTGTCTTTCGACTTTCTGTCTTTCAACCTTCTGTCTTCCGATTTTCTTTCTTTCGACCTTCTGTCTTTCGACATTCTGTCTTTCGACCTTCTGTCTTTCGACCTTCTGTCTTTCGACCTTCTGTCTTTCGACCTTCTGTCTTTCGACCTTCTGTCTTTCGACCTTCTGTCTTTCGACCTTCTGTCTTTCGACCTTCTGTCTTTCGACCTTCTGTCTTTCGACCTTCTGTCTTTCGACCTTCTGTCTTTCGACCTTCTGTTTTTCGATCTTCTGTCTTTCGACCTTCTGTCTTTCGACCTTCTGTATTTCGACCTTCTGTCTTTCGACCTTCTGTCTTTCGATATTCTGTCTTTCGACCTTCTGTCTTTCGACCTTCTGTTTTTCGACCTTCTGTCTTTCGACCTTCTGTCTTTCGACCTTCTGTCTTTCGACCTTCTGTCTTTCGACCTTCTGTCTTTCGACCTTCTGTCTTTCGACCTTCTGTTTTTCGACCTTCTGTTTTTCGACCTTCTGTCTTTCGACCTTCTGTCTTTCGACCTTCTGTCTTTCGACCTTCTGTTTTTCGACCTTCTGTCTTTCGACCTTCTGTCTTTCGACCTTCTGTCTTTCGACCTTCTGTCTTTCGAACTTCTGTCTTTCGACCTTCTGTATTTCGACCTTCTGTCTTTCACCCTTCTGTCTTTCGACCTTCTGTCTTTCAACCTTCTGTCTTTTGACCTGCTGTCTTCCGATGTTCTGTCATTCGACCTTCTGTCTTTCAACCTTCTGTCTTTCAACCTTCTGTCTTTCGACCTTCTGTCTTTCGACCTTCTGTCTTTCGACCTTCTGTCTTTCGACCTTCTGTCTTTCGACCTTCTTTCTTTCGACCTTCTTTTTTTTGACCTTCTGTCTTTCGACCTTCTGTCTTTCAACCTTCTGTCTTGCGACCTTCTGTTTCCCGATTTTCTGTCTTTCGATCTTCTGTCTTTCGACCTTCTGTCTTTCGACCTTCTGTCTTTCGACCTTCTGTCTTTCGACCTTCTGTCTTTCGACCCTCTGTCTTTCGACCTTCTGTCTTTCGACCTTCTGTCTTTCGACCATCTGTCTTTCGACTTTCTGTCTTTCAACCTTCTGTCTTCCGATTTTCTTTCTTTCGACCTTCTGTCTTTCGACCTTCTGTCTTTCGACCTTCTGTCTTTCGACCTTCTGTCTTTCGACCTTCTGTCTTTCGACCTTCTGTCTTTCGACCTTCTGTCTTTCGACCTTCTGTCTTTCGACCTTCTGTCTTTCGACCTTCTGTCTTTCGACCTTCTGTCTTTCGACCTTCTGTCTTTCGACCTTCTGTCTTTCGACCTTCTGTCTTTCGACCTTCTGTCTTTCGACCTTCTGTCTTTCGACCTTCTGTCTTTCGACCTTCTGTCTTTCGACCTTCTGTCTTTCGACCTTCTGTCTTTCGACCTTCTGTCTTTCGACCTTCTGTCTTTCGACCTTCTGTCTTTCGACCTTCTGTCTTTCGACCTTCTGTCTTTCGACCTTCTGTCTTTCGACCTTCTGTCTTTCGACCTTCTGTCTTTCGACCTTCTGTCTTTCAACCTTCTGTCTTCCGATTTTCTTTCTTTCGACCTTCTGTATTTCGACTTTCTGTCTTTCGACCTTCTGTATTTTGACCTTCTGTTTTCCGACTTTCTGTCTTTCGACCTTCTGTCTTTCGACCTTCTGTCTTTCGACCTTCTGTCTTTCGACCTTCTGTCTTTCGACCTTCTGTCTTTCGACTTTCTGTCTTTCGGCCTTCTGTCTTTCGACCTTCTGTCTTTCGAACTTCTGTCTTTCGACCTTCTGTCTTTCAACCTTCTGTCTTTCAACCTTCTGTCTTTCGACCTTCTGTCTTTCGACCTTCTTTCTTTCGACCTTCTGTCTTTCGATCTTCTGTCTTTCGACATTCTGTCTTTCGACCTTCTGTCTTTCGATCTTCTGTCTTTCGAGCTTCTGTCGTTCGACCTTCTGTCTTTCGACCTTCTGTCTTTCGACCTTCTGTTTTTCGACATTCTGTCTTTCAACCTTCTGTCTTTCGACCTTCTGTCTTTCAACCTTCTGTATTTCGACCTTCTGTCTTTCGACCTGCTGTCTTCCGATGTTCTGTCTTTCGACCTTCTTTCTTTCAACCTTCTGTCTTTTG
Source organism: Ochlerotatus camptorhynchus (assembly GCF_037179485.1). Classification (NCBI taxonomy): domain Eukaryota; kingdom Metazoa; phylum Arthropoda; class Insecta; order Diptera; family Culicidae; genus Ochlerotatus; species Ochlerotatus camptorhynchus. The sequence goes on along the minus strand of NW_027040855.1, from coordinate 4,007,419 downwards.
ACCTTCTGTCTTTCGAGCTTCTGTCTTTCAACCTTCTGTCTTTTGATCTTCTGTCTTTGACCTTCTTTCTTTCAACCTTCTGTCTTTTGACCTTCTGTCTTTCCAGCTTCTGTCTTTTGACCTTCTGTCTTTCGACTTTCTGTCTTTCGACTTTCTTTCTTTCGACCTTCTGTCTTTCGACCTTCTGTCTTTCGACATTCTGTCTTTCGACCTTCTGTCTTTCGATCTTCTGTCTTTCGACCTTCTGTCTTTCGACCTTCTGTCTTTCGACCTTCTGTCTTGCGACCTTCTGTCTTGCGACCTTCTGTTTTTCGATATTCTGTCTTTCGACCTTCTGTCTTTCGACCTTCTGTCTTTCAACCTTCTGTATTTCAACCTTCTGTCTTTTGACCTGCTGTCTTCCGATGTTCTGTCATTCGACCTTCTGTCTTTCAACCTTCTGTCTTTCGACCTTCTGTCTTTCGACCTTCTGTCTTTCGACCTTCTTTCTTTCGACCTTCTTTTTTTTGACCTTCTGTCTTTCGACCTTCTGTCTTTCAACCTTCTGTCTTGCGACCTTCTGTTTCCCGATTTTCTGTCTTTCGATCTTCTGTCTTTCGATCTTCTGTCTTTCGACCTTCTGTATTTTGACTTTCTGTCTCCTTCTGTTTTTCAACCTTCTGTTTTTTGACCTTCTGTCTTTCGACCTTCTATCTTTCAAAATTTTGTACCTAAACCTTAGTATGGTAATTTTAAGAGAGTGGTTTTTTCACCTAATGTCACAAATCTAGGGGTTGGCCCGTAGGAAAAAATTACAAAAAATTTTCCCCTTATAAATGTGGGCCAGTGTAATATAATAATGATTATTCATGAATTTGAAAAATGTAAACCCACTACCTGGATCATCAGAAACCTATTATATGGAGTCAATATAGCTATATATTTGTTTTCATTGCCACTCTAAACAACAATATCCGATTAAATTTAACGATGGTCATATGATTCTATGGCTAATGTTTTGAGTGCTTGAGTGTTTTGGTCATATTTCATGAAGATATGATTTGATATTTCACTTGTCATAACCATGAGAGACAAATTCTTTTCGACCGCATGGAACAAAAATTCGTAAAACTCAGAGCCGTTTCTACAGTGTTATTGTTTTGTTAGTGATATTTTGTCGAGTAGATGTGATTTGATATGTCACTTGATATAGTTATGAAAGATATCATATTTAGCAATATGCAACCATAATCCGGAATATACATATGGTGTCCATATGATTCTATGGTTGTTGTTTTGAGTGCCATTGGTCATATTCCATCGAGTAGATGTGATTTTATGTGTCGCATGATATGGTTTTGACAGATATCTAATTTGTCCATGTGGAACTGTAATCTTGAATATCTAGAACCGATTCCACGGAGGTCATATGGCTCGATTATTGTCGTTTTGAGTGTCATTGGTCATAGTTCATCGTGTAGATGTGATTTTATGTGTCGCTTGATTTGGTTATGAGACATATCAAATATGACCCTACGGAATCATAATCCAGATTGTCCGGAACCGATTCTACGGTGGCCATATGGCTATATGTATGCATGTCGTTTGGAGTGCCTTGTATCATATTTCGTCGAGTAGGTGTGATTTGATATGTCGCTTGATATGGTTCTGAGACAATCAAATATCGCCATACGGAATCATAATCCGGAATATCCAGAAGTGGTTCTACGGTGGCCATATGGCTCTATGGTTGCCGTTCTTAGTGCCATTGGCCATATTTCATCGAGAAGATGTGATTTGATATGTCGCTTGATATGTTTATGAGCGATATCAAATTTGTCATGTGGAACCATATTCTGGAATATCTAGAACCGATTCTATGGAGGCCATATGGCTCTAAAGTTGTCGTAGTTGTTGTTTTGAGTGCCGTTGGTCATATTTCATCGAGTAGATGTGATTTGATATGTTGCTTGATATGGATATGATAGTTAATAAATTTGACCAAATGGAACCATAATCTGGAACAGGCATGGGGTCTTATGATTGTTCTCTATGATTTCCGTAAAAATAAATATGTTATAGCAATGATAGATAAAATATAAGATTTAAAAAACACCCCCGTCCCCACACATTCATGAATATATAACAAATGGGATGTACCTGGGGGGAAGTACCATCCAACAGATGTAAGAACCACTCACCGAAATTATATTTACATTATATTAATCTAAACTTAATTGGATAAGGCTCCTCTTAGATACAAATTTTAGAAAATAAAAAGTTTGTCCCAGCCTTCCAGGGGTAATGGAAACCGTGAAATCCTTTGCACTTCCACGAGTAATCACTGGGACGTTGGATAATAAGGTAGGGATTGCAGCAGCATTCGTTTTGGTAAACGATAAACTGAATTGGTGTGCTAACAACGATCCTGTAAAAAGTAGGAGCTTGGAATTGAACCCACGGTCTTCTGCTCAGTTTGTTGTTATTATCGCGTAGGGGAGGAGGGGCATAGTGAATAGGTGGGGCATAGTGAGCATCCCACAGTTTGGCCCTGGATCTCAAGCTGCATGAAACAAATCAACTGGTAGTAGGTTCAATATCATTATGAGATTGATCCTACCACCAATAAATTTGTTCCGAACGGCCGGAAGTCCAAGCTGCTGTACGGGATGCTCACTATGCCCCTCTTACCCCTACTCCAACACAACACTTGCCAGCTCTCCACCACCTAAACTGGCCACATGGTTCGTGGACAGCACCTTATGTAATTACTACAAATCGTAACTTGTTCTGCACTGTTGATTAAAGATCCAGAATAAATTTACACTGTTCTTAAATTCCTGCAAATGTTCCATGCTTCAACTGAACATTTCTGCCGAGAAGTCCATTTGAAAGATTTGTTTGGACACATTTTGTGAACAGCAGGTTCAACAATATTCATTCCTGCACTCTGTGGCATTCTGTATTCCTCCAGATAGCGTTTTCAAAAGCTCTATACAATCATCAATTTTGCATTTTCGATTGACAAGTCAATACCCTGGTTGTCCTATACATATTCAAAGCACATCACAAACACACCAAATGCCTTACCTTAGTGCGGCTTTATCACATGCATCTGGTGTATCGACCGCTGGTAGATTGTCTGTGGCCAAGTCAACATTTTCCAACTCATCCCCTGTGAGCGTATCGGCACGGTGCACGACGGCGCTGGACGGCGGCGACCCGGACCCGGACCCGGCTGTTGGTTGCATACTCTCGAGCTCTCGACTGAGCTGGCTATTGACGAGCGCGAGTTCACTTTCCGACAGAGGCTGCTGCTGGGAAAAGTCCCCCTCTGGCTGTTGCTGCTGGTTCTGATAGTCACCGGTGTCAGAGTCAAGTAGCTCTTGTTGATGTTGAAGTTGCTGCTGCAGGATGTGCGTATTTTTCCGACTGTTGGTGCGTCTTACGATCGTCAGACTGCCTTGTTCTGAAAGCAAGGAAAAAAGGAAAAGAGGCAATTGTGAGCAAGGCGAGTCTAATTGCTTATGATGTTCGATGTAAGGGATGCAAGTGACGGTAATAGCGGCCAAAGGAAACAGGATAACACTTGAGCTATCAAATTTTCCGGCCACTTGGAGAATGACGGACGTCCTGGCCTGAGGGGCTCGCTTTGTGATTCGGAAAAACTTTTCATCTCGTATTGCCCTACATTCTCGTTTGCATCGGTGGCAGAATGGAGGAAAACAGGTTGTTTCTAGTAGGTATACTCTTGAAGCTGAAAGCTCCGTCAAAGTAGAGAGGTACTTGCAACTCTACTGCTTCTCGCAGACACAGACCTGAGGGTGTACAGCTCTTGATGTTCAAGTAAATGCAAGTGAATTTGCAAGTAAATTGAAATTATTCATGCGTAGTTGTATTTAATTAGATATCGCACCATTATCACCGTTTATGTGGGGCTTTGGGGTATGCAAAGGATGCAATCTTAAATTATAACTGAGTTGGTAAACTTAGTTTTGGTATCAGTAATCTTTAAACACCTGCAGAGTGGTTGCCGGCTTTTTCACTTGCGTTAGAAATTCATTCCAACTTAATTAACTCAAAGCACGGACGCGACGAATGTCTTCATCAAGGTGGCTTTAATCTATCTATCAAACCAAAGCAATCAAGTGCACAGCTTGTGTTGCAATTTCCCCGCTGTCTGTGGGGGGTTCTGCACTGTTCTGACAAAATTTTATTATAATTCCACTCGGCAGCTAAATGCCACCCAGCTAGCCAACCAACTGATGCACAGTGGGACATAAATGAGCAAGTTTCATCTCTGGGTAACTCACGTCGACTACGTTCTGAATCCAGAAACACCAGAAAAGCAAAAAAAATGTTTTGAGTAGATCTGTGGCAAACTCCAGCACAAAGTCTTGCTTTAGATTACGTTCCAGTTGAGAAAGTTGCAGTTCATTGGTGAAAGGGTTGCAAGTTGCTCATTTGAAATGCATTTTTTTTCTCCCTGTAGTAAATATGTACAGGCTGCTGACGAGCGCAAAATCCTTCCCGAATGAATTGAAGAAGCAGCTTGAGTGAAGATATACAGTGTATCTCAAAATTGATCGTACAGCAGTACTTAAATTTTAGAAAAACGGCTTTAAAAGCACAAGTTAAAAATATACGTCTCTGAATTTTTGACAGCTGATTCAGCATACATTTATCAATTATTGGCTCAGTATTGGGCATATTTGGTTGAGTTTACAAAAAGTTAGAGCAATTATAATCTTGAAATTTTCTTGAAATAAAATGGATATAACTTTTTGAAATTTTGCTCATTTTTAGTCGTAATAAAGATCATTCATCTACCACTAATTTTACTAAAATTCGTCCACTAGGTAAAAATCTAACTTCATACGCTCCTCAAATAAAGTCCAACATAATAGCCATAAATCAATAAACATCGGTTAAATCACCAGCCATGGTTTTAAAAAAAATCGCCTATTCACCATGTTAAAAAATAAATCTTCTAGGGTGTACGATCAATTTTGAGATACACTGTAGGTAGTTAGTTATATAGCATCACTTTCCATTTAAACTGGATGCGGAAGCGAGTTTCATTTTGTTTGATGCCCGGTCTGTGTTGTTGGTGCATTGTATACTAGTGAGCTTCACTTTTCCGGCTCTTGTCATAGTTGAAGTGAAAAATGAGAACCATGATGAAAATGTACTGTGTTACGCAGCCCGAGTTATGTTTGGAGAAATGTGGAAAAGAGGATGCTGTGAAAAATATGCATAACAATATTAATGGCAGTAATGAGGATGCATTTTGTAGTATTGTTCTTTAAATGTTTTGGTTTTTTTTTTAAATTCGTGTTGTTCACTCACTTTTGCCATATATAGTTGAACCAATTTAAGTGCTTTTAGTTCTTACCCGACTTCCATAAAGAAAACATGGTATTTTATTCCAGTGTAGCGCCATCACGCCATCATGGATCATCAGGCCAAAGCCATTAGACTGAATGCGAAATTAGGTTGAATTTTGAAAAGTGAAAGATTGGCCTTAGTATTTATTGGAACATATAACGTTGAGAATTTTTCAAGACCAAACTTAACAACATATTAAACTTAAATTTATCAATTTTTTTTAAATTGTACTCTGTTTGGTAAAAATTAAATTTTTTGGACTTCTGACCAGTGCTGATAAAAATCATTTCGACAGTGAGCATTCATAAGGGCGAATACGCGATGATCGATTCTCTTCATCGATTTTCTCTTTGCATTGCTACAGCTAGGCGAAACAATTTTCTAGAATTTGTTCAATGCAGAGTAGTAACAGGTTGTATTGTTTCTACCGCAGTTTAACAGCTTGTACATCAGTTTTACTCAACACAAAAAAAAAACAACCATAAACAAACAACAATATCCATCGCTTAAAACACGCAGTGCACTCAATTTTTCAATTTTCCTATCGCAAAAATAAACAATTAATAACGCCATTAACGTAAACATTGATTCCGGCATCACTGCGAGCCAGATTGATGCGATCACTTTGTCCTTTTTATTCCACGATTGCTACTGTCAAATCGGTCAATCAGAAACTGAATCGGATTTGACAGAAAATTGGCTCGAAATTGCTACCCGATTGTCCCGTCCCAGGATCAAGGCAACCACTGTGTATCGAAGTCAACTTTTGTTTTTTTTTTTCCATTCGTGGCTAGATGTTCATTATGGCCTGTGTTGTTGTCAATAATTATATTAGTCTTCATCTTTTTTTCTTCCTTGATTTGTTTCCCGTCGATCTTGTTGTCCGTGCTGAGCACCATTGCTACCAACGCCAGGGGGGCAGCTTCCACACCTGGACCCTACCTATCGACCCTCATGAACCGGGGACCAACGCCTTTATTTCCCTTCCCTGTTATGCCTCAGAACATCCCGGTGGCGTCGACTGGGATTGAACCCAGGCCTGCTGGGGTGAGAGATAATCACGCTTACCACTACATCACTGGCGCCACTATTCGTCTTCATCTTGGTGGAGATGATTTTGAGAATCAAATGCAAAATGATTATTTTCATTTTAAACAAATATAGCGCGTAAGAACGTGTCATGTTGGTTTTTACACAGAAATTGATGGAAAATTATTGCCCCTCGCTGGTTTTAGGAGGGGGTCGACAGTATTCAAAATAATCATTATGTCCAAAATTAATTTGATTACTTTGCTTTTGAGGATTGCTTCTGATTTTGACAATTTTGGGTTGGATAATCAAGCACTGGTGAATATAAACAAACGTATATTCTCGCGTAACACGAGAAAAGGGCCTATCCTCGTTGATCGATTCTCTTCATCGACTTTCTCTTCGGTTTACCACGGCAAAATACAAAAATTATCGCTATGCTCGCAGCACAGTTCTACAGAAGATGATATTAGCTTGTACCTGAACCAACACACTCGATGGAAAATGCATTTTCCGTCGCGTTATTCGCGAAAGAGAAAATCTATGAAGAGAATCGATCTTGTGTTACGCGAGTATTCATTGATGAAAATTGAACTCATTTGTTCATTTCGCTCGTACGTGACAGCGAAGATTTTCAAAACACACGCAATTCATCTACACTGGTTTGAAGTGCAACTCCTTGCGTGTGAAAGTAAATGATTAAAACAGACACTTCTTCTGACTCTGTTTATTTTTGTTATTTGGTCTCATTCAAAGTTTAGGATCCCAACTTGAAGCTTTTCAAAATTCGGGGACTAAGATAAATTTTAAGAGCATGGATGGAGAACATGTTTTGATTATTTTTATAGATATATAAATTCCAATCATTAAATATCCCAAGTAGCTAACAAGCCCGCTAATTCTCCTTTTTGCAATATAAGGCTAATATGCGGCTAATGTTCCTTTCACTCAACACGTGGATTCAGTGGGGCTAGGTAAAATGAAGTTAAAGAAGAAAACTCAATTTTGAGTAATCTTGATGAAGAATCCATTGAGTAAAAATTACCTAACGATCAATCGAATGGAATAGGTGAAAAATACCCAACGTACCAGCATCCAACTGGTTTTCGTTGCAACTTTTTTTGTCACTATCCCCTACGGATACCATACACTAACGATATCATAGATGGTACGACCATACCGCATAGAGTTGGGATGATATCCTGAATTGGTGGTTAGGCGTTTCTTATGTTTATGCGGGATATGTACCAAACACTAACGAAGACTAATGCGATGACTAATTGAGCAGGAACGGAGGAGATGGAGCACAAACAAATGACAGCGTCGATGGCTATGATTTTCATCCAAAATTAAGTTAAAAGTATCCAACGGTGAAAACATAACGGTTGAGTTCTTTTAACTGAAAATTGAGTTATATTTTACTTTGAATCGCAGCGTTTTTTAGCTAAACGGAATGTATCGATAAATATTTCAGGATATTCTTCGTAAATTACTTTACGCAATACAATTTCCTAACATGTACATTTTGAACAACTACGGAAAGCACTAATTCAATCAATAATGACAAATACATACTACGTTTTGAGCTAAACGATGATTAACAGAAAATTACTTTAAATTTGAGTTCATCTATTATTACTCAATAGATGAATAAATTTGACCCATCACCGCTTTTCTGATTCACTCAACGGTAGACCTCAAATGATAGAACCCAAAGGTGAGTTTTTTTAAACTTAAATGTCAGTATTTTTTCCTACCGTGTAGCATGCCCTATGTTAGCCGTGTATCAGCCTTATATTGCAAAAAGGTGAATTAGCGGGCTTAGTGGTTACTTGGGATTTTAGAACCTCGAAAAACTAGTGGGAATGTTTTGGCGAGAATTGCAAACCTAGCAAGCATCACTAACATCTTTCGGATGTTACCGTAGTGAAGATGAGTAGTCTAAGGTGATCTCACTCGAGTAAACGTCAATTTCAGCCAATATTTTCTGAGTTCCTCATTCCAGATTTGTATACAACGATTTCTAGGAATTAGATTACATAACTTCACTTCGTTAGTTTGTAGAAAAAACGAGTTGTCAACAGCGGGGGAGAAAAATCTGAGAACTGGTACTCAGTCGTTTGTTTACATCATTTGGCACTCAGCGATTTGTTTGAAATAGCACGTGGTCAGTAAAGGCAATCCTTTAGAATCGCTTGCATCGTGTTTTATCGAATCGTTTGTGAAATCATCATCTTCAGTACCGTAAAACGGGGTATCTTCGATAATGCTGGTAACTTTGATAGTATAATATAACGATTAAATTTACTAGCTGCGCTTTTTCTAAATTAGAAATATTGGTTCCACGTTGTAGCTTAGGGTATTTCCGTTAATATCGTATAAAGTTTTTATTTAGTATGTGTTACATATTTTACAAACATATTAAAAACAATTTTCGTATTTTTCGCCTGTTTGAAATGTAATTCCGATATAGGCATAACAAATTCAATGTTGTAATCTTATTGCCTATGATGTTTTCTGATTATATACTCATTCAAAGTTTCATATTTAAAGAATTAAAATGTTTAAGTTTCACGCATTTTCTTCTACATTCATTGAGCATTATCAAAGTAATCCAAAATCAAAATACTGATGTTCGGTCACAAAGTTAAAAAATAGTGCAAATGCTTTAATTTATGTTTAACAAATTACTAACGAAGTAACTCTTGGATCTTCAGTACTTGTTTTAAAAATATAAAATTCGAAAAATATTCATTGCTGCAAAAATTATTTCGATTATACTTTAAAAAAATATCAATGTTACCCCGTTTTACGGTACTTGAAATATTGGTCCCAGAACCAAAAAAAAAAAAATACACCACGAGCATAATATGGGTTTCTTTTATGTTGCTAGAAATGTGTTTAAACAAATCTCTGAAGAAATGGCTGAATGGCTGTGACACCTTGGAGTACCGTAAAATGGGAGATGTTGATCACTTTTTGTATATGTGTATGTATGTATTAGGATGGGTCATCACGATCATTTTTTCAGAACAATGTTTTTTTGGTTCCATTTGGGGTCCCAAATAGCTATGCAAAATTTGGGGATGATTGGTTGTAACCCGGCTTTCTGCATTGCGTTTGAAATTTGTATGGAAGTTAGTATGAGCAAACCTACTTTTTTGCATCTTTATTACTAGTGACCATAATTTTGCACAAACCACGCATCTAAATACGGTAAATTATAGCCCAGAAAGTGTCTAACAACTTTGGTTGAAGGATGTATTGTTCTTGAATGCCCCTAGAAAAAGTTATAACTGTTCTAAGATCAATGTTTCGAATTAAATGCCAAAAATCCTTTTTTCTGCCAACACTGCCGGTGTACCAATGAAAGTCACACTCCAAACTGAAATAACTTCGGAGTTTCTTATTGTATCGATTTGGTATGTTCAGATGAATTATTCAAAACCAATTTTTCAATCTCATAGGCATATTAAGATAATATCATATAAATGGAAGTAAAGTTTCAAAATGCAATAACTTCGGTGTTTCTGATCTTGTCAAGTTGGTGTGTTCAGATGTATTCAAAAACATGTGCTACATTTAATAGACGTAGTTAGATATGGGGGGAGGGGGCTTACGGTATCCTTTCCGCCCCTTACTTATATCAATGAAAGTAAACATAAAGACCAAAATAACTTCGGAGTTTCCCATCGCTCGAGTTGTTTTGATGGGTTATTCAAAAAACAGTTGCTCAATCTCATAAGAGCATTTTGAAAGCGAGTACCCCCATTCCCTTCCCTACTCTTTTGGTGCAATATAAAATGTCTGATATATTCACACAAATGTCATTGGATTGTAATGACTATATTTCATTTTCAATATATTCTACGATTTCTCAAGGTACTCTTTTCGATGCTGTTCTATCCCCTGAAGCAAATATTGCTGTTGAATTAGGTCTCGGGTGAATTTCTTGATAAGTCAGAAATTAGTTTCACACCTCATTCAGACAACCATCAAGGAAGCAACTCGTTGTATCGCATTGAAATAATTTGTATCATTACTCCACTCCGGTTTTTGCACTTGGGAGCCCAACTGAAACGTAGCCCACTTAAAGTTAGCCCAACGAGAAAAATTCGACTGTACCTGTGTCTGAGACAAAACTGGTGAAGACAGTTTCCGTTTTCTACTGTTTTTGGTTTTTGACGTAAGACTACTTCTGTTTTTTTTTCTATATGCGGGCTTTATATAGAAATAATATAGCAGTTGGACTAATAATTCAAACAACATCAAACAATCTCCCCCCCCCCCGTTCTCTAACTACGCTTATGAGATTGAGCAAATATTTTTGAAGAATTCATCCTGAACATACCAAATCGATAAGATAAGAAACTCCGAAGTTATTTCATTTTGAGATTTTACTTCTATTGATATGAGAGAGGGGGCGGGGTATATTATCCCCCCCCCCCCTCCAACTACACATACGATATAGAACAATTGTATTTGAATAATTCATCTGAACATACCAAATCGGCAAGATAAGAAACTCCGAAAATATTTCAGTTTGGAATCTGACTCCCATTATTGGGGCCATTGGTACAGCGGCAGTGTTGGCCGAAAAATTGATTTTTGGTATTTAATTCTAACCATAAATATTTAATATAATATAACATACTTTGTTGCAAAATTGTGGTCTCTAGGGATAAAAATGCAAAAAGATGGTTTTCCCATACTAATTTCCATGCAAATTTTAAACGCAATGTGGAAAGCCGAGTTACAACCAATCGTCCCCAAATTTTGCATAGTTGTTTGGGACTCCAAATGGAACCAAAAAAGGGTTGTTCTCGATTGCTGAGGTAAAGTTTGCGTTTTTCCATATAACGATGACCCACTCTAGTATATATGCAGCAATTCCATAGAAAAAAGTTATAGTGGGTCTCAGAATTTCATGAAAATTGGTATAGTTCTTCCTTATCAAAAAATATTAGACTCGTATTTTTTTATTGCGCCATTAGGGTGACCATTTCCGTGTTAGGGTGGTCCAAAAAATCATTTTTTTTCAAAATGTCTTTTTTCAAAAATTTATAACTTCTGAACCTCTCGACCGATTTTTACGATTGACCCTTCAAATGAAAGATGTTTTAATGTAGTTTTAAGAAAAATTATGAAACACTCAAAGATATTTGATTTTGTATGAAAAAAATATGTTACAAATGCTTTTTCTTGATTTTCACTGCGAGGGTTTTCAACAACTTCTTATTTTAGTATTTTTAATTGAAAGATCATTTAATTTTACATATCGTATCAAAAAATTAGCGATGTCGCAGAAGCAGTTTTGGAGAAACAATTTTTTTAAAATAAAAAATTATTGTTCCGCAATATATGCACCACACGTGCATGGAAACGATGAAGACGCAAGGTAGTTCACAATGCGTCTCCATCGAGTCACAGCAGCTGTGACTAATGAAATCTATGAGTAACTTACAAGCTGGGTGCAACATTCAGTTCAACCTGCGGGCCGTCCATAAACCACGTAGACCAAGTTTTAAACATTGCAGATCCTACCTTTCCCTTCGTATACTCAAATTTTAAAGCGTTTCGTTTCAATACTCCTCCCATAGGGCCTTTTCCATGACAAGTTGCGAAAAAATGTCACACGGCAGCAAAGGCAAAATTTTTTTGCATGTTGCATCAGTACCTAAGAGTCCAAGCTGTACCTCATAGGTATATCACTCGTTCGTAGGCAATGACTTTTACATAAGCTCCAGCCCAATAGGCTTCGCGGTGTTAGTGACATTTGGAAATGTTTGGTGGTGTTTGTATTTATTCGCAATATTCATCTATTTACCTGAAACAGCTGTTTGAAGTGACGTCATTGCTTACGAACAGGTGATATATCTATGAGTTACAGCTTAGACTCGTAGGTATATCGTAGGTATACCGTACGTACGTAGGTACGATATAATGCTTCACATAAAACAACGAATGTTATGAAAGAAATGATCAGTTAGAAATCAAAGTTTCCTACTAGAACAGTTGAATTGAAGAATATCTAAAAATGAAACGTAAGTGTTCAATGTGTGATGTTTGGATGTTGAGTTCATGTGCCAGAAAAATCACCAATAAATTGTACGATTATGCAGTGGAAAAAAAGATTAAAATAGATGAGAGTAGCTCCTTTATTTGTCAACGATGCTACCACAAACTATATGAACCCAATGATGCCGTGACCGAAGAAGCCGTTACAGGACCATCCAGAATCGCTGCTACAGGTACGTTATTTGAAAATTCATGTGATTCTTCTTTAAATTTCAATTATTTTCGTCTAACTACTAACTTAAACTCTTCTTTTTTGCAATCATTTTTCAGAGTCCATCGAAGCAACCAGCATTGAATCAATTTCCGTTGCGGGACCGTCCAGAATGGTTCCTTTTCCCTGCCAAGGTAAATAATAAAAAATAAATCATTTGTATGTTTTTTTTTTCTAATAATCAATCATTTTTTATATTTATTTTCAGAATCAGTGGAAACAACCAGTTCTGAATCGATCGTTACCACCTACAACGCACCTTTGTCGGACGAAAATGAATTCCTTATACAACTTAAGGATAAATATAAAGAAACAAGAGACAGCAATGAGCGATACAGGATTTTAACCACACTTCCCAAAAGTTGGTCTACATATAGAATTATGAAGGAGTTCAATGTTTCCCAACATATGGCCAACCAAGCAAAAGCACTGCAGCAAGAGAAAGGAATAATTTCGGTGCCTGTAAAGAGGTTAAGCAGAGCTTCATTAGGAGAACCAACGATAATGCTTGTTCGTGATTTTTACAATAGTGACGATATAAGTCGTGTTTGTCCGGGGAAAAGAGATTATTTAATATCTAAAAATGATGAAGGCGAAATCTACGTACAAAGAAGATTAGTTTTGTGTAACTTGCAGGAGGCGTACTCCATCTTTAAAAATACATATCCTGATATTAAAATAGGATTTTCCATGTTCGCCAGTAACCGTCCAAAACACTGCATTTTGGCAGGGACAAGTGGCACGCATACCGTATGCGTTTGTATATATCATCAGAACGTTAAACTTATTTTTAAAACACTACAAAGCAGACAATCACTCCCAGATGGTGTTGATTCCTATCACGATTTGTTTAAAAAAATAATTTGTCAAAATCCAAGTGAACAATGCTGGCTGCAGTGTTGCAAAAATTGTTCAGGAACGCAAATTTTGGCAACAGAACTAATGACTATTCTTAGTAACGGACATGTTGAATCAATACAATTCAAACAATGGCGTCAAGTAGAGAGATGCATTATGGACTTAGTTGAAATGGACACACAGGAATTTATTGATACTTTTTTAGAAAAATTATTCAATTTATTGCCGCATAACTTTATAGCTGAGCAACAGGCAAATTACATGAAACACGTCAAAAGCAATTTGAAAGCTACAGAATGCATCATAATCTGTGATTTTTCGGAGAATTATTCTTTCGTTGTGCAGGATGCAGTTCAAGGCTTTCATTGGGCGAACGCCCAATGTACTATTCACCCTTGTGCTATTTATTTTAAAGACGAAGAATCTAACGATTTGAAATTTACTAGTTTTATTGCAATTGCTGATTTCACTAAACATAATCATGTCGCAGTTCGTTTATTTCTTACGCATTGTCTAGCGTTCATAAAATGTAAATTGCCAAGCTTACAACAGATTTACTTTTTCTCAGATGGATCAGGAAGCCAATATAAAAATAAGATGACCACTTTTAATTTATGCAACATGCAAAAAGATTTTGGCATTGCTGCCGAGTGGAATTTTTTCGCAACTTGTCATGGAAAGGGCCCTTGTGATGCTTTGGGAGGAGTATTAAAACGAAACGCTGCGAAAGCGAGTTTGCAAGGCCACCATATAACAACGGCCCAAGAACTTTACTCATGGGCTATTTCTAAGCCAGATTCAAAAATACACTATCAGTTTTTTTCGGAATCCGATTACAATAAAATGGAAAGAAAATTGAAAAACCGTTATATACATGTGAACCAAATTTCGGGGACACAGTCATTCCATAGTTTTAAGCCTCAAAACGAAAAGTATATTATTGTCAAACGGTATTCATTTTCAACGGAAGAAAAATGTGTGAAATTGTAATTAAAGAAAATAAATGCTTGATGTTTTACTTATTTTTCTTCGCCTCGTCATTATTTGTAGCATTTAAGTACTTCTCCCAGAATTTTGATACCAAAATTAATAATGTCAAACTGGGGCCTGTTTTAATGTTCATTTTACTTTGATGCATTTTCGAAAAATTCAAAACCAGTTTTTTTCGACGCATTATTTCCGATTGCTAAAAGATGATATGTAAAATTAAATGATCTTTCAATTAAAAATACTAAAATAAGAAGTTGTTGAAGACCCTCGCAGTGAAAATCAAGAAAAAGCATTTGTAACATATTTTTTTCCTACAAAATCAAATATCTTTGAGTGTTTCATAATTTTTCTTAAAACTACATTAAAACATCTTTCATTTGAAGGGTCAATCGTAAAAATCGGTCGAGAGGTTCAGAAGTTATAAATATTTGAAAAAAAGACATTTTTGAAAAAAAAATGATTTTTTGGACCACCCTAACACGGAAATGGTCACCCTAATGGCGCAATAAAAAAATACGAGTCTAATATTTTTTGATAAGGAAGAACTATACCAATTTTCATGAAATTCTGAGACCCACTATAACTTTTTTCTATGGAATTGCTGTATGTATGTAAATAATTTCACTAATTGTTGCAGGGCACAGTCATTAGACAGTGGACTGGCCATCTTGCTTGACTTGATCAAGTACGATACTTGGTTGTATTAAATTTACCATTGGATAATGGGCCTAAAACGGAGGATGGACCCATAAATAGAGACACTTACTCGTGATCCATGGGAGCAAGAAGAATTTCCTTGCAATGATGAAAATGCTCCAATCCGATACACAACAAGCCATCATACGAGGGGATGTCCCAATGAGTGGGGCGAAGAGCCCACCTACAATTCACGAAATGTTAACAACAGTGATTTCAATTCCACTCTCCTCATCCTCGTTTCAAGGGGTCAGGTGCTGCGGTGAGGGTTGTAAATAATCTCCTTTGTAGAATTCGCGCTTTTTGTAAAGTAAAACAGTATACTATGTATGTGAAGGCAGACAAGGGCAACGCGGTCGTTATCATGGACATTATCTTCAGGAGACATCAACTGACGGTAGCCGGTGAGACGCTGGAAGAAGTGGATATGCTGGCGGCTGAGGCGATAGATACGATTGGTAACTGGATGTAAGGAGCGAAGCTGCAGATAGCCCACCACAAAACATAAGTGATGTTGGTCAGTACATGCAAAGCAGTGCAGCGGGCAGAAATCACCGTTGAAGAGCACATCATTGTTTCGAAGCGCGTGCTGAAGTATCTGGGAGTGATGATCGATGACCGGCTAAACTTTAACAGCCACATTGAATATGCTTGCGAGAAGGCGGCGAAGGTCATCATCGCAATAGCCAAAATCATGCCGAACAATTCTGGTCCTAGCAGCAGCAAGAGGCGTCTTCTGGCTAGTGTGTCCTCATCGACACTAAGGTACGGAGGTCCAGTCTGGATTGAAGCGCTGAAAACGAAGCTGAGCCAAAGAAAATTGAGCAATACGTTCCGGCTTATGGCCATGCGAGTAGTGAGTGCGTACAGAACCATTTCGATGGAGGCAGTATGCGTTATCGCCGGTATGATCCCAATCGGTATCACCTTGGTGGAGGACTACAAGTGCTATATGACGAGAGAAACCAGAGGAGTACGAAAAATGGTGAGAACGGTGCCGATGGCTAACTGGCAGCAGAGAACGGTAGATGGACACACAGGCTAATACCGATTCTTTCGACCTGGGTGAACAGGACGCATGGAGAAGTCAACTTCCACTTGACGCAGTTCTTGACTGGTCATGGCTGCTTCAGGAAGTACCTGCATCGGTTCGGACATACAACGTCACCCTTCTGTCCGGAGTGTGGGAATGTGGAAGAATCACCAGAGCACTCTCAAACGCTGACTTTGCATGATGAGGACATAGTTGAAGGAAGGAAAATTATAAAATCTTGCGTTACTTTCATGTCCTGCTGTATCATAGATGGATCAAATAAATTGCCATTACTGCTTTTGGGGACTGCACAAAATCCAAGAGCTCTTCCTAAAGACAAATCATTATTACCAGTGAACTATAATAGTTCCAAGAAGCTCCAACTTAACTGCTGGTTTTACTGCTTTAAAATCTGGATTGGACTCTCGGATGGACTTATCAATAGCTATTGATATTGTTCAACATTAATGAAATTTTCACTTCCATTGATACTAGCACCTGGTCCGGTACGGCAGTATCGATTGCATTCATTGGATTTTAATTTTTGAAATTCAAGCTAAGATTTCAGCGAAGCCCTTCTTTAATACTTTTACACTGGAAAGGTAGATATAAAAATATCGACTAGCTGCTTAGCGGTTTTATCAGAAGGTAAACATTGCCTTCATGAGCATGTGCTTGACGTTTAAGTTGTTATGCCATATTGGTTATGACGTTTGCACCATTTTTAGTTTGCACGTCATGCAGATTATCGGGGTTCAAATTAAAAAGTGTTCAGATTAAAAACTGGAAATGAGAAAACGGTGTTCAAAGATTTTACAAGTTTTCTGTTTTGACACTTATTTTGGAGGGATAAATTTAAAAATAAACGTACAATGTGATATAATGAATCTATGTTTACCAAAAAGTATTGGAAAAGTATCGTGAAATTTTTATTTCATGGCCAAAATCTGAGTGGGGCTGACTTGCGATTACATTTAAGGTCAATGAGATAAATAACCGCAAGTCAGTCACAATTCCATGACGATGCTGCTTTAGTTTAGCACATTATTGAACAGTTAATAGATATCGTGGTCCCATAAAACATTATTGAATGTTTCTGGATTTGTTCCGCTGGTTCCAGAGCACTGGCCGGAACATATTCCGGTGAGTATGGCTCTTCATCAGACCAGAGCTTTTCATAAACGTGCCAAAACCACCATGCGATAAATCAATTCACATGAGAATTCAAAAATAAGACCAGTAAAAGTCATGGTGAGTTACCAGCATCATGTTGGTCACACCCGGACATGTTCCGGGTATCCCCGAAGAAGTAGTAAATCCTTTTTTGATCAAAATCCATCTAGCGATACATACAATCACATGAGAATTCAAAGCCATATTCCATTCGATCCCGTCAAACTGAGTATCGTAAGAATTATATTGGCCACATCTGGTCATGTGCCAGATACCCTTGGGGAAGTGGACAACATCTGTCTTGAGACAAATCTCATGATGCGATGTGTTGTCTAACATTTCTAACATATGTTTTTTTTTTCTAATGGGACTGACTTGCGGTTACTTTTCGCCGTAGGACAATTTGACTTGGTATTGTTTTTCATTTTGCTTGAACGAACCACCTTTTTTCAATGGCACTTCTCAAAAAACATAGAAAGATATACTGAATAACGATGCTAACTCAAAATTGATAAAAATGCAGATGGGACTGACTTGCGATTACTGGCAGTACAGGTCTATTGATAGATTTAACCAAATTTATGCTTCAAGACACATTCAGTGAAAACTTTGCCACCTGTAGGAAAAAGGCTGTCAACTTTTCCGTCAACCCAACCTTCATCAGTTTAAAGTACACGCTATTAGATTTGATGATAATGATTACGATGAGAATAAGGTTGATGATCGTCATCACAATAAGTACTCACATCAGGAACCGCTATCGTGCAATGCAATGGATTAAATCGCATTTGTTGTGACTTCGGTGTGCTGAACAAAGTCTACTTTGTATGATGTTGCTCTTAATGTAGTTTATTGCATACACGCTAACTTGAAATTACCCATGTTTAGACCCATTTTGAGGAAAATCGGGGAAACTTATTTTTTTTTACCAGATACTCAATAAATGGGTATACATTTTACCCATCAACGAGTAAAGTCACTTTTCTACAAAATTGGTCTTTTTTACCCATTAAGGGGTACTTTCAAGTTAGCGTGAAGTCTGTAGCACAGAATGGAAAATGAAAATTGTGGTCCAGTGGGAAATGACAGCGAATGGAAGTTATCGCTTGATAGCAGCTGAGGGTCCTATGGCAACAGGCTTCCCGGTAGTAACGGATATTGCAGGTCGTATCGATTTTTGCCGCTGAAGTAATGACAATGCCGGAGCATTAGGCCGAACCGACCTACAGGTTTTGAATATACATGCGGATTTCGAAAATAGGTTGCATCTCCATCATATGGGTGGAAAATTCAAAATGATGGCTCGTCCCAGGCTCGTATAACCACCACGGGACCACAATGGGTCGCCCAATGGGTGCTGCAGTTGTTGTTTACTATTATACCTCCCACCCATACTCCATTAGAGCTTCTATTGACCGTGCGCGCACTTGTATCATCAAATGCATCCCATTCCACATAGAGGCAGACGGGAACAGTATGAGAATGAGAAAAACCACCGCCAGGCTCACACAGCGGGAGTTCATCAACTGAAGGTTAACGATCAATTATGGTGGGGCTTTGCGAGGAGGCAGAAAACAACTTGCTGCTTCATACCCGACCGGAACGCGTATAGTACGTATACCAGCAGGTTATACTGACGTCCGTGCAGCCTACCGATCGTCCTGGAGGACATTTCGCTAATTAATTGGTGATAAAGTTTTATTCCCGGATGCGTTGCAATGTCCATCGGAGGCAGGCAGTCTTGTATAATGGTAACGGTTATTGGAGGCAAGGAAATGTCATTTCTGGTTTTCTAGTTTTACGGAATGCGATGGCTTTTTGATGCGATATGCAGTATCCTATTGCGAAATGATGGGGATTATTTTACAAAGAGATCATTGCCAGCTTGCTCAGTTTATATCCTGGCACATTGGAGGCGACCAGCCCAAGGCTGAAAGCCTCCCTAATAAAGATAAATAATAATAATAATCCTGGCACATCTGCAGAGCAAATCCATGCCAACTGACGTACCGATTTTATTTTCCCCTCCCTGATTTCCGTGAAACTTTGCATAATTGTTCCCAAGGGGCAATGAACCCCGTTTGTTGAGGAATTTGAGCATTTTTCCCAAAATGGCTTATTCGATATTTTTCAATAAATAATAGCACAAAACCGGCTCATTTAATCGAAATGTCGTAGGAGACAAAGCTGCAGGAAACTGGATTATCTTGTTTGTCCCTTAAGTACTCATCCCCTAGGTAAAATGTCAAGATCACAGGTGTAAAAATGAAACTACAATGTGTAGAATCGGAACCTACCTAACCAATAATAACCAAAGGTTTTAGTAAAGTAAAGGAGAAAAATCTATTCAAATCCCTAATAAGGAAAAAATCCCAAAGGCTTGGTAGCCATCATAATGAAGTAATGAAATTGGGTTGTGATCTTGACCTTATTACCTAGGGGATGAGTACTTAAGAGGGTTAGATTTTTGATAAGTCTTTAGTGGGAATGACACTGATGAAGACTGCACATTGTAGTCGAAATACATATCTGTCAGGGATACCAAAATTATTTAAGTGGAATTAAATGGAAGATAACCTTTTTTGCTGTTTTATTGTTTGTGAGGTAGCCAACTTCCTTTCGAAGATCTTGTCTTGTATGCAGCTCCACTTAATAGCAAGATCAAATTGAGCTACCGATCTGAATTCACAAAATCGCTGTATGAAGGGCCAAAAACGAAGGGGTAGACCCGTAAGCAGAGGCACTTACGCGAAATTCACGGGAATTCAAGAATCTCCTTCCAACGATACGATCCAACAAATCGAATAACGCAATTCGCAATAATTATTAAGCTATCTTTTCAGAAAATAACGAAAATATTTTTTAGTCCACAAAATCGTTTCCTAGGCACAAATTACATAAATATTACGCGAAATTTTATACTCGGAGTTGCTTTTGGTCAATTTTAAAGCGTCCATTTTGTCCAATATAAAAACACGGTGTGTATATGGAGAAACTTTATAACAAAAAAATAAGCATCACTAAATCTTTCCCCGCTTGAAAATTTAACTTTTTACCTCTAATTTGGTACCTGTTTGGAAACAATTCACAGAGGGATTCCGAACAAAGGTTTTTTAAATTATGTTTTTACCACAACCATAAAGTAAGGAACAAACATATATGAGCAAGGAATCAAAAATATCTCCAAATGACAAAATGACAAGCGATCAACGAACCGAATAATAACGCTGTCAGAAGTGCAAAGCAATAATGATATAATCTTCTTCCTTCTTTTTCATGACAAGCAGCCCGTGCGAAACAGTGCACTCGGGGCGGTAGAAGGAAACGAGCAAATTGTTGGCAAGCTGCTTCACGAATAAAGCCGAACATGATACACGTGTGTTAATGGGAATTTTTTTGTTATGTCTTTTCTCGATTCATATCAAGCTATGTCCTTATCCGTGTATATGGCAACAAAGCAGGCAAGCAATATATCATTATCCTTCTACCACTCGGATCGAGCTATGTTACAGAGCGAGTTTGTCATGGTAGTCGTAGCAACCGTTTTGTCTGTATCGTTGGTTGCTTTATGTGTTTGGATTCGCTGTATATGAGTACAAGTGTTGTTGCTAGCTCAGAACCGTTCAAAGAGAGGTTTGCATAGAGCTTATAATACATTGAGAGGTCACAGTACTGAGCTTGATGTTCTACAATTGATTGCATACCTCTTAAAAATAAATAGCATATAATTCATATAACAAAAAATGAATTCCTCTTACAGCTTATTACCCAAATAATTTAGAGTTTGTTGTGTCCCTATGGACCATGGAGCACCTTCATTGAGGTCCGAATGTCCACTGGAGAGCCAGGATCAGAGAAAGGTTGTTTGCATAAGTCGTCTGGTTCATATTTTACTGGCATTGTAACTTTCACCTAGGTTTTATTTGTTGCACAGCAATTTGAGAAAGGAGCAAATCCACATGAATTTCCCGCTCACGTTCGTAATGTGGCTTTGAGAGCACATGAGGGTTTTATATGTCTACATTATATTATACTAAATATCAATTCGTTTATTTTAAAAGGTTCTATAGCGGGAGCAATAATCATGTTTGCCTCCCTTAGCTCAGTCGGTAAAGGCGCAGCTACAAAGCAAGACCATGCTGGAGGTGGCTGGGTTCAATTCCCGGTCCGGTCTAGGAATTTTTCGGGTTGGAAAATTTCTCGACTTCCCTGGGCATAAAAGTATAATTGGACTTGCCACACAATTATACCAATGCAAAAATGGTACAGGCATCGAAAGCTCTCAATTAATAACTGTGGAAGTGCATCTAGAACACTAAGTTGAGAGCACGCAATAAGCTAAATATGCGATATGCAATAAGCTTGAAATGCGAAGAAGAAGAAGAAGAAGAAGAACATTACAAATATCGCTTAAATATTTGTCTCTAGGGATGGGACCGATTACTGACGGTTCATTCGAGGATAGAAGGTTCACATTGTTCAGGGGAGGAACTCTAAATTGGGATTTTGTTGTCTTATCAGATAATTCAAATCAAAGCAGAGGCAAAAATAAAACCGAAGACAACATATCAAGAAGACTGGCAACTCTTCCATTTTCTGATACGAACGATATGAGACAGGTACAATTGCGCAATCTGCCGCTCTAAGGTAAATGCTTCGAACGAATTTGATAGCAAAGATTACATCCTCCGAAGAAAGGTTTGTGTATTTGCTCATTTTTCTATGTGTTGCTTCCAACTTCACTCCAGCGCAGCACTACTGTATCTGTCGCTTGGATTCTGGCAAAGTTGCCAGTCTTCTTAATATGACTTACTTACCAATCAGGATAAGGCCTTGTTGTCCTTTGCTGTCCGAAGAAGTCGTCTCCACTCTACTCGATCAATGGCCACACTTCGCCAGCCTCGTAGTCTGCAAAGGGTTTGCAGGTCACCTTCTACTTGGTCGATCCACCTTGCCCGCTGCGCGCCTCTTCTTCTTGTTCCTGTTGGGTCGCTTTCTAGAACCATTTTCACTGGGTCGTCGTGCGGCATTCTTACGACGTGCCCAGGCCACCGTAGTCGCCCAATTTTTGCAATGTGGACGATGGATGGTTCTCAAAGCAGCTGGTGCAATTCGTGGTTCATTCGCCTCCTCCACGTTCCGTCATCCATCTGCACTCCACCGTAGATGGTACGCAACACCGTCCGTTCGAAAACACCAAGGGCGCGTTGGTCCTCCACGAGCATAGTCCAGATCTCGTGGCCGTAGAGGACCACCTGTCTAATCAACGTCTTGTAGACAGTCAACTTCGTGCGGCGGCGAATTTTATTCGACCAGAGCGTCCTTCGGAATCCACAGTAGGCACGATTCCCTGCCATAATGCGTCTTTGAATTTCTCTGCTGGTATCATTTTCGGCGGTCACCAGTGAGCCCAAATACACGAACTCATCGACCACCTCGATTTCGTCACCGTCAATCTGAACTCGGGGTGGGAGGTTAACATTTTCTTCCCTAGAACCTCTTCCTTTCATGTATTTGGTCTTTGGTGCGTTGATGGCAAGTCCAATCCGCCTAGCTTCAGCCTTCAGTCTGATGAACGTTTCCGCCATCGTCTAAAAGTTCCGTGCCATGATGTCAGTGTCATCGGTGAAGCCAAGAAGCTGGATGGACTTCCTGAAGATCGTGTTACTCGTACCCAGCTCTTCTGATCACACCTTCTAACGCAATGTTGAATAGCAGACACGAAAGTACATCACCTTGCCGTAACCCTTTTCGAGATTCAAAGGGACTCGAGAGTGTCCCCGATACTCGAACAACGCACATCACTCGATCTATCGTCGCCTTGACCAATCGCGTCAGTTTATCCGGAAATCCGTACTCGTGCATAATCTGCCATAGCTGATCTCAATCGATTGTGTCGTATGCGGATTTGAAATCGATGAACAAATGATGTGTGGGCACGTTGTGTTCGCGGCATTTCTGCAGAATCGCGAAAATTTGGTCCGTGGTAGCGCGGGCACCCATGAATACCGCCTGGTATTGCCCCACAGTTCGCAAATGGTGACAGGCGGCGGCATAGAATTTGGGAGAGTCCCTTGTAGGTGGCGCTCAGCAGTGTGATCGCGCGGTAGTTGCAGCAATCCAACTTGTCGCCCTTTTTGTAGATTGGGCATACGACACCTTCCATCCACTCCTCCGGTAATATCTCCTCTTCCCAAATCTTGGCAATTACCCAGTGCAGCGCTCTAGCCAGTGCTTCACCACCGTATTTTAATAGCTCACTTGGCAGTTGATCTACATCAGTTGCTTTGTTGTTCTTCAGCCGACCGATCTCCTCCTCAACTTCTTGAGGTTCAGGGGCCGATAGCCTGTCGGCTTCTGCTCGTGCTCCAAGGTCTGTTGCCGTACCACCTTCGTTTTCTGCTGCAAAACCGTTGAGGTGCTTGTCATAGTAATGCTTCCACCTCTCAATAACCTCACACTCGTTCGTGAGAAGGTTACCGTCCAAGTCCTTAAATAGTTTTAAATTTTTACCTATTACAGTGCTGTCCCGATTTTGTCAGCCTGAAGATTTTGCTGAACTTTTTGGTTTTTAAGCTTGAGCTCTCGCTCCAAATGACACTCAATTGTTTTGTCGCTACAATAACAGAGGTAAATCAAATAAACCTCAATTATTGCGACACTGCACAGCTGTATCGAATCCCTCCCGATAAACGTAAATAGGTGGCGGATAGAGCTGGGATGGCTGTAATACATGTTATGGGCAGATACCCCATTCAAGAAGAAGGTTTCGTGATCGCCAAAATAAGCGGAATATTCATATGCAGTTGCTACGCACCCGATGGACGATGGAGCAGTTACACGAGACGCTGGTTGGACTTACCGCAGAGCTGATCGGACGAAGACCGGTAGTCATCGGAGGAGACTTCAATGCTTAGGCAGTGGAGTGGGGAACAGATGTACCAACGCAAGAGGGCACATTCTGCTGGAAGCTCTGGCGAAGCTGGAAATTAGGCTGTTCAATAAAGGCACCACCAGAACTTTTCGCAGAGATGGCCGGGAATCCATTATCGACGTCACTTTATGCGGACTGCAGTCCGTCGCTGGTGGAAAACATGAATTGCAGAGTGTGTGTAGAATATACCCATAGTGACCATCAGGTAATCCGATAGGGGCATCGGCCAACGGAATCCTGTGACACGACCAAGCCGAGGAAACTGGAGCTAAATAACAGATGGTCTCCAGCTTACTGCTGCAATGAGGCATTTAGCACCCTCCGCGATAGTTGTCTTAGAGCCAGAAGACGTGTTCAGAGAGCAAGAACAGAAGCAGACAGAGAGAAACGTAGAGGAATTTTCCAAGCACATAAACGAGAGATAAAGCAGAGTAAGTCAAACTATCAACTGGTTCCGGGGCGAGACGCTGCTGCCAACGACGCATACCGTGCCGTCATGACGAAGATCAGATGTTGTGCTTAGAGAACCTGAAAGTCATCGTGGAAGGACTTTTCTCGAAGCACGATGCAACGACCTGGTCACCTATGTACATTATACGGAAACGGAGAGGGAGATAACGACGAAGTCACCAACGAGCAACTCGTAGCAGTGCCTGCTGGATACACTCGGAAAACTCTTGGAGATGATCATCCTAAGCAGGCTGACGAAATGCACGAAAAGTTAGCAAGGATTGTTGGAGAGGCAGTTCGGATTTCGAAAAGGAAGAGCAAAAGTGGATGCAATTCGGACAGTCGTCGAGAGAGCCGAGAAGGCGCCGAAACAGAAGTGGAAAGGAGATCGATATTACGCCGTGATAACCATCGACGTCAAGAATGCGTTCAACAGCTCCAGCTGGGAGGCCGACGCTACTTCCAGAGGCGGGTTCTGATCTACGAGCCAAATATAGGACAGAGATCGAATAGGATCACGGTGGGAATGCCTCAAGGCTCCATCCTTGGTCCAAAGGTCGGAACGTGATTTAAACGGCGGTCTAACGATGAAGCTACCCAAACGAGTTGAGATCGTTGGGTTTGCGGATGACGTCGTCTTACGGTAACAAGCAAGAAGCTGGAATATATGGAAATGTTGGCGACCGAGGCGGTCGACATGATTGGAAACCTAATGAATGGAGTGAAACTGCAGATAGCCCACAAGCGAGGTGGTATTGATCAGTAACTTTAAAGCACTGCAGCGGTTAGAAATTACCGTTGGGGAGCATGCAATAAACTAGAAGTGCGTGTTCAAATGCCTGGGAGTGATGGTCGACGACCGTTTGGCTTCAATAGTCACGTCCAATACGTCTACGAGAAGGCAGTGAAGGCCATCAACGCTGTAGCCAGAATCATACTGAACATCTCGGGACCAATCAGTAGCAAGAGACGGCTCCTAGCTAGTATATTTACGTTGATACTGAGATATGGAGGTTCTCCCTTGGTTGCAGCGCTGAAAACCAAGCGGAATTTAAGGAAACCGAACAGTACGTACCGGCTCAACAAACCGTACGAAAACTTTTTGAGACGTTTGGTGTACCCTTTGTTGTAAGAATAGTAAACATTTATCAGTCATTCCATTAATAGTGGATAAATAACGGTTAAAGTTGATCTCAAAATCATTTCGATTATTAAAATATTGAAAATGGTTTGTTTACCGTCGATCTTGTTTTCCGTGTTGAGCACCAATGCTACCGGCGCCAGGGAGGCAGCTCCCACACCTGGACCCTATCTATCGACCCATCAACTCATGAACCGGGCACCAACGGCTTTACTTCCCTTCCGAAGGAAGGCGTGATCAGAGATGTTATGCCTCAGAACATCCCGGCGGCGCCGACTGGGATTGAACCCAGGCCTGCTGGGGTGAGAGGCAATCACACTTACCACTACACCACCGGCACCGCTATGTGATTTTTATGAGGATAGTTTAACTCGTGGCCATGAGTACAACATGCTGTTTAATGAATTTTGTATGATCCCAAATTTTAAATCAGCAGTTATGCAATGAAATTGTTTCGTCATTGTTGCTGTTGAATTTTGAAACCAAACCATTTTTTACAAAATATTATAATTCAAAATATTGTGTACTATTTGAGAAATTTCACTTCTGGCAATAACAGAGTAGCAGCCGTGGGTGGTCAATGATGTTCATGCTCATGCTCTGCAGTCATGATAAATCGGTGGAAGCGAGAGTTGACGATGATGTACAATATTAAAGGCTGAACCAACCGGTCCGCACTCGTCTTTATTTCAGTTACCATGGGGACGTAATTTGTGATTAGCCCCGGTCCCTTTAAAATTGTATCATTATTTATGAACGGCCTTAAATTTTAAATGACGTTTCACGTGCATCTAGTGATGGCCGATTTTCATTCGAATAATAGATTAATCGATTAACGAACCAAAAAGTAAAATATTTGTAATCGGTTATATCATGCTGATATAAGCATTGTCTTCTCCAGATTATCATCACCCATCGTTTCAAACATTTGCTGCACTCTCATTGGCGGAAAAATAACAGCACAGTGAACAAAACATAATCGATTAGTTGTTAATCGAATAATTAAAAAAATGGGACATCTTTGAATTTGTTGTGATTGTTTTGATAAAAAGTGCGCAAAATTTCATCTCTGCCGAGGGGACAGCAAAACCACAAAATAACCTTGCATACGGGAGGTATTCATTGGATGAAAAGGTCCGTGAAAGAGGACACTGAAATAGAAAGTGTTTCTTCCGACTGTTTCATATTAGTATTCTTCTTTGGCTGAAATGTTTTGGCCATTAAAGCGGACGGTCGTTGAAGAACATCCTACTTTTCTTTCGATATTAAGGCTCCAAACATCTGTGTCATATTTGAACAAATGTGGATGCGATCTGAGTTTGCTTAAGAATTTAATTTTGTATGGGAAAGTATATGAAAAATAATCTTTTGCCTCTGTTTAAAAAACTCACAAATTGTCATATACTAGGTTGGGTGAAAAGTAACCTCCTTGGGAATGATTTCTTTTTAATGTTTTTTTTATTCTATTCAGTATAGTCCCCTTTTAGCTCGATACTCCTCCGCGGCGTCGATGATGAGCTGAATTTTTTATTGAGGAGCCATCTTTTGCGGTTTGGGAAGAGATAATAGTCTGAAAGAGCCAAATCGGGCGAATACGGTGGATGCGGAAGCAATTGGAGCCGTAAGTAATATACTTCTCTGACGGTTGTGAATTGTACAAGTATTAGTGCAGAACTTTGGGTAAATTCAAAGGTTTTTTTTGCACTAATACTTATAATTTATCCCGAGTTCCGCACTAATACTTGTGCATTTCACAAACGTCAGAGAAGTCTATTGATTTTAGCCGTGGTTGCGATGCTCTTGTGCACCGGCACATTGTCTTGCAAAAACAAATTTTTTTCGCTTCATGTGAGGCCGTTTTGCAGCGATTTCGGCCTTCAATCGCTCCAATAATGCACAGTAATACTCGCTGTTGATGGTTGATGGTAGAAGAGTATCAGAGTATGACATAACAATCCCAGAAAGCCGACACCATAACCGTTGCGACCCATCGAGCCTCACTCGGCCGCTTCGGAGCACTCGTACCGGCTGCAGTCCATTGCCGGGTACTCATTCTGTTCTCTGGGGTGTAATAGTGGATCCAGGATTCATCAACAGTTACCAATCGACGCCAAAAGTCCGCCAATTTCCGCATCAGCAAGTCTAAACACTCTTTCGAAGTGCTCTCGCGTTCGTGTTTTTGGTCAGGAGTGAGCTTGCGCGGCACCCAGCGGTAGGATAACTTTTTCATATGCAGAATCTCGCCCAAAATATGGCGTGTGCGCTCAGTATTAATCTTTGCGGTTCCTGCTAGCTCGCGCACCTTTACTTTCCGGTCTGCCAACACCATTTCATGTATTATTTTTTTTTTGACATTGTCCTGTCCTCTGTAATCGCATCGGAGGGCCTGCCACTGCGGACTTGATCGGTAGTGGAGTTGCGGCCACCACGAAACTCTCGAAACCAATATTTGACGGTATAAACTGACGAAACATTAGCCTTATAATATTTATTCAACTTTTATTTTGTTTCCTTCGCCGAATTGCCTCTCAAAAAATAATGTTTTTATCCATACTAAACATGATGCCAAACACGTCAACAACAATCAGCTGTCAAAACAAAACTAAAGACAGTATCGCACTGAAATTTGGCATGTCTGCCTAAATATGAACGGACTACAAGGCACCAAAGGTGGTCAAAGAGGTTACTTTTCACTCCACCTAGTATGAGGCTAACAATGGGGACACTATGCCGAACAACTTTATCAAAGATCACAAATGATTCGAATTATGTGCAGACTAGACTATCCGAGGCCTGTCTATATGTATTAGAGAAAAAATACGTTCACTTGTTGCTTGTTGCTTGTTGCTGCGTTGTTGTTTATATGGAGACGGAACATAAGGTACATTGATTCCGCAATGAATCAATCAGCAATCAAACAAGTGAATTTAATACTTCAAGCATCACTTGCTGGTTAAACGCATCATGTGCATTCGTGCATCGGTCGTAATAGTGGGAAATCGATCGAACAACAACCCAAATATTCAATTACCATAGTCACCACCATCAGATAGCTAACCGCAATCCTGACCAGCTACACATGTAGTCTCTTCCCGTTGAAATCCGCGGCGTCCATCAGAAGCCATCGACATTAATCATGTTAGTTCCATCCATTACCCGAAATCACATTACAATCTCGTTGGATATACGTATGGCTTTCATGCGCAAAACTGACCTCCCCTACCTTGTGAATTGCATCTCTCAGCCTACCTCAGACGTGCTCAACGGCTCGAATCGTGCTTGTCGAGTGGCATAAATGTTGCTTCATTACAGCCGTTATTGATCGAACACATCCATCAATCCCTCGCCATCACCACAGTTTCTCCCGTCTATTAACCGTTCTAGAATGGAATGCTATCCTTGGGAAATTAATTCCAATTTTGGTAATTATCTTCAAGCGGGCTACAAGCATGCTGGGCATTAGAGTGATTTGAAATTTGCGCTCCACAATACTTAAACGATTCCAAATCGGATCCTGACTCACCTCTCAAAATTTGAACCCATTTGGTGAGAAACTGAGATGGCACAATGAAATGGTTTGTATGGAAATTACTGTGGTAAAACCAAGATTTTTGTTCATGTCTATCTCATAATTCATCATATCGGTCTGCTAAAAAAAAAATCCAAGTAGGAAATTTTCCCAGCTACAACTTTGCTGAAGACTACTTTTTGATTAAATGCAAGGATCGAAAGTAATCAATGGTTCAATGCGCTGATGTCTTATGATCATGCTCAATCAACTGCTCAGCAGGCAACATTGGTGTTTCCTGGGGCGTTGAATAGGACACAAAAATCATGGCTACCAGTGGTGGCACGAGTCCTGGAGTTTAACATTTTTTCCTTAACATTTGATACTTTTTGCGATAACCATTGTGACGACACACAAAAACAAACTGGCAAGCGGCAAAAATGTCATGACATTTCTAAACTGTTTTCTGCCAGCGACAGAACATTTTCGCACAAAGAAGCAGACAAGACCGGCGGCGCGCGCGACACAAATTTATGTCGTGTATAATTTTGCTGATTTCTGGCTAATTACTGCATTTATTTGATGTTTATTGCATGGAATTAAAAGATAAGAATGAACATTGACCACTCATAAGCATTAATGTTAAAATTATGCGTAAATAAGGGAGTTGGTAATTTACTGTCATACGCAAGCCTGCAGCTAAAATTTCATTACAATAAACTGTTTGGAAAAATCAGGCTGCGAGATTTTATTTATTCTCTATCTCCGCTGTTCGCTTGGAATGTAGCTATAAACGGCCGCCCGTGTGCTGGCTGTTTTGTTTCGCTCTGGACGATGGTTTTTCAAAAAATGTACTGTTGCCACCTCTGATGGCTACTATGTCACACTGCAAAATACAGTGTTGCCTACAGAGCAGCTGCTTGATCATGTCATAAGTGTATCAATTTCTTAAATAATTAATAACTTTTTCCTGCCTCGTTTTACATAGAAACGATCGTGATCAAAGTTGTAGCTGAGAAAATTTTCTATAAGAATGGTTATCGAACTGTTTCGCAGCTCAATATGGAAAAAGACTAGAAGGAAATGAACAAAACGCTGAGATTTCCCATAGTAATTTACATGTAAACTTCAAATGGCTAGTGCGAAGTCTGTTTCTGACCAAATGAGTTGTAACTTTGGGAGGCTAATCAGGACCCGATTTGAAACCATTTAAGCACTGTGGAGCGAAAAAGTCAAATTTTGCATCAGTCTACTGGGCATTCACAGTTTTGGTCACGAACTGCTCATTTGCTAACAACTTTGACAGTTGACGAAACACACACACTTAGAAATACCTAATCTTACACGTGACGGAAACCATCTTTGACATAAAGGATGAGACGTAAGTAAAAATTTCATGTAAAATTAAGTGTTCCGAGACTGAAAAGTGCGTAAGTACGTGTAATTGAACTGAATTTCACGTCTATTTTGACTCAATTTTTTGTCAAAATTGACGATCTTACAAGTTAGTCTCAGAGCACCTAAATTTACATCAATTTTTCAAAGTGTGTAGTTCTTTTTGAAGTAGTAGATATCAATTCAAGCTTGTTATAGTTGTTGATTTTAATTGAATAAACTGTATTTATTTTTGCGTTGTAAAAATGAAATGAGAAATGCTCGCTTCATATCTCGGACTTGAAGTGAAAAAAATCATTGGTGTTGATTCAAATGTTGAGATTAACCTACTCGTTGCATAGTAAACTATGATCCCATTCTATTAAATACTTTAAAGAAAACATATTTTAACATCTGAGAGAAAAGTTATTAACAAATGAGCAGTTGGTGTTTAGAACAATGCATGCCAAGCATGGCTACAAGTGAACCTAACTGCTTGTTAACGTGTTATTGCCTTTCAATCGCCTCGGAAAAATGGCAAAATGGTTGGATGCTCATGGGAACGTGCAGAGCATGTACATGGAAGCGCTCCAGTTCTGTAGAGGCATCCAGATAATTTCATTCACGTGCTGTGTTTCGTTCCAACGTGTATATATGAAAGATTCCTTAAAGGTATTTTCTCCTACAGTTGCACAGCTCTCAGGGTGGAAACAAGCTATGCCGTAATGAATAATAACTCTCAACTATTGTTATGCTGAAATTATGCATGTGGTGGTTTTCCGCTGTGCATTCCAATGTACAATACTTGCGCTCAAGTGTGCATTTCCTGTAGTGTACAAGTCACTTCAGCTGCAGCACCACTAGAGAAAATTATTCGTTTATTTTTTTCAAGCCTTGCGCTTCAGTTGAAAATCCACCATGAGACCACCGCGTTCAGAAGTTCCATGGCAGAAGGAAAACTTCACCCATAATTAGAGGAAAGCTGTGGCGGATCATACATACTACCGGTCGGTTACTGCCTTTGGCGGCATCGTGGCTGTTTATGCCACTACTCAGTGGATGGTTCATAGATTGCCTCTATAAACAAGCGATTTTATGATGTTGTCGGAGAAGAACGCTCCCGCGAGTACACAGTTGAATGATCATCATCGGTTGCCTTACCACCTACTGGAAACGTGCTGCTGATGGTTGCCTTTCGAAGTGCAGCGAAAGTTTGGGGCCTCATAGCCTAGTCAGTAAAGGCACGGTATTACCAAGCCGGAGGCGGTGGGTTCGATTCCCGGTCCGGTCGAGGGAATGTTTTCGGGTTGGAACTTTTCTCGACTTCCCTGGGCAATAGAGTATCATTGTACTTGCCTTACCACATGGTATCGAAAGCTCTCAATTAATAACTGTGGAAGTGCATTTAGAACACTAAGTTGAGAGCACGCAATAAGCTAATATGCACTAAGCAATAAGCTTGAAATGCAAATAAGAAGAAGAAGGAAGTTTAGGATTGCTCGTTGGCTAGTTTGATAGCATTTCAGCAGGCTGTAGAACAAGCTTTTAACAGTATGGTCGAAAGGGCAGAAGACCTAATGCACGAAATGTCAATGTCAAAAGCGTCAAAAGGTTGAATAATCCTAGTGATGAGTCATTTCCATTAGAAAAGTATTAACTTTCGTCTCATAAGCGTACCCGTCACGTGTCAATATTATTATTATCAAATCTACATGCTCTTCTACATCAAGATCGCTGAGTAGAGGCTTTATAATAGTGCCCATGAATAACTTTTCTCGGCTAGTTAATTCAGCTTTGTAAAGGAGCGGAGCAAAAGCTGTAAAACTGCAAACATCTACAAACAAACCTAATTGACTGTAAAATGCTTTCAAAGTAGCGCTTACATAGTTTATTAGCTGAGTATAGGTTGTTAAGATGTTGAAAAAACATTTCTTTTTTTTTTATTATTAATAATTTATTTGATAAGGCTCAACCGAATTAACTTTACAGAGCCGAGGATTCTTGGTCACTATACAATACATTTTAAAACTATAGTCAAAAGGTACAACACAATAAACACTTTATCTTCCGCTATCCAAAAAGCCTCCTCCATCAGAATTGAAGCCGCTTCCAGTAGTTTCATTGTATGGCAAATTGTTGTACGCCAACGAGGGTCAGAGCGCGTCCATTGCAGCAATGGACGCAAAGAGTGGTCAGCACTCAAACACTCATCACGAAACGGTTGCTTTCCAAAGTCGACGACGCTTCGACCGAAAGAACTGCTGATGAAGAACAATAAGGAGGACCACACAATGGTTGTTGCCGAGAAAACAGACGATCGCGTAGCACACATCGAGAGTGGCCTGCTTTTGTCGACAGCCGAGTAAACACTAAAAAAAAAAAAAAAAAAAAAACATTTCTGATGGTTATGTTATTCAGAAAACAGATTTTTTTTTTATAAATTGTAGCACGAAACAGTCACTTATGATAGAAATGACGCCTGAGACTTTTTTCTGGATACAAAAATATACAATTTTTTTTTTTGTAAAAATTCAGCAAAATTGTTTGATTAAAAATCCAAAAAAGTGAGTATCGTACTGAGTATTAATGCTACAGATGCCAGGAAGGCAACTCCCACACCTGGACCCTACCCTACTTCATGGACCAGGGACCAACGTGATCAAAGGTTTTATGCTTCAGAAAATCCCGGTGGCTCCGACTGGGATTAAACTAAGGCCCTTTGGAGTGACAGGCAGTCACGTTTACCACTACACCACTGGCTTCGCTTAAACAGAATTATTGAAAACAGTTCATTGAGTGTTGTCACACAAATAGTGCTCATACCATTTGAATGTAAAACTCGAAATTTCGAAGCGTTTTACTGAGCATAATATCATTTAATCATCATAAATATTCGTTAACGAATATATATATATATATATATACAGCAATTCCATAGAAAAAAGTTATAGTGGGTCTCAGAATTTCATGAAAATTGGTATCGTTCTTCCTTATCAAAAAATATTAGACTCGTATTTTTTTATTGCGCCATTAGGGTGACCATTTCCGTGTTAGGGTGGTCCAAAAAATCATTTTTTTCAAAAATGTCTTTTTTCAAAAAATTTATAACTTCTGAACCTCTTGAACCTTCTGAACCTCTTTGTTACAAATGCTTTTTCTTGATTTTCACTGC
Organism: Ochlerotatus camptorhynchus; assembly: GCF_037179485.1. Classification (NCBI taxonomy): domain Eukaryota; kingdom Metazoa; phylum Arthropoda; class Insecta; order Diptera; family Culicidae; genus Ochlerotatus; species Ochlerotatus camptorhynchus. The sequence continues at coordinate 3,973,405 of NW_027040855.1, read as the reverse complement.
GAGGGTCTTCAACAACTTCTTATTTTAGTATTTTTAATTGAATGATCATTTAATTTTACGTTACATATCAAAAAAATTAGCGATGTCGAAGAAGCAGTTTTGGAGATACAATTTTTTTAAAATAAAAAAATATTGTTCCGCAATATATGCACCACACGTGCATGGAAACGATGAAGACGCAAGGTAGTTCACAATGCGTCTCCATCGAGTCACAGCAGCTGTGACTAATGAAATCTATGAGTAACTTACAAGCTGGGTGCAACATTCAGTTCAACCTGCGGGCCGTCCATAAACCACGTAGACCAAGTTTTAAACATTGCAGATCCTACCTTTCCCTTCGTATACTCAATTTTCAAAGCGTTTCGTTTCAATACTCCTCCCATAGGGCCTTTTCCATGACAAGTTGCGAAAAAATGTCACACGGCAGCAATGCCATGTTGCATCAGTACCTAAGAGTCCAAGCTGTACCTCATAGGTATATCACTCGTTCGTAGGCAATGACTTTTACATAAGCTCCAGCCCAATAGGCTTCGCGGTGTTAGTGACATTTGGAAATGTTTGGTGGTGTTTGTATTTATTCGCAATATTCATCTATTTACCTGAAACAGCTGTTTGAAGTGACGTCATTGCTTACGAACAGGTGATATACCTATGAGTTACAGCTTAGACTCGTAGGTATATCACTCACTCGTAGGTACGATATAATGCTTCACATAAAACAACGAATGTTATGAAAGAAATGATCAGTTAGAAATCAAAGTTTCCTACTAGAACAGTTGAATTGAAGAATATCTAAAAATGAAACGTAAGTGTTCAATGTGTGATGTTTGGATGTTGAGTTCATGTGCCAGAAAAATCACCAATAAATTGTACGATTATGCAGTGGAAAAAAGATTAAAATAGATGAGAGTAGCTCCTTTATTTGTCAACGATGCTACCACAAACTATATGAACCCAATGATGCCGTGACCGAAGAAGCCGTTGCAGGACCATCCAGAATCGCTGCTGCAGGTACGTTATTTGAAAATTCATGTGATTCTTCTTTAAATTTCAATTCTTTTCTTCTAACTACTAACTTAAACTCTTCTTTTTTGCAATCATTTTTCAGAGTCCATCGAAGCAACCAGCATTGAATCAATTTCCGTTGCGGGACCGTCCAGAATGGTTCCTTTTCCCTGCCAAGGTAAATAATAAAAAATAAATCATTTGTATGTTTTTTTTTCTAATAATCAATCATTTTTATATTTATTTTCAGAATCAGTGGAAACAACCAGTTCTGAATCGATCGTTACCACCTACAACGCACCTTTGTCGGACGAAAATGAATTCCTTATACAACTTAAGGATAAATATAAAGAAACAAGAGACAGCAATGAGCGATACAGGATTTTAACCACACTTCCCAAAAGTTGGTCTACATATAGAATTATGAAGGAGTTCAATGTTTCCCAACATATGGCCAACCAAGCAAAAGCACTGCAGCAAGAGAAAGGAATAATTTCGGTGCCTGTAAAGAGGTTAAGCAGAGCTTCATAAGGAGAACCAACGATAATGCTTGTTCGGGGAAAAGAGATTATTTAATATCTAAAAATGATGAAGGCGAAATCTAAAGGGTGTCCACGATGAAATTGCCACACACAAAATTGATTCGCAAAATTCGAGTTTTCATCCGATTGCCATCAAATTTTCAGGGATTGAGAAATAACTATTAAACTTCATTTTACCATTTTACTTGTATTTTATTTACAGTCCATACGCAAATGCCCGCACCTTGGCCTTAACCCCGGCCATAAGATTCTGCACAACCTGTGAATCAACCGTTTTTTGCATGTAAACCCATACTTTCTTCAGTTCCTCGACTGTCTTCACTACTTTAGGTCGTTTAAAAAGGTGCTGCTTCATAGTCGCCCAGTACTTCTCGATGGGGCGGAGCTCCGGAGTGTTGGGAGGGTTGAACATTTTCGGCACGAAATTGAACTTATTGTCCGCATACCACTTCAGCACGTCCTTGGAGTAGTGGCATGAGGCCAAATCCGGCCAGAAGATTGTTGGGACGTTGTGGGCCTTCAGGAGAGGAAGCAGCCGCTTCTGGAGGCACTCTTTTATGTACACCTGTCCGTTCATCGTGTCCTGGGTCACGAAAGGTGCACTCCGCTTCCCGCACGTGCAGATGGCTTGCCAAACCAGGAATTTCTTCGCAAATTTGGACATCTTCTGAGTGCGGACATGCTCCGGAACGCTGAACTTATCCTTGGCCGTGAAAAACAGGTTGCCGGGGATCTGTTTGAAGTCGGCCTTCACATATGTTTCGTCGTCCATGATGCAGCATTCAACTTTTGTCAGCATTTTGAGGTACAACTTCCTGGCACGGGTTTTGGCGGACTTGTTCTGCTTCTCGTCGCGATTAGGGGCCTTTTGTACCTTGAACGTTCGAAGCCCAGCCTTAGTTTTGGCCTTCTGGACAAAACTTCGGCTTAGGTGCAGCTTCTTAGCCACATCTCTAACGGAGGCGTTCGGATTTCGGTTGAAGGCCCCAACTACGCGGTTGTGATTTTTGGTGTTGTACGGAATACTTGTTCCTTCACTTCTGGGCTTCCGATCGGTGGTCAACCGTTCCTCGAACCGCTTAATCACTCGCGACACCGTGGAATTCGCGATTCCCAACGTTTTAGCGATGGAACGATGCAAGAGATCCTTGTTCTCGTGATGAATGCGCAAGATTTTATCACGCACGAGCTGTTCTTTCGACTCCATTTCCGCGAGTTTTGATCACAGGATGTAAATAATGCACTATGAACTAAATCCACCCAAATTTTCATTAAATTCTACCCAACGGTTAAAAAGTTAGAGCAATTTCATAGTGTGGCAATTTCATCGTGGACACCCTTTACGTACAAAGAAGATTAGTTTTGTGTAACTTGCAGGAGGCGTACTCCATCTTTAAAAATACATATCCTGATATTAAAATAGGATTTTCCATGTTCGCCAGTAACCGTCCAAAACACTGCATTTTGGCAGGGACAAGTGGCACGCATACCGTATGCGTTTGTATATATCATCAGAACGTTAAACTTATTTTTAAAACACTACAAAGCAGACAATCACTCCCAGATGGTGTTGATTCCTATCACGATTTGTTTAAAAAAATAATTTGTCAAAATCCAAGTGAACAATGCTGGCTGCAGTGTTGCAAAAATTGTTCAGGAACGCAAATTTTGGCAACAGAACTAATGACTATTCTTAGTAACGGACATGTTGAATCAATACAATTCAAACAATGGCGTCAAGTAGAGAGATGCATTATGGACTTAGTTGAAATGGACACACAGGAATTTATTGATACTTTTTTAGAAAAATTATTCAATTTATTGCCGCATAACTTTATAGCTGAGCAACAGGCAAATTACATGAAACACGTCAAAAGCAATTTGAAAGCTACAGAATGCATCATAATCTGTGATTTTTCGGAGAATTATTCTTTCGTTGTGCAGGATGCAGTTCAAGGCCCAATGTACTATTCACCCTTGTGCTATTTATTTTAAAGACGAAGAATCTAACGATTTGAAATTTACTAGTTTTATTGCAATTGCTGATTTCACTAAACATAATCATGTCGCAGTTCGTTTATTTCTTACGCATTGTCTAGCGTTCATAAAATGTAAATTGCCAAGCTTACAACAGATTTACTTTTTCTCAGATGGATCAGGAAGCCAATATAAAAATAAGATGACCGCTTTTAATTTATGCAACATGCAAAAAGATTTTGGCATTGCTGCCGAGTGGAATTTTTTCGCAACTTGTCATGGAAAGGGCCCTTGTGATGCTTTGGGAGGAGTATTAAAACGAAACGCTGCGAAAGCGAGTTTGCAAGGCCACCATATAACAACGGCCCAAGAACTTTACTCATGGGCTATTTCACTATCAGTTTTTTCCGGAATCCGATTACAATAAAATGGAAAGGAAATTGAAAAACCGTTATATACATGTGAACCAAATTTCGAGGACACAGTCATTCCATAGTTTTAAGCCTCAAAACGAAAAGTATATTATTGTCAAACGGTATTAATTTTCAACGGAAGAAAAATGTGTGAAATTGTAATTAAAGAAAATAAATGCTTCATGTTTTACTTATTTTTCTTCGACCTCGTCATTATTTGTAGCATTTAAGTACTTCTCCCAGAATTTTTATAATTATTAAATTAATAATGCCAAACTGGGGCCTGTTTTAAAGCCACGAAGACTTCAATGGGGGAGGGGAGTCCAGCCACAGTATACGCTCGGTAAAAATATTTTAAAATTTTAGTTAAGTATACGAGGGGGGAGGTAGGATCTGCAATGTTTAAAACTTGGTCTACGTGGTTTATGGACGTCCCGCAGGTTGAACTGAATGTTGCACTGTAACTTGTAAGTTACTCATAGATTTCATTAGTCACAGCTGCTGTGACTCGATGGAGACGCATTGTGAACTACCTTGCGTCTTCATCGTTTCCATGCACGTGTGGTGCATATATTGCGGAACAATAATGTTTTATTTTAAAAAAATTGTATCTCCAAAACTGCTTCTTCGACATCGCTAATTTTTTGATATGTTATGTAAAATTGAATGATCTTTCAATTAAAAATACTAAAATAAGAAGTTAGTGAAGACCCTCGCAGTGAAAATCAAGAAAAAGCATTTGTAACATATTTTTTTCCTACAAAACCAAATATCTCTGAGTGTTTCATATTTTTTCTTAAAACTACATTAAAACATCTTTCATTTGAAGAGTCAATCGTAAAAGTCGGTCAGCCTTCCCATAGAAAAAAAAAACATATAGCGGTCCTGTTTTCATGGGTTTCATGGTTTGAAGACAATAGGCGTAATACTATATTTTTGAAACTTTAGGCTTTTCTACACAACATATAAAAATCAGCGATATATTTTTCTGCGTTAGCTACGATGTTTTGAAATTATAATTTTTAAAAATTTCTAGTTAAGGATCAGAAATTTAAATAAGTAAGTAATGTAACCATGTTACATTCAATATGTATCAATGGAGACGCAGGTTAGACAAGTCGTATTTGAGTAATGAGCGAAAATTCAAAACATGATAATTTAAAAAAATCGTAGCTCAAAAACATAGAAAAATTCATCGCTATTTTTTTTATGTTTTGTGAAGAAAAGCCTAAATTTTCAAAGAAAAATCTTAAAACATGTTACGCCCATTGTGTGCAAACCATGAAAACCATAAAAAAAACAAATACAATCAAAGTTCTTGTATTCAAAACTCAAATAAAAAAAATCTGTAGGGTAGTTTTAATAACCTTTAATTTTATATTTTTGGTCATTCAGTGGTTCAAAAGTTATGATTAAAAAAAAATCATTTTCGAAAAAAAAAATAGAAAAAAAAACGAGTTTTTGGACCACTCTTACATGGAAATGGCCACCCGAATGAGAAAAAAAAAATAATCTAATATTTCTAATATTTCTAATATTTCTAATATCTCATTCCACATCGAACGCTCGACTGTTTCGGTCAAGTATTGCTTGCACTCCGTAATCGGTACTAGTTTTTTTCCCCTATTGAGGTTTTTTTTTTTTCAATCCGCTTTCATACTGAGTGGTGTTGTAGTATACAACAGTGCAGTGAGCATCGCGGAATTGTAATTGCCGCTCAATCGTTCGAGAAAGGAAGCAGTCATTTCCGGCCGAGTCCGGCAGATGAGCTGTACATCTCTAACCAACAAGTTTCATCGCATCACAAAACGGCAAACTCAAGGTCATCGAGTTCACCAGCCGGCGAGCCAGCCGGTGCTTTGTTGCAAACACTCGAGGGCAACAATAGAACGATCATCACCATCATTCTCACATCAGGATAGATCATCGTCATCAGCCACACTCCGTGCGCTTGGGTGGAGAGTTAAGTAACAAACGGTTATCTTCCGTTCTCCGCAACCTGATTAATCTCCATACAGTGTTGATTAACTTTTCTGACACCTTTTTGTTTTTTCCTGAAAAAATTTTCATTTTTTTTTTCTCTTTTTTTTTTATTTACTGTTTTTTTTTTTTTGCAAGTTGATTAATCTCCCTATAGTGTTGATTAACTTTCCTGGCATTATTTTTTTCCATTTTAAAGTTTTTTTTTTTTTTTGCTTTGTTGGATTAAGTATTATTTTTACCGTTATATTTTTTGGATAAGTTTATTTTTTTCTTATTTTTTTTTTTTATTTATTATTTTTTTTTCTCAACGCATATATATATATATATATATATATATATATATAAATATATATATATATTTCCTTTTTTATGTCGAAATCTGTTGCGGAGGTACTTAAGACCCCGCAATGGATGAAACCAATGATGGCGGGGGTATTTCGCTAGCAGATATCTCCGATGATGAGTCTGTTAAATCTCCATCATTCGAAAATCTGCTTCTCACTGAAGAGGAAATGGATACCTCAGGGGATTCTACTTCGGACCCCAAAACGAGCACTGGAGCTTACCCAAAGGTGATGTCTAAACAACAACCTCCTTCACATCCTGCCCCCCCTTCTCCACCATCGCCCCCTCGTCCACCTGTTCCCCCTACTCCAACCGTTCCCTTAAAAATTTCTGCGACCCCCCGCCATAAAGCTTACCCAAGCGACTCAAAAGGTCCGTGGGTTGTTTTTTTCCGGCCCAAACAAAAACCTTTGAATATTTCTCGGATTTCGAAGGATCTGACAAAACATTTTTCGGCCGTAACCGATATCTTTAAGGTAACGTCAAACAAACTGCGCGTTACCGTTGATGACCTGAAACAGGCAAACCGGATTGTTGCCTGTGAGCTTTTTTCGATCGAATATCGAGTCTACGTCCCCAGTTGTGATGTAGAAATTGAAGGAGTGGTCACCGAATCGAGTCTGACTTGTGAGGATTTCCTGCAAGTCGAATCTTTCGGCATTTTCAAAAACCGTGCCCTCCCGAAAGTCAAGATACTGGACTGCATTCAACTGCAGTCAGTGTCGCACATAGGCACAAAAAAAAAGTATACCCTCTCAGATTCGTTTCGTGTGACCTTTTCAGGATCGGCATTACCTGACTACGTCACAATTGGGAAGGTTCGACTACCTGTACGCTTGTTTGTACCGAGGGTAATGAATTGCTTGAAATGCAAACAACTAGGTCACACCGCGGACTTTTGTTCCAACAAACCGCGGTGCAATCAATGTGGGGAGGAGCATACGGAGGATCCTTGTCATGCTACCCCAAAATGCGTTTACTGTAAGGATGCTCCGCATGCTCTGAGTGATTGCCCGAAGTACAAACAGCAGGGAGAAAAACTAAAGCGGTCTTTGCAAGCTCGCTCTAAGCGCTCGTTAGCAGAAATTTTAAAAACGACCGCTTCATCTTCCCAAACCACCCCAAAAAGCAACAACACATTCCACCTCCTGCCAGATGATGATCAGGGCTCTGACTCAGGGGTGGGTGAGAGTAGTCCTTTTGTCTTTAATGGCAACACGAGGAAGCGGTCCAAAATAAACGTCACCCAAAAACCTCGTAAGGCCTCTCGTATGGACTACCAACCTACCTTGACAAATTTAAGAGGTAGCGGAAATGTACCGAAACCCCCACCACCGGGATTTAAATCTTGTAATTTTAACAAGGACTTTCCGCCACTTCCGGGATCATCTAAAACCCCAGATATCCCAGTTTTTCAGCCAGAAAAACAGCTGAATAATCAGCAAGAACATGATGCCATGTTCACGTTTTCTGAAATTGTGGAGAGCATCTTCAATATATTCAACGTCTCTGACTCAACTCAGAACATTATTAATTTAGTGCTTCCATTCGTGAAAACTCTTTTGAAGCAACTAGCTTCTAGGTGGTCCTTCCTTGCATCGATCATATCCTTTGATGGATAATTTTCCGAATGAGGTCGGGGATATGATCTCTGTTCTTCAGTGGAACTGTAGAAGTCTTATACCGAAACTTGACACATTCAAATTTTTAGTTCACAACTCACTTTGTGATGCATTTGCTCTTTGTGAAACATGGCTTTCTTCAGACACCGATCTCCCTTTCCACGATTTTAACATTATTCGCCTTGATCGAGCAGATTCGTACGGAGGGGTGCTTCTCGGGATTCATAAGCTCCATTCCTTTCATAGAATCGATCTGCCTTCCGTGACAGGCATTGAAGTTGTCGCATGTCAGGTAAATATTCGAGGTAAAAGCCTCAGTATTGCCTCAGTATATCTTCCTCCAAGAACTGCGATTTCTCGCCAAGGTCTCTCAGATATCTGCTCAGCTTTATCTGAGCCTCGGTTGATATTAGGAGATTTTAACTCCCACGGTACAGGCTGGGGGGAACTGTACGATGACAACCGCTCAACCCTGATATACGACCTTTGCGATAACTTCAATATGACAATTCTAAACACTGGGGAAGTAACACGAGTGGCCAAACCTCCAGCAAGAGAAAGTAGATTAGACCTCTCCCTCAGTTCGAGTTCACTATCGTTGGATTGCTCGTGGAAAGTAATTCAAGATCCCTACGGTAGTGACCACTTGCCAATCAAAATTTCTATTACCAATGGTTCATCTTCCACTCGCTCGGTTGACATCGCGTACGACCTCACGAAAAACATCGACTGGCAAAAATTTGCGTCCGCGGTTCTCGGTGGTACTGATTCGGTTGACATACTCCCTCCGCTGGATGAGTACTCCTTTTTATCGCGACTTATCGTTGACTGCGCTCTTCAAGCACAGACGAAACGCGTTCCGGGTGTTTTCGTTCGCAAACGACCTCTCACTCCGTGGTGGGATAAGGATTGCACCGACGCGAACAGCGAGAAGTCCGCCGCGTTTAAACGCTTCCGCAAACACGGTAAGGTCGAGGATTTCTAGCGGTACACCGACCTCGAGAAAACTTTTAAGGGCTTGATTAAAGCCAAAAAACGCGGTTACTGGCGTCGGTTCGTCGATGGTTTGTCGAGAGAGACTTCTATGAGAACACTCTGGAATGTCGGCAGGAGAATGCGCAACGCGTCATCACCGGTCAACGAAGACAAGGAGTACTCAGACAGTTGGATATTCAGCTTCGCGCAGAAAGTTTGCCCGGATTCGGTGTCGGTTCAAACCAACGTTCGTGATAGTCCGTCGGGTAGTAACGAAATAGATTCTCCGTTTTCGATGGTGGAATTCTCACTTGCTCTCCTCTCATGTAACAACTCAGCTCCAGGAATGGATAGAATCAAGTTCAACTTGCTCAAAAATCTCCCAGACGTCGCGAAGAGACGCTTGTTGAACTTATTCAATCAATTTCTGGAGCACAACATTGTTCCGGATGATTGGAGGCAAGTAAGAGTTATCGTCATTCGAAAACCCGGTAAACCCGCGTCGGATTATAACTCGTACCGTCCCATCGCGATGCTGTCCTGTATACGGAAATTGTTGGAGAAAATGATTCTTTTTCGTCTAGACAAATGGGTCGAGTCGAATGGTTTACTTTCAGATACGCAATTTGGATTTCGGAGAGGCAAAGGAACGAGCGACTGTCTTGCGTTGCTTTCAACTGAAATTCAACTGGCCTATGCGCAAAAACAGCAAATGGGTTCAGTTTTCTTGAACATTAAGGGGGCTTTTGATTCTGTTTGTATCGATGTCCTTTCGGATAAACTCCACGATAGTGGGCTTTCACCAATTATGAACAACTATTTGAGCAACTTGTTGTCTGAGAAATATATGAGCTTTTCTCATGGAAACTCGACAACTTCACGAATTAGTTACATGGGTCTCCCCCAGGGCTCATGTTTAAGCCCCCTTCTTTATAATTTTTACGTTAAAGACATTGATGGTTGTCTTGATGAAAATTGCTCGCTAAGGCAGCTTGCAGATGACGGCGTTGTGTCCGTTATAGGGCCAAGTGCACCGGACCTGCAAGGACCATTGCAAGATACCTTAGACAATTTGTCTACTTGGGCTATGAAGCTGGGTATCGAATTCTCTCCGGAGAAAACTGAGTTGGTTGTTTTTTCTAGGAAGCATCATCCTGCACAGTTACAGCTTCAACTAAAGGGTAGAACAATCACTCAAAGTATATCTTTCAAGTATTTAGGTGTCTGGTTCGATTCCAAATGCACATGGGGAAAACATATTGCGTATCTAAAACAAAAATGCCAACAAAGAATCAATTTTCTTCGTACAATTACCGGAACTTGGTGGGGAGCACACCCGGAAGATCTTATCAGGTTGTATCGAACAACCATCTTGTCGGTTCTAGAGTACGGTAGCTTCTGCTTTCAATCCGCGGCGAAAACACATATCTTGAAGCTGCAACGAGTTCAATACCGTTGCCTCCGAATCGCGCTTGGCTGTATGCACTCGACGCATACGATGAGCCTCGAAGTACTCGCGGGTGTTCTCCCACTGACAGATCGTTTCGCTGAGCTGTCTTTCCGGTTCCTCATCCGTTGTGAAGTATTGAATCCTTTGGTAATAGAACACTTTGAGAAGCTGCTCGACCAAAATCCTCAAACAAGATTCATGAGTTTGTACTATGAGTACATGACGCTGGAGGTTGGTCCTTCTTCATTAATCTCCAATCGTGATTGCTTCCAAGCCTTCTATAGTTCCTCTGTAAATTTTGATCTGACCATGATGCAAGAAATCCATGGAATACCAGATCACCATCGGTCGATGGTTGTTCCCTCAATTTTTGCAATCAAGTACCACCATGTTAGTAACGATAAAAGATTTTTCACAGATGGGTCAACCATAAATGCTTCCACTGGATTTGGTGTATTTAATCAATTTCATAGCGCCTCCTATAAACTGCAGAAACCATGCTCCGTATACGTTGCGGAACTCGCAGCTATATTTTACGCAGTAGAGCAAATTGCCTCACTACCTTCTGACCATTATTTCATTTTTACGGATAGTCTTAGCTCATTGGAGGCTATTCGTTCAATGAGGCCGATGAAGCACTCCTCGTATTTCCTGCCTGAAATACGATCTAAACTGAGTGCTTTATCTAACTGCTCCTATACTATCACCTTAGCTTGGGTCCCATCTCATTGCTCAATTCCGGGTAATGAGAAAGCGGACTCATTGGCTAAGGTGGGCGCTATGGAAGGCGATATTTTTGAGCGACAAATCGCCTTCAACGAATTTTTCTCCATTGCTCGCCAGCAAGTCCTCATCAGTTGGCAACAAAAATGGAATGATGGTGAATTGGGAAGATGGTTACATTCTATTCTCCCACAGGTGTCGAACAAACCATGGTTCAAAGGGTTGGACATGAGCCGCGACTTTATACGCGTTATTTCAAGGCTTATGTCCAATCACTGCTCGTTAGACTCGCACTTCTATCGAATTGGGCTCTCAGGCAGCAATTTATGTGCGTGTGGCAGTGGTTATCACGATATCGAGCATGTTGTTTGGTCGTGTACCTTACACCGTGTTGCCAGATCTGAGTTATCCACATCCCTCAGGGCCCGAGGAAAACAACCCGCGATACCCGTTAGAGATGTCTTGGCGAGCCGAGACCTTGACTATTTGAATTTAATTTATGTGTTTTTAAAACGGATAGATTTGAGGATTTAGAAGTTAGTGTCATCTTGTGTTCTCCCAAGTTGTTAGCTACCCATCGGTGTACCCCCATGTTTGTCTTTTTCATCAGAGTGTCGCCTAGTTCGAGATCAAGAGCACATTGCTCTCCAAACCTTGTGTTCACAATCCCTACCCTGCCATCCATTTGTTACAATTTGTTACCCCTAACCTCGAGATAGCCGCGAGTAATCGGCCCCCGCTTTACTAACGTTAGTTTTAAGTAATTTTGTTATCTAAACAATGAATTTCGGCTCCGCAAAGCTACAGCAAATGAGCCTGGAAAAATAAACGAATTATTAAAAAAAAAAAAAAAAATATTTCTAATATCTAATATTTTTCGATAATGAACAAAACTACCAATTGATACGAAATTCGGAGAACCACTATACCGTTTTGTTATGGAATGGCTGTATATATATAGCCATACCATAGCAAAACGAGCGATTCTCAGAATTTTGTAAAAAATTACAGTCTCGTCCCTTTTCGCAAAATATTAGACCCGTATTTTTATATTTTGTTATCAGGGTGACCATTATGATGTTAGGATGGTCCAAAAAATCTTTTTTTTTTTTATTTTAATTACTTTGTTCAAAAATTCCTAACTTTTGCACCACTTCACAGTGGTTCCTCTAGCGAGGGGGAAGACAGTGAGAAATTAAGTACCTATGATGAACTCTTTTGCTCTCTGATGAACGATTTTAATATCTCGATTGTTTTGACAGCACAGCCCAAACAATTAATGTTTTCGGTGTAAAAGAACGGTAGTTTTCAGTCAGCCGGTGATCTATGCCGTAAAATACACTCAATTCATCGGAGAACCTACTAGCAAAACAAACATCACGCCATAACGTTGCTGTTTTGATACAAAATAAATGAGGCTAAGGGGAGGTGTCTGTGGGGGCATGGTCAGATTCCAAAACTTTATGTCCTACTAATTCTGTTTTCGTCACAAATTAAATCAGATTCCAGAGCAAACCAGAGTAACTCTGAGCAACTATGAGTAAAAGAGGTACTCAAATGAAAGCCGTCTTCCCCCTCGTCTAGAAGACAGAAATCCAAAAAATCGTTTATTTCTTTGAACGAAACTGATCATATCTTCGAATTCTAGAATAAATTTGCTAAATGAATGTCGATTGTCTAAAAAACGATGAACATTTCAGCCACTCAAATTAGAGAGAGTTGTAGAAGTTTTTTTTTGTCGAAGGTTGGCCAAACAGTCGTATACTAACTGCTTTGGTTTTAGGTATTTCAAGTGTTTTGCCAAGTTTTTCATAATGGAACTTCAAGAACAAGGTAAGAGGCAAAAGTTACCCTGATTTGTAGTATATTATACATGTTTTTATTTCCATGCTAGATTGTTGAATGTTTGGTTCTATCTATATGGTGGTTTCTTTCATAGCGGAACACTCTTGAAAAAATACCTAACTTCCCTTGCGATTTCAGCCATAAGTCGTATTACATTGTGTTACCGTGTCCTCGGGGAACCTAACAATACATAGTTCAACTGCCCATTTTTGCGCATTCACGGTCCACGCGTTTTTTTAAGACATGCATGTTTACCAACAACACGAGGCTGTTGGTACATTAGTTCTTATAATATTGTTATTTCAGCATCAGTTTTTCACTGCTCATTCACAAGAATGTACATTTTTGGAATCTGGCGTTCTATGAATTGATCAGATGCAGACAAGACCCACCAAGGGACCGATGTTGTTTTGTAAACTCTTGCTGGAAAGGATATCAAAAATACTAATGTGTTAAGGACGCTTGTTTACAGTGTATCGTGAAATTGAGCGTACACCCTACAACATTTTTTTAAACATTCTGAATAGATATATATATTTTTTAATCTTGGCTGGTAGGAACCCTAATAAACAAATCTTGATAGATCTGTTATAAGAGCGTAACAGCTTTTGTAAACAATGACTTTTCTCGATGATTTCTTGGAATTCAAGGCACGCCCACGCAAACCAACATGGCCTTCGGGTAGGGGAAGTCTTACCCTACCTGATGGCGATGTTTATTTGCGTGAGCTAGCATTGACTTTCAAGACATCATCGAAATAAGTTTTTGTTCACAAAATCTGTTACGCCCTAATTCCAGTTCTATCTTAAAATACCACAAACGAACAATAAATCAAAAAGTTGAACTTTTCAACAAATGGTTTGGATGGTACCCCGAACACGTTGTCAAGCAAAAATCAAAACATTTTTATTAGGGTAAACAGATGTTTATTGATTTATCGTTTAAGTTTTTCTCTTTATTGGAATAACCTGTATGAAGTTAGATTTATTTTAGTAAAACGCACGATTCTCAACTTTTTATCTAGTGGACGATTTTTAGTAAAATAAGTGGAATATGTATGATCTTTATTACAACTAAAAATAAGCAAAATTAAAAAAAAGTTTAGTTCATTATATTTCTAGGTATTAAAGTTTTTCAAGGTTACTTTTAATAAACGCAAACAAATGAGGCCAACACTGTACCAATAATTGATACATTTATGATGATTCAGCAGCCAGAAATTCAGAAACGTATCTCTTCAAATTTAAGGACATCTGTACGCTCAATTTTGAAATACACGGTATGTAAATGAATTGTGGCACACTGAAAGAAAGTAAACAGAAAAAAATTTACTATGATTTCCAAATATTCAGATTGGTTGAAATATATAGAGAAAATCAATTTAAGAAAAATTGTACAAGAAAAGGAGCATATTTGCTGTAATCGTAGGAGAACAAAAAGTGATTGTGATGGATATAGCAATCGCCCTAAGGGTTGATGCATACATTATGTCACGCTCTAAGGGGGGAGGGGGGGTCTAAGATTTTGTGACAAACAATGCATTAGGTTTAAGAAAAACGTCACGATAGGGAGGGGGGGGTGACATAATTAATGCATGGGCCCTAAAAAAAGATGATATTTATAAAACCTGATTTTCACATTTGTTACTAAATAAATCGATATGCCTTTCAAGAGTTCATTAACCATTAGACTGATGCAAAATTTGAAATTCTCGCTCCACAGTGCTTAAGCGGTTCCAAATTGGGTCCTGCTTAGCCTCCCAAAATTTGAACTAATTTAGTAAGAAACTGACTTGGCACAAACCATTTCAAGTTTATATGAGAATTACTATGGGAAAACTTATATTTTTGTTCATATCTATCTTACAATTCACCACATCACTATGCTTTTAAAAGTGATCTCAGCTATAACTTTGTCGAAAACTAATTTTCAATCAAATGTAAGGAACAAAAGTTATTAATGATTCAAGTCACTGATGTATTATGATTATGCTCATTCAACTGTACAGCAGGCAACATTGGTGTTTCTGGTGCATAGAATAGAGCACAAATATCATGGCTACTATGTCACACTGCAGAAAACAGTGTTGCCCACAAAACAGCTGCTTGATCATGCCATAAGATTATCAATCTCTTAAACAATTAATAACAATTTAATTTGACATTTGGCTGAAAAACGATATTGTGCCAAGTTGTAGCTTAGAAAATTTCCCGTACGAAAAGTTATAGAAATTTTCGAAAAATCAATATGGAAAATGGGCAGAAGACAATGAACAAAAAGTTTGGTTGTCCCATAGTTATTACCATATAAACTTCAAATAGTTTGTGCCAAGTCAGTTTCTTACCGAATGAGTTTAATTATTGGGAGGCTAATCAGGACCTGATTTGATGATTTCTTTTATTGTTTGTACTTATTTTAAGATGTTATGTACATTAGGATTACGTTGTTATTAATAACAATATTTAACTAAAGAACATCAAAATCTATTCTGGAATAGTCATGTAGATGATAATTTAAGCGGATGGATGAGTTCAATATACTATTTCTTTACATCCTCCCTCAACCAATAAAAAAGGTAAAAATGTTCAACTATCACTACAAAGTGGATTAATCTAGTAATTTTTGTATCATATTTGAACTCAGCGACCCAAATTGAGAATCAGTCATTCAAAACAAGGATTGGGTACCATCATGGAAGAATAACCGTGCTGACTGAGCTACTGACCGAGTGCTCGGCTGTCAGTGACTCGTTTACTTCTCAATCATTCAGACTCTCACGAGGCAGCTTATATTGAGGCAGATGGCAGTTCATATTCATATGAAAATGACTCATTGAATCTGAATGTTTTGCGCACTGCCACTGTGCAATGGCGCGGTCGCGTCCACGTATTGGTATTTTTCTTTATGTTTGCTTTCTTTTGATTGGTTAATTGGTAAATGGTTGTTTCAAAATTCTCCCACCAGCTAGGAAAAACGAAGAGAAGTACTAGATTAAAAGAAGATTAGTTATAAGTTTGATAGAAAATAAACCCAGATTATTCTTAACTTACCAAAAGTTCTGATAAAAGGCAATTTGTGACTTAAGCACTTGGTTGAAGGTGGCCTATAGAATTTTAAGCAGTCTCATTTTTAAATCGTTATAAGAACTTGAAAGTTCCGGTACCATAATTTAAGAGCATTCTAAGCAGCTTCTGGCGGAACTTGAACGGAGCTTTTAGGAAATAAGTTGAAAAAGGTTTTTTCCGTTACACTAATTTTATATTTCGTTCGCACTTTTATGAAAGTTACTTCTAAAGTCAGGTCTTTATGAAAGTTATTTCTAAAGGCAGTTATGAACGTGTATTGATTTAACAGCATTAGTAATTGTATTCAGCTGTTTGAAGAATTAAACCCAGTCCCCGTCTGCGTGAGAGCCCCAGCACGAATCGCTACGTCATCTGAAATCCATTCAAGTTAGCTGTTATCCCGCCTACTGTTGGAGTTTTCAATGCCAGCTTACTGACTTGGATGCGAAACGCAACACCTTGATGAATTTTAAATTGGTGATTGCCCGCATGGTATTCCAACACACTTGCGGTGCAGTGGTTAGCGTTCGTAGATCGCACGCCAAATACACGGGTTCGAATCCATAAATTTGCTTTTTTTTGCTTGGATGGAATATTGATGCACTGTATAAGCATAAGAATTATGATTTATTTGAGCCACAGATTATTTCATATTTACGTACATTAATTTTTGTTCCTAAAAAATACTTGTGCGGATTGCTTCATGTGGGCTGTGACGGACCTTTTTATAAACTTTCAAGTTGCTAAAAAGTTCCACGGTGAACTTTAAAGATGCTTTAAAGTTGCTAAGAAGTTCCGCAGGGAACTTGTTCATAACTTTCTTGTGGCCATGTTTTCAGCCTTGCCTGAAGTTCCTAAGAAGCACTTAGGGATGCTTTTTGGAACTTTTTTGAGCTTCAAGTTGCTAGAAGTACGCATTGGAACTGTTTTGGAGCCTGAAGTTCCTCGTGTGCTTTCTTTAGCTTCTAAATCAGCCAGAAAGTTGTATTTGAATTTTTTATGCACTTCATGGAACTTGAAAGTGGGTTTTATCGTTGAATGCGGAACTTTTGGTTGCTTGGGTTTGTTTAACCACCAAACGGCGAAGACACTTTTAATTCTGTTGATGACAGGCGACTAAACTTGTTTTTTTGATATTTCTAGATGTAGTTTTGATTTGATTTCAATATTCAAGAGAATTTCAGGAGTGGGGTACTCCATCTGGGATTAAAATTATAACAACCGTTGTTAAAGAAATCTGTGAAGCAAAATAACACAAGTTGTTATAATGTTGCTATTTCCTTCTGGTTGGTAATATATTGATGCGTGTGGGGCTCAGTACTGACCTGAATCACATAATTTCTTTCCATCAATGAGAAGAATTCGGAAACGTTTAGTTATTATGATCTTACAGTTCTCCCAACTCTAATTATCTAGCCACAAATTAATGTATCTCTACCCATCGTACTAATCAAGAAGCTTCTCTCAATATTTGGTAACATCCACTAATGATACACTCATTATCTGTATACAGTACAATCTTCCCTTTTATCACTTCAAAGAAGAGTACCTAATACCCAAATCCATTAGCCGCGTATCCTTTGCGGAATCTTTGAATGGATGCTTATTTCCGTGCAATACGACCCCGGATGGGCAGCCGACTGGCCATCGACCGGAAAAGAGATCAAAGCCTTCAAATATCTTTCATTCTACCGTGCAAAACAAGCATCTGTCGAGGAGACAACCAGCCAATCTAATAATTGATGTCTTACGCATTAGGAAAATTAACTTCGAGCTGGTCCCAAATGGAAGTCTACGAGAAAGTACTAACTATGATGATATCGACAATATATTACCTTGCCGTCGTAGAACAAAAGGCCAAGTGGCTAATGGACGCCTCGGTCGTGAGGCACACTATTGCAGGAACTAAAAGCCTTACCAAACTATATCTATCGCCCGAATGGACGTCGGCCGCATGCCAGGCCATTTTGCGAGAAGCAATTATGAACTTTTAACTCAAGTTTAGCAACTCTACATCCACACCGGATACTTACTTGCAAGCTGTCCATTACGTGAGCCGCAGTCTGCGAAGGATGCCCCCGGTGGTGGCGTTGGTGTCTGATGACAGTGATGATGGTGGTGATGGTGATGATGATGGTGCGGGAGACAACTCGAAGACGACGACGACGACGGGGGCCTCGGCTGCTGTTGGTAAAGGGGTGATTGCTCTACTACTGACTGTTGTTGTTGTTGTTGTTGTTGTTGTTGTTGTTGTTGCTGATGTTGAGAATGTGTCCCCGTAGCAGCTGCCGATGAGGATGAACAAGCACCGTAGCTGGAGGCAGATCCTTGACACGTGGCGTCGTAGCAGGGCGACTGTTCGCGTGGTGCTACGGCTAGATCATCTTTGGTAAATTTGTTCTCGGGTGAACTGGCCACTGCAAAAGATACAGAGATGAGGAAAATGTACGATGAAAATAACGTAACGATGCGAAACAATTTAGGACGTGATGTGCAGATCGTGTGCATCATACAGGCGACTGCGAATGGTGTGGTCACTAAACGGGAACAACGATTTATTTTCAGATGTTTGGGTTTTAAGGTCAAGTGCTCACGCAATGGAGGCAGTTCCAGGTCAAATACCGAAATTTTACCTTCCATGAAAATTCGCATAACTAATCATGTTACCATGCTTCTACTGCGTTAATTTTCCTTCAGATGTCACAACTGTTATTAATGGTGACATCTATCATAAATTACGCATACGCTTAGTTCCGTTAATTGTTAACAGAGGGCAGTGCTGTCAGAACATGTATGGTACCTCTATATATGCAGTTAGATTAACATCCGAAGACCCTCATTTTTGTACATATTCTGTTAAAAAATATTTTCTAAGCCCCGCCACTGACAGGATTTTTCACCATTTTCATGAATGGAGCGGGACAGAAAGTACATTTTGTGCAGAATATGTAAAATGGAAGGACTTCAGATGTTAATCTTACTGCATGTATAGAGGTGCCAGACATGTTTTGCAGTGTCAGATACTCTAGTTTGTAGTCTGTAACAGGAAATTATAAATAGAGTGTCATCAAAATACATGGCATATTGAGAGATGAAACTCGTGAGAGGAGATTTTCTCTCTCAAATTTAATTTTTCAGGCTCTCTGGAGACTGGTAGTAAAGCGGGTAAAACTGTATGGAGGATATTAGTTTTGTTTAACAATAATTTCCGGGAAATAAGTGAACGACAAAGTTTGACCTGAATTTGTAACAAAAGCAAATTATTCCCACTTCTCTGAATTTATATTTGTAGATTATAATTTCTTCCTATTTGCGCAACAGCGCCATCTCTATGGAAAATGGCCTGACGATATGATTCATTGTTTGCTAGGGGTAATGAACCAAGTTTATTCTCGAATTTGGCCATTTTACTCAAGCATTACGTATCAAAATGGCGTATTCGATATTTTTCAATAAATCATAGTACGAAAACGGCTCCTCTAGTCGAAGTGATGTCTGAGACAATAATAAGTTTGTTCCCGTACTTGCTTTTGCTGTAAGCCATTTATCAACAGTCTTTCAACCAATTGAGCTGACTTTTGTGATTGTCAAGTTTGAGGTTGACCCTAATCACATACAAAAAATCAGCTCCATTGGCTGAAAGATTCCTTAGAAACGGTAGGTAGACGGCACTACCCATTGCGCAAATCGGGGATTCCTATATTATTTTCTTACAGCAACTTACAGAAAAGGCAAAAAAGCAAGTACGGAAACAAATCTAATGCAGGATGCTAGGCTGGTTTTTCTGAAAAATTACACACTAAAATACTATCCAAAATTACAAAATCCAAAATTACAAAATCCAGTATTACAAAATCCAAAATTACACACTAAAATACTATCCAAATTAAAATGCTAACTTTTCTAAAAAAGACACAATGTACGCTTCAAAATTGACAAAAATCGTAGAACATAAACTTTTAGTTATATTTTTGAACGATTTTTTAACACAATATAAGTATATTTGATTTGTGCATGGGAAATCATTTTGGGGACCAAACAATAAAAATTAAAAACAATAAAAATTATTAAAGGAAAATTAAATTAAAAATTCGTACTCAGAGTTAAGTGTCCATTGTGTCAATTTTAGTAAAGTTTGCATATTTGATAAGCTTTCCAAGAAACATATGTTAAACAAGCTTAAAAATTAACTTTGTTTTTAAATTCTTTACAGAGCATGGTGATTTTTTTCAGTGTGTATTTTTTTTCTGGAAAGGCAATTCAATTTCCTACAAATCTGTCTCAGACGTCATTCCGATTAGATAAGCCGTTTTCGAGCTTTACTTTATTGAAAAATGTTGAATACGACATTTTTAAAAATTAGGCGTTAGTCGAAATGGCCGAATTCTGGCAAAAACTTGGTTCATTGCCCCTAGTGAACAATTCTGTGAAGTTTCAAGGAATGAACCATTTTGTCAAGGGTATTTTTCACACAGATGGCGCTGTTCCATTCCATTAAGTTATAAAAATCCCCATATAGAAATTTGGAAAAGATTAAATCATACGCTTTTGATGCATATTCTGGTCAAAAAAAGTTGACGTGAATATGTAGTTGTGGGTTAAATTTTTTTTTAACCGCTTTACTAACATTTAACCGCTTTACTACCAGGCTCCAGAGAGCCAAAAAAAAAATCAAATTTGTGACAGAAAATTCTCTCTCACATGTATTTTGATGACACTCGATTTGTGATTTCCCTCTCACAGATTACAAAATAGAGTACCTGGCACTGCAGAACATCTGAAGTCCATCATTTTTTACATATTCTGCACAAAAGATACTTTCTGCCCGCCCCATGCATAACAAACGGGAGGGAATTCGGGTGTATTTTTTTAGGAGAATATGTAAAAAAGGAGGGACTTTGGAGTGTAATATAAATGCCTATATAGAGGTATCAGACCTGTTTTGCACTGCACTGTCACAAACGAAGTGACAGACGGAGTGGCTCAAAAACTTTGGTGACGAACCTGCTATTGCAATTTTTCAGTGTACCACATGGCAACACCACTACTACTGGATTGTACTAGCATTTTCACCAAATGTACTAGATTGTTGTGGTTCTATCCAGGGATGGAAAATCATTTACATTCATTTCGTGCATTCATTTACATTCATTTGCCTATGGTAACTTTTTCATCAACAGAATACCGTAAAATGATGTATAAAGCTTTTGAAATTTTTGATATGAACTACAACTTTTACAAATAAATAAAATCTGTATCTCTTATGCATGACGAAATAGAGCTGGCAGAACATGTTATTGTTTTTCAGTGAAGTCAATGCAAGACCAAAGCCTACAAAACCTTCCAACACTATTTTTTGGAATTCTGTTGATGAAAAAAATTAGAGGCAAATGAATGTAATTGAATGCACGAAATGAATGTAAATGATTTTTCATCCCTGGTCCTATCTCTTTCACTCTACTTAAAACTGAAATGCATAAAAAAATGACAAAATGATACACTCTTTGCACACTGTCAAAGATCATTCGCACACAAAATCAACTTTGTTCAAATAAAGACAAAAATACTAGCCTAGCATCTGTCACTTCGTTTGTGGCACTGTCCTCTGTGAACAATGAAAGGAAAACAGATTATGCGTAGTTTCCAATAGCCATTTTGTCAAGCTTCTGCATGCACTTTCCATCAGATGTTATTGATGGAAAATGCATGCAGAAGCTTGACAAAATGGTAAATTTGGAGAGGGTAAAATGAAATCTATTCGTCAGTTTGCGTGGAACTGCTCAATGGTGTGGCGTTGGTGAGGCATCACAGTGGACGTTTTGCCGTTATGTGTGACGTAGTACGCGGGTACCCAGCTTCCTCTTCTTAAAAAAGAAAAATCCGTCACGCACATTCGGTTCAAACGTTTGATCGATGTCGGATGATGTGATGCTGCAGCCACACCAGTACAGCGCAGCGGTCGAATGGCCTTAAATAGGAAGGAAGGGGGATAGCCTGAGGGGAGATCAAATTTAATTGAGGGATCGTATGACAACGGAGGTTAACTTTGTAGATTTTAATTTTTTACTTACTGACAAAGAACAATGGCAATTGGAATTACCATTCGGATATGATTTGTGATGACTATACTCTACTTGTTTAAAAATTTAGATATGGAAAAGGGATAAAAATACTACTTCAATCTACTACTCAACAACTCTACAAAACAAAGCGTTTTAATTTCTACTGGCAAGCCATTCATTTGACAAAACTACCCTGCTTCAACTACTCAGTATTCAAATTGCCATGAAATCTGACTCCCCAGCGTGGTTTCTGGTAGGTTCAAGTTTTGTTCGTGTATCATACTTTTTCAAATATGCGCATAGTTTTGGTAAAAGTGCCGAAGGCCATACTTGAAATTCCTATCGCTGTCATCCGTTATTCTTGACGTAGCTGGCCTGGCACACAACAAACGATAGCTCACCCAGTTCGTCATGAAGTTGAATTTTCCACAAAATGTAGAAGAAGATGAAAATTGCTAGCGAAAGCGTCGTGGGGTCTGTGCCTGTGAGTGGGTGGATCCGATTAGCAATGCTAATGAAGCTTTTTTTCCGTTGAAAGATAACCGGCTTTTATTTGCATTACTGTGATATCAAGGATACATTGTCAAACAGCCGTATCTGCTTTTGTAAACAATGCTTCAAACGCCAAATTGTCGAAACTTCTAGCACACCCACGCAAACTAACACCACCAGCAGGATGGGGAAACTTTATCCTACCGGATGGTGGTGTTGATTTTCGTTAGAAAGCAAGCCGTTTAGACAAATTGACGTTTGAATCATTGTTTGCTAAAGGAGATACGGCTATTCGAAAATTGGGTTCATGCAATTCTGTCACATCTCAAAATAAGTATACTCAAAAAATTTGCTAGCGGAATGTACAGCCTTTGAAAAATAGGTGAAATACCATGACATTATTTGGTATTTGTATGGCTTTAACCGATAAAACGGAAAGCGGTGAGTTGTGACAGTATTGCATGAAACCGACGATGTATTCATTCGAGGCGCGCCATGACTGTGGGAAGTTTTTATGTTGATGTATGAGTATTAGGTACTTGAAGCGTCATGAAAGTTGATGGAACGAACGGTGCTACATCCTTGCCCTAGAGATGTTCATAAGTATGGTAAGCGCGTATTGTGTTCGATGATGGATTGTGAATTCATTACAATCATTAGCCATTAGCGGCGCTTGCCCAAGTTGTTGGACAGACGCTTCGAAATACATCTTTCTAGTAGAAGGCAGTGGTTAGGGAATGTATGCTGCGGGAGGAGGAAGTTGAGGAACTGAACAGTTTGTTTACTAACACTGCCACGAGCATTCCTCTACCATTTTTTTTTCTCGATTTACGATGGTTAGATTATTGTGGACCAACAGGTCCGCTTCCATCAAATAGACAGCAACCTCCACTTGCTTGAATTAATATCTTTTTTCAGTACGAATAAAATTTACAAAATGACTGGCATTCTCATTCACACAATAGAGACAACCTTTAACTTACCAGCGTTGAGGCGAGCAAACATATTCACCAATATGTGCATATGAGTATATAATATATAATACAATCGCTGAGACTCCTATCAAACGAAATCGTAGAAGTTCTTCTTTAATTTGAGGCTAGTATCAGGATTTTGTCCATTCCTTTTTTGGCTACAAAAAAAAATTTATGGAAGTAATTTATCTAACAAACTAAAAATGTTCAAGACCATTATGAGGTTTCTATACTAGCCTCATATGGAAGGGATGAAACTAATCTTTTGTTTTCAGCAATACTGATTTATTTTTAAATAAAGTTTTCTATCAATGACAGCGTCGAATGGAGTATACAAAAAAAAATGTTTCGTGGCATAAACAGGTGAAAAAGGGCATTGCGGGGATCATGAGACTAAAAATACATTAATAGCCTCATATTTTCAGGACTGTAACATCCCCTGATCAATTTGGACGTCAATTATTAGTACTAGACACTGAAGAAGTCTGCACATTGTAGACGAAATACGCGTATCTGTCAAGGATAAGCAAATATCTAAGGTAGTGGAATTAAATTGAAATTCCTTATCATTTTCTCTTTCTTTGTACTGTGAAATCTGTTAACAATATTTCAACTCCAACTCTTCAGAAATATGTCTGCTGATTCCAATTCTTGTTTGAACTTGTAAGGAATGATATATTTAAACTTATTTTCACTGATTAATCTAAATTTTTTTTTTTCTTTTATCTATCAAATAATTTGTTAGCTAAAATTCTGCTAACATGATTCTCGCAGTTTGATTTTATATCAATTAACATATAACTATGCCACCCAATAAAAACGATGTTGTGATCTACTGTTCAAGAAATCCCAATAATCATTGCTTTGGGTTCATTAAACATATTCCTTTCAAGCTGTGAAGTCCAGTACAGGAATTTATAAGAAATACCACATTGGCAACGAGAAAGATCCCATTACGAATAATGCAAGAACTGACTGAACCATGATTCTTCGATTAAGGATAAATTAAAGCTACGTGTATTCCCGACGGATTCAGAAAATTTTCATGAGGTTTGATTTACGTCAGCTCCCATGGAATGATCCTGTAATTCTTCCTAGCTATCCAGACCGATGCATGCTGATTGATTTGGAATCTCTCGCAGCAAGGCGTATACAAAGGCAACGACTGTTCATCTTCTACCTAATGTCCCGAACTCCTGGAATGTGTTGTTACTGCAGTTACTCACAAGCTATGAGTAACTGCAGTTTTTTTTCGAAATCTGAGTAAATTTCGTATGGAAAGAAAATTCTCTGAGTCAATTAATCTCAGTCGCTGAATTGGTATGATTGGCCGTGTACCTTCATCAGTAGGACGAAGAAAATCCAATGGCGTTTCAACGCGTTTGGACGGAAATGAAACACCGATAAACCGACATGAATGACCATACAAATTTCCACAAAATTTCTGCTCAAAACTCACTACCGACATCTGTCTTCGTGTTCGCGGAAAACGTTTATCTAAGCCACAAACACGAGTGCAAAATGTATGAGTTGGTTCGTGTCTGATCTATTCTAGACAAATCAAGCTGAACATTGCATTAGGTCCTAAGTAACATTGATAGATGCACTTCGTCGACTTTCTCTTTGTATCCCTACGGCCATGTAAAGACATGCCCAGGTATTTTCAGCACACAGACCAGTAAGAGAAGTTTTTATCTAGCATCTAATACGACAAACAGGCTTGCAATTGCTCATTACAGCAAAAATGCTATTTTTTTTTGTAATTATGAAATAATGAGATACTATAATGATAATTTTTATTTGTAAGATGCAAGAAGAGGTGGTAAAGTTTGTGTACGACATATAAAATTTGTCAATTTTGCTTTCAGAAGGTCGCAACTAGCGATTTTATGATCGCTCATTGCTCGCTCATCGCGTTGCTCATCGTTACAGCTAATCGCTAGTTGTGACCTTCTGAAAGCAAAATTGACAAATTTTATATATCATATACAAACTTTACCACCTCTTCTTGTATCTTACAATTAAAAATTATCATTATAGTATCTCATTGTTTCATAATTACGAAAAATAGCATTTTAGCTGTAATGAGCAATTGCAAGCCTGACGACAAACACAACAAGAAACGGTTAGGTGCTCAAGTTATTAACGAAAGAGAAAGTCGACGAAGAGAATCGATCAATGCTACTTAGGACCTAATGCAATGTTCAGCTTGAAGTTAGTTTTATCTAGATGAAACGTTTCTATGGTTTTGATAGATGGGATCGCTGCACATTTGAATCGGCCGTTATAGATTTTCGAGCGAAGGTTAAGTTTAAGTTTCATGTCGGTTTGTCGGTAATTGAAACTCGTAGGACGAATTTAGAATCAAGCAGTGTTAGATTTTAACAATGTGTGGCTCTTTATCAAATTCAACGGTACTTATGGAAAAGGGAATAAATTTAGAAGTTATCTTCGATAGAAACATTTCATTTATTGTTAAAAACCCATTTAAGAAAGAGAGGTAAAGCGTGGGTTGTGCTAAGTAGGATGGAAATAAGATCCAAAACTACTAAGGACAGCCCTATGGGGTTGTACGCAATGGTGACGTAGGACTACGTCGTCTTATATAATAAATCTTATTTGTTAACTGCAGCAGCAGCTTGTGTTTTGTGTCTTCTTCTTCTTGTTCGCATTTCAAGCTTATTGCTTAGCGCATATTAGCTTACTGCGTGCTCTCAACTTAGTGTTCTAAATGCACTTCCACAGTTATTAATTGAGAGCTTTGAGTGTTTTGTGTAGGAATAGGAATTTGAGCGGGGTTCTCTCTGTTTATACTCTTTAGTATGACGCGGTTGACATAGATGGCCCACAGCGACTCACGAAGAGCTACTGATTCCGATCAATAGCGGTGCAGCTTCTTCCTCCTTCTATGGGTGCTCATGTGGGCTGCAGCTCGCTGCTGGCAGGCAGCCTTTCGTTGTGTACTGGAGAACAATGTTCAACGCCACGC
The DNA here is from genome assembly GCF_037179485.1 of Ochlerotatus camptorhynchus. Classification (NCBI taxonomy): domain Eukaryota; kingdom Metazoa; phylum Arthropoda; class Insecta; order Diptera; family Culicidae; genus Ochlerotatus; species Ochlerotatus camptorhynchus. The sequence goes on along the minus strand of NW_027040855.1, from coordinate 3,946,943 downwards.
GCCGAAAACACTGCTGCTGCTACTGATGCCGATGACCGGACACACCACACACGGTGATTGGAACTGAATCCCATCAGCGGTTGAAGGCAGCCTTGATGGCTAGCTGCTTGCGGGGAGCCTTCATTTTGTACTGATGGAGAACACCACCACTCACCACGTGGTGATTGAATAAATACCGTTTGGTGAGACCGGATGGAATTTAACTTGGTAATCTGTGTTAGAGAAATCGCTTTTCGCAGGCATTCGGTAATAATTTTAATTATCATAGCAACATTTGCACATTCGTGCAATTTTCAACAGTGACATTTTGAAAAATGATAAAGTCTTAAACTTAACAGATACGTAGAAATATTGAAATTGGTCCAGGGGCAGCTGAGTTATTAACGTTCAAAATCTTTCATAATTTTGCTACATGTTCCATTTTTGGTTTTCACAAAGTGTAACCCTATATAGAAATCACAGACGCAGTCCTTGATGTAGGACCCTATGTCCAAGAAGTGTTCAGTGTCGTTTTCTGTTGTTTATTATGATTTTATACCATTTTTAATTTAAGTAAATGTCACTAATGTCAAAGGTAATGGCCGTGAAAAGTTTTTGGAAAGCGGAGAAGTTTGAACGATTGCATTTGAGTCATCCTGTCGACGGTCACTTTCTCAGTTTTTTTTTCTCAAGTAATTTAATTTAATCTAATCTAATCTAACACCAACACAGCCAGTTCTTGAAAGAATCCTGGAAAATGATAGATATTCCTCCATAATTTTTCTTGTCAATTTGATATATGTTACACATCAGAGATGCGCAACACATATCAAAACAGCCCGGCCTACTGAGCGACATTTAAGGGACAAGATGATTCAGAAATCATTTCAATACGATGTTTCAGCATCCGATAAAAGGATGAATCGTGGACATCTCGTACGGTTTCGATGTTTTGTTAATTATAAATATAGTTGAAGATGCTAATTTGAAATAACAGAGTGTAGTGGTAATTTTTATACGATAGATGGAGTAGATGAAAGCATAGAGTTGATAGTTCCGTTAGAGTACGGCAGTGTGAAGATTGTATATAGATATTAGAATAGCAAGCTAGGACAACTTTTAAGGAAGGTACAAATCGGTTTTTTCATCTCTCTTTACCAAACTTGGAGAGGGATGGTGAGGGGTGTCCCCCCCGCCACCACTGGCAAAAAGAGATGAAAACAGACCCGCTCAAGTACCAACTGTGTGTTTGAAACAGTTCTACCGATTTTTTTTACCGCACTTCAGTTGTTATTTGAAGGAAGGCATCCAGTCGTAGGTTTGGAAATTGCAACTATTGTTTACCCCTACCACGATATGTGCTCCTGTCATCGTCGACTTGACGATCTCGAGGGGACACGGGTGGGGGAGTTTGGTAAAGAGAGATGAAAAAACCGATTTGTACCTTCCTTAAAAGTTGTCCTAGCTTGCTATTCTAATATCTATATACAATCTTCACACTGCCGTACTCTAACGGAACTATCAACTCTATGCTTTCATCTACTCCATCTATCGTATAAAAATTACCACTACAGTCTGTTATTTGAAATTAGCATCTTCAACTATGTAAATCGTTGACTTCACGTAGAAGTAATACTAAAACATATAGTCAAAAATTATAAATAGTTTATATTTGGAAGCATCTAGTCGTAAATGGCTAAACGATGCTCCATTTTTCTCTGGCGGTAGGAACATGAGTAGACGGTTTCAAATTGGGTCCTTATTAGTCTTCCAAAATTTGAACTATTTTTTTAAAGAAACTGATTTGGCACAAATTATTTGAAGTTTTTATGGAAATTACTAAGGAAAAATCAATTTTTGTTTGTTTGTTTGTTTTAACTAATAAGTCATCACTTCAGCAGGCTGCGCGTGTGAACGAACATGACGTTCATTTTTTTCTTGGAGTTTTTTTTATGCTTATTTGGTTATTAATCCAGGTAACATTTTCGACGATTGGACACTTCAAATTGGTTCTACATAGGACGGGACTAGTTTATGTCGATCCCCATCAAGCGAACTGTCTTTGATTGGAACTACAATGCAACAATAGCACGGATGCTTCCTGTGGATTCATTTGGACTAACTTGGTGAGATCGTTTCTGATTTCATCTATTTGAACTAAATATAGATGATTCTCTGGCAAATTCTTAATGGAGTTTTTTTCCACAAATCCCATTTTTTGTTTACTTGAAATCATCGTTTCTAATGACTGCACATTTTGGAACATGTGGTGGAACATTACTGTAATTCATGTATATTGAAACATATAATATACTGAGTTGGGGGGTCGTTTTGTCTTCCAAAGGTCTTCAATGAAGCTGATTCACCTTGCTGCAACAAACCATCAGGCAGAACTTTACAACCGGTAAAGTATCTGCAGACTTTGGTAATCCTTGCAATGATGGTGGGTTCCATTCACATCACATCACATCACATCTAACTAATAAGTCACCATTTCGCTCTGCTTTAAGAAATGAAACCTGCTCATAGGCAATTTTCTCAGCTATAACTTTGGTTAAGACCATATTTCGATTAATAGTTATTCATGATTCAAGTCGCTGGTGTTCTATGATTACTCTGAATCAACTGCTCAGCAGGCAACATTGGTGTTTCTGGCACGTGGAATAGAGCATAATTATGGTTACTATACTACAGCAGCTTGCCATAAGATTTTTTATCAGTTCAACAATTGTTTTTTCCTTTATTTGTTTTCCGTCGTTCTTGATTTCCGTACTCAGTACCGATGCTTCTGACGCCAGGGAGGTAGCTCCCGCGCCTGGACACTACCTATCGACCCATAAACTCATGAACCGGGGACCAACGGCTTTACTTCCTTAGCAAGAGTCAAAGTTGCCGGATTTTGTATCCGCCAGACTACTCTTTATTTGTTTCAAATTCAAAATAAGTTTCATTTCATTTTAACCTAGGTGCTCCAGTTACTGCAGTAACTTACCAGCCTTAATTGTTATGATATATATTTATATCTATGTGTTTTTACATTGTTCCTGCCTTGGCAATTCATTAATTTAAACAGGTTTTTTTTTACCTGCATGTCAGTATAACAATTGAAATCTTAAAACTAAAAATTAAAACTAAATTTTATCTAAGTATAAAGGGAATTAATCGTTGCAATTGAGGATTGCAACGATTTTTGCCTGAAATTATTAATTATTTTGTTGGACATTTGAAGTCTGAACATTCGAAATTCTATGTACAGAGGCAACTTCAAAATCATTTTCAGAACTTTGTTCTGAATCCTTTGAAGTGCTTTTTTCCTGGTAGTGCAAAAACAAGACCATTTTGGCACAGAATGCTACCCTGAGGAACTCCTGCTCTAACAGGTAGTCGATTAGATTTGGAATTTTGATAATTTACCTGCAGAGTTCTGTTATTCCTCATGGAAAATTAAACTTTTTCAATTCAGCATTCAAACCTTCATGCCAAACACTGTCGAATACTTTTTCTATGTCTAGAAGAGCAACTCCAGTTGAGTGGCCTTCAGATTTGTTTGAACGCATTCAATTGGTAACTCTTAAGAGTTGATGAGTAGTTGAATGCCCATGGCAAAATCCGAACTGCTCATCTGCAAAAATTGAGTTCGTATTGATGTGAAGCATCATTCTATTTAAAATTATCTTTTCAAAAAGTTTACTTATTGAAGAAAGCAAACTTATTGAACGGTAGCTAGAAGCTTCAGCTGGACTTTTATCCGGCTTAAAAATTGGAACAACTTTTTCATTTTTCCATTTATCAGGAAAGTATGCCAAATGGAAACATCTGTTAAATGATTTTACCAAGAAATACAAGGTAATCTCTGGGAGTTTTTCGATGAGAATATAGAAAATTCCATCATCACCTGGAGCTTGCATATTATAAAACTTTTTAGTTATAGACCTTACTTCGTCCAAATCAGTCCCACAGGAATCATCAAAAATATTTTCCCGAGAGAAAATATTCAGATAATCCCGAGCAACCTGATTCTCAATAGGACTAGTAAGACCCAAACTGAAATTATGGGAGCTCTCGAATTGTTTAGCAAGTTTCTGAGCTTTTTCCAAATTTGTGATCAAAATTTACCACCTTCTTTAAGCGCTGAAATAGGCTTTTGAGGTTTTTTCAAAAATGTTGTGAGTTTCCAAAAGGGTTTGGAACTCGGGTCTAAATTTAGAACGTTATTTTCAAAAGTTTTGTTCCTCAGGGCAGAGAATCGCTTTTTAATTTATTTTTGCAAATCCCGCCAGATAACTTTCATGGCAGGATCACGTGTTCTTTGATATTGTCTCCTACGGACATTTTTAAGACGGATCAAGAGCTGAAGATCGTCGTCTATTATTATGGAATCGATTTTAACCCCGCATTTTGGTACTGAGGCAGCTCTTGCTTCAACTATAGAAGCTGTCAGAGATTCAAGAGCATAATTAATTTCATCTTTGGTTTGTAAAGGAATGTTTGGATCGAAGTTATATTCCATAAATGTTTGATATTGCTCCCAATCAGCTCTATGGTAATTGAAAGTAGAGCTGTTGGGATTAGAAATTATTTCTTGGGATGTTTCAAAAGTTACTGGAAGGTGATCAGAACCGAAGTCAGCATGCGTAACCAATTGGCTACAAAGTTAAGACCAAATCAATATTTGAGGGGTTTCTTGCAGAAGAAAAGCATGTTGGGCTGTTTGGATATTGAATAGTGTAATAACCTGCAGAACAATCATCAAACAGAATATTACCATTGGAATTGCTTTGAGCATTATTCCATGAGCGGTGTTTTGCATTAGATTCACCAATAATGAAGAATTTAGACCTATGACGGGTAAGTTTCTGATGGTCACCCTTGAGAAAATTCTTTTGCTGGCCCACGCATTGGAATGGCAAATAGGAAGCTATAAACGTAAGTTGTCCAACAGAAACTCCCAAAGTTTCAAAAACTTTGGTTTCAAATGAAGAAAGAATTTTATGTTTGATTCGTCTATGAACAATGATGGCAACGCCCCTACAGGGTCCATCAAGACGATCATTTCTATAAATTAAATAATTTGAGTCCTTCTTAACCTTATGGTCAGGTTTAAGGAACGTTTCAGTTATAACGGCAATATGCACGTTATGAACTCTCAAAAAGTTAAATAGCTCGTTTTCATTATATTTAAGAGATCTAGCATTCCAATTTAAGACATTTAATTCTTTAAAATCCATTACTGAATTTTAAAGTCATGAAAATATTGTTTGCAATTTTTACTCCAGTTTGAATAGCATCAAACATGGAGTTAGATTTAATTAATTATTTCTGTAAAAAATACATTTTAGGGGCAGTAATGCTTCCTAAGTCAAAATTGTCAAAATTTCCTTTAGAATTACGTTGGTTAGTATCTTGATTTCTACCAGTTGCAAATAGCTGAACATTGTTAGCAGCGAGGGGAGTAGATATAGATGAAAAATTTGAAGCAGGGGTGCTATTTGTACCAACGGGTACGAATGTAGAATTTGTTCCTCGCTGACCGTTGTTAACAGCAGAGTAATTTCTACCTGGTCGGAAACGTGGAGCGTTTCCTACCTGTCGCTTAGAACGAGATGTTGGACTATGTTTTCGGATGTTGGCGACTTACGGTATACGTTTTCATACAAAGGGCTAATTAATGTTCTTCTTCTAGGGTTTGTGCGCTTCTGCAGTTTTGTTGGTTCTCAACTATGCCGACCATTATTGCCTGAATTTGTATATTGTATGGCAAGCAAAATGATACTCTATGCCCAGGGAAGTCGACAAAATTTTCAACCCAAAATAATTCCTCAACCGAACCAGAAATCGAACCCGCCGCCACCAGCTTGGTGTTACCGTTTCTTTAATTGATGGGTTAATTTATGGTAGGTTTTCGTAATTGACAGATTTTAGAATCGATTGGAATTGACAACATCTGTCCATCTACCAATCATGCTTCAGCTAGCAGTCACAAGTCCTCGACTGTAGTTTAATAAAGTGATCAAGCCACCTAATTATTGAGTTCTAATTACAGTCAAATTGACAAGCTTGCCAATCAATAGCATCTCATTATCATACACTATATTGGGTATGCAACACGTGACAATTTCGCTAGCCATACGCTATTACCAAAATCAAGCATCTATTGATATCATTCGAGATTAGTTTTCCTTCATCCCCCCATCACATATTGCGGTAGAACATTGTCTATTCAATCCCGTCGCATGTTTCCAAATTGTTTGCCCGCAAGATACACCACATGATTGGAACACATTTCAAAGCGGATTCAAAACAGTAGCTGAAATTTGCCCTCCCATCGACCGGTAGTCCAAATTTTAATATTGGTAGCCACGCAGGATATAGAGAGTGTTCAGAATACGCTTCTTCCAACGACAAATGATGAACTCAAGTGTTATTTTACAAAACGACGTATTTGTGTTTAAAGACTCAAACGTCAATTAATCGAAACTCTAAGCCCTCACACGCAAAGTAACACCACTATCTTGTTGGGGAATATTATCCTTTCTGATTGTGTTTCGAATAATTAACGATTGAATCTTGGTTTGCTGAAGAATATACGTCTTTTTGAAAAATAATCCTTGAATTGCGTTATTCAGTCCACCCCAAGGATATATCACCAAGGACGTCACAACCACTCTCACGCAGGATTCGAGACTGTCATCGTTGAACACGGTATTTGTGTTTAAAATTGCCAACGGTGGACGATGAAGACGACAGCGTCATTGATGATCTCATAATCAGCTCGCTCCCAACCAACATCAGAAGCGAACAGAAACGTGGCAAGAATGAAACCTTCGTCAGTTCAGCTGTTTATGTCGATCGATGATGGAAGGGATGTGATGGTCGTCTGATGCACGGCCAGACGGTTTTCCTCGACGATTTTTTCATCATTTTATAAAGTTGTGTGTTATGGTTGGTAGTGCTGACATAAGGTTCAAATGCCTGCGAATGTTGAGCATATTTATTTAACAACCTCAATATGAAGTGATGGTTTGTGCGCAGTTCTGAAAATGTTAGTCTCACATCTAAGTTGTGAACCCGTCAACATGGAGTAGCTGTGGGTGTTTTTGATAATATTGTTTAATGGTACGAAAAGATGTTGAAAATGTTTTTTTTTTACCAGCGAGATGCTTTGAGATGTTGTTCGATGATGGGAAAACATGTTTATCAATGGCGATATGTCAATTACCTGATTGAAAAAAATAAGCATAGCCCTGATAGGGGTTTATGAAAATATTCTGAATCAATATCATTCTTCTAGTTTACCGTTACGTCTCAACTGCCAATAACCTATAGAAAACCATTTCAAATGCAACTATAGACCAGATAGAGAAAATCTTTCATAAAAAAAATCGGAATATCAAGCTAACAAAACTCACCAACTGCAAATCTCACCAAACTGTGATGAGATTGAGTTTAATGATTTTTGGTGTCTTCAGCAAAGTTGTAGATAATTTTACAACAACAATCTTTGCTCATCACACAAATCCTCTATATTCCTTTGTTATTGAGATACGTAGCGTTTAATATGACTGTAAAACAAAAAATTTTTTTTTTTTTTCAGTTTTTATAACATATATAAAAAACTTTAGGTGTTAGAAAACTATAATGTTCTACAAATATTTGTATTTTATTACAATACAAAACTTTGTTCAAGACGTCCAAAAGGTATCGATTAAACAGGCTTAGCTATTCACAAATTTAGTAATTTTTTTTTACATGTTTGGTGCCCTCACAGACAAAAATCCGGCAAAATCCGGCAGGTGAATCTTGAATAGGATGAAAGCTTGTTCAAAACTGATCTCAAATTCCATTGAAACATTTGTCCCTTTTAGTATCCTCGTTGATTATTTTGAGTAATTGCCATAATCATAAATCACAGTAGTCTACTTGAAAGTAATATATAATTTTGAGTTAGCTATTATTACTAATTATTTAACGTATTACGTTATACATCATTGAAAGTATGTATATATAAATATTCCAAAAATATAAACAAAGGTTACACAATATTGTTATCACAAACAATTTCATCTTTCTCTTCCACATCAAGCATGTATTTCGCATCGCTACAGAGGTCATTAATCGGCTTGTCTCGAGATGCTCTAAGGCTGCTGATGAGAGGATCTGAAAATGTTCCCATTTGATTCCAATTTGATCGGCACAATGGATGTAACCAACATATTTGCATCGGATTTATTTTCGTCATCATCGCCAAGTGCTTGCTTGTGTTCACCTAATCCAGTTATGCCATCAAATCCCCACTTAATCGTCATTTTCTCCAATTCGTCATCACTAAACTTTTCCAGCATGCACGCATTTGCATCAACAATCCTCATTTCCGTGTGCTCCAAGAGATCCTTTAGTTTCACTTCTGCAGACGTTTCCGAAACTACTAACCCTGTATTGGGATAACAGCACTTTTTAGCTTGCAGCACTTTGTAGTAGGACGGATACAATGGCACATTACGATCCAGAGCTCCATTACGAAGCTTTTCGTATTGGTCTTTCGATAAATTAAGATCCAATATTAACGGAAGAGCTTCCGTCTCCGAATAGGGTACAAAGCCATTTTTGGATGATTGCATAGCCGAACCCATTTTCACGGCTCTTGTCGGAGTTGTTTGCGTTGCCTGTTTTACAATGAACGCTGCATCTTATTTACCATCCTCACGTAATTTCATTTGGGTTGCAAATGCAAGGTCATCTGTTGGGTAGTTAGACCGCATTGCAGACGTCTTGCGTCTCTTAACAACCTCGCTGCTTTCTTCGAATGCCAAAGATTTTCTTCCACGACGGGAAGATCCAGAAGTACAAGGGAAACGATCAACAACTTTCTGTGGTAGTTTGAAGCCCCTATCAAAATAATCACGACTGCTTTCAAGCATAGTCCGGTTGTGGGTTTCCCACAGTTTTTTTTTTATATTTGCATGTCGCCTTCACAAAATGGTTGACTTCAGCTGCCACTTGTGTCCAGAGAAGTTTTGACTGTTACGGCATAGATTATGTTTCAATGCCGTCACAGTCAAAAACTTCTCTCGACACAACGTTTGATTTATCAATGTCGTTTCCCTTAAATTCTTTCCACAGTTTAAAAACTACAAGGGACAGCCCAATGGGGTTGTACACAGCAAAAAAATAATTTTGATATCACGTCAAAGTGGATGCACTACAATCATGTCGAAAATATGGTGTAATATTACTTGCTAAAAAGGACAAAATTATCATTAATACAATGCATGAACTGACATTACGCTGCTTTTACTGCATTTGTTTATTTATGTGGTCATAAAAATTACATGAAATTTTCGACATGATTGTAGTGCATCCACTTTGATGTGATATCAAAATTATTTTTTTGTTGTGTACGCAATAATGACGTAGGACTACGTGGTATGATATAATAAATATTTTTGTTAACTGCAGTAGGAGCTTGTGTTTTGTGTAGGAATAGAAATTTTAGCGGGGTTCTCTCTGTTTATACTCTTTAGTATGACTATGGTTGCCCTGAAACGAACCTTTTGATATGAATTTTAGTTGGGACATGTTCAGAAAATTAACTTTTTGGAAAATGTTGGTGGCCCTGAAAAGGGGCTTGAAGCCTTTGGAAGATGATGATGACGTGTAGGCAGCTGCGTGTTCAGTGACGGCATCACGGATCACATTTTCTCGGCACACCTTAGGGTTTCCTCGTACATCAGACCGGAGATGAGCTTGACACCATCACATCGAGCCAGACGACGAATGGCAGGCCCTGGATGTTATCACACGATGACACTTGGCGACTCCTTAATCAAATCCTTTGCCGGTAACATATTTTTTCGCTTTTCGTACCGGCAGAGCTGGTTGTCTATATAACAGGTAGCTAACTGCGCGTTCGCATTAGTTGCGATGCATCCGTTTAACGGCAAACAACGAGGAAACCCGAGGTGTGCTAAAGGTGTGCCGAGAAAATGTGATCCGTGATGCCGTCACTGAACACGCCAAAAGCAGACAGTCCTGGCCATGGATGTCGTCTCCTCGTCATTACCAATTAACAAAACGGCCCTTTTCAGGGCCACCAAGTTCATTTAAGAAAACAGTTAGAGTAGAATTTTTAAAGAACTACAAAAATAGTTTTCACCATTTCTCATTGATGGCGCTGTTCCATTGATAGTAAGTTAGAAAGTTGGAAAAGTGGATGGCACGCTTTGGATGCATATTATGGTCAAAATAAGTCAAAAGAAATCATTCATTATCGTTCAGTTTTTTCCTAGAAATTTTTGTTAAATAGTATTTTCTTGCAGAATATGTGAAAAGGGAGGGAACTTTTAAGTATTTTTTATGCAGAATATGCAAAATGGGAGGGACTTCAAATGTTTATCCTCACACCCTCACCAAATGTTACAGACTTTCATCAAAATACATGGTAAGTTGAGATAATGAGATCGTGAGAGTGAATTTTCTCTTTCAAATTTGAATGTTTTGGCTCTATGGGGATTGGTATTAAAGCGGTTAAAAATGTATGGGAAAAAAACCCTTTTTATTTAATTCTAGCTTATTTAACGAAAAATTCCAGGAAAGAACTGAACGAAAAAGTCCATAAAGGATTTCTTTAGGTTGTCGTCAACTTTTTTTGGAAAGCTATGTGAAATTCACATGGATTTCATGCATTACATATGCGATATATTTTTTGAGTGTATCCCCTGTTTCCAAGTTTGGTTACAAGATTACAACTCTGGAGAGCATTTTGTGTGGTCGTTTGGAGCGTGTGGTTCTGAATATGGCGATGAGTGTGCAAAATATTACGCAATTCCGTCCACTTCGACTTGTTTCGTTTACTTACTACTCTCTGACGACTGTGCTGGGGAAGCAGCATATGCATGTACGTAATTGGTGGGTTTGTTAATTATTTCGACGCTTTTGGACAATGCTTGACATTTTCTACTTTTCAATAGTTTCTTATTGAGTATAAACAGTTAATAGCATTAATATCGATGCGTAAGCGTAGCCCTCATCGATTGGTGATACAATTATTGAAATTGGTTCAGGGGCAGCTGAGTTATAAACGTTCAAAATCTTTCATAATTTGGTTACATGTTCCATTTTCAGTTTTCACTAAGTGTACCCCCATATAGAAATCAAAGACGTACTCCTACGTCAAAAGCTTTCACCTGTCGATTTCAACTGAAATTTTATTTGATAACTTATAATTTAAACTATTTTTGAAATTGTCACAAACAAATAACTTCCATAGATAACTCATATATATTATGCATTGGAAAATATCACTAAATACCTTTTTAACAACATGGTTGTACTTACTTTCATTGTTGAAAGACATGCTTTTCTCACTTTTGGGATCTGCTACGGAAATGTTGAAAAAATAACCTTCACTTCACTATAAAAGGATTATTTTCTAAGTAATATGCGTTTAATGCTGCAAAACCGATCAATGTGTGACCAAACTTTGATATATTATCACTGAGCCTACTTTGATTCAGTCTTTGACAAATGCGCGCTGTCACTGAACTATGGAACGACCTTTTAAAAATACAAAACAAATAACGAGGATACTAAAAGGGACAAATGTTTTAATGGAATTTGAGATCACTTTTGAACAAGCTTTCATCCTATTCAAGATTCACCTGCCGGATTTTGCCGGATTTTTGTCTGTGAGGGCACAAAATATGTAAAAAAAATTACCAAATTTGTGAATAACTCAGTCTGTGCAATCGATACCTTTTGGACGTCTTGAACAAAGTTTTGTATTGTGATAAAATACAAATATTTGTAGAACATTATAGTCTTCAAAAACCTATAGTTTTTTAAATATGTTATAAAAACTGAAAAAAAAATAAATTTTGTTGAACAGTCATATTAAACGCTACGTATCTCAATAACAAAGGAATATAGAGGATTTGTGTGATGAGCAAAGATTGTTGCAGTAAAATTATCTACAACTTTGCTCAAGACACCACATACCTATCTTGTGAATGTAAAAAGTTAGATTTTGCAGCGCCGCCTGTGGTGGAGTTCCGAACTTAAACCTATCACTAGTCTTTGCGCCTTATTTTATGCAAAAACTCTTTTAAAGACATCATAGTGAAAAAAACGACTTTGAAGGCGCAAATAAAAAAGTTCGTGATATTGAGCATTCAAACCACTGTGCTTCGGTGAAGATTAATAAGAGATAGCAAACTATACTTTCTCTTTCTAAAGTGAACCCTACACGATTGCTTTTATTGACAATAATCGTATTGTCAATACATGCTATACTGACGTCAATATATCAAGATTGACAATATTTCTGAATTCACATCATCAATATTATTGTCAATAATTCCCCTTCGCGTCAAAATATAGATGCGTGTGGGGTTTGCTTAAGAAAACGATGTGGAACGGAATCATTTTTGTGTCAAGTCAGCTCTCAGCTTGATTTTTGCGCGTTGTGAATAGTCTCGCAATATCAAAGGAGCTTGTAAAATCAATATGAAGCATGCTATTTTGTTCCAATATCACGCGTGATATTGAGAGCGTATGAGAGCGAAAAAATATTATTTGATTCATGATTTTGCCAACACTGGTCATTACAAATATGTACTTCACTTGATATTGTGGAGCACTACAAGGCTCTACAGTTTCAACAATTTTATAGCGAAAACGCATAATCCATCGTTGAGTTTGTAGAGCGCCACCCAGACAACCAGAATGCACGTATATTCAAAGCTGTTTTCGTGATATACAAACATATATACAAACAAACAAGTCGTATAGAATGCAAAGAAATGGCTTATACGTACAAAAGTGGAGGCCATATACGTGCATATTTTCGTTTAATTTTAAACGAGTTGATTTAACATCATATGCTATTTGATCTGTAATAACAAATCCATTTTGAAAAGTCTTACGATGTAATCCGATTAAATTTGTGATACAGTACGACGGAAAAATGAGTCATCGCATATAAGTCGGAAATTTGCATTCTATACGATTTAACTTAAACATAATGCGAGGTATGCCATTCTAATATGCGATTTTGACTTAAACTGTAGCAATTTACGATACTGTCTGTACATTGTTACACGACTTCTGGTTGTCTGGGCAGGGTCTGATCTTTCCCGATGATTGGAATAAGCAAGGATATTTGTTAAATACAACTGTATATCTCACATGATGTTGTGTGATCCTGAGAATTTCTAAAGATTTTTATACTAAATCAGGACATCGTGCAAGACTTTGTTGAGCCTGTACAGCTTCACGATCTATCTTGAATATCTTGTTGAGAATGTAGAGCTTTAAGATCTGAACTCCTGAATAATTTGGAGATCTCGAAATACTTTGTCATTGCAACTATAAATCCCACATGATATTATGGGGCTCCACGAACGTTTACAACTTCTAACATTTATTTGAATCTTACATGTCTTACATGATGATATAAATTTCCAAAAAGTGCTAGGGCTCAAGAAACTGGGTACATACGTCGATTGAGATTTTGATGAGATCTTCTTTTTTACCTTGATTTGTTTTCCGTCGATCTTGTTTTCTATGCTGAGCACCAATGCTACCGACGCCAGCGAGGCAGTTCCCACACCTGGACCCTACCTATCTACCCATCAACTTATGAACCGGGGAGCAACGGCTTTAAGGAAAGCGTGATCAGAGATGTTATGCTTAGAACATCCCGGCGGCGCCGACTGGGATTGAAGATAATCACGCTTACAGCGAATTCTTGTATTATTCAGTTCCAACCTGGATCGGGTATCAAGATTGGGTCCGCTTGTTTTCTGACAAACGTCAGTTTGCTCGTTTGTTTTCAAAACCTAGCTCAGGTTGAGGTTCGCACTGACAAAAAGTTCGGTTTCGCACATACGGATCTTAACTCCAGGGTAATTTGGAGAATCATACATATTTTCTTTACACAACTTTTTGCGAACGCGACATCGTAATTATTAAAAATTCCCTAATCGAGAGGAGGGCTTCCTCTGCCAGGTCATTCACCGTATGAGAGTGGTAGGGGATAGCGAAAGTATTTCGGTAGGAAATTATTGTTTATAAAAAAGGGCAAAAGTGAAAAGAAAACAAAGGCAAGCCACTGCTCGGAAGAGGTCGTGCTTGTACTGCACCAAAATAAACGGCGCATGGTGACGAAAGTCAATCCATGTTTACGACCGAGGTAACACAAGCCAAAGGACGGCATAGATACACACGTGTACTGCTCAGCCTTGCGCCGGCAAGCAAAGTCGCAAGCCCAAGCCTAGTAAGGCAGCCGATAAGAATAGACTTTTACTTTCTCTGCCGCTTCTCCGTTTAAACGGGCATCATAGCATGCAGCGCGCTAGGCCTGCACTTGAACCATGCGTAGAGCCAAGGGCATCTGCTCGATAAGGAAATGAGGATAGAGCGCTAGCCCATTAAAAGGTCGTAAAAGACTCGATACGTGGTGGTACGGCCGAGTACTAGAAGAACGATACCTCAGTGAGCAAGGGCGCATTTATAGAACCAGCTAGAAGATGTTTGGGAAGGTTCAGTAAACTACCTGTAAGAGGTAAGGCCCGCGTCTACTTTAAGAAGTACATTGTTTAAGAATTGTAGCGCGAGATGATCACATGCATCGTCTGACTCCCGAAATTAGAAGAAAGGTAATAAAATTCTTGTACGTAGGGACTTGAGTGTAGGTGCATTAGACCCTTGCATAGCAGCAAATTCTAGGGCCCAAAACCTCTATATAAGGGAAACATTTAGAAAATAAAGATTCAGTTTTTGTGTTACGTTCATAAGGAACTCCATGCGGAACTCATTTCATCCGAAACCTTTTCGGGCTGGCCACAACCCAAGTTGGTAATATGTAGTGAAAAGGTTAACTCCGGTAGCGTCATACTGCCACCCCTAAGACTGGCATGTAGCACCGGATAGCTATTTCCCAGAGCCCAATCTTGAGTTTAGCAGAATAACTTTGGATCACTGGTCTACAGAATTAGTAATCCAACCTTAAAATTGAATGCGGAAACGTCATACTGCCACCCCTAAGACTGGCATGTAGCACCGGACTCTTTTTAGGTGGAACCTAACTTAAGTAGAACTAAGACCCGGTTGTGGCAAATAGCCAGCAATCCGGTTCAAAGGGCCAAAGTTAATCAATCACTTCACTATACTTCAAGAAGGAAAAAAGTAAGTTCGCAACACCATCCAGCGCAAGCGATCCGATTACCTTCGCATCGGACTTGGCAACCGTTTATATCGTATTTAAAAACGATCCTCGAATTGGGCACCAAAAAACCCAATCGCTAGCGCAAAAACCTACCATTCCCACCTCCCATCCCGATCCTGAACCCTCCGCGAACAACACAACTTTATGCTTCACATGATGCTATAGAGCACTATGAAGTGATTATTCGACAATTGAAGAGAGATCAGAGTTATGAAGTGATTAGAGTTATAAGATTCATTCGGTGCATCACACTATACATGGTTAAACCTGTAGAACTTCAAGATTTTAACTCCAGAATGATTTCTAGAACATAAAATATTGCGTAAGTACAACAATATGTCCCATAGAATGTTATTGAGTTCTATTTAGCTCAAGAGGTTCAAAAAATCGTTCGAGTCATCGCACAATGCTTTGTTGAGCCTACAGAACTGCAAAATTTAAACTTCAGGATGATTTGGAGAACTTTTAAAACCGAATTTTTCGTGATCAGTTCTTTTGTACTGATGTATGCACTTTTCAACATGTAGAGACAACATCTCTTTGATTGTATTCGAAATCTCATATTTCCATGAGCGTTGGGAAATGAAGGTCGCGAACGGGTCCTTGAAAATCCCATTTCATATTTTTTCTGCTTTCTCTGAACCACCGTTTGACAGTTTTTTTTTTGTGTAAGGGTCAAATATGCCCCCGTGGGATCAACGAGCTTGGAACCGGCTTTGTAGTGCTGGGTAAGATACGCCAACGCGTGATTGGTTGGCAGCCGATCAACGCGAGGATGTGCAAGTTGAGGATTAAGGGCCGTTTCTTCAACTACAGCATCATCAACGTGCACTGCCCACACGAAGGGAGACCCGACGACGAGAAAGAAGCGTTCTATGCGCAGCTGGAGCAGGTGTACGACGGCTGTTCGCAACGGGACGTCAAAATCGTCATCGGCGACATGAACGCTCAGGTAGGACAGGAGGCAATGTATAGACCGGCAATCGGGCCAAACAGCCTGCATGCCGTATCGAACGACAACGGCCAACGATGCGTGAACTTTGCAGTCTCCCGGGGTATGGTAGTTCGAAGTACCTTTTTCCCCCGCAAGGATATCCACAAAGCCACCTGGAGATCACCTGACCAACACACAGAAAACCAAATTGATCACGTTCTAATCGACGGGAAATTCTTCTCCGACATTATCAACTTCCGTACGTACCGCAGTGCGAACATAGATTCGGACCACTACCTAGTTGCAGTATGCATGCGCTCAAAACTCTCGACGGTGCATAACACACGTCGAAGTCGAACGCCGCGACCTAACATTGAGCAACTACGGGACGCCGGAATTGCCCAGGACTACGCGCAGCAGCTGGAAGCTGCACTACCCACGGAAGAGCAGCTTGGCGCAGCTTCTCTTGAAGATGGCTGGAGGGACATCCGTTCAGCCATAGGTAGTACTGCTGCAGCGGCACTAGGTACTGCAATCCCGGACCGAAGAAATGACTGGTTTGACGGCGAATGCAAACTGTTAGTAGAGGAGAAGAATGCAGCACGGGCGAGAATGCTGCAACACCGCACGAGATTGAATGTGGAGCGATACAGACAAGCGCGGAACAGACAAAACTCGGTTTTCCGAAGGAAGAAGCGTCAGCAGGAAGACCGAGATCGCGAGGCGATGGAAAATCTGTACCGCGTAAACGACACACGGAAATTCTACGAGAAGCTAAATAGTTCGCGCAAAGGCTACGTGCCGCAAGCCGATATGTGCAACGACTTGGACGGTAACCTTCTCACGAACGAGTGTGAGGTGATTGAGAGGTGGAAGCTGAAGAACAACAAAGCAACTGGTGTAGATCAACTACCAAGTGAGCTATTGAAATACGGTGGTGAAGCACTGGCTAGAGCGCTGTGTGGTAATGGAGAGTGGAATAAGAAATAATAATCTATTTTCTTAAATTGTAGTTTCAAAATTTAAATGAATTTTTATATTTTGATCGAAAACAAAAATGAAATCGCTCATTGCTATGTACGATCGCCCATTGCTCCGTAATCCGAACGACTGCCGAGCGCCTACTGTTACGAAAAAAACAGAAAATAAGAAGAAGCATATGTGCTTATATAAGCTCATGCAAAACAGAGAAACGAGGACGATAAGTTATACATGTAAACCACACAAATTCAAGAAATATAGATCATTTAAGTCAAAAGTCAGAGAAACGAAGAGAATTACGGCAGACTTGGAAGCGGCAGCACCAAGAACCAGCAGCAGATACAGCAGCAAATATCAAATACAGCAGCAGATAGCAAATACAGCAGCAGATAGCAAATACAGCAACGGGCCTCCATCACGAGCCCATCCAGCAACAACGACAGTGAATCAAATCCGGGCCGAGGCTACTAACCAGTAGCGCCCATCCAGCAACAACAACACCCGGGCTGAGGCTACTTAACAGTAGCGCCCATCCAGGAACAACAACATCCGGGCCGAGGCTACTCACCAGTAGCGCCCATCCAGCAACAACATCCGGGCCGAGGCTACTCAACAGTAGCGCCCATCCAGGAACAACAACATCCGGGCCGAGGCTACTCAACAATAGCGCCCATCCAGGAACAACAACATCCGGGCCGAGGCTACTCACCAGTAGCGCCCATCCAGCATCAACATCCGGGCCGAGGCTACTCAACAGTAGTGCCCATCCAGCAACCACAGCTTCTGTGGCATCCACAGTGAGGGCTTTTGAAGAGTTTCCCTCACTGCGGCTTCGAAGATCTGATCATCAGTCGCAGGGTGATACCCTGACCGGGACTGCTCGACAGTAGCGCCCATCAATCAAGCCAGTATCAAACCCTCCATATGGAGGAAGAAATAATGGACGGTCGCGACACGCTGCACTGGGTAATTGCCAAGATTTGGGAGGAGGAGATATTACCGGAGGAGTGGATGGAAGGTGTCGTATGCCCAATCTACAAAAAGGGCGACAAGTTGGATTGCTGCAACTACCGCGCGATCACACTGCTGAGCGCCGCCTACAAGGTACTCTCCCAAATTCTATGCCGCCGTCTGTCACCATATGCAAGAGAGTTCGTGGGGCAATACCAGGCGGGATTCATGGGTGCCCGCGCTACCACGGACCAAATTTTCGCGATTCGGCAGGTTCTGCAGAAATGCCGCGAATACAACGTGCCCACACATCATTTGTTCATCGATTTCAAATCCGCATACGACACAATCGATCGAGATCAGCTATGGCAGATTATGCACGAGTACGGATTTCCGGATAAACTGACGCGATTGATCAAGGCGACGATGGATCGAGTGATGTGCGTTGTTCGAGTATCGGGGACACTCTCGAGTTCCTTTGAATCTCGAAGGGGGTTACGGCAGGGTGATGGACTTTCGTGTCTGCTGTTCAACATCGCGTTAGAAGGTGTGATCAGAAGAGCTGGGATAGACACGAGTGGCACGATATTCAGGAAGTCCATCCAGCTCCTTGGTTTCGCCGATGACATTGACATTATGGCACGGAACTTTGAGATGATGGCGGAAACGTACATCAGACTGAAGGCTGAAGCTAGACGGATTGGACTTGCCATCAACGCATCAAAGACAAAATACATGAAAGCAAGAGGTTCTAGGGAAGACAATGTTAGCCTCCTACCCCGAGTTCAGATTGACGGTGACGAAATCGAGGTGGTCGATGAGTTCGTGTATTTGGGCTCACTGGTGACCGCCGAAAATGATACCAGCAGAGAAATTCAAAGACGCATTATGGCAGGGAATCGTGCCTACTTTGGACTCCGGAGGACGCTCCGGTCGAATAAAATTCGCCACCGCACGAAGTTGACTGTCTACAAGACGCTGATTAGACCGGTGGTCCTCTACGGCCACGAGACCTGGACTATGCTCGTGGAGGACCAACGCGCCCTTGGTGTTTTCGAACGGAAGGTGTTGCGTACCATCTACGGTGGAGTGCAGATGGATGACGGAACGTGGAGGAGGCGAATGAACCACGAATTGCACCAGCTGCTGGGAGAACCATCCATCGTCCACATTGCAAAAATTGGGCGACTACGGTGGGCTGGGCACGTCGTAAGAATGCCGCACGATGACCCAGTGAAAATGGTTCTAGAAAGCGACCCAACAGGAACAAGAAGAAGAGGCGCACAGCGGGCAAGGTGGATCGACCAAGTAGAAGGTGACCTGCGGACCCTTCGCAGACTACGAGGCTGGCGAACTGTGGCCATGGATCGAGTAGAGTGGAGACGACTTCTTCGGACAGCAGAGGACAACAAGGCTTAGCCTGATTGGTAAGGTAAGTAAGGGATCGAATAGGTAAAGGTCATTTTAAAATTTTCAAGATTCTTATTATGGTTGTAAGTCGTGATTTTGTTTTAAAGATTAGTTTGTTGACCTTTTTTTTTTACGAAATTTTCCATTTTTTTTTCAATGATTCTTTGCCATTGTATCGCAATTATTATCCTTTTTTGGTGTTGCCTTTGAGGTTTTCTGATGATTTTTGGTGTTTGACGCTTGACGATACCTTTGTGTATCAAGAGCTTGTTAGGTCTTTCTGGCGTTTAGAAGCAATTCTAATCTCTTTGAGGGCATTGTAACGTTGTTAAAGCTGGTTTTCATGTTCTAAGCCCGAGTAGGAGAAATTATCTTATGAATACCAAATCCAGGTATGCTTAACTGGCATCTTAAATGTGCCTGACATAAGAAGTAAAATACCTCAAAAATGATCGACGAATAATAAACGCTTGATGCCAGAATATCATAATTTGTCATTTAAAAGGTATTTAAATTCCAATCTAATAACTCTTTTAGGTATTATTATCTACCCGTGCAGGTAAACATAACTTATTGATACCAGATGAAGGTATAAAAATAGCATAACTGGCAACCTATATATGGTATTAGTGAGGCTGACATAAGAAGTAAAATACCAAAAATTATGCCTCAAAAATATTCAGACGCTTTTTTAGATGCCAGAATACCATTGTTTGTTATTTTGAAGGTCTTCTATTACCAATTCAATATCTCTTTTAGGTGTTAATGTCAAAAAACTGAAAGATCACATTTTGTTATTTTGGTATTCATTTGATATTTTACAAAGTATTTCGATAGCTGAATAATATCAAAACAAGGTTTTCCCTCCCCTTGGCTAGTTTTTAATCTGGACGTTGGTGGGCGGGCCTAATCTTATGCTTCATAGTAGAGCGTTGGAGACGGTTGGTTTAGGTCCGGCATCGTTGTCTCATGCCGTGGCAGAATAGCGTCATGAGCATGCGATGAGGATTACTGAGCTTCCCCTCTCTGATGAACCATTGCATGGGAGAACCAAAGTTCTAGCCTGAAGTGATAGTATTACACTTGTTACTCCTTTGTTTGAAAGCCGCTTTGCAGTACGCTTACGTATGGGCACTGATGTTGGGTGCGATACTGGCGGGTTTTTTTTCGCAAATCATTCTTATTTTATTTATTTTTACGCAGATAGATTTATTTAAGCTTGCAAGGGAATTATACTATTGAAATATTTCAGAAAGTGTCCAACAGTGCTTCTTCTATTTGCGTGACAAGCTTTCATTGTTGTTTTCATTGAAGTATTACTCTGGGAACAATGTTAAACACAATTTTTGTTCATGGTATTGTAACTAATCTTATATGTGCTTCATTTTGATTTGGGATAAGTGTTTGAACTACGGCTCGGGATTTTTACTGTGGCGTGCTTCTATTGTGACATATCCATACGTAATTTTGTGGGACGACATAGTGGCAACGTGTGAGTGTAGTTGGAGCATAAACCTTATATTATTTAAAAATCAGCTAGGAAACTAATTTCAAAGTGAAGCATTTTAGTCGATCTGGGTCGATCTAAGATATAATAAATATAGATCAAAGTTTAAATTACTTGAAACACATTAAATTTTAGATTAAATAGCAGTTTAGGTACTTAATAAAGCATGAGTTATGATTGATTAGGTAAATTAGAGATTTCAATTATTTATTCAATTAGATATCATAATCATCAAACGAACTTGAATAAGAAAATTTAAGCAGCCTAATAACATTATGTAGATTAACAAAAGAGTTATGATGCGGAGGGTCCGCTTAAGGAGGCAATAAGCCTTTAAAGCAACTGGCAACTAGCCTTTTCATATATTGTCTGTTTATTTTGATGGTTGCTTTAAAATATCAATTTGGTATATATGTGAAAGGATGAATCGGTGGGATTTGGATTTTTGGTTTATTTACATTTCGCAACACAAATCTAGTACTATGTGTCATTTCCTCAAAACCCCCCAATAACCGACCTCTTCAACCCCTTCCTTTCCCATGGCGTTCAAGTGGTCCGCATAGACTATTCAGCCATTACCCTTCCTTTATCCTCGGCTTTGGATTGATTTGCGCTCCCATTGCCCCACCAAACGCTGCAAAATGAAAAATGAAATATCAAAACAAGGTTTTCTACCACAAGCAGACCGAAATTTGATATTATGCCACATTAAGATATTAATTTTTATCGATTAGCTATCGGTTCCGGCTCGGGTAAATACTTGAGGATCACGTTTTGTTATTTTGGCATTCATTTGATATTTTACAAAATATTTCAATAACTAACCAATAGCAAAATTAAATAAGGTATCATACCTAATTAATTTAATAATATGTTATCGCTTAGTTATCGGTTCTTGCTCAGGATTTCTCGTGTTGTGAGTCATTTTGGATTTTCAACATAATTTTGAAAGTTTCAGGTCGTTTTGGCCGTTTTTGAGCTAGTTTTTGCAAATAAGTGTTGTTTTTTATCCTATTAAATCATTAGATATTACCTTAGCCGATCTGGCTTTCCTAGGTAATTTTAGTGGTTTTAAGCTACCTACTTCGTGATTTTTAAGAGTACTGGGCGTTTTTCTCGAATTTTCCAAATCGTTTTCAATGTAGTTTTTGCGTAAGTTTAACCACTCCAGTACACAGCTGATGTGTTGCATTAATTAAATTAAAGCCGATATTTTAAATAACATGCAGCGATGCATCACTGCATCCAAACAGAAATACCACAACCATTCGAAAATCATTCCTATTACATGCAACCACATCAAATGAATTGCAATCTTTAGAAAGCATTCTTCATTCTCATTGTGCAACAGCACAATCCATCAAACGCTATAGATGAAGCTATGTTACCTGCCTTATCCGACGGCTATACAGGACTCCAGCTACCATTACACAACTAATTTATTGTGGAATAATCGTCTCACCACCTCCGTGCTTCTTTTTCTCGAAGGCAATCTAAAGTGTACAATCGAAATCAAGAGTTTCCATCACCCTCTAGAAGACCACATCTTTCAAAAGCAGCTTCCGAAGCATTTCTCGGGTCGGAGTCCTTGTTGTCGTCGTAACCGCATCGTCAAACGCTACATGTTTACAAAAGGAACCCTTTTCGGGATTCAAGTCAACCATCGTTCGGTCGGTTGGGAAATGCAGGGAAGGCCGGGAGACGAACGAAGCGGGAAAACTCGTTTACAAGTCGTTATGTCGTTCGCCTCACCACCACCCCAACCTCCCCTGTTGCCATCAAAAAATGAGTGGTGAAAAGTTTCCTAGCTTCCCCTACCTACCGCCGGCCGCAATGGTGGTAGACTTCAGTAGCTACTCTTCAGAAGATGAAATCTGCGCCAAGAAACTAAGAAGAAATGGAAAGTAAGGTTGGGATTCCCCGAGGATAATGCAAACCGATGGGAACATTAACTTTGATCCAGTAGCTGAATTTTATAGTTTTACGCGCTTTGACGTGATTTTAATGGGATTTCCTCAGGCTGACTCTGAGCAGCCAGTCGAAGGGATTGACGGAAAAATGGATGAGCAAACTCGAGATCATTTTGCTGAATAAATTTCGGATGTTGGCCCGGAGAAGTGGTACTCTCCGGCTGTTGAGGTAGGATGTAATGTAAATACACAGGCACGTTCGGCATCATGCGGGATATTGTTCCGAGTTGAATTAAACGAAAATATTGACTCTCTATCAAAACTTACTGAGCCGAACTGAAAAGTCAATAGCAAGTGTTGACGTTGGTAAGCTACATCTGTTCAATTTCTATTCAATAACATTGTTTTAAGGTAGGTGAGATTACTCTCAGCCATTCGTTCGTTGGAGGGAGAATTTGTGCACTCTGTAGCCTCCAACAAAATAAAATTGACCTTCTGGTGAGCCTGTGCAGTTGAGTCTAGTGATAATGTAGTGATGAAACCCATTTCACAAGTTGACTTGAAGCTATTTACTCTGCGATTTTTAGCAGCATTACAAGACCGTTTGTTTGAGTCCAATATTTTTTAGCTGCGTTATAGTCATGACACCCAGCCTTTGATTTCGAGAGCAAAACTGCACCACAATAAGGAAGGGCCAATAGTACACACATGCCAATTACATGTGTTTCGGTATCCCGTTCAACTCGGGGTATAATTTCCCAGAAAAGTGTCGTATTGCATACAACTTTGGGAGATTATTTAAAAATGTATCACATTGTAGCAGCAATCATTCATGCACAATGGATACATTTCTCGGAACATGCAATCTGTGCTCCAGCTTGAAGTTTCTTTTCTGTTCGGATGTTTTTTGCTCGTCCTTTGTTGGAAACTAAATAAAAAATGTGGGTTATAGGTTTCCAGCACATTGTGAGATTCATCTCAATTGAGCACATTTTTCTATAGAATGGAGCCTTTTTTCGTCGTTATATTTTCTCAGAGATTGGAAGCTTGAATATAAGAATTTTGATGGCTTAGGAGAGGACTTAAATATTTAATTTCTAAATGTAAAATTATGGGTAAATAAACTCATATAGGATGCAGCGGTGGAGCTTGGCTCTTGGCTGATTGAAGTGAATGACCAGGAATGATGATAGTGCCCGCCAAGCAAAAATGAAAATGATGTGGAAGAAAAGCTAATCATACATAATTATCGTGGAGCTTTAGAATTGGCTAGAGGAAAATATGCGTGGAATGTTTTTTTTTTGGAAACCAGTACTGCACATAGATTCTGGTCCAATGAGCAACGCCTAGAGTCAACTGAACCAAGCACCTCGCCTAACCTAGCGTCTTGTGACCCTGCCAACATTCGCACAGATTGGACCGGTTATTATCAAAACGTCCGAGGTTTGAAGACAAAAACTAACGCTCTACTCCATTCACTGCTTTCTTGTGATTTCTACATGGTGGTATTCACTGAAACCTGGCTTCATACCGACATTACGAATGCTGAACTCGCAAGCAACTACACAATCTACCGATGTGACCGGAATTCTCGCACCAGCGCACTGCGACGTGGCGGTGGCGTCTTAATTGCCGTGAAATCCGAGCTGAAGTGTAAGGCTGTGCATCTTGTGGGCGTTGAGAGCCTCGAACAAATTGCTGTTCAAGTCGCTTTATAACATCAATCGATCTTCCTGTGTTCCTGATTCCTATATTCGACCAAACAGTCAGCCCGACATTTACACCAAACACGCTGAGTCCGTACAACAGCTCCTTGGTATGGCGAACCCTCACGATACAACCATAGTTGTGGGTGATTACAATATGCCAAATCTAGCTTGGCACTTCGATGAAGACGTCAGACGATTTCTGCCTCTCAATGCTTCATCAGAACATGAACTCGCTGTAGTGGAGTCCATACTGTCTGCTGGATTGAAGCAAATCAAGGATCTGGTGAACACGAATGGTAAGCTTCTTGACCTGGTTCTCGCCAGTGACTCCGATTGCATCGAGCTGTTTGAACCACCCTCTGCAATTATGAAAGTTGATTGTTACCACAAGCCGTTGGTTCTAAAAGTTGACTCCCGTTCGAGAGATCATCCGCTCCCGTACCCAGCAGCCCGCAGTGAGTATAATTTTGCACAATGTGATTTCGATGTTGTTAACACGAGGATTGCCGCCTTGGATTGGGTACAAATACTTGACCAACCTACCATTGATGCCGCCGTCTCCGTATTCTACGACAACATCTATAAAGTAATCCAAGATACTGTTCCGGTGAAGACACGAAAGTCTTGTTTGCAATTCCAACAACCTTGGTGGAATCCGCAATTGCATAATCTGCGGAATGCTCGAAAACGCTACTTTCGTTCCCGGACCGCAGAAAACAAGTATACGGTGCAGCTAGTAGAAGCAGAGTATAATAGTTTGCAGGAAGCTCGCTTTCGTGAGTACGTCGACAACCTCCAGAGGGATTCAAGGAAAATCCATCGTCGTTCTGGTCTTTTATCAACTCTCGGAAAAGATCAGCTGGTATTCCCGTGGACGTCACCTACGGTAGTAGGAGCTCCACCACCGACTCCACTGCAGCAATACATTGATCAGCTACCAAAATACGACATTCACCTGCAGCAGCTCATCTTAAGTCAAGACGCTATTCTCAAAGTCCTTTGCTCAGTCAATCCATCGAAAGGTCCAGGCCTGGACCGTATTCCACCGTCTTTCGTCAAGAACTGTGCAGCATCGTTGGCCACTCCCGTTATGTTTATTTTCAATCGATCGCTTAAGGATGGCGCTTTTCCGGATGCCTGGAAGCTCGCCTCAATTACACCAATTTTCAAGTCCGGTAACATGCACAAAGTGGAAAATTACCGACCTATCTCGATTCTGAACTGCTTGGCCAAAGTTCTCGAAAGTCTTCTGCATGAGAAGTTGTATCCAGCTGTTCAATCCATAACCTCAGAGTTTTAGCATGGATTCATGAAAAAGCGCTCGACAGTCTCTAACTTGATGACTTACACGAACACTCTTATAGGTAGCATCGAGAAGCGTCAGCAAGTGGACTCCGTTTACATCGACTTCTCTAAGCCTTTTGACAAAGTCCCTCACGACCTAGCCATTATGAAGCTAAACCGCCTTGGTCTTCCACCGTGGATCGTTTGTTAGTTGAAATCATACTTACCAGATCCGAGGTATTCCATATACCATCGGGGGTTCCACAAGGGAGTCACCACCTTTAATTTTCTTTCTGTTTATTAACGACGTGTGTGATATGCTAAATTCCTGTAAGTTGGTATATGCGGATGATCTTAAGCTGTACCGTGTGATCAAATCGATCGTGGTTTGTTGCGCACTACAAGCTGATATAGAGCGATTGTCATTCTGGTGTCAGATGAATGGAATGCAAGCCAATGCTGCCAAATGCAAAGTGATTACCCTTACCCGCTCTCACTCTCCGATTATTTTTGATTACTCTATGAATCAATCGCCGCTGGAAAGGGTTAATGCCATTAAGGATCTTGCGCTCATCTTGGACAGAAAACTACGGTTTACGAGCACATATCCATAACAGTTGCAAAGGCCAACTCCATGCTAGGATTTTGGGCCGCAATACTGCACAATTCGACAACGTGTATGCCCTGAAAGCGCTGTACTGCTCTATGGTCCGCAGTGTTCTTGAATATGGAGTACAAATTTGGACTCCATATCATGCTGTTCATCTACCGCGCATCGAGAGAATCCAGAAACAGTTTTTAAAGTTTGCATTACGACGTCTGCCATGGACCAAGGTTGCAAAGACTCATTTCAGCTAAAATAATGTTTTTCGCAATAATAAAACCAAAAGATGGTATGATGGCATGTTTTACTTGTAACTTACAAGAAGAGGTTACAAAGTATGCGTTGGAAACATAAAACCTGTAAATTTTGCTTTCTATGAGTCACAATCAGCGATTTGCTGATCGCTGAGTGAGTGAGTGAGTGAGTGAGTGAGTTTGTGAAAAATCGCTAATTGTGACTCTCATGAAGTGAAATAAACAGGTTTAATATGTCAAACACATTCTTTGCAACCTCTTCTTGTATCCTACCAATTCAAAATTTGATCATGGCATCTAATTATTTCATAATTTAGAAAAAACATTGTTTTGGCTGAAATGAGTCTTTGCAACCTTGCCATGGACAAATCCAGATAGCTTACCTCCGTACGAGCATAGATGTGCGCTTATTGGACTGCAAACACTAACAAATCGCCGAGTCTTTCTCCATAAGATGTTCATACATGATTAGAAATCACATTGACTGCAGTTGTTTGCTCGGGAACATCAATTTCCACACTCCAGCTCACCGTCTCCGGAACTATTACTTTCTGTGGACTCCCGGACATCGTACTGCCTACGGTTATAACAATCCTCTCGATAGATGTTGCAGACTGTTTAATGATGTGTTTGATGTTTTTGATTTTAATATAAGTAGACCAGTTTTTAAGAATAGGATTTAGTCACTTTAAACAGTCTGTATGGCTAAAATGTCAAGGATGGTGTTTAAATAAAAAATAAATAAATGTTGGTCATTCATATCAGTTTGTCAGTAGTTAACGTGTGGAACTGGAATGGATTATTTCAGGGCCTCTTTATCTTATGCAGTATGTATACATTTTTGTATAGGAATAATAGTTTCTGTGTCGTTTTACTAATCCGGGCTGTACCTCTTTTTCGTTTGCGTGCAACACTATTTGATATTATTAACCATATCAAATTTATGAAGCACTGGGAGATCATTCTGGGTAATAAGTAAACCAGAAGAAGAAGAAGAAGAAGAAGAAGAAGAAGATACAGTATGAGCCTCTTCACGGAACGAGTGTATTATTAATCTACCTGGTCTACGCTTTAAAGTTGGCTTCTGTGACGTTTGGTATTACATAAAAGGTAAAATAGGTAGCACTATCTTCATTGAAATGTAAGTATTACTGACAATAATCATAACAATATGATATTTAAATTTATATGATAGGTAAGTGGATCAACGATATTTAAACAAGCGCATTCATTCGCATTCGCGTACGACTTCTAATTGTGCGTGACTCTCCTTTCTCTTAATCCTTCACCTATGCATCTACGCTTCTATGTTGAGAATCAACTGAGCCCTCATTTATTTTCGGCAGTTTTCAATTGACTCGCATATTTTTTGTAGATGTTCTGCTTCTGATTATCTGATTATTATATTAAATATTACTAAATTAAAAAAAAAATGGATGTGTAGAGACCATCCGGGCACCCAATTGAAGCGATTGGGATGGGAAGAGTAAAACTGTCAACTCCTTGTTGCTAATATTTCGTGGATGCAGGGCGGGATCTTCTCCCCATTCATTGGGACATCTCCCTGTTGGATGGCTCGTTTTCTAACCAATTGGCTGATCAAGTCGTTGGAAGGAGATTTTTAAATGTCTCAAGGAAATGAATAGGCGAATTGCCTATCATTCAATTTATTCGTTTTTGGCCCTTGATACAGCGATTTACTGAAGACAATCAGAGGTTATTAAGCATGATCAAGTTCAACAGTGATGATACCCCACAGTTTCCTTGCTACAATGCTACAATCATGTATCAGAAAGAATGGGTTACGTGTCGTTTTCCGTGTGTACGGGTTTCGGTTGCCACTGCATACATTGTTATTAATATTATTAGTTAAATTAATTTGAGAACCAGAGAAGAGAATACGTCTGTCATGCCATTATCCGTGGGGATGTAAAAATCGTGTTTGAATGAGCCAAGCACATTGACAGAAATTAATTAAGTTGTGATCCGGTCAACTCTGGGAAGCGTGGAAACAGGTAGGAATTTAATCCAACAGCTCTACTTTCAATTACCATATAGCTGATTGGGAGCAATATCGAACAGTTATGGAATATAGCTTCATTCAAAATATACCTTTGCAAACCAAAGATGATGTAAATTATGCTCTTGAATCTCTGACTACTTCTATAGTTGAAGCAAGAGCTGCCTCAGTACCAAAATGCGAGGTTAAATTCGATTTAATTATAATAGACGACTATCTTCAGCTCTTGATCCGTCTTAAAAATGTCCGTAGGAGACAATATCAAAGAACACACCTATCCTGCCATGAAAGTTATCTGGAGGGACTTGAAAAAACAAATTAAAAAGCGATTCTCTGCCCTGAGGAACAAAACTTTTGAAAATAATGTTTCTAAATCAGACCCGAGTTCCAAACCCTTTTGGAAACTCACAAAAGTTTGAAAAAACCTCAAAAGCCTATTCCAGCACTTTAAAAAGGTGGTAAAATTTTGATCACAAATTTGGAAAAACTCAGAATCTTGCTAAGCAATTCGTGAGTTCCCATAATTTCAGTTTGGGTCTTACTAGTCCTATTGAGAATATTATATTGCTCGGGATTATCTGAATATTTTCTATCGTGAAAATATTTTTGATGACCCCTGAGGGACTGATTTGGACGAAGTAAGGTCTATAACTAAAAAGTTTCATAATATGAAAGCTCCAGGTGATGATGAAATTTTCTTTATCCTCATCAAAAAACTCCCAGAGAGTACTTTGTCTTTCTTGGTAAAATTATTTAACAGATGTTTACGTTTGGCATACTTTTCTGATAAATGGAAAAATGCAAAAGTTGTTCCAATTTTGAAGCCGGATAAAAATCCATCTGAAGCTTCTAGCTACCGTCCAATAAATTTGCTTTCTTCAATAAGTAAACTTTTTGAAAAGATAATTTTAAATAAAATGATGCTTCACATCAATTCGAACACAATTTTTGCAGATGAGCAGTTTGGATTTCGCCATTTGCATTCAACTACTCATCAACTCTTAAGAGTTACCAAATTAATTCGTTCAAACAAATCTGAAGGCTACTCAACTTGAGTTGCTCTTCTAGACGTAGTTTTGACAGTGTTTGGCATGAAGGTTTGATTGCTAAATTGAAAAAGTTTAATTTTCCACTTTATATTATGAATTTAGTTCAAAATTATTTATTTGACAGAACTCTGCAGGTAAATTATCAAAATTCCAAATCTAATCGACTACCTGTTAGAGCAAGAGTTCCTCAGGGTAGCATTTTTGGGCCTATATTGTATAACATTTTCACTTCGGACCTCCCTGATTTGCCCCGGGTTGTCACAAATCTTTGTTCGCTGATGACACAGGCATTTTCCCTCAAGGAAGAAGTCTTCGTGTTATTTGCAGCAGACTGCAGAAAAGTTTTGGATATTTTCTCTTATTATTTACAAAAATGGAAGATTTCTCCCAACACTTCCAAAACTCAACTTATAATATTTCCAGTCTAGAGCTTCGTTTTTTAAACCTAGTAGTAGTCACATAGTTACTATGAACGGAGTTCCAATTTCCTGGTCAAACCAAGTGAAATATCTTTGATCAAAACTTGACCAAAAATTAACTTTTAAAGATCACATTGAGGGCATTCAAGCCAAATGTAACAAATATATAAAATGTTTGTATCCTCTTATAAACAGGAAATCCAAACTTTGTCTGACGAATAAACTTCTAATATTTAAACAATGGGGGAGAGGTAGCTCATCGATTCTTCCGGTTCGCCTCCTAGCATCGTGCTATAAGGTACCAGGCGATCAGCAGGGTAGTTGATCGATAGCTCGATGACGTCATTTCGTTGGCGTCTGCAATGGGAAATGCTCATAGCAGGCGTTGACGATGGGACGTTGTCGAGTTGTTGAATAGCAACTATCGTGGTAACTCACCGATTACCTGTCGATCTGCCAAATTTGGAAAGACGTCTGCAATGAATTGTCTCATATAATAATATTCCGCCCACTATATTACAAGAAATTGCGAGTAGCTGAGTGGAATGAAGATAAGTTAAGCATTGGGTACAGGACCAAGTCTCCCCTGGGTGGTGCCAAAAGATGAGCGCAATAGAATCATCAAGTTGCCGTAAGGCACGGAATGAGACTATTGCATGGCTGGGTAATCAAAGTCTTCCATTCGTTAGTCATTTCAGGAGGATAAGAACAGGTTTAGGTGGGCGTTGGCCAGATTTAGATTTTTCAGATGTAATCCTGCATAGGACCCTGTCATTGAACGTCGCGTGAAAGTGGAACTTAATGAAGGCCTAAGTACTTTTTCGTAGTTTTTAGTTTTCGGATTTGAAAGATCGTCGGTTACAGTGGCCTGCTTACTGAGAAGAAAAACGCGGTCCCAGGTCCTTACATATCAAAGAGATTTATGGTAAAATCGCTTGTGTATCGTGTATTTTGCGAAACTCGTTGTTGTCGTTAGTTCCGGGTTTGAATGGATACACAAATTTGAACAACGGTATTATGTGATATGAGGGGCTCGGTGGCCTTAGAGCAACCTTTTTTGCTTACTGAGCAGAACATCATGAGTCTAATCTCAGGCCCATCCACATTCAAGATTCGTCAATCGTTTTATTTGTTAATATGACTACATGATAATAACAGCAACTCGGTGATTAAAAAGGTGCTCGTCTGCCTAGTGGCAAACGTTTTTGCTTACTTAGCAGAAGACCGTGGGTTTAGTCCCAAGCTCCTTCGCGTTATATGATCGTTAGGACATCAATTCAGCTTATCGTTTACCAAAACGAACCCTGCTGCAAACCCAACCCTCTTATCCAACATCCCAGTGATTCCTCGTGTTCGGGCGCGGCCGGCGCTGTTATTGCCTAATTTAAGATCACCAGTGTTTACACATTGAGGATGATTGCTAGTCCCAAGCATCGTCTACTGGTTCTCTGTGAAATTACAGCTGATCTGGCAGTAACAGAGTAGCAACCGTGGGCGGTCAATCAAGCAAGCTCAATAAACTTCTAATATTTAAACAAGTTTTTAGACCGGCCATGCTTTACGCTGTGCCAATATGGTCTAGTTTTTGCTCTACCAGGAAAAAAGCACTTCAAAGGATTCAGAACAAAGTTCTGATGATGATTTTGAAGTTGCATCCCTGGTACAGTACTACCGAAGTATATGAAATTTCGAATGTTGAGACTTTAGAACAAATGTCCAATAAAATAATTAATAATTTCAGCCAAAAATCGTTGAAATCCTCAATTGTAACGATTAATTCCCATTATACTTAGATAAGATTTAGTTTTAGTTTTTAGTTTTAAGATTTCACTTGTTATACTGACATCAAGGTTTAAAAAAATTCTGTATAAAATACTGAATTGCCGAGGCAGGAACAATGTAAAACTACTTAGATATATATCATAGCAATTATGGCTGGTAAGTTACTAGTAACTGGAGCCCCTACGTTAAAATGGTATGTAATTTATTTTGAATTTAGAACAAATAAAGAGTTAAAAAAGGTAGGAATTAAAAAAAAAGCAATGCAAATGAGATATGGCTTTATTTTAAAGTGCGCGAATCCAAACCGATGGACATCGATAATGGACTGATTTGGCGAGTTTGTTCCTGTTGAAAAACATATATCTTATATATTTTTTAGTCATTTTTCCTGAATCCCTTTTGCTACCTGGTGTGATAATCTCAATTGCGTGTGATTTATTGGCCAGTTGGTTTGGTTGCGCACGTGGTGGGAATTATTTTAAAGTTCTTATCAAATTTATTACCTTTCACTGGTGGTGTTATTACCAATTCAGAGAAAAATAGCATTTGGCGTCAGATTTGACAACCGAAATTAACAATCGTCACTGACAGCCAATGTCAATGAATCTTTCCAGCACTGACCCAAAACTATTCGCAGAAGGCTATGCCCTCATAACAACGCGAAAAGCATCACAATAAGTTTGTGTGCGGATTTGTAGCGCTACATCCCCGATGCATCATTTAGATAAAAGAAAATAAAGATTTTAAATATTTTATGTGCAAAATAATGCAGTCGATAATCCAGCTGGCAATCCAGCCACCGTTCAACACTATCATGCGTAAAATATACCGAATATTCATCCTGCATTCTAGCCTGCAATCTAGTTAAATTAACCAAATTTTTATAGCGATCTTTGAGCGATCCAGCTATAATCAACACGTTCAAAGCCGTCAACCAAGTCATCTAGCGGGTCAGCGGAAAACAGTTTATTTTGTCCTTAAACGGGCAATAAACGATATTTGTTACTCCCAAACTTCCGAAATATAGTTCATGATAAAATGCTTGCTATTCGGGACCAACAGAGTTATATTTTGATATCCGCAGATATTAGATCTGAATTTTATAAAAGTTCGGAGTCTACAATTCATTTAATAATAGGTTTTTGTGTCAGTGTTTGGAATGTATGACAGCTGCGGTTGTGTTTTTTTTTATTGTTTTTGGTAAATCAATGAATGCTAAGATTTCAGCGAACTGGCAATATATGCCATTGTTAGAAAATCAAAAAATAACCAAGATAACGATAATTTTCAAGCGACGCCGGTGGTGTAGTGGTAAGCGTGATTAGCTCTCACCCCAGTAGGCCTGGGTTCAATCCCAGTCGGCGCCGCTGGGATGTTCTGAGCCATAACATCTCTGATCACGCCTTCCTTCGGAAGGGAAGTAAAACCGTTGGTCCCCGACTCATGAGTTGATGGGTCGATAGGCACGGTCCAGATGTGGGAGCTGCCTTCCTGGCGTCGGTAGCATTGGTGCTCAGCACGGAAAACAAGATCGACGGAAAACAAACCAATGAAAAAAAAAAAACCTATAATTTTCATAACCAAGCATGAGAAATTTCGTTTACTCGTGCGAGCACCACAACAAAAATAACCATCCTCACCTACAAACAGATTTCTGAGACCACCCGCACCGGTGTGTTGCTATTCAGGCTGCTACTTTGACAACTTTAGCCGTTGCTATTTTAGATATCAACTGGTTTACGCGGTCGTTGCTATCACGATTGTTAATTTATCCTTTTAACTTTCGCACCGGTTGTTGCTAAATCTATCGTCAAACTTCAAGTTGAAACTAATCGCAGAGCTTCGCGATTGTTATTTTTTTTTTCAATAATGTTGATGGACTACAAATGTTCATGAGTCGACAATCTGGAAGGAGTGTTTTCCCAACAGCTCTGGTCCTCACAAGTTCGTTCCTCACGCTTCCACGGGTCAGCCGATGACGAAGACCACCAGCAAAAGATGCTGGTAGCGTAGCCTGGGCAATGTCACCACGATAAAAACATGGATCCGAATCGTGGTGATAGCAAAGTGAGGAGGTGCGACTCTCGAGTGTCTGTTCACCATGGAGTTGCGGCTCAAACAGCGTCTGTCTTGGAGCGAGCGGATGAATACGAAATGCTGTATCACGTCAGCTACACCTAAGGTGGTAGCCCCACCAACATGATGTAGGTATCGCGACCCCGGTAAGGTAGCATACCGAAACCTCACCTTTACTCAGAGAAACGAAGAAAGAGAAAACAACCCGGCAAAGAAATAAGGACAATGAATGGAAAATAGGTTCTTGGAATGTCAGAACCTTGAATAAACCTGGACGAGTGGGCCTTTTGGCTCGTGAACTGCAAAAAGTGAATGTGAGCGTAGTTGCTATTTAGGAAGTACGGTGGTCTAAATCTGGAGAACGTGAATTCTGGGCGGTGGATCCCATCGCCAACACTTCTTTCAAATATCGTATCTATCACAGCGGTGGCGATAGGGCATATAACATAGAGTAGGGTTCATAGTGATCAGGAAGCAGATGCAGCATGTTATGAGATGGAGACCGGTAAGCGACGAGGCAAATTCTTAAACTACAGCCTGATCAACATCTATGCGCCAACTAACGATTAATCCGATTACGTTAAGGATGCGTTTTATGACAGTCTCGATAAAACTTATGATGAGTGCCCACAACACAACGAGACGATTGTAATCGGAGATGCAAATGCGCAGGTCAGGAGGGAAGATTTCTTTCGTCCAATTATTGGTACAGAGAGCCAATGATAACGGCCTGAAATGAATAAACTTCGCTGCTGCTAGAGGTGTGGCCATCAGTTGCACCTACTTTGCACACAAGAATATCCAAAAGAACACCTGGAGACATCCAAATGGCGAAACTTGCACTCAGATCGATCACATGTTGGTCGATGGCCAGCACTTCTCAGATTTTATCGATGAAGGACTTTAACATAGACTCAGATCATTATCTGCAAAATTCGAGCGCGTCTGGCGACCGTTATTAATTCAACGAACCGGAGATCGATGCGTTTCAATATCCATCGCTTGTCAGCAGAGGGTGTTACTGCAGAAGCTTGATGAGTGAATTAGTGAAATCAACGTGAACGAGGACCTCAACAATCTGTGGAACACAATCCACAGAGAGGTGAACACAACAGCACAAGAAGTGATAGGTACAGCTGAAAGACGACCACGTAATGGATGGTTTGATGAGGAGTGCCAGAGGTTGACGGATGAGAAGAACGTTGCCAGAAGCCGGATATTAGTGTTTGGTACCCGGCTGAACAAAGAGCGGTACAAATTAGCAAGGGCAGCTGAGAAACGAACCCACCACAGAAAGAAAAGGCAATACGAAAAACGTGTGATTGCTGAGGCGCAAGAAAGTATGGATCAAAACGATATGCGAAGGTAGGACAGTCAATGGTGTGTGGAGTAAAACAGCGCGGAAATTTGCTGACAGATAAAACAATGATGGTTTCCAGGTGGAAGGAAGACTTTGAGGTATTGTTGAATGGAGAGAGTGAAGGTGTATCAAGAAGCAGAGTGAACAACGCAGACGACAATCAAGTTGTAGAGCCTCTAACGCTAGACGAGGTTAAAAAAGCAATACGTGTGTGTGTGTATTCCCTCTAACCCCCACTGGCCGGCAGTGTTATTATGGAAAAACTCTCTCTACAATGTCGCATTTATGGCCATTGTAGACAGCTTTAGTCCGGGAGTTAAAAGGTGATAGCTCTATTGCAGCTCCAGCAACCCATTTCAGAATTTCTGGAGAGTCACGCCCATTCCGAGGTTACTTTCACTTACAATAAGCCCCGCTGTATGCATTACCGTTATCAAATAGATATTGGTCTTACATACACGCTTCCAGGTTCGAATATATTCTTTTCAAACCTGGCACGTATTTAGTTTATATATTTTTTTTAATTGTTAAATGTATTTGGGCTGGTATCACCATGTTAATTTGATCCTCCAATCTATGGATTCCGTAATTTTGATTTTCTCTATGCATTTCGTGATGTACCTTTGTCGTAATACTTCCTTTAACAAACACAAATTTTCTTGCATTGTCATGGTCATCTGGGAGGAGGTTTGCGAGACATCTTTCATATTACTCGCAATCTCCGACACCGGCGAGAGACCAGCAGCCGAGCACTTTTGCAAGCGGAAACTTGCTGATTCACGGCAACGTCAGCCAGCGAATCACCACCAAACCTCGCGACGGACACATTCTCAACACGTTCCCGGACTAATTCACCAACCGGACCGATCTTTCAATAGAACTACTCGCCGAAAGTGTAGCATCCGAACTCGGAGAACCAGGCTCCCAACTCCGAACAATGGAACCCGAGGTTAAAAAGGCAATACGTGAGCTGAAAAACAATAAGGCTGCTGGGAAGGACGAGCTCCCGGCCGAACTTTTTTAACACGGAAGTGAGCAGCTGCATCAAGCAATCCGCCGTATTCTAATGAAGATATGGGAGGACGAAGAACTGCCTGCTAGCTGGTTGGATGGTCTCAATTGCCCATTATTCAAAAAAGGGCACAGACTAGAGTGCGCCAATTAACGCTACAATCGGCGTACAAAATTCTGTCACGCGTTCTGTTTAACAGATTGAGACCGCTTGATGAGTCCTTCGTCGGCGAATACCATGCTGGTTTTCGTGAGGGCCGACCAACGACGGATAAAATGTTTACCTTGCGTCAAATCGTTGATAAATTCCGGGAGTACGACTTGCAGATTGGCCATCTGTTTATTGATTTCAAAGCAGCGTACGATTCAGTAGAGAGAAAGAGCTTTGGCAGATTATGCTAGAACATGGCTTTCCGAAGAAACTGATTAGACTGATTCGCGCAACGCTGGATGGATCGAAATCACGTGTGCGGGTTGCAGATGAGATTTCGACCTCGTTCGTGACCTTAGATGGAGTGAAGCAGGGCGATGCACTTTCAAACTTACTATTCAACATTGATATTGAAGGAGCGATTAGGAGAGCTGGTGTGCAGAGGAACGGTACCATCATCACACGATCGCACATGCTCCTTGCCTTTGCGGACGACATCGATATCATCGGAATTGACCGTAGAACAGTGGAAGAGGCCTTTGTGCCTTGTGAGGGAGACGGCTAGGATTGGGCTCACGATAAGTTCTACCAAAACAAAGTACATGGTAGCCGGTAGACAGCGTGGCAGCAATAGTGGTTTTGGAAATGAAGTGGTGTTAGATGGTGAACAATTTGAGGTAGTGGAAGAATTTGTGTATTTTGGAACACTAGTGACACGCGAAGTGAAGAGATGTGTGCAGCTGCAAACAGGGCCTTTTACGGATTACCTAACCAACTGAAGTCCCGTAGCTTGCAAACGAAAACGAAATTTGCTTTGTATAAGACATTGATACTTGCTTTCTGCGTTGCCAGATATACCGATTTATCGGTGTTTATACCGATTTTCAAACTTGATACCGATATACAGATAAGGTTTCTCAAAATACCGATATTTGAGTTTTAATACCGATTTATACCGATTTTTTTTTTATTAATAATCAAAATGATTACTGCCTGCCCGCACTGAATTGTCAGAGGAATCTATTGTGACAAACTTTTATCTTATTAAAAATTAACATTTTTGAGAGTGCTCTAAAAAAAATTCATCTTCAAAAATGTCTTATGATTGATACTCTTTCGACTAATGCTTCCATTTCCTCGCCATTTTTGCTTACCAAGGAGTCGAGAAACAGCTAATGGATCACCCCAGTAATTTCTGGAAATCGGGAAATACTTCTATTCTTTGGAAAAATGGGTCCATAAAAACGTTAATTTTTGAACTTCCTGAAATTTCTTCAATCTTTTCTTTGAAGTTTCTTCCAACTTTCCCTAGGAATTTCCGTCCACCTTAGCCTGTAACTTATTTTCCTATTTCTTCCGGAAAGCTATTTCGACTTCCCTTGGAAGCTTCTTCTGGCTTCGTCGAAAGGTTCTCCCGTCTCCTCCCGTCAGTTTTTTCAACTTCCCCGGTACTTCAGAAATGCTTCCAGAGTTTTATTGCGGTTCCATTAGTTTCAGGAAAACTTCAGAAACCTTTCAGAAGTTCTGAAACTTCAGAATAGTTCGGACTTTTGGGTAGGTTCCGATAAATTAAAAACAGTTTCATGAACTTCTGTTCATATTCGAGAACCCCGAAATCTCAAGAAAGCCCAGAGAACTCTAATGAACTTAAGGAAAATGAAATATTTTGGAATCTCTACAAGACCAAAGAACTTCAAAGAAATTCAATGGTTTTCTGAATAGTTCCATTTGTTTCAGGAGATTTGAGATAACTTTAGGGAAGCTCTGAGAACATCAGGACATATAAATTCAAGGAAATTTCTCAGAGAATATTCGAAAACTTCAGTTAAGTTTCGAGAGGTTCATGAAAATTTTGGAAACGTAAGAAAAGTAACATGAACAGTAGAAAATTGGGAGAACATTTTAAGGGAAATTCTGTATTTTTTATCGGCAGTTTAGAGAATTTAAAAAAAAAATTAAAAACATCGGGAAGATCAAAGAACTTTAATGCTGATGTTCATTATTTAAAAAAAAGTATGTGCTAAAGATGTTCAAGGGACTTTTAAAGTAGATAAGAGATTTTCCGGTAGTTTCAAAATAATCAGGAAAGATCCGAGTACTTCAAGGATGATCAGAGAACCTCAAAACATCCCCATTAACTTTAGGAAAATAGCAAGAACTTTCAAGGAGTTCCGAAGAATTATGGGATATTCCGAAGTGCAATTCAGGAATGTTCCGAAAACTTCAGGAACATTGTGGGATTTTCATGAATGTTTTATGAATATCAGGAAAATTTCTGAATTAATAGAACATATGAGTAACTACAGGGAATATTGTGCTAACATCCCCAAGAAATCTAAATCTTCCAGATATTTTCCCATCTTCTTCTTGACTTGATATCTTTCGACTGTTTTGTACATGGCATCCGACTTTTTCCAGAAGTTTCTTCCAATCTACTTAACGAAGTTTCTCCCAGTGTCTCCTGGAAGTTTCTTCCGTCTTCTCCAAGAAGTTCAATTAAAGTTCAACCGGATGCATCTATCGAGTTCTCCCAGAAGTTTATTTTGTCTTCCTATGAAAGTTTCTTCATAAGTCACTCTCCGTAGGTTTTTTTTTCCGAATTGTTGGAAGTTTTTTCCAAGCTTCTCCTAACTTTCCCAGCAAATGGGTCCTCCGGGATTGGCTTCCAATTTCCAAACTTTTCGGACTTCCAAATTTTTTCCGAAAGTTACTAAAATATGTTTGCCAGAAGGTTCTCAATATTTGTCTTGGATGTTTTTTAGACATCTTTTAGAACTTCCTTCAAACTTTCTCCACAAGATCTTCTTTATTCTTCCTCTGGAAGTTTAGTCGGTACCATTAAGAGACTTATTCAAATATTTCCCAGAGATTTCTTCTGACTTACATAGAAAGTACATCTCTCGATTCTAGTCCAAAAAAATTGAAAAAAAATTAAAATTAATTAAATCAGTGAATACCGATAAATACCGATTTTTTAATCAATTGATACCGATAATCATGAAAACAATCTAGCAACACTGACTTTCGGTGGCCCTCTACGGCCATGAATCGTGGACGTAAAAGGAGACTGACCGGAGAGCATTTGGTGTCTTAAAGCGTAAGGTGCTGTGAACAATACTCGACGGGAAACAAGAAAATGGCATCTGGCGGTGTCGCATGAATCACGAGTTGTACCAAGTGTATAACGGTACATATATAGTGAAGCTTATACATCCGAATATCCGGGTGGGCATACAGCATTCTCCCGAAGAGTGAGTTGACCACTGAGTTCTCTCGACCGATTATTCTCGGCGGCGTTCTTATTTTCTGTGAGTGATTAGTTCACCATCGACACTGCTCACATGTAAATTCAGATCGCATATTCTTTTGAATTCGAGAAAAAATAATTTTAAAATTTGCATTGTAAGCATTGTTTCAAATGTAATGGGACAACTTCGCTGCCGTTTGTAACATTTACCAAATCCGAAAAAAAATGTAGCTGAGGAAACTTTTCATCCCATGCTATCATTATCTATTTTTTTTTAAATTGCATCTTAGTCCCCGCTGACTTAACACCGACCATTTAATCAAATCGAAGGATATTTTCGTTTTCCGTTTTTAGTCTAAATAATATTCACCGCTACGGAGAACCCATTTCAGATTTGCAACAGACATACAAATGAGTACCCTGAGTTCAGATGGAAATAAATTTCAATTGAAAATTCATTGTGCCTATTCGTTCGGCTTTGCGTTCGCCTACCGAATTTCAGGAAGAGAACTTTCAGGAAATTTGAATAGCCCGTTTTTTTTTAAATGCTTCAATGCACCAAAAAGTGTGGAAAATTGCAAGAATTTGACGTTGGTGAAATTCAGCTTCGTTCAAGTTCACGTCTTTTCAGAGCAAAGATTATGTTTTAACTGCTATATGAGAAATTTCTCATCTCTAATTGTCCACTTGAAGTCGATATGTGGAAGAAAAAAGAGTTCCTTGTTGCTCGTGATGTTTTGTAATAAGTAGTTTTTCTTGGGTAGGCTATATTGTTTCGGCCAGACAAAATTGTTTGCTTCCAGCCACTGTAAATAATTTAGTTTTTCTACATCATAATAGAGAACTTTTGTTAGAAAAATTAGGGAATTGATATGACAATGTATTATTGCTTTTGTAATATTTTTCTATTCTTCCATTGTATGTTGTGTTTTTTCATTATTGGTGTTAATTTATGAGAATGATATAATTAATTGTAACATAAGAAAATGCATAAATTAATAGTAATTCAGTGTGAGAAACGTTTTTTTTATATTATTTGATCATAATTTATTACACTATCCAGGCATGGAAAATCATTTGCAATCATTTCATACATTCATTTACATTCATTTGCCTCATACTTTTTTCATCAACAGCATTCCGCAAAATGTTGTATGAAACTTTTGTTCGTTTTGTTATTAGCTACAACTTTTGCTCATAACTAAAATCTGTATCTCTTATGCATCACGAACTAGAGCGGGCAGAACTTCACACCAAAAAATTCTGAATTTTACTGGCGATGTAAACATCCATGCATGCAAACATTCATACATGTAAACTTCCTTTTCACGTAATCTAGCAACTTGCAAGAAATGTTGCAAACAAAAGTGGACAGTTGCATACAACATATGGGATATTACATGACATGTCTCATAAATTTACACGATCTATAATCTAAACTTGTATGATATATGACGCTCCATTTATGTGCATCATAGTAACGGAAATTTACACTACTATTTTTTAGCTGTGTTGTTACTGTTTTTCAGTGAATGTGAAATACATTCACTGAAAAACAGTAGTGGCTTCTGTTCACTCTGGTTCGTCATGCATAAGAGATACGAATTTGACTTGTTAACAAAAGTTGTAGCTAACATACAAAAGCTCTATACATCATTTTGCGGAATGCTGTTCAAGAAAAAAGTTAGAGGCAAATGAATGAAAATGAATGCACACGAAATGAATTCAAATGATTTTCCATGCCTGACACTATCCGATATCTGACTGTCCAGATATCCAGATATCCGTCCATATTTTATCCGGATATCCGGTTGATCCGGATTTTGAATACTATCCGGATAGTTCCAGCACTATTCGTGACCAAACTGTGCCAAGCATTATTTGGCCTGCCTACACAGTCGTTTCAGGGGCTGTTTAAAATTTTTTTTTTAAGGAAACGAGTATGTTAGGAAGAGCGCGGTATGTTCAGCCAAAGATATCTAATTAACAAGATATCCCACTAATCAATTCCTCATACAAGGCATATAGTTACCACCCTTATGTGATCGCAGTGCTATCTGTTGAGTGCGCATTGAAACTGTTGAGAGTTCCCCGCCAAATTTACCACCAGGGCTCAATAACTGAAGGGTGTCAGCATGACAGATGTCAACGCGAACGTTGATGATCAGCCGAGGGAAGAGGACGATATCATCCTCGAAGTCATCATTATATTGCGATAGCAAGATTCTTACTTGTTTGTGATTGCTTCGATTTTCAATCATTACCACTTTTAACGCAACAGAAACACTTGAAAAGACAATCACACATCCAAGCGCGCATCATTATGTGCTTGTAATATGTTTTGCTTTCGAGCGAAAGAGTTTCAAATATACCAGTAAGATGCAAATCTCTAATAGTAATTGATGATTTGTGGAGCTGTTATTCAACATAATCTTAATAAGCATATAAGTAAACATGGGAAAAACCTCTTCAATCTCTCTAAAGAATTACTCTACTGCCACTGGAAATGCAACGTATCTACATCATTGCTAAACGTAATAAGATATGCCGTCTTTTTTGGCCAACGCAGCACGCATTCTATTAAAAAAATACGTTGGAATAAACATTACTTTCCGTATGAAGTATTTGACAAACCCGCTGAAAACAAACGCAAACAGGAGTAGCTAAAGCTGAATGATGACGATGAGGTGACACCGCTTCGTGTTTTGATTTGCGCTGTATCGTGCGCTCAGTTGTGTGGGTTCGTACATGTATAGATGTTTGTGTGCGTGTTTTCTTCCAACGCAGCAGTTCAACGTTGTCTCGTCACAAACCATTTGGCGCTGTTATCTGTCTCTATAAGTTCCAAAGAGTGAAGGGGGTCTGGTTCAGCACTATCTTCAATTTTCATCACAAACCATTTCCGCTCATCTGAATCCAATCAAGATTACTTGTACATCTACGTGATAAAGGGTGAACACGAAATGAATATCACCAAATGTCTTGACGTTTTCAGAGAAGATTCTTAAGCGGGTTATAAATTTGAAAACAAAAAAACCAAAGGTTTAACGACAAACTTACCCAACAAATACTGTGCATGGATTAAAAGCTGAATTAAGCAGAAGAAACATTATTTTACCAGAATAAGCCCTTATTCAGCAGGCAATGTTTGTTAATTAAACCTGTTCCAATCAGGAATACAAAAAGTTGTCTTACAAATTTTGTCCATTTGCCAAAAAGTAAATTTAGCTAATTTAAATAATTTGGTATATTCTTTGTTCAACTTATTCACAGATTATAAAACTTTAAGGTGTGAGAAAAATTGTTGCTTTTGTTTGGATTTAAAGAGTTGAGTTGTCCTGTGCTCAGGGGAATTCAGATTTTTTGTGACAGAATGAGCCGGAATTTTTAAGGGTTCTATCTGACCAACTGCACAATATTTGGAGATGTAATATTGGCCTAAAAAATGGGTAAGCCCCGTGAATCAAAAGTAGCAATGATCAACAACTTTCCTCATATAACCGCTGATTTCAAATTTGAGACTGGAGAACATTTTTTTGAGAGTCGTCTGTTCGCTTGACTGTAACTCGGGTTAAACAGTCCCCAAGACCGTCATAAATATTACTAAAGAATCATCACTGGAAATTTCAAATCATTTGGCAACGTGGTTAAAAAGTTACATCTTCTTATGTCTGTGACATTAATTTCGTGGTCACCCTTTAGCAGCATAACAAAATTGCCAATCGATGAATTTGGCTCTAACCTACCAATTTTATACACCCGAACGATCGAAAAAATTCCATTTTACATCAATATCTCGATAAGGAAACTAGGATGTAATTTTGATCTCGCCGGCTTCTTTTTTATTCCCTATAAGAAGCTTACAATCTCCAGCAGCAACGATGGAGAAGATTTGCTATCTTGCAAATTGGATCTACTAGCTGTGTCCCCACAGCAGTAGCAGCAGCAGCACTCCGGTAAAACATATTCCAGTTTCAGAATATAAAAAAATGTCATGCTTATGCTTACAGCTGGATTGTCGTTCGTGTTCGTTTTGATAACAAGAAAACGTGATTTTTCGGAATCTCTCAACACGTTCGCGCTTTCGAAAAAACAAAAAAAACATTGTTGCAGATATGAGATGCGTTGGATACTGGGTTGGTAAATATTTGCATGATGTCGGTACTGATAGAGCTGCCAGTGTTTTCCTTCAGAGGAGCGATGTG
The DNA here is from genome assembly GCF_037179485.1 of Ochlerotatus camptorhynchus. NCBI lineage: Eukaryota > Metazoa > Arthropoda > Insecta > Diptera > Culicidae > Ochlerotatus > Ochlerotatus camptorhynchus. The sequence continues at coordinate 3,902,877 of NW_027040855.1, read as the reverse complement.
ATGATTCCCCGATATCCATGGTACTGAGAGCATTTTATTCGAAAAGCTGCTGTAAATTTAATCTGCCTTGCTAATGGACGATGTAGTTGCAGTGCATTAGTTGCCTGAGAACAGTATGGCAGGAGGAAAGTTCGTTATTTATATTTGATCAAATGTTACTTACGTGAAGCAAATTGGTGCTAAAAGCTTCTATGATTAATTTGGTTTTCGATGTGGAGGGCAAAGTTGTTTGAGATAGGATACATTATTTGATATCGTTTTCTTCATGACTAGTACGTGTTACTGACAATTTTCGTCAGCCTCCTGACGAACCGATCCAGCTGCAACCAGATGTCCATTTATTAATTATGCTTTTTGACAATTAAATTTCCTCAGAGTGTGATCATTTTAAAGTCGACACTTTTTCACTTCCCTCTATAAACAACATGTTTCTTTTCCATTATGGTATCAGCACGGTACGAATCAAAATAGTAAAGCAAAATTCACCCCATCGGCCGAGATGAACACGGCAGCCGAAGTGCGAATTCATCGCACATGCGCCATACTGCGTTTGTTCTATCTCACAGCACCAGCCAGGTTCATGTCCTGCAGTGTGTCTTGAAGTAGCTATATCGATCAGCTGAAAGTCAACAAAAGTCGTCGTCTTGCTTTCCCCAGTAAGACGGTAAACAAGCCCGCGCGACCGAAGTGAGAGTTGTTTGCAGTGTATCGGCTTTGATTAATTTTACCGCATTAAAAGTAACGGTCCTTCTTTGAAGGTAACAAATTTGCTCGATATTCCTGGAAGAGGCAAGCGGAGTGATCCGGCAGCTTTATCAAGTGTGCAGCTTTGTTTTCGGTTTTGTTCAGATTACGAAGTGTGTGCAATCTGCTGCTAGATAGAGTCTTCAATCCCGAGGTGAGTGATGAGAGTAGATTTTAAGAAGACTCGCGAGACAGGAGAAAGAGTGACGGCAGAGTGAAATGAATCTTGGCTCAAAATAGCATCAACAGTAGCAGCAGTGTAGCAGTAATTGGTTATGATGTATATAGGAATATGATGGTGGAAGGAAATTGCGAGTGTTAGTGGAACTAATACTTTCCGGGTAAAAGCTTTCGGGCTTAAGCCTTCCCTACTCAGAATTCAATTTGTTTTTCTTAGATTGTGGATGAATCTGACAGGTTTACGTGAGTTGGAAATTGAATTGCATCGTTGATTGAGTTGAAATTGGGAATGGTAATGCGGAAGCGAAGGTGTACGGCAAACCATTTGCTTCAATGACAGTGTCCCTCGGACCGTTATCATCGAAAATATAGCTCTGTCATAACGGAGTAGGGTAAACAGGTATAATACGCCCCTTTTAGTATACGGTTATATTTGTACCGTTTTGACTTCAATTACGGGGTAATCACGTTGATCAGTTGCTTTGGAAGTTATTAATAACTTGTTATATTTTTTCCTTCGGTGGCAGTTAACCCTTAAATGCATAGTGTTGCCATTTGGCAACATAACTATGTAAGTCTTTAAACATAATGAAACAACATTTTAATAGTAAGCGCAATATATATCATAAGAAAAAAAAATCATAGCAAAAAAAATATCATGCATTTAAGGGTTAACAAAGAAGTTAGGAAAATATTTCGAAAACACCCACAATGCTAGGTTCTTCAACTATGCGCGGCAATATGCCCATTAGAGTGATGCAAAATTTGAAATTTTCGCTCCACAATACTTAAACGATTCCAAATCAGATCCTGACTAACCTCTCAAAATTTGAACCCATTTGGTGAGAAACTGAGATGGCACAAACGATTTGAAGTTTGTATGGGAATTACTATGGTAAAACCAAGATTTTTGTTCATGTCTATCTAATAATTCACCATATCGGTTTGCTTCGAAAACTTTCAACTGTACTTGTAGGAAATTTTCCCAGCTACAACTTTGCTATAGATCATTTTTTGATTAAATGCAAGGATCGAAAGTTATCAATGGTTCAATGCGCTGATGTCTTATGATCATGCTCAATCAACTGATCAGCAGGCAACATTGGTGTTTCTGGGGCGTTGAATAGGACACCAAAATCATGGCTACTATGTCACACTGCAAAATACAGTGTTGCCTACAGAGCAGCTGCTTGATCATGTCATAAGTTTATCAATCTCTTAAATAATTAATAACTTTTTCCTGTCTCGTTTTACATAGAAACGATCTGCAGCAAAGTTGTAGCTGAGAAAATTTTCTATAAGAATGGCTATAGAACTGTTTCGCAGCTCAATATGGAAAAAGACTAGAAGGCAATGAACAAAAAGTTGAGATTTCCCATAGTAATTTACATGTAAACTTCAAATGGTTTGTGCGAAGTCTGTTTCTAACCAAATGAGTTGTAACTTTTGGAGGCTAATCAGGACCCGATTTGAAACCATTTAAGCACTGTGGAGCGAAAAAGTCAAATTTTGCATCAGTCTAATGCCCATATCTGTCATATAATTTGCTACTACTACAAAATGGCCGTATGCTCTAGACACTTAGAAATACCTAATCGAACACCTGACGGAATCCATCTTTGACATAAAGGAGAAGACGCAAACAAACAGCTCATGTACAATTAAACCCAAGTAACACATAAAGCATCTTTTTGAAAAAGAATTAGAACGGCTCGTTGTATAAATGTATTATAGGTTGTCTTATACGGAGTTGAAAATACTTTTAAATAACGATCTGGCAATTGAAAGAAGGCTTTGCTGTTAGGCACCGCTTCGTGATTAACTCTCACCCCAGCAGGCCTGGGTTAAATCCCAGTCGGCGCCGCCGGGATGTTCTGAGGCATACCATCTCTGATCACGGAAGTAAATCCGGTGGTCCCCGGTTCATGAGTTGATGGTTCGATAGGTAGGGTCCAGGTGTGGGAGCTGCCTTCCTGGCGTCGGTAGCATTGGTGCTCAGCACGGAAAACAAGATCGACGGAAAACAAAATCAAGGAAAAAAAATTCTCTTTTGAAGTATTTCACAAATTTTACTATTTTGAAAAATTACACCGGAAACGCCTTGATCTTTGTTACAGAGCTTTTGTAGATGTTAATATTTTCGGGAGCAAATATTTCGTGAGAACATAACCTGAATACAGCCGATGAATAACAATAATATTCCCTGTCCAATTTCACGTTTCATGCGCAAACTTAATTATCATTATTTAAATCTCAACCGCTGAAAATCTCCTAAAGACAACATACCTCAAAAATTAAATTCAACCCCAATCTCAATACTTCCCACGCTTTTCTTCGTGATTGGAACTTTTGGCTTCAGTCTTTGCGCGTCTCTTTTTTTTTTTTTTTTTTTTTTTTTTTTTTTTAACTCTTTATTTGTTCCAAATTCAAAATAAATTACATTTCATTTTAACCTAGGTGCTCCAGTTACTGCAGTAACGTACCAGCCTTAATTGTTATGATATATATCTAAGTGTTTTTACATTGTTCATGTCTTGGCAATTCAGTATTTTAAACTGGTTTTTTAACCTGCATGTCAGTATAACAATTGATATCTTAAAACTAAAAACTAAAACTAAATCTTATCTAAGTATAAAGGGAATTAATCGTTGCAATTGAGGATTGCAACGATTTTTGCCTGAAATTATTAATTATTTTGTTGGACATTTGTGCTAAAGTCTCAACATTCGAAATTCTATGTACTTCGGTTGTACTGTACCAGGGAGGCAACTTCAAAATCATTTTCAGAATTTTGTTCTGAATCCTTTGAAGTGCTTTTTTCCTGGTAATGCAGCAACTAGACCATATTGGCACAGCGTAAAGCATGGCCGGTCTAAAAACTTGTTTAAATATTAGAAGTTTATTCGTCAGGCAAAGTTTGGATTTCCTGTTTATAAGAGGATACAAACATTTTATATATTTGTTACATTTGGCTTGAATGCCCTCAATGTGATCTTTAAAAGTTAATTTTTGGTCAAGTATTAATCCAAGATATTTCACTTGGTTTGACCAGGAAATTGGAACTCCGTTCATAGTGACTATGTGACTACTACTAGGTTTCAAAAACGAAGCTCTAGGCTTATGTGGAAATATTATAAGTTGAGTTTTGGAAGCGTTGGGAGAAATCTTCCATTTTTGTAAATAAGAAGAGAAAATATCTAAACTTTTCTGCAGTCTGCTGCAAATAACACGAAGACTTCTTCCTTTAGCGGAAATGCCTGTGTCATCAGCGAACAAAGATTTGTGGCAACCCTGAGGCAAATCAGGGAGGTCCGAAGTGAAAATGTTATACAATATAGGCCCAAGAATGCTACCCTGAGGAACTCCTGCCCTAACAGGTAGTCGATTAGATTTGGAATTATGATAATTTACTTGAAGAGTTCTGTCAGTTAAATAACTTTGAACTAATTTCATAATATAAAGTGGAAAATTAAACTTTTTCAATTTAGCAATCAAACCTTCATGCCAAACACTGTCGAATGCTTTTTCTATGTCTAGAAGAGCAACTCCAGTTGAGTGGCCTTCAGATTTGTTTGAACGAATTAAATTGTTAACTCTTAGGAGTTGATGAGTAGTTGAATGCCCATGGCGAAATCCAAACTGCTCATCTGCAAAAATTGAGTTCGTAGTGAAGCATCATTCTATTCAAAATTATCTTTTCAAAAAGTTTACTTATTGAAGAAAGCAAACTTATTGGACGGTAGCTAGAAGCTTCAGCTGGATTTTTATCCGGCTTCAAAATTGGAACAACTTTTGCATTTTTCCATTTATCAGGAAAGTATGCCAAATGGAAACATCTGTTAAATAATTTTACCAAGAAAGACAAGGTACTCTCTGGGAGTTTTTTGATGAGGATATAGAAAATTCCATCATCACCTGGAGCTTTCATATTTTGAAATTTTTTAGTTATAGACCTTACTTCGTCCAAATCAGTCCCCCAGGAATCATCAAAAATATTTTCCCGAGAGAAAATATTCAGAAAATCCCGAGCAACCTGATTCTCAATAGGACTAGTAAGACCCAAACTGAAATTATGGGAACTCTCGAATTGCTTAGCAAGTTTCTGAGCTTTTTCCAAATTTGTGATCAAAATTTTACCACCTTCTTTAAGCGCTGGAATAGGCTTTTGAGGTTTTTTCAAAATTTTTGTGAGTTTCCAAAAGGGTTTGGAACTCGGGTCTAATTTAGAAATATTATTTTCAAAAGTTTTGTTCCTCAGGGCAGAGAATCGCTTTTTAATTTGTTTTTGCAAATCCCGCCAGATAACTTTCATGGCAGGATCGCGTGTTCTTTGATATTGTCTCCTACGGACATTTTTAAGACGGATCAAGAGCTGAAGATCATCGTCTATTATAATTGAATCGAATTTAACCTCGCATTTTGGTACTGAGACAGCTCTTGCTTCAACTATAGAAGTAGTAAGAGATTCAAGAGCATAATTAATTTCATCTTTGGTTTGCAAAGGAATGTTTGGATCGAAGTTATATTCCATAAATGTTCGATACCGCTCCCAATTAGCTCTATGGTAATTGAAAGTAGAGCTGTTGGGATTACAAATTATTTCTTGGGATATTTCAAAAGTTACTGGAAGGTGATCAGAACCGAAGTCAGCATGGGTAACCAATTGGCTACAAAGTTGACATGAATCAGTTAAAACCAAATCAATAGTGGAGGGATTTCTTGCAGAAGAAAAGCATGTTGGGCTGTTTGGATATTGAATAGTGTAATAACCTGCAGAACAATCATCAAACAGAATATTACCATTGGAATTGCTTTGAGCATTATTCCATGAGCGGTGTTTTGCATTAAAATCACCAATAATGAAGAATTTAGACGTATGGACGTTCTGGAGGTCACCCTTGAGAAAATTCTTTTGCTGGCCTACGCATTGGAATGGCAAATAAGCAGCTATAAACGTAAGTTGTCCAAATTTTGTTTCAACAGAAACCCCCAAAGTTTCAAAAACTTTGGTTTCAAATGAAGAAAGAATTTTATGTTTGATTCGTCTATGAATAATGATGGCAACGCCACCACAGGGTCCATCAAGACGATCATTTCTATAAATCAAGTAATTTGCGTCCTTCTTAACCTTATGGGCAGGTTTAAGGAACGTTTCAGTTATAACGGCAATATGCACGTTATGAACTCTCAAAAAGTTAAATAGCTCGTCTTCATTATCTTTAAGAGATCGAGCATTCCAATTTACAATATTTAATGCTTTAAAATCCATTACTGAATTTTAAAGTCATGACAATATTATTTGCAAATTTTACTCCAGTTTGAATAGCATCAAACATGGAGTTAGATTTAAGCATATCAGAAATCATGTCAATTAATGAATTCTGTAAAAATTCCATTTTGGGGGCAGTAATGCTTCCTAAGTCAAAATTGTCAAAATTTCCGTTAGAACGTTGGTTAGTATTTTGATTTCTACCCGCTGCAATAGCAGCATAGGTAGCTCCATTAACTCGCTGAACATTGTTAGCAGCGAGGGGAGTAGGTACAGATGAAACATTTGAAGCAGGGGAGATATTTGTACCTACGGGTACGAATGTAGAATTTGTTCCTCGCTGACCGTTGTTAACAGCAGAGGAATTTGTACCTGGTCGGAAACGTGGAGCGTTTCCTACCTGTCGGTTAGAACGAGATTGTAGGATCGCTTTGCGAGTCTTACATTCCCAAAAATTGGATTTGTGGTTTTCACCACAATTTGAACATTTAAATTTCTTAGGATCTTCCTTCACAGGACAGTCGTCCTTTGCGTGAGAGGAATCACCACAATTCATGCATTTAGCTGGCATGTAGCAATTTTTAGTTCCGTGACCCCATCCCTGGCACTTACGGCACTGGGTGAGGTTTTGGAAATTTCCTCCAGTCTTCCTGAAGTGTTCCCACTTCACTCGGACATGGAGCATAAGGCTAGCTTTTTCTAAGGCCTTAAGGTTGTTTAGTTCACTAGACTTGAAGTGAACTAAATAAAAATCATTAGAAATCCCGTTGCGCGAATCGCCAGGACGGGATTTCATTTTCATTTTGATTACTTGGAGTGGCACAACTCCAAGTAATTTTGCCAGTTCATCTTTGATCTGATCCAGGGATTCACCACTGGGCAGTCCTTTCATGACAACCTTGAACACACGTTCAGTTTTGGTGTCGTAAGTAAAAAAATTGTGCTTCTTCTCAGTAAGATACTTGAGAAGACATTTAAATCCGTCCAAGGTTTCAGCCAATACACGGCATTCACCCCGACGTCCAATTTGTAGTGAAAACTTAACTTTCACGAAATTCAAAAGTTCCATGCGAAGAGCATGGAAATCGGTAGTGGTTATCACAATAGGGGGAATCTTTTCCTTCTTGGCATTAAGCCGGGAAAGTTTACTAGAATTTTTCTTGGATGATGGATCATTCTCATCATCCGTGAGCAAATCAAATTGATTACTCAAATTAATTTCATCAGAAGGGGGGTCAAGAGTTTGCCCCTTTCTTTTGCGTTTAGGCGCCATGGCGGCAGTAAATTTTTATCCAAATCGACTTCCAAGCAGATTACTATAAGAATCTGAAGGATCGAAGAGGAATTTTCCAAATCGATATCCAAGAAGGATTACCTCGGGTAGGGTCCAAACAAGGATCGAAGAGGAATAAGAGTTGAACGAGGTAGAAAATTTTTACAGGTTGAGCACTGAAAAGTGCTGTTTAAATTTGTTGTAGCTTTAGGAAGTAGTAACACTTCCTTAAGCAAAAAGCAAATAGATCCGCACGGCAAGAGAGCACGATGCGGACTGGTTTTGCGCGTCTCTTATTTATCGTCTCTGAGGCAGACATGCCAAATGTCAGTGCGGTACTATCTTTAGTTTTGTTTTGACAGCTGATTGTTATTGACGTGCTTGGGATCATGTTGAGTATGGATAAAAACAATTTTCGTTCTCTCATAAAACATTATTTTTTGAGATTCTAAATGGCGAACGAAACAATAATGGATAAATATTATGAGGCTAATGCTCCGTCAGATTACACCGTCAAATATTGGTTTCGAGAGTTTCGTGGTGGCCGCAACTCCACTACCGATCAAGTCCGCAGCGGCAGGCCCTCCGATGCGGTTACAGAGGACAATGTCAAAAATAATAATACATGAAATGGTGTTGGCTGACTGGAAGGTGAAGGTGCGCGAGCTAGCAGATACCGCAAAGATTAGTACTGAGCGCACCCGTCATATGTTGGGCGAGATTCTGCATATGAAAACAGTTAACCTTCCGCTGGGTGCCGCGCAAGCTCACTCCTGAAAGAGTGCTTGAACTTGCTGATGTGGAATCGGGTTGGGTTTTGGCGTCGATTGGTAACTGTTGATGAAACCTGGATCCACTATTACACCCCAGAGAACAGAATGAGTGCCCGGCAATGAACTCCGAAGCGGCCGAGGAAGGCTCGATGCGTTGGAAAGGTTATGGCGTCGGTTTTCTGGGATTGTCATTACATACTCTTCGTGGACTACCTCTAAAAAGGAAAAACCATCAACCGCGAGTATTATTGTGCATTATTGGAGCGATTGAAGGCCGAAATCGCTGCAAAACGGCCTCACATGAAGCGAAAAAAAAATTGTTTTTGCAAGACAACGCACAAGAGCGTCGCAACCACGGCTAAAATCAATGACTTACGGATCCAATTGCTTCCGCACCCACCGTATTCGCCCGATCTGGCTCCCTTAAGCTGGGTTTAGACTAGGCAAGTCATTTGATCAACTCAGTTGAATTCAAGTGGCTTGAAAAGTTGAGCCTGGAACAACTTTTTTTCAATTCAAGTGAGTTGATCAAGTCAGTTGAATGGCATGGTTTACACGTTCAATTCGCGTTCAAGTCAGTTGAATTCAACTGACTTGATCAATTGACTTGCCCTGTCTAAACCCAGCTTTAGACTATTTTCACTTCTCAAACCTCTAAAGATGGCTCATCAATAAAAAATTCAGCTCAGGTTAGGAAATCATCGATGCCGCGGAGGAGTATTTTGCAGACTTTCTGGAAAATTACTTTTCGGACGGGATCATGAAGTTGGAAAATCGCTGGAATAAGTGTATCGAGCTAAAAGGGACTATATTGAATAAAAAAAAATGATACGTTTTTTTGACGTAGGACTCATAATGGGAGGAGTCTTTGTAGCTTTTATACCACTTGGTTGCACATCATTCTGCTTTAACCTGAAAAGATATAAAAGAGCGCTGCTGTATGGCATTAGCCCAGTCTCAACGTCGACATTCGCTGCCAGACTGTTGAGCAGTTCAGTCGATTTTTATTCTCTCTCGTTTCGTTCGTTCGTTCGTTCGCAAATCGAATTAGCTCCGCGTTGTGTAGTGACGCTCTCGCTGACCCAGCCATGAGTAAGAAATCGCGCGGTAACGCGAGTGCCAGTTTACCGGAAAACAGCCTCTCCCAGGAGACGGCGCGACCACCGAGCCTGCCCAGAAGAAGCAAAAGATAACCCCATTGCCCGTCCCGACGGGCGTTGCGGACCCGCATCCGGGGCCTCCCGGAACTAAACGACCCAGAACTGAAGACAGCAGTGCCACCGCATCGGCAGCAAAAAAGCTGCTGAGCACCAATCCGTTCTCCGCCCTGCAGAACGGAGCCCAGCCGCAGTCGGACCCTGTGACGGTGCCGAAAAAAGTGAAGTTGCCACCCTTCTATGTGAAGGGCTTCCCTCCCGGGCTATGGGAAAAGCTGGATTACTACATTAAGGAGGGCCTTCGTTGCACCATTCAACGGTGCACGGAAGGCTACAAACTGATGGTCTCGGCCGAAAATTACTACAACGCAGTCCAGGCCCTCTTGGACAGGATGAAGCTGGAGTACTTCTCCCACGACGTCGAGGCCACCAAGCCGCTGAAAGTGGTGCTGCGTGGGCTCCACGACATGGACACCACCACCTTAATGGACGAGATTAAGGCGAACGGCCTCAAGCCGGTCGAAATCCACAAGATGACCCACAGCAAGGCAATCAAGTATCGTGACCAGCTCTACCTGGTCCATCTGCAGAAGAACTCCACAACCGTGAAGGATCTCCAGACGACACGCACACTGTTCCACATCGTAGTGAAGTGGGAGCGGTATAAGCCGACCCACCGTGGCGTAATTCAGTGCTCGAACTGCCTATTGTTCGAGCACGGCACCAGGAACTGCCGCATGGCCAGTCGCTGCATCAAATGCGGCAAAAACCACAAGATCGACGACTGCGACAGCATCGATGAAGCCGCTCCCACATGCGCCAACTGCGGTGCCGCCCACAAGGCCACGAGTAAGGCCTGTCCGAAGCGGGCCGAATACGCCGAGATCCGGAAGAAGGCCTCGTCCAACAACCAGCCCGGTCGCAAGAAGGTCCTGGAAAACAACGCGCAGAACTTTCCTCCGTTATCACCGGTCCAACCACGGCCAACTCCAGTGTTGGCGCCGCTCCCGCTCAACCAACAGTTGGCTGCTGCCCAGTCGGCTGCCGCTGCAGTACCCGGTCAAGCCTCCAGCCCATCGACGGATCCCCCTGCTCCGGGATTGGCCGGTACAACCGGCGAAGCATCCGACGATTCTCCGCTGTCAACGGATGAGATCGTCACACTGCTGGCCCAGGCCATCATCATCAAGCGCTACAAGAACACAACAGCTCCAAGCTATCATCTCCTTCGTCGCTAATTATGGACTGCTGGCTGCCCGACCACAGCATTGTCCGGCTTGATCGCACCAGCTCCAGGGGGGGCGATGTCGCGGTCATCATCAAGAAAGGCATCAAGTACTGCACCCTACCCCACTACCGCACTTCCATCATCGAGGCCGTCGGCGTAGAGGTGGAAACATCGACCGGAAACGTCCGGTTCATCGCCGCCTACTGCCCCCGGCAATGTACCGTTAGCAATGGTACAGCACATCAGTTCAAGAACGACCTTGCCATCATAACCCGCACCAATGCCCGCTTCGTAATCGGAGGGGACCTGAACGCCCGGCACGAGGCCTGGCGAAACTACCAGCAGAACCAGAACGGCCGCCTATTATTCGACCATTCCCAGCATGGTCTCTATTCCGTCTGGTTTCCGGACGAACCAACCTTCACATCACCGGCGGGCAACCCATCGACGCTGGACCTGTTCTTGGCAAACATTGGATTAGCCAAGCCGGTTGCCGTCAACGACCTGAGTTCGGACCACGAACCGGTGCTGACCGAGCTGGGCTGCAACGTGGCCCCTGCACCGTGCCTGCGGAAGGACTACCATCGAGTCAACTGGGTCCAGTTTCGGCGCGTGGTCGACCGCCACATCGTCGACAACCCACCGCTCGACACAGTGGAGGACATCGACCGGGCCCTGGAGGGTCTCCATTAAGCCATATCCGTGGCTGACGAAGAGTGCGTTCGACGAGTTCCTGTGAGGGGTAAGTTTCAAGCAATTGATTCCCACACCAAACTCTTGATTCGGCTCAGAAATGTTCGTAGACGCCAGTTCCAGCGGACTGGGGATCTGCAGCGTAAATACGAAATGGTCGATCTGAATCGGCAGATCGCTTCCAGAATGGTCTCAATCCGGAACGAGAGTTTCGAGCGGCTCGTTCAGAACCTGGACGACCGTTCCAGACCATTCTGGAAGGTTGCCAAGGTGCTGAAGTTTCACCCCAAGCCCATTCCACCACTTAGAGTCAATGACGAACGGCTTATCACCAACGAAGAGAAAGCCAATGCGATTGGGGAGCACATTGCCCAGTCGCATTTGCTTGGCTGCAAAATCCCAAGTCCACTCGAGCACCAGGTTGCGCAGTGCGTTCAGACGTTAGATGCCTCCCCTTGTACCGCCCCTCCAGAAGAACGGATTACAGAGGAACAAATTTGCTCAGCGCTGAAACACAGTAAGAACATGAAGGCTCCCGGGTTTGACGGAATATTCAACCTAGAGTTGAAAAATCTCAGCGCGAGGGTGCACTCGCAGCTGGCTGCCATCCTCAACAGGTACCTGGAGCTGCACTACTTTCCAAGCATCTGGAAGGTGGCAAAAATCATCCCGATCCGCAAACCTGGGAAAGACCCTTCACTACCGTCAAGCTACAGACCGATTAGCCTGCTCTCAGCACTGAGCAAGCTGTTCGAAAAATTGATCCTCAGCTGACTAAACAAGTTTGTGGAGGAACATGACATTCTTCTTCCGGAACAGTTCGGGTTCCGCAAGGGGCATTCCACCAATCATCAGCTAGTGCGGGTGATGAATAACATCCGAAGTAACAAAGCTGTATCCAAGTCCACAGCCATGGCTTTGTTAGACGTCGAAAAGGCGTTTGACAATGTCTGGCACGACGGACTTATATACAAGCTTTGTAACTCGAACTTTCCACCATACCTTGTGAAAATCACCCGTAACTACCTCCAACAAAGGTCGTTCAGGGTGTCGTTGAATAGTTCCCTTTCGGGACAATTTCCGATCCCAGCTGGTGTTCCGCAAGGGAGTCTGCTGGGACCACTGCTTTACAGCATCTACACGTCAGACATCCCTCCTCTAGGAGACGGTTGCGTGTCCTTCCTGTTCGCAGATGACACCGCGATAGCCGTCAAGGGTAGGATGCCTCGTGAAATTACGAACAAGCTCCAACGATGCCTTGACACCTTTACTGATTATGCCACCACGTGGAAAATCAAAATCAACGCCTCGAAAACCCAAGCGATCATGTTCCTTCACAGACAATCACCAAAACTTAAACCGTCTCCCTCCTGTACCATATTAATGGATGGTACAAGGGTCGAGTGGTCCGCTGATGTTACTTATCTCGGGATGTTGTTCGATGAGAAGCTCCTGTTCCGCTCGCACATAGAGAAAACCCTAGTTAAGTGCTCCGCCTTGGTTAGGTGTTTGTATCCGCTCATTTGCCGCAGATCCCGCCTCTCAAGGCAAAACAAACTGGCTGTCTACAAACAGATCATAGCCCCCGCGATCTTCTATGCCGCCCCGGTGTGGGAATCGTGCGCTCAGACCCACAGGAACAAAATCCAGGTTGCACAGAATAGAGTGTTGAGGATGATCCTAGATCGTCCATTCGACACAAGAATAGCAGACCTCCATCAAGAGGCAGAAATTCCCAAAATAGATTCCAAAATTAAGGATATGACAACTAAATTTATCCAAAAATGCAATCTTTCTGAACATGCTTTAATAAGTAATTTGTACATAGCAGGTTAAGTGTATATAGTAGATTAGGTTAGTTTTAAGCTGTAAATAGTAGTATTAAGTAGTTTCTCTTCAAATTCTAAAAACAAAACGAACCAATCCCACCAAGGTGGTCGACCGTGTACTAAGTCTAGGACTAATTCTGTAAAACAAATTTTGAATTTTGCCCATACCTAAAGATGAAGAAAGCAATTAAATCACTTAGACAAATGTACATGGTAATCATCCAAGTTGAACTGAAATAAAGATCAAAAACAAAAAGATCATGGCATTAGCTCATTTTCGCTTCGGACGGCGTGGTAAACAGCAATATCAGCAGTCGGAAGGTGGTGGCTAGTCCACTCCTTCACACCTAACAAGCAACAATTGACTGGTCGTGGCAAAGGAGGAAAGGTCTGGTAAATGAGGCGCCAAGCGTCATCGCAAAGTTCTTCGAGATAACCGCCATCGGTCGTCTGGCTCGCCGTGGTGGTGTCAAACGTATCTTCGGTCTGATCTAGAAGGTGTGCTGAAGGTGTTCCTGGAAAATGAGGTCCGTGATGCTGTCACCTACACTAAACACGCCAAGCGTAAGTAGCCATGGATGTCCTCTTCAATAAAACTGCCCTTTTCAGGGCCATCAAGCTTACATCAGTAAGGAGTTGGAGTAGAATTTATCTGTGCTTGTTTGTCCATATTCAGAACCACAAGCTCCCAACGACCACACGAAATGCTCTCCAGAGTTGTAATCATGTACCTAACGAAACTTGGAAGCAGGATTGCAATTGATTTTGATCGATTCTCTTAATCAACTTTCTCTTTGAAAAAAATTACTACAAATTTGGTACGCCTACAATTCAAAAACGGAAAGAGTTGAGATAATAGATAATTGATCAATTAAAAGAACTAAATGCTCTTCACATTTATTCCGTCCACTAGCGATCCGACGTCCAGCTTCCGTTCGTGCCCAGGCACAGACCCTTCTACTTTTTTATTATAAAGCCACCGAGAAATATCATTCTTATGCAAGACAACGTCTGCTGGGTTAGCTAGTAGTTATTAAAAATAAAATAAAGGTTGAAAGCATTGGCCTTGGAACAATGTTATTAAAATATCTTCACATTATATTCCATTGTACGATTACTGTTTTTATTTATAATTTAATTGTATCAGTTTACTGTCATACAGCTAGTATTTCCAAACAGGGTGCCTTCCATTCATTTTGACTAAAAAAATGTTTTAAGAAATTATGGAATAATAAGATATTATGAAAATATTTTGATTATGTAAACCACAAGAAAAGATTGTTAAGCTTATGTTTGACACATAATACCTGCCAATTTTGCTACATGAGAGTCGCAATAAGCGATTTTGTAATTTATCTCACCCACTCTTCGCTCTTCACTCTTCGCGAAGAGGCGATCAGAAAAACGCTCATTGTGACTCTGTCAAAGCTAAATTTGCAGGTTTGATGTGTGAAACACAAACTTTACAATCTTTTCTTATTACTTACACATACAAAATATCATCATAATATCCTATTATTCCATAATTTCATAAAACATTTTTTTAGTCAAAATGAATGGAAGGCACCCTGTTTCCAAATATGAACAAGAATCTTTATTAAAAATGTGTGAAATATCTGCTAAAAAAATTATAATCCCAAGATTTTTGTTTGCTTAAAAGTGCTTAACATTTTGGTGCAATTTTTACTATTATTCGTTTATGCAATAGTTGTACTTTGTTTGAATAGGAGTTGGAGTCGGAATCGATCGATTTTCATCCGTCTTCACAGCCATGGTTTCGATTCACTTATCCGGGAGAATATAATTTTATATAAAATATATTCTAATGAAAAAGGCCTACCGTGTCTGACCCTATCTTGACAAATAACACCTTTACCGCCTTTACACCTTGCCACACACTTTGCAATAAGGCTCCTCAAAAATATCCGTTCTCCACCTGTAAGAATACACCGCTAGACTGCAGCATCAAATGTATTTATTAACCTAACCTTGATCCCCAGAAGAGTTAAGCCTACTCAAGTTTACTCTCGCCTAGAATGGGTACCTACCTACCTACTTTTGCTGCATTACTGCAGCACTGGAGAAAGGGATGAATGGATCCCATTTGATACACCATTTTCCTTGAGCTTTTGCCCCGAAAGGATGAAAAAAAAAATGCGGCTAGGCACAACTCACTCGAAAGAATCAAATTAAAACAAACCCCATCTCACTTGCGTCGGTAAGCATGGTGGCTAAAAGACGGCTTTACGATTCAACGACGAGACGGTTCTGGGAAATCCCCAAATTTCGTGCCTCAAGAACGGGAAAACAAGCTACCACAGCAACAAAAGTAGGTAGGCGATGGACAAATCTTGCACATGTTTGCCAAATGAGATGTGGAAAAACAAAGTACGGTCGCTGGATTAACGTTTTCTCTTTTGCCCGAATGGTTCGTATTTCCTGGATCTGTTTCCCTCGGCTGTGCATGTCATCGTCCTGACCTACTAAAAGTCGAAGGATTCTCCACAGTAAGGGACAAAAATATCAAATCCCTTGGGTGGATACACAATTTTTGCGCTAACTAGTCCTAAACATGTGTTGTCGAATCAGCATTCCGATAAGTGCAGGACATAACAACAAAGAGTCAGGCTTGACTGAACTGGCAGTGATGTGGAAAACGGTATAGGCACCCACTTTAACACCTTTTGTGCCGTTGTTTATGCGTTTTCAACCCTCGGAATGGAGAAAGCGATTTACTCTTTTTGAACCCATCATGAATAATTTATAGCCACAGATGTTTAAGGTCACGGCAAACTTGACATACTAATATGGGTATCTTTGATTGAAGGCAGAACAAAGACATTATTTTGGGATGGGATGGGAACGTTATTTTTTAAGTTTATATACCGTGCCGATTCAAATTTCGGACACTTAAACTCGAATTTCGGACACTTTTAAAAGTTGATTATCTCGGTCGAATATGATCCACATGTCTTGTAATTTTTAAATTTTTTTGACTAGTGCCCTCCACGATCATCTAACATTATTACTTTGTTTCTAACTGGATGTAATATTTAATTAAAAATGAAAGTGTCCGAAATTTGAATCGTCCGAAATTTGAATAGGAACGGTAAATTCATCACTGTGAAAACAAAAAAATAATAATCAAAATGTTCACTTTCAGATACATGTGAAATGTTTGCGTAGGGATTCCATCAGAAATAAATGTACGGCTAATTTCACTGTGCAACACGAACCTTCGTCTACGTTCTTCACATTTCATAATAATCCAATTCACGTTGAATACTATTGTTTTTGGTGTTACAAACACTACCCAATGACAGGCAGTAGCTTTTCGCAAAGTCCTCTGAAAATTTCCATCAGCTCCGAATCCAATCAAGAAACTCAAAGCACAGCCATTTTCTATTCTTTTCACAGATGTCAAGCTAACCGCTCGGAACGAAGGCCCTCCTGTGGAACGACACTCACCTCACTATTCCATCCTCTATTTTTTCGAGGATTGCCCTTCTGCATCCAAATAAGCTCCGCCGTGGGTTCCTCTGTAATCAATTGAAACGACGGAATGATAAATTACCTGTTGCTGCACTACTGGCAGCGGCAAAGGGGATTATATCGAATAATCCTGCTGTTTGCAATATTATCAACGATTCACTGCAGCGGCAGTGATTCCCGGGACTGGTGGCAGGATACCGTGTTCTACCAGATCTACCCACGGTCCTACATGGATAGCGACGGTGACGGTGTGGGGGACCTTCGGGGCATAACTTCAAAGCTGCAGCACCTGCGGGATGCGGGAATCGGTGCAACTTGGATGTCCCCCATCTTTCGCTCACCGATGGTTGACTTTGGTTACGACATTGCCGACTACATGGCCATTCAGCCCGAGTACGGCACGATGGAGGAGTTCGACGGAATGATGCAGGAAGCGAATCGATTGGGTATTAGGGTAGTGCTCGATTTCGTACCGAACCATAGCAGCGATCAGTGTGAATGGTTTTTGCGCTCCGTTTCGCGAGACCCGGAGTATGAGAATTTCTACGTGTGGCACGATGGGCGGGAGAACCCGACGGGAGGCGAGCCTTTACCACCGAACAATTGGGTAGTAGTTTCTCATTTCGTTTATTATTTAGTATGGTGTGTCTCAATTATGGTTGGTCCAATTACAGCAATCGGTTTTCTACGGTTCGGCTTGGACGTATCACCCGCAGCGTAGGCAGTTCTATTTGCATCAATTTACGAAAGAGCAACCGGATCTGAATTTTCGCAATCCGGCCGTGGTGCAACGGATGGACGAGGTGATGCGGTTTTGGCTGGGCAAAGGTGTGGCTGGATTCAGGATAGATGCGGTGAACCATCTGTTTGAGGTGGAAGATTTTCGCGACGAACCGGAAACGGGAACGGATCCGGACCCATTGTCCTATGGATTTACGCACCATTACTACACGAAAGATTTGGTAAGTTGAAAGTGTTGAGTGTTAAGGGAATTTTTATATGAAACAGCATCTAAAACAGCAGCACTGTGAGCATACTTGAAAGACGTACAGCATATTTTTCATAAATTATAGAACCCCCTTTCTCCCCATACAGCGTATTTTTCTGATTTGTCTATACTCAATTCTGTTTTTATTAAATGCCCTACACATCTTAAGGGACATGCAAAATTTAAGAAAATTCAACCCCCGCCCTTTCCTTCCACCCCGTCTCATATTTCCCTCGACAAAACCTCACAGGTTCTTTGTGTGTCTTAATAATCGGTAGAAGGCGTTTTTTCAGTCACTCTTGATTAAACTGTTCTTCACCTTCAAGTTTGTGGCGAAAACCTGGGTTTTAGCGGCATAATTGTTACACTTAAGGGTGATACGGTCAAAATTTGGTCAAGGGAAAACGCGTGTAAATCGGTGAAATCGTTTATTTAAAAAATCAAATTAAATTTCTTTTTCAAGTTCAATTAGTATAAAATTCAGGAAAAATATTCAGTTAGGCTTCCGCTTTTCCAAATCCGAATTGCCGGGCCTTACGCTTGACCCCTGCCATCAGATTTTGTACAGCCACCTTGTCCACCTTCTTCGCCGCAGAAAGACAGTTTGCCTTGAACTGCTGCTCGCCCTTAGCAGTTTTTTTGGTCTTCTTTAGGTTCCGCTTGACAATAGCCCAGTATTTCTCAATTGGGCGGAGCTCTGGCGTGTTGGGAGGGTTCTTGTCCTTGGGAACCACCTGCACGTTGTTGGCGGCGTACCACTCCATGGCCTTTTTACCGTAATGGCAAGATGCCAAATCCGGCCAAAACAGTACGGAACAACCGTGTTTCTTCAGGAAAGGCAGCAGACGTTTATTCAAACACTCTTTCACGTAAATTTCTTGGTTGACAGTCCCGGAAGCTATGAAAATGCTGCTTTTCAAGCCACAGGTACAGATGGCTTGCCAAACCAGATATTTCTTTGCGAACTTTGACAGTTTCATGTGCTTGAAAACATCTGCTACCTTTCCCCTTCCTTTTGCCGTATAAAACTCCTGTCCCGGAAGCTGCTTGTAGTCGGCTTTGACGTAGGTTTCGTCGTCCATTACCACGCAGTCAAACTTCGTCAGCATCGTCGTGTATAGCTTCCGGGATCGCGCTTTGGCCGTCGTATTTTGTTTATCATCGCGATTTGGAGTCACTACCTTCTTGTAAGTCGATAGTCCGGCTCGTTTTTTGGCTCGATGCACGGTTGTAGACGATACACCCAGCTTATTTGCGGCATCTCGGAGAGAGAGGTTAGGGTTTCGCTTGAAACTACCGGCAACTCTCTTTGTCGTCTCAGCGGCTTCCGGTTTTCGATTTCCCCCCGATCCAGACTTCCTGGCTGTCGACAAACGTTCCCCAAACACTTTAATTACATTTGTAACGGTTGATTTGGCAACTTTTAGCGATTTTGCCAACTTTGCGTGCGAGTAGCTCGGATTTTCGCGATGCGCGAGCAAAATTTTGATACGCTGCTCTTCTTGCTTGGACGGCATTTTGACAACTGAAGAGTGAATTCCAAAATCAAAATAGGAGCAACATTCTACACACACACACCTTCAAAATGAGGGGTGTTCAGGTTTTTTAAATGCAAAATTGAAACAAATACGTCAAGTTGATATTGACCAAATTTTGACCGTATCACCCTTTAATTCGCGATTTTTTTAGCTGACCACTTCGGGTTATGATATGCGATCAATTTGAGCAAAACAAATTTTCTTATTTCATCTTCCATCCAGCAATGCGAACCTTTTTTAGATTTATCTGGAAAATCCAAATTTTTGTATCGCTCCGCCCGACATTTTTTAGAAATGTCTGGAAGTCTCCCAAACAATTAGAGATCTCCGCAAAAGTGACGGTTGGCTTCTGAGTCTTGGAAAATGTTATACGTCATGTTTGCTAAGATCATAGTAAAATTTAATGCCGAGCACTCTCGAGTTTGTAAATTTTGGTAAAATATTGCCGAACTGGAAAAAATAAAACTAATGCCGCGCTCCAAAACCATCTTGAAACATTTTGATGAATTTGGAAGGACTATCCACAACAACAGCTCAGCCACCTTCAGACGCCGATAATCTAGTATCTCGATTCCTTCAACTTCATTAACGAATCAAATAGGCTTCAAACCTTCGAAGGCGAATTTTATCAAAATTCAAGTAAATATTAACAAAGCGTATTATGTGCTGCCTTGACTCAATCATTGTAGTTTGATAAATCGGTCAGGCATTTTGTTTTTCTTTTTTAGTGTTATTCAAGGTTATAAATTCTCAATTTTCGGGAAATCTAGGGATTCAGGATTTTTCAGATTCCGCATATCCCGAGTAGGGCCCTCTACCTAGAAGTAATTTATCAAATTTTGTTTTGGATACGGGATAGACAAATATGCATTTTGAACCCAAAAAGCAATTGTTTGCTTCCGTGACCCCATCCCTGGCATTTACGGCACTGGGAGAGGTTTTGGAAATTTCCTCCAGTCTTCCTGAAGTGTTCCCACTTCACTTGGACATGAAGCATAAGGCTAGCTTTGTCAGAGGCCTTAAGGTTGTTTAGTTCACTAGATTCGAAGTGAACTAAATAAAAATCATTGGAAATCCCGTTGCGTGAATCACCTGGACGGGATATCATTTTTATTTTGATTACTTGGATTGGCTCAACTCCAAGTACAGTCAACTCTCTACAACTCGATGTCCACTAGCTCGATATCAAGTTATAGAACCATAGCAAACATTGATTTCATGGCTACTGTGGTAGCGATTTTGTATGGAATTGTTATTCTGTAACTCAATAATCGATCGAGTTGTAGAGAGTACACTGTAATTTAGTCAACTCATCTTTGATCTGATCCAGAGATTCACCACTGGGCAGACCTTTCAAGACAACCATGAACAGACTTTCAGTTTTGGTTTCATAAGTGTGTTGTGTTGCTTCACGGCATTCACCCGACGGCCAATTTGAAGTGAAAACTTGAATTGAACGAAGTTCAAAAGTTCCGTGCGATGAGCATAGATTGTGACCTTTTCTTTTTTGGTATTAAGCCGGAAAAGTTTAGTGGAAATTTGCCTCATTCTCATCATCCGTCAGCATATCGAATTGATTGTTCAAATTAATTTCGTCAGAAGGGGGATCAAGAGCCTGCCTTTTTCTTTTACGCTTAGGCGCCATGACGTCAGTAAAACGTTTATCCAAATCGACTTCCAAGCAGATAACTATAAAAATCCAAAGGATCGAAGAGGAATTTTCCAAGTTGATGTCCAAGCAGGATTACCTCGGGTAGGGTTCAAAGAAGGATCGAAGAGGAATAAGAGTCGAACAAACTATAAAATTTGCAGGTTGGGAAAATGGCTCATCGCTAAAAAGCTGCTATTTATCCATTTTATCTAGATGAACGCGTCATTGGGACGGTACTAATGGATATTTTTGGTCGCTATTGAAAATTTTGTCGATTGATAAATGTATGTATGGGCCCAAATTAGGGGCATTAAGGCCGACATTACATCCATTTCCCCTATATTGAGCACTGAAAAGTGCTGTTTAAATTTGTTGTAGCCTTAGGTAGCAGTAACGCTTCTTTTAGCAAAAAAGTAAATAGATCCGCACGGCAAGAGAGTACCATGTGGACTGGTGAGTGCATTGTTATTTTCCTCTCTAAACTTTGCGTACGCTGAGGAGAATAGCTACTCCCACGATGTTCTGCCCAGTAACAAAAAATGGTCACCACTGGGAAACCGAGCCCCTCATTTAACAGGAGCATTCCCGAATCTTGAGCGTTGATATATGTAGAAAACAGTTGATTTTCCATTTCCGATTATTCCAGCCAGAAGTTTACGACACGGTATACCATTGGCGATCCCTCCTGGACGGATGGACGCAGGACCACGGGGGGCCAGCGCGAATCATGATGACCGAAGCCTACGCCAACATTACCTTCACAATGAAGTACTACCGCTCGACGGACGGCACTCGACTTGGCTCACACATGCCGTTCAACTTTCTTTTGATAACCGACTTGAATCGGGCCTCCAGCTCCCAGGATTTCATTTTTACCATCAATAAATGGTTGACCTACATGCCTCGTGATCAGGAAGCTAACTGGGTCATAGGAAATCACGACCAGCCCCGGGTTGGATCGCGATACGGAACGGAACGGATCGATTCTATCAATATGCTGCTGATGACGCTTCCCGGAATTGCCGTGACCTACTACGGCGAAGAGATCGGTATGGAAGACTTTAAGGATATTCCAAGGGAAGATACGCGGGATCCTACGGCAAGGAATATCAATAACCAAATCTTTATAGACTTTTCGCGTGATCCGGAACGGACACCATTCCAGTGGGATGATAGCATGAATGGTGGGTTTTCCACCGCTTCTAAAACGTGGCTACCTATCAATCCGAACTACGTCGAACTCAATTTGAAAAACCAAAAACAGGCCGAAAAAAGCCATTATAAAACCTATCAGCTGCTTGTCGAGCTTCGAAAATACGATACATTCCGGAAGGGGACAATTCAACTTATCCCGTACAATGACGAGGTGGTTCTGTTTATCAGGTAAATGTTCATTACATTGCTACCCGCTAATCAACTAACATCCACTTTAATCCAGAGAACTAACGAACCACGATAGTTTCGTAGTCGTGTTGAACCTCGGCCCACGGGAGCAACTTGTTGATTTGTCAATTTTCCCTCGACTTTCACAGCACTTGAAGGTGGCAGTCGCATCGTCTAGCTCCAGCATCTCGACAGGGTAAGAGTCCCAGCTGGGGACGTCCATAATTAGCCATCACCTGTCCAATAAAGTAAATGTCATTCGACTGTGTGCCGTGTTTTCTCGTTGCATGCTTTTTTGTTTGTTCAGATCTTGACGTTGGACACCGAGCCGGGCGCTGCTCTCGGTGCCACCGCCGTTTCACTCTATCAATCAGTAACGCCATGGGACAACACACCTTGTGCTGATTCGAAGAGCTGCCAGAAAGCTATTGTTTTTTCTTTCTCGGTCAAGCAAGTCGTTGACGATTAGAAATGTTGTCAATCAACGTCAGTTACATACGCGGAGGGGCTGACACTGCAGCATCCATTGAATCTTGGTTGAGGAAAAGAAGGTTGAAGGGAAAAAGTGCATTCGATTCGAACTGTTTTGGAAACTGCCGGTCAGTGTTTGTTTGCGTGATATTTCTGCTTGATTTTAGGTGTGTAAAAAGTGTTCAATGTTATCACCAGCATGGTAAATGTATCCCGTTTTGATAGTGAGAACGATAAGAGTGTACGTATAGGTTTATGTTTTTTTTTTATTGAAGTGATCCCACATAAATTATCGCACTCATCGACAAGCACGAGAGCGACGGCCGATGGGTTGTATTTTGCGGCTAATAATAACAATTTGCCTTATTGTTTGCTTGTTTCGCCAACAGGGACTCAGTTGAACGAGATAGGTTACTAATCGAACCGTATGACGCGCTGGTACTGCAGGAGAGGTAGGTTTAGCTGGAATGCGTTGCTCAAATATCTACTGTTTTCAATTTGTGGTGAATTCTTTTGAAGTGGATTATGATTTGGGATCGGAAAATTCAGAACGTTTGATATATACAATTTTCATCCGAGAATACTTAATTGTACTCACAGTTCAACCTAGCTTGGTAACATTCAAGGACGTGTTTGAGCTAATAAACAATGATTCATGCATATCCGATGACACATACCTGAAATTAAGAAAAAGAAAGGAAATAATTGAGTTTGATTATTATTTTAATTTTATTGTGAAGTAAGACAGTCTTTTTTGGTATTATTCTGAAAGAAGTGAAAATTTATAGTACGTATTCCCGTCAATCTAAGCAGAATACGGTCCGATAAGAAAAGTCTGCTTGTTTAAAGATATTTGCTCCTGGTTTAACTATCCATTCCAATGGATAGAATATTTTCAAATTATTGAAACACGATTTTAAACTCTTTAAACCTCTTGGTAGCTATTGTCAGCCGCTTCTTCTTGTACCTCGCATTCTAGATGCACTTCCACAGTTATTAATTCAGAGCTTGCGAGGCCTGTACCATTTTTGCATTAGCATAATTGTGTGGCAAGTACAATTATACCCTATTATGCCCAGGAAAGACGAAAAATTTTTCAATCCGAAAAATTCCTAGGCCAGACTGGGAATCGAACTCAGCCACCTCCAGCATGGTCATGCTTTGTATCTGCACCTGTACCGACTGAACTAAGGGAGGCCCCCTGTTCCTTTTTTATTTAAATTGCCTGGAATTAATTATCTGTTCTACTACTGACAATTTTTAAAATAAGCCTTGTGAAATGCGTTTGTACTTCCTGAAAATTGAAATTGATTGTAACTAAAAGACTTAAAAATCGTTTAAATTCATTCAGCGATGTGTTTAGTAAAGTCCAGTTAAATTGATTTTACCATATTGTTTGTTGAAATCAATCGTTGCCTGTTGTGCCTGTTGAAGTTGACATTTACCTTATCGATTCAATTCTGTTTCGCCCGATTTTTATTTTTCAACTTTGGCTTTATACAGGAGGATTTTTAATATTACGATATTTTTCTGTGATTTTTTTCAACAATTTTCCGTAAATTTGGTTGTTATTTGCGATCTCGTGATCACGTGATCTCGTAAAAACAAATTTGAGTGTACATCACAATGCCGCGTTTTTTTTTTCGATAATGATGATTTTGAAATCGTTTACCTGAAAATTAAAATTTAAAGCTCAATTCAAGCTGAGTATTGCATTAGGTCCTAAGTTACATTGACAGATTCTCTTCGTCGACTTTCTCTTTGTATCCCCACGGCCATGTAAAGACATTCCCAAGTATTTTCAGAACATATATCGATAAAAGAAGCTTTTATCTAGCATCTAATAACACAAACACAACAAGAAACGGTTAGGTGCTCATTAGGGTGTTTCATTCTGGAAAAAGATTGATATTTTTGATAGGCCACCCCCTAGTGCAGTTCATAACACAAAAACAAACATCTGTGCAACGAATCAGCTAAATTGTCAACGTTAAGAGGTCGCGCCAATGATTTCTATTTTGTTCGGGATTTTCGTCAAATTAGTATGGGAGAAAATGATGACCCACTAAAATCACTCTAACTTTTTTTCCTAATTAACCGATTTGCACTTCAGAGTATGGATTGATAGCTGCTGTTTGATTGATGCGTTTTCCGGCCCTCTCCTTGATTTCCGATTCCTTCAGACTCTTACCGTCATCACATGCGTCGCTCTAAGAGCCCAACATGAATCCTGGTCTCCTCTCTGCGCTAAAATGAAATCGCGATCTTCTGCTTCCGTAATCATCTCCAAGGCATTCAAATGAGCCATATCGAAAAGGTTGTCCAATCCTTCGTTGAAAGCTTTTCTTTGCTGAACAAATTTGTCGTCAATGTGAGAAATACTTTTTTTTATGTTTGTCCACCTATCATGAAGTTTTTCCAAAGCCTGGTTTTCCTCATTGGGATACGAGCCCTGACCTAAACTTGTTCTGCCAATTGAACCACCTTCCAGCAGGTTCGTATCGTGGAGCGAGATTGTGAAGAGCTGCAGTATTTCTCGGTAATTCGGAAGTTTTCCACCGGTGAACCTAATAATGGGCTGACCAATCAACTGCTTCTCCGTATCACTTCTCAACTCCATGGCACTATTGTATCCAGAGATGACAGCACAATATGTTTATAAACATTGAGGTAAAAAAAATCTGGCAAAGCATACTATGAAATATGCCCTATCAGCATACCTGTTTTTCTGCTCAAATCAAAGTTTATCTGCAATCTGAGTTCCGAAAGCCAATTTCTGTTTTCTGAAGCATCAAATCTACTTACAATCTTGAACAAAGTTATTCATTATAGTTTTAAGTATAACATATTTTAATTTCATGCAAATCGGATCGTTAGGAAAAAAGTTAGAATGATTTTAGTGGGTCATCAATTTCTCCCATACTAATTTGACGAAAAACCCGATCAAAATTAAAATCATTGGCGCGACCTCTTAACGTTGACCAATTTAGCTGATTCTTTGCACAGATGTTTGTTTTTGTGTTAAGAACTGAACTAGGGGGTGGCCTATCAAAAATATCAATCTTTTTTTCACGAATGAAACACCTTAGTGCTCATGTTATTAACGAAAAAGAAAGTCGACAAAAAGAATTGATAAATGTTTTTTAGGACCTAATGCAATGTTCAGCTCGATTTGTATTTTACACTAAAAAATTTGTCACATAAATTTCACTGAAAAAAAAACGTAACCTTCAGATATTAAAAGTTACCTGTAAAGATCATTACGTTAAGCTCGATCATTAGCTGCTTGAACGTCAAGCAGTACAGTTCGGTCTTTGCTCGCTCTGTCGAGTTGTTTGATTAACCTATAGTTTGTTACAAACGTTCGCAGATATACTGCACGTCGCGTCGTCAGTAGTGTCGGTCGCATAGCGTGATGGGAAGACAGCGCTCTCGGAGCAGACTTCGTGACCAAGCGGAGAAGAAGAACAGTGGTGAGGGTAGCTCGGTACCTACCTCAAATAGGTACGCTACTCTGCCCACCGATGTTGGAAATACCAACCCAGTCCCGGTGAAGCGGACGAAAAAGAGGAAGAAGAACCAAGGTCAGTCCGATGGTACGAGCGGACGCGACGATGTTACCGCGACGAACGCCAGTGACATCGGTGATTTCGGCGACGCCGTCGAAACCGAGAATTCTGCCGGCCCGAGTGCGGTGAAAATCAAGCTTCCTCCACTGGTGGTGAAGCAAGTACCACTCAACACGCTGATTGGCGATCTCTCATCGCTGGGCGTTGCCGCTGAGTTTAAGCTCGGCAGGATCGGCACCAAGGTGATGCTGCGAACAAAAGCGGAGTACGAAGTGGCCGTGAAATATCTGAAGGATTCCAAGGCGGAATTCTTCACGCACGACATCCCCGGTGAGAAGCCCTTCAAGGTAGTCATCAGGGGTCTACCAAATTTCGACATCAAGATGGTCGAAGCTGAAATCAACCGACACAAGCTAGCCCCAATCGCTGTATTCCGAATGACAAGGAGAGACGAAAACGTGAAGACGTACCCGGATTGCCTCTTCCTGGTGCACTTCCAGAAAGGGACGGTGACTCTCAATGCGCTGCAAGCCATCCGATCGATCTACTCCATCATCGTACGATGGGAGCCATACCGTGGCGGCCATCGTGACGTAACGCAGTGCCAGCGGTGAATCAATTTTGGTCACGGTACCCGCAACTGCAACATCAAGCCACGCTGCAGCAACTGCGCTCAAGAACACGCCACTTCCTACTGCCCTGCGGATGGAGCCGTGGCGTTAAAATGCGCCAACTGTGGTGGTGCACATCAAGGTTCCGACAGACAGTGCTCCAAACGCGAGGACTTCAAACGCATCCGAAAGCAGGCGTCAAGCAACAATCAACCAGGACGCAAGAAGGACAAAACTCCAGCATTCAGGACGGAGGATTTTCCGCCTCTTCGTGCTCCCCAGCAAAGGCAAGCGAATTCGCGGGTGCAACCCGCCCCTCCTCAAGAAGCTTCCGGTGATTCTGCTGGCCAAAGCTCTCCATCTCCCCCTGGATTCTGGAGACAACCAACAACGCAAAACAACAACCCCGATCTGTTCTCAGCGGATGAACTGATGGAAATTTTCGTCAACATGTCCGGTGCTCTTCGTAAGTGCCGCAATAAGCCCGAACAGATCCAAGTGCTCGGTAAGTTCATCATCCAGTATGGCGTCTAAACCGCTAACTATCGTCACCTGGAATGCTTGCTCCGTAAGAGCAAAAAGAATTGAGCTTGCCGACTTCCTCCGCAAGCACAGCATCGACGTGGGCCTTCTAACCGAGACCCATCTAAAGTCCGGCGACAGCTTCTGGTTGCCTGACCACAATATTATCTGGCTTGATCGCACCAGCTCCAGGGGGGTGGTGTTGCGGTCGTCGTCAAGAAAGGAATAAAATACCACACTCTGTCCCATATCCGCACACTCTGTCCCATACGTCCAGTTCATCGCCGTCTACTGCCCTCGACAGTGTGCCGCCAGCAGTGGACTAGCGGCTAAATTTAAGAAGGACCTGTCCACCATCACCCGTACCGGTTCCCGCTTCGTAGTTGGAGGAGATCTGAATGCTCGCCATGAGGCCTGGCGGAACTACCAGCAGAACCAGAACGGTCGTCTCCTGTTCGACCACTCACAGCATGGGCTGTACTCCGTTTGGTTTTCGGATGAACCAACATTCATCTCACCGGCGGGCAACCCATCGACGCTAGACCTGTTCCTGACAAATATCGGCTTGTCCAAGCCGGTAGCCTTGAACGAACTCAGCTCCGACCACCAACCGGTGGTGTCTGAGCTGGGCTGCAACGTGGCTCCTGCTTCAAGCCTGCGCAAGGACTATCATCACGTAAACTGGGCCCAGTTTGGACGCGTGGTAGACAGGCACATCATCGACAACCCGCCGCTTGACACCGTGGAGGACATCGACCGAGCGTTGGAGGGACTCCACCAAGCCATAACCGTGGCTGACGAGACGTGCGTCCGACGAGTTCCTGTGAGGGGTAAGTTTATTGCCATTGATTCCCACACCCAACTCTTAATTCGCCTGAGAAATGTTCGTAGACGCCAGTTTCAGAGGACTGGAGATCAAGCGAGGAAACGTGAAATGGCCGATCTGAACAAGGAGATTGCTTCCAGAATGGTCTCACTCCGGAACGAAAGTTTCGGGCGGCTTGTCCAGAATCTGGACGACCGCTCCAGACCATTCTGGAAAGTTGCCAAGGTCTTAAAGACGCACCCTAAACCCATTCCGCCACTAAAAGATGAAAATGATGACGATCGGCTCATAATCACCCCTCAGGAGAAAGCAAATGCGATTGGTGAGCATATTGCCAAATCGCACATGCTTGGCTCCAACATCCAAAGTCCGCTCGAAGTTCAGGTTGAGCAATGCGTACTCAACCTTGATTCCTCCCCTTGTGCCATCCCTCCGGAGGATAGAATCACAGTGGAACAGATTTGCTCAGCGCTGAAATGCACCAAAAACATGAAGGCCCCCGGGTTTGACGGAATATTCAACCTAGTGATGAAAAATCTCAGCATGAAGGTTCACTCTCTGCTGGCTGCTGTCTTCAACAGATGCTTGGAACTGCACTACTTTCCAAGTATCTGGAAGACAGCGAAAATCATACCTATCCGCAAACCCGGGAAGGACCCAACGCTAGCTTCAAGCTACAGACCAATCAGCCTCCTTTCAGCGCTGAGCAAATTGTTCGAGAAACTCATTCTCAATCGTTTGCTCAAGTTTGTCGAGGAAAATAACATTCTCCTTCCGGAACAGTTTGGATTCAGAAAGGGGCACTCCACCAATCACCAGCTAGTGCGGGTGATGAATAACATCCGAAGGAACAAAGCTGTATCCAAGTCCACAGCCATGGCCTTGTTAGACGTTGAGAAAGCGTTTGATAATGTCTGACACAATGGGCTTGTATACAAGCTTTGTAACTTCAACTTTCCATTACATCTGGTTAAAATCACCCGTAACTACCTCCAGCAAAGGTCGTTTAAGGTATCGTTGAATGGTTGTCTTTCAGACACGTTTTCCATCCCAGCAGGAGTCCCGCAAGGCAGTCTGCTGGGCCCCTTGCTTTACAGCATTTACACTTCCGACATTCCTCCCCTTGGAGACGGTTGCGTGTTCTTCCTGTTCGCAGATGATACCGCAATAGCCGTCAAAGGAAGGATGCCTCGCGAAATAACGAACAAACTTCAACGATGCCTTAACGCCTTTGCTGATTATGCCACCACGTGGAAAATCAAAATCAATGCCACCAAAACACAAGCGATCATGTTCCTCCATCGGCAATCGCCCAAACTGAAACCGGCTCCATCTTGTACTGTAATCATGGATGGCACAAGGGTTGAGTGGTCCGCCGAAGTAACCTATCTCGGGATGTTGTTTGACGAAAAGCTCCTATTCCGCTCGCATGTGGAGAAAACCGTAGTCAAGTGTTCCGCCTTGGTTAGGTGTCTGTATCCGCTGATTTGCCGCAGATCCCGCCTCTCAAGGGTGAACAAACTGGCCGTCTACAAACAAATAATAGCACCTGCGATCCTCTACGCAGCTCCGGTGTGGGAATCATGTGCACAGACTCACAGGAACAAAATCCAGGTCGCTCAGAATAGAGTGCTGAGGATGCTTCTTGATCGTCCTTTCGACACTAGAATAACAAATTTACATGAAGAGGCAGGCATTGCCAAAATAGATTCCAAAATTAACGAAATTAAGATTAAATTTGCACAAAAATGTAATTTATCAGAACATGCTTTGATAAGCAATTTGTATATAGTAGGTTAGGTGTACATAGTAGTTGTAGGTTAGTTGTAGTAGTAAATAGTAGTTATAAGTAGTCTCCTTTTTCAAATTTTCAAACAAACCAATCCCACCAAGGTGGTCATTCTCTAAAACAGGCCTGATAGGACTAGGAACTGTAATTAATAATAATTGAAATTTCACAGGAACTAAAGTTGAAAAGACGCATCTGTGTCACTTGATAAGTTATACATGTAAACCACACAAATTCAAGAAATATAGATCATTTAAGTAAAAAAAATCATTACGTTAATAAAACTCATTACAAATCATATTAAAAGCAATGTGATAAGCTTTGAAACTTAAACGCTGTCCAGACTGGAGAGTTACAACATGCTATAACGGTTGACAAATAATTGCAACACAGAAACCACCATCAAGATAGCGCTATTACATGTTATAACTCTGTATTCTGAACGTACTATTAGATACTTCAAAAGCCTATACAGTTTTATGTGGATTGAAATTAAAACTTTCGAACCGATCTACATATGCAAAAATGTAAAATTTACGTGAAAAACTAGATGGAAAAAATTTATATATGTTTTCATTTAACTTCTAAGCGAAAAAAATTCTGAGTGTACTAGTTTATAGCTTTTTTGCATGGACTAACGTGTGTCATATTAAAAACCGCTGGGAAAATTGTTCACGGTTGTTTTTTTAAATTTAGTGTAACAATTCTAGAAAAGTGTCAATTTCGAACTGTAATTTTTTTTACTCTTTATTTGTTCCAAATTCAAAATAAATTACATTTAATTTTAACCTACCAGTTACTACCGTAACATACCAGCCTTAATTGTTATGATATATATCTAAGTGTTGTTACAAAACAATTCACATCTTTAAACTAAAAACTTAAACTAAATCTTAACTAAGTATAAAGGGAATTAATCGTTGCAATTGAGGATTGCAGCGATTTTCGCCTGAAATTATTATTTATTTTATTGGACATTTGTTCTAAAGTCTCAACATTCAAAATACTATGTACCTCGGTAGTACTGTACCAGGGAGGCAACTTCAAAATCATCTTCAGAACTTTGTTCTGAATTTTTTGAAGTGCTTTTTTCTTGGAAGTGCAACAACTAGACCATATTGGCACAGCGTAAAGCATGGCTGGTCTAAAAACTTGTTTAAATATTAGAAGTTTATTCGTCAGGCAAAGTTTGGATTTCCTGTTTATAAGAATTTGAACTGTCCATGGTTTTTAATACTGTAAGACGGGGTGACATTGGGCCAAAATTGAAATGCAATGCAGATATACCATCCGGGACTTCCATGAAAATGGTTTCCTTCGGGCTACCGTGGAGGAAAGCAGCCCACGCATCCATTTGGGGGAAATAGTATTGTCTGTGCACACCTCCTGCTAAAATTATCCTGATGGTTGCCAATCGAGCTGTAGGTGCATAGGTTTCTTCATAGTTCTGGCTTTGCTTCTGAAGATAGCCTTTTGCCACCAGACTGGGCCAGTAATAACTCCGAAACGAAGCATTTTCGCGACTTGGTGTCTTGGGCAAAGTTTCTCATCATAATAAGGACCATCTTTGACATCAGAGATGCCAGATTTGCAGACATGTCTGTGAATTTACAGACTTTTATTTTTTTCTCAGACATTTTTTTCGTTACAGACATTTACAAACTTTTTAGTTTTTTTTCACAGATATTTACAGACTTTTGTAATCAATGGAAAATTTTAAAATTTATTTGGTTACACTGTCTTACTCCTTTAATCAAATTACAAGCGCGTTGCATTTTGCAACACATATTATTTTTAGATGGTCTTAGTTATAGCACGGACAAACCAACATGAATGACCTTAGCTTTAACCATGAAATTTCTGACCAAAGCACACTACTGACATCTGGCTCCGTGTTCGCGGGAAATATTGAGCTAAGCCTTGAAACCGCATGCAAAAGTTATGAATTGGTTCGTGTCTGATCTATTCTGGACAAATTATTTTTGTGTTTTTGACAGTTCGGATCACTGCAAATTTAAATCGGCCGTTTACGATTTTCTAGAATAAGTCTGAATTAAGTGTCGTGTCGGTTTGTCGGTGGTTATAGACCAGTCAATGTGCTGCCATGTTGTATGTAACGAACATTTTCCATACAATTTGACGGTTTGTTTGGATACTCACGTTTGCCGGTCTATAACTTGACTGTCTATAGTCAATGTCACTGAAAAAGGGAATGAAATTGCACATTGTGATTCCACTCTATTCCATCTTTTTATTCGAGCACACTCCCCCCCGCGCAGTTTAAGTGCTGATCGAAGTTTTGTACTTGAATAAGAGTCGTAAAAATGTGGAAATCGTAAAACCAACTATTTCAAAGGATCAGGTATGCTATAAGTGTGTTTCATTTCTGAGTCTCAGTATTATATGTGTATAGGCACTGCTGGTCCAAATCATTTCGATGCTTCATCCAAAACCGCTGGTCAGAATCAATCCGTCAAAGATCCGAGTTGACCACCGCTCCTCGATTTCAGCCGTTACGCACTTTTCCTCTTCCATAAATAAATTTCAATGAGGTTTTATGGAAAATGAATATATATACTTGCACTAATCATTATGTTGAGTTCCATGTGATTTGAGGTATTGCGCGATGCATTTCGGCGCATGTCAGAATCTGTCAACTTCCCGGGAGTACCCGGTACATTTGAAAGAGGCCATTATGCTCATTGGGTCTGAATTTGTCCCCCATTGATCTTATAATAAGATTCTAATGTGATTTGAGGTTTCACATGATGAGTTTTCGATACATCAATCTTTGCGAATTCCCTAGTGGAATCTGGAATTCTTATTTTTGTTCATATCTTCGGAACCGTAATTCCGATAAAAAAATCAATTGCGATCAATGGGGATCTGCAACTCGCCTTCTTGAACTTGCTCCACTAGTCCAGCCATCTATGCGAAAATTTAGTGAGCTACACTTATACGAACCTACATACATACATACATACATACATACATACATACATACATACATACATACATACATACATACATACATACATACATACATACATACATACATACATACATACATACATACATACATACATACATACATACATACATACATACATACATACATACATACATACATACATACATACATACATACATACATACATACATACATACATACATACATACATACATACATACATACATACATACATACATACATACATACATACATACATACATACATACATACATACATACATACATACATACATACATACATACATACATACATACATACATACATACATACATACATACATACATACATACATACATACATACATACATACATACATACATACATACATACATACATACATACATACATACATACATACATACATACATACATACATACATACATACATACATACATACATACATACATACATACATACATACATACATACATACATACATACATACATACATACATACATACATACATACATACATACATACATACATACATACATACATACATACATACATACATACATACATACATACATACATACATACATACATACATATACTACAGAAACATTTTCCGATCCTGTTGAGATGAGTATATTGGTATATGCCATTCGTCTCTCCGGTTCTTGGAACGAAATTGTTTTTTTTTTCAAGTGATATCATAGTCTTTCGGTAAACTGTATTTGTAAAATCATTACAACAGTGTGAGTGTTTAGTGTTAGTGTTGCTATCTGAATCGTTTCAGCAACACTGATCCTGATTCATCAACACTTTTTAAGCACGTAGTGTTTATAGTCGTATTAATAAGCTTATAAATTGCTCTTTTGATTGTCGAGTTCTCCATATTTAAGTGGTGGAAAGTTGAATCTATCACTAAGCCGTGATCGTTCCTCCGCTACTGGCGTGCAAAAGAACCAGTACTAATTAACTAACGGATTTCCACATACCGTATGCGTGATAATGTTTGCACCACTGAGCAATGTCAAAATTAAAAAAAATTCTCAAAGATTGCGTTTTCGAGTTTGTTATTTATTCAAAGGGGGGATGTCTTAAACTATGTTAATCATCAATCGAGTTTCCACTTGCTGCAATTACGGCATCCACACGCTTCCGGAATGCACGGCAGGTTCTAATAATGTAGTCTGGATCCATTTCTCTCCAGGTACGGGTCAATGTTTGTCTGAGACTTGCTGCTCTAGGGTGGCGTTTAGAACAGGCCTTGGCCTTCATGACGCGCCATATTGAGTAATCCAGCGGATTAAGATCGGGGCTGGATGGCGGCCACATATCCTTCGCCCAGAACGGAAGATGTTCCTGCAACCATTTCTGAGTGCGGTTCGAGGTGTGACCCTTTTGACGGTCCACCGGAACACTCCCACGGTGATTTAAATGTCTTTTTGCGACATTTGCGCGTGGGACAAATCACGAATACGCTGCGAATATGGTGCAACTTTCAAACTATTGTCGTTTTCATGTAAATCATTTTCTTTTATACACAGCCTACTACAGTATGAGCTATAGGTTACGTGCATGCAAAAAAAAAAAAACCAAGGTGAAACGGGAACCTTATTTTTACGATGGTGCAAACATTATCACGCATTCGGTACATGGCATATAAGATCGACTTAAATTTGATTTCAAATGACTCAATCTCTAGGAAACGTAGTTTACTTGTACACTGAGTAAAATATTCGGAGCCTCATAAGTCTTTTCGAATATGACAAAAATCGACGAAAAATTTACTTATACACTCAAAGAATAAATTATATATCCAATGGAAAATATTCATTTGAATTTTACATAACTTTCATGTGATATAATCTTTAAATTTTTCGAACCTCTTAACTGAATCCCTATATGAAGAGCTTTGAGTGTGTTGGTTTATTTCCTTTCAATTCATAATGAAGTCCTTTATCCATCTCTTTGTTAGCCTTTTTTACCTCTGCCATGTGTTCCTTAAACCTTGTTTCCAAAGTCCTTTTTGTGTAGCCAATGTAGATATTATTGGAGTCTGGATAAGAGATTTTGTAGACTCTGACTTTTTCTAAGACATTTATTGAATATTTTGTTGATCCTAACAGTGCACAGTGGTCGGAGATGCCAATTTAGTGAACTTAATTGTTTTGTGATCAAACCGTTGACTTAATCCAAAAACTGTCTTCAGAAGAATTGTTTACAAAAACATTGCGCATATTATGACAATTTTCAATATTTGTCATGGCACACTATGAAAAAATTAAGAAAAATAACTTTTTTTGCAAAAGAGATAGAAGGGTAATTACTTGAGCAAACTTGTAGTACTTACAAAAATATGAAACTTTGTTGAAGACATCAAATTTTTATGACGAATAATTGTGAAGATATGAAGCGTTTTTGATGGAAACCCCCTTAAATTCAGTTTTTTATGTATAACTTTTTTTATAACAGTTTTTTAAGTAAGCAATGTTCTAAAAAAATGTAAACAACATACAAATACATATTTTTCTGAAGACAGTTTGTCGCTAAAATCATCTCTTTCAAAGTTAGAGTACTTTTTACATTTATTTTTCCTTAATTTCAGCTGCATATAGGGG
This sequence comes from Ochlerotatus camptorhynchus, assembly GCF_037179485.1. Lineage (NCBI taxonomy): Eukaryota > Metazoa > Arthropoda > Insecta > Diptera > Culicidae > Ochlerotatus > Ochlerotatus camptorhynchus. The sequence continues at coordinate 3,867,288 of NW_027040855.1, read as the reverse complement.
AGAAGGTGGTAAACCGGGACACAGCACCAAGTGCTCTTTTTAAAGCTTAGACTCTGTACTACAAAGTAGTGAAGGTTTGGTTAGCGCCAATTCATAAGTGAGTGAATAGGGTCACGTTGAATGTTCACGTGTTTGGCCTTTTTCTATATAAAAATAACCCTGTCTCCTCATTTATGAACGGTAAATTACGGATTATATAAACAGATATTATCAAACTCATCCGTGAACAACAAGGAAATTTTCTGTATGTATGTATTAACAAAACATTTTCTAAGAAAAGCACTTTGTGTGCTTAGTGTACTCCAGTTGTCAATATATATTTTGGTTAGAAAAGAGTGAAATTAAAGCGGTGGTGAAAAACCCTATACCATCCTCAACAAGATACTGCCGACCCGTGCGAATTCAGTTGGTTAGTGAGACAACTGAAGCTACCCTCATAGAAAAAGAGTATGTGGATAATAAGTTCCAAAATTTTCGGCCAACAGAATTCGAAATCAATGGTCGTCGGATCCGAGTCGAATATAGGCTACATATGACCATGATTGATGGCAAAGTTGTTAATGCTGTTACCACCACCAAATCAGCACAGCGATGTAATATCTGCAAGGCTACACCCACTCAAATGAATAATATTCAAAATGTTCTTTTGCGACCAATCGATGGAGAAGTATTTCAGTTTGGATTATCAGTTCTCCATGCAAAAATCAAATAATAAAAATGTAATATAACGTTGTTCAATCCATTCAAAATTTGACAAATTGTTACAGATTTTTCGAATAATTTTTACACTTGGGCTACAAAATAGAAGTCAAAAAATGGAGATGTACAGGACCTGATGCCGAAAAAGTTAAAGTCCGCAAGCAGCTTATCCGACAACGCTTCAAACAAGAATTGGGACTTCTTATTGATATGCCACGCGGCAACGTGGGAATACTGCGCGACGTTTTTTTGTGAATGCAGCAGTTTCCTGCAGAGATTTTGGGTGTCGACCTGCAGGTGATAGAACGTTGCTCAACTTTTTTGCAGGTATTGTCTTCCGGACGAGAAATCAATGCATCTAAGTTCAAGAACTATTGTCTAGAAAAAGCTCAGTTGTTAGTAACCCTATACCCTTGGTTTTACTTGCCCGCCACGGTCCCTAAGATTTTTATGCACGGTTCAGACATAATTCTCCATTTCAATGTTCCTATCGGCCAGACCACGATGTCAAGCAGTTTTGGCGTGACTTTATAACAGCGATTTCACAAAACTGGACCAACTAAATTCTGTTTTATTTCTAAGTTCGAGTGGTAGTAAACGTCTTTGTGTCTGAAGAGGCACAAAAGTTGCAAAATAAAGTACTGAAAAGGTTCAGACTAGATCACACTCGAAAATCATCACGAGCTACAATAAACGGTGATCTCATGCGGCGAATATTAGTTTCTTCAGATCCACTAATTGCTGGTTTGCGTGTAAAATCTCAGGACAGAGAGTTTTCCGAAGATGCACAATTTTCGTTATATTTTTCAGACAGCGAAGAGGAAACAGATGAAAAGTGAAACATGTTATCATGTTACTTCTCAGAAAAATTATTATTGTTAAACTACAGATAAAACTACTAACAGCAAGATAATTATGTTCTTCTTGACTCGCGCAGATAAATGAAAGTGAAAGTAAATTCAAAAACCATTTTTAATCCACAATAACCTACATACTCTTCCTCACATGCACACTTAAATGGACACATACAGAAAATGTCCTTGTTGTTCACGGATGATAATCCGTAATTTACCGTTCATAAATGAGGAGACAGGGTTATTTTTATATAGAAAAAGGCCAAACACGTGAACATTCAACGTGACCCTATTCACTCACTTATGAATTGGCGCTAACCAAACCTTCACTACTTTGTAGTACAGAGTCTAAGCTTTAAAAAGAGCACTTGGTGCTGTGTCCCGGTTTGCCACCTTCTCCCCTATATGCAGCTGAAATTAAGGAAAAATAAATGTAAAAAGTACTATAACATTGAAAGGAATGATTTTAGCCACATACTGTCTTCAGCAAAAATATGTATTTGTATGTTGTTTACATTTTATTAGAACATTGTTTACTTAAAAAAACTCTTATTAAAAAGTTATACATAAAAAACTTAATTTAAGGGGGTTTCCATCAAAAACGCTTCATATCTTCACAAGTATTCGTCATAAAAATTTGATGTCTTCAACAAAGTTTCATATTTTTGTAAGTACTACAAGTTTGCTCAAGTAATTACCCTTCTATCTCTTTTGCAAAAAAAGTAATTTTTCTTAATTTTTTCATAGTATGCCATGACAAATATTGAAAATTGTCATAATATGCGCAATGTTTTTGTAAACAATTCTTCTGAAGACAGTTTTTGGATTAAGTCAACGGTTTGACCACAAAACAATTAAGTTCACCAAATTGGCATTTCCGACCACTGTGCAGTGACGTCAGCTGATTTGTCCTGCTGCTGAATACTAAATCTTGGTCAAAACTTCAAAACATCGAACTGAATGGTTTGGTAATGTTTTTGACGAAATTCGTTTAAAACCCTCAGTTACTGGTGTAAGAGTTGTCAAAGTACGCCTTAAATGATCCCTTGTTCTGCTTGAATTGTTTTTTCTTGATACCCATTAAGTCTAGCGATTTCAAAAATGTGAGCGATTTCCTTTTCCATTCCTCATTTCATGTGATATCATATGTAATTGGGAATTGTACCACAAAATCATATGAACCTTATGTGTCAAATGAAATTTAAGTGATTTATCATATAGGACTCATGTGATCACATGAATGATATGTGAAATTCAGATAGATATCGTTGGTTTTGTTAATGGAGAAATATTATGTGTATCCAAATGGAAACTACATGAAAACTTTTTTCCGTGTACTAATTGCATATGTACATCGAGATGTTGCTCATATTAGAAAACAAATTCCTTTAAAAGCTCCGAAAGCTTTACTCAATCTATGAGTTAGCTAAGTTTTCAAGAATATGAGTGAACTAATCTTTGAGTCGACCTCATTTTTCGTGCAGCCGTAACTTATCGTTTTATTGATTGCTTTTAACGTATACGGTGTAAATGGATGCATTCCCAACTCCAATTAGGTTCAATTCGTTAAAAGCAGGTCTTTTTTGGTCTAAAATGGCTTTTACTGACATATCAAATTTTGCATCACACGCAAGACTTTTTGCGGCCCAATTACAAACATTTCTGAAATTCATAGACATTTTTCGCAGACTTCTGAAAAACAAATCTGGCATCTCTGACGATTGTTCACTTTAACGGCTTCATGTAATTTTTTGCTCAAGTCAATGAATTTTGTAACAAAATAAGCTAATACAAAAATCTGCACATGTTCGTCACTGACAATTGACATGGTTTGCCCTGACAATGACTGTTAGCACAACTGACAACTGAGTGACCAAAGCCGAATTTTAAATATCGCCGTATTCAACCACAATGATAACAAACTTGTTATCAATTTGATATAAAACTTTTCTCGGGCCGCTGTACTCTCCTTCCAGCACGCAACTCCTTCAATTGACAACCGTACAGAAAGTGATTTTTCATGTTATTATTCGTCCTACGTCCTCTGTCACAAACAGCTACACCATCCGGCAGCGGCTACCCCTTGGAATCCCCCTTCCGGTTTCCCTGCCAAGTGCGGCTAAGGACATCGCCATAATTGCGACAATTTTAATTGCACTCGGCACTGGTTGTTACCATTTCTATCGGCGCGGCAGTGGACGTGGAGCTGATGGCGTTTGGAGCCGACAGGCACTCCTCAGTTGGTGCTCTAACTACCACTACTACATCAATAGCAAGATGGGGGAAAAGTGCGACCTGGTGGTACCTTCGCTGTAGATAACCGCAACCATAATGGGTGGACTGGGTGAAATTGCCACCTCGTGGTAGAAATACATAGTAATCAACAGTGGTGAGTAGATAATGAGGCAGTGATGCCAATTTGTTCAAGAAATATATTAAGAATAAGAGAACGATGGCGTTTTAGAATTAATCAGAAGGAAAGCCCTGCTCTACCTGAGTATTTGACGTAGGTTTTTGCAACTCAGTTGAACCAGTATACCATGTGACGACCGCAACCGCCACTCAACTAGGAAATGTATCAAAACCACTCGAGAAAGAAATAATCATTACCATTTCGGTTTGCTTCTTGTTTAAGTGTGGCTTGCAGGATCTACCCTCAGAATACCATGGCAGGATTTACACATGAAAAATAAGCAAAAGATCTATTTAAATGTTGGTTCGTGCGATTGTGGAATCAGGCTATTGAAATATCTCCATGCAGACCTGGAATTCTCCAGAAATAAGTCAAGAGAATTATTTTGATAACCGGTTTGATATTTTATTCGCACCGACCAATCGAAGCTATTGCTCAATTTTCATCGATCAAATAAAACCCAAATGTGTTCAGTGTTGCATTGTTTTGTAAAACGTATTCGTACATTAATATATCAATCCAATACACCGTTCTCGCGTTGGTTTGCTTTTTTGCTTTTGAAAGATAAGATTACAGTCGAATCGGAATCCACCATCAATATTGGCTGAATTGACCCCGACGAAGACGGATTATTCTAGCTTTTGGAGATAACAACTAGGTTTCGTTTTGGCAATATCAAACGATTGCTGTAGTACCAATAGCAGGGGTTGAATAGGTTTGATAATTTGCCTTGGACGATTGATTAGATTAGCGTTTATTGATTGCTCAAAATAAGTCAGCTCGTGCTGTCCGAACTCTGTTTCGGGGCTTTGTGAATGGTAGTTGGCACGTACTTTCCACCAATGGATTTTTATTCAGGAGTGTTGAAGCAGTAAAGGCAAATATCTGTATCTGTAAGATGTGACAAACGTAGAAAAGTGTGTTCAGGATGAGATATTGAGATGGATGAATCATGCGAATTGAACTGAGCAAACGATTGGGTGTAGGGGATATGAATGCCTACCCGGTGAGGTAAGACGGACCCCAGCCAGTTCTAAATGAAATCCTTGAGATAATTGTAAATGTTCATTACAGAATAGATTAACAATAACATGATTTTCATAGTTGGATATTCTTTTTTCTCTGTCCGGGACCTAACACCCCTGCGACCAGTAATTTGATCTATTATAGTATATCCCGTGCCCTTAGTTTAGTGCATGTCGTATTACTCCATCACTATTGAGAAATGATGAAGTATTCGATTTTTTTACAGTTGCCATTCTTGCATTTATCGCAAGGATCCGACTCTAATTGAAAGGTCCCGCTATTTATACCCTTCGGAGTGTTGAAACACCCTCCAAAGACACGCCCCTTTGTCAGTCAAAATTGGATTCCTTAGCAACAAAATTAAGGGATGACACCGATAATGACGATGCATCAGAACCCTAGTCTTAATCACTTCAAACTAGGGAACAACGAATAGAAGATTAGGAATCACATAGATGAAGACTAATTAACTCATTTTTTCCTTGTTTCAAGATCATCCTCGGTGAACAAATCCGAGTCTTGTCACTATCAACAAGGCATAAAAAGTAACAAGGACTTAGATATGTTCCTTGGATTACTGAAAAATCCTGTTCTCCTAGTTTGAAGTAGTCAGGACTAGGAATCGGTGGTAGATCTTACATCCCGTAACGTACCACGAAAGGTGATCTACCCACGTTACGGGGCATAGTTAGAGATGCTTAAAGTCAAATATCAGACTTGAAATGGTCATTTTATGCGATAGATTAGGAGATGAAAGAATAGAGTTGATAATTCCGTTAGAGTACGGTGTTAAAAATTGTAAACAAAACAATCTTTAAAAAACATCGGAAAAGTGCAGATAATTTTGTTCTTTTGTCTTAAATTCGTAGAAGTTTGTCATACGCATCAGACTTAAATACTTAAACTACATAGAAGCTCAGGAATTTTTGGAATAGTTTAAATAACTTCTTAGAACTTCAGGGAACTTCTGTTATTCAGAAAGCTTACCATTTGTAAACTTCCTGGAAGTTTGGAAAATCCCATTTAATTTCAGGAACCTACCCAGAAGTTCAGGTATATTCTACAACATGTTGAGGGTCTTCCCGTATGTTTGAAGAAATTCATATATGTGCTGAAATTTTGTTATAATTAAGAGAGCTTAGCAACATTTGTAACTTGGATAATGTTGAGGGAGAAATTTTTTTTTCTCATAAATGTCTTCATATTTGGCATCCCTGGCGCGGGTAGCATAATGAAACTACAAGGACTTGAACTTGTAATTCCCATTTTGAAGACATAGCACAGGGAGTTAGCTTGTTATGCTGGTTTCTGCCATAACACAATTTTGCGAGTTGTGTTGAAAACCCTCACCTTTACCACGGAGCCACAACCAGGGCTCCACAAAGTCACTTTCAATCGAAAATCGTCAAGCGACGATGAAGCTATCAACCATCACTTTCAATTGAAAGTCATTCTGTTTTCTCTTCGAGCAGATCCCCGTAAACATCAACAGAACCAGTTTCGATCAGTTTTCGTGCTGTTTGTTTTTACTTGACTCGTGTTCATTTCTTCTTTCATTGTCAAATGAACTTACTATTGCATGCATTGAAGCGAAGCTGTTCGATCCAAATTCGTGCAGTTTTTATGACTTTTGTTGCTTGTTCACTCGGTTCATTTCGGTTCAGATCATCGTCGGGTGGGTTGTTTACCCATCAATATTAGCATTTTTTTTTAAACGTGGTGACGTCTAGAGATCGAAAATTGATATGTGACGCCATTTCGAAATCCAAGATGGTGGCTTCCAGTTTAAGAAAAAGTGGGAAATGCTGTCAAATACCCATCATTATAGGTATTTTTGGAATCGGGATGGCGTCTAGAGGCCAGAAATCGATATCCGATGTCATTTTTTAATCCAATATGGCGGCTTCCTATTTCAGAAAAAATGGGAAATGCTGATGCCGTCCCATCAATATGGGTATTCTTGGAATCGGGGTGACGTCTGGAGATTGGAAATCAATATCCGACTAGTGCTGGGACTCGGATTATCCGGATATTTTTAGTTTTCAATTTTATTAAATTTTGAAAATTAACAGATCTACCATTCCACATCAGGTCACATGGGCACCTTAAAACCAAATTTTTGACAAATATTTAGAACTGTAAAACAGAAAACTGTTAAAGGGAGGATAAATTTGAAATTCCACTATCCGGATATCCGCATAATTACTATCCGCCTGATAACCATCTCAACGTTTTCTCAATTTATTTTATTTCAATATTCGGCAAGAGAAAGCATGATATTCTGTTTACTGAATATCAATTCAATGATATTTCATTTGTTTGAAAGTAATTTTAGTAAAAAAATTGAAGTATGCGGATAGTTGAAGTCCCTGCTTTATATCCGACGCCATTTTGAAATCCATGATGGTGGTTTCCGATTTGCGTAAAAGTGTAAAATATCCTAAAATATGGTTATTTTCAGAATGGGGATGAGACGTAGATGCCGAAAATTGATGTCACGCCCTCTTTAAATCCATGATGGCGGCTTTGGTTAAAAAACTGTGTGTCCGAATTCCGAAAATAATCATATTGTAGGGTATTTGACACTTTTTCTGAAACCCTATGGCCGCCATATTGGACTCCAACATAGAATCGGATATCGATTTTCGGCAGCTACGGGTTATCTCCGTTCCGAAAATACCCATATCTTAGGGTATTTGACACGTTTTATGAAACTTGATGGCCACCATCTTGGATTCCAAAATGATGTCGAATATCGATTGTCGGCATCCCCGTTCCGAAAATACCCATGTTTTAGGATGGTTGATACTTTCTGAATCCTGATGGCCACCATTTTGGATTCCAAAGTAACGTCGAATATCGATTTTCGGCACCTTCGCGCCGTCCCCGTTCCGAAAATACCCGTATTGTAGGGTATTTGAGACTTTCCCTGACCCCGATGGCTGCCATCGATAACAAGAAACACGATGACTCACACGAAAAAGATATTGCTCGAAATGAAGCGATTCTGCGGAGAGTTCATTTTCTTTTCTTTGTTTCGAAAATGCAGAACCCTGGCCACAACACAGTAATACCTTGAGCACCCTACAAATCGGTGTATCATCACAGACGGTCAACTCGCAATCTTCATACGAAATGACAAAACACAGTTCCGAAACAGAACTATCCCAATGTAGTAGTTTTTCCGAAACCTGGCTCGGTCCTGATATTTCAAACTATGAATTTTCACACAACTATATGATCAATCGCTGTAATCGCAACGCCTCAGCAAGCCGATTTTGACGTGGTGGAGGTGTTTTGGATGGAGTCAGAAATGTTTTGTATAGTGCCGTTGTTTAGATTTCTGGTAGAAAGCGTTTGGAGCAAACAATCGTTTCGATCAAGCTTCCTTTTGAACTCTTCGTTTGCTCAGTTTATCTCCATTCAAATTGCGACAATTCACTGTATGAACAGCACTGTGCATGTGTTCAAATAATGTTGGAACAAGCCCGAGATCGTAGTGTAGTTGTTGTTGTTGGTGACTACAATCTGTCGTATTTGCATTGGGATGTTGCTGATAAATTGCGATGCTTGCTACCTACAAATGCGTCACCTGAGCATGAGTTAACTGCGGTTAAATCGTTCTTTGCTAATGGTACACACTTAGAAAAATTGATGTAAATGTAGGTGCTCGAAGACTGACATATACGAGCGTCAATTTTGACATAAAATTGAGTCATAATTGTCGCAAAATTCAGCGCAATCAAACGTACTTGTCAGTCTCGGAGCACTTAATTTTACATGACATGTTTGCAAGGGCGTAGCCAGGTTTCGAGCTAGGGAGGGGCGAAAAAAAAATTACCATGGAAAATTTGGCCGAATGCCATTTCACCGAACGCCATTTCCTCGAAAGCCTTTGTGTTGCCGAGTTTAGGGGGGGGGGCAGTCGCCCCCCCCTGCCCCTATCTGGCTACGCCTATGCATGTTTGTTTACGTCTCATCCTTTATGTCAAAGATGGATTCCGTCACGTGAAAGATTAGGTATTTCTAAGTGTGTATGTATCAGATGAATGCCAATGTGAATGGTAGGATTCTGGATTTGGTTTTCACTAGAGATACCTGTGGTCTCGAGCTTTTGGAGCCTCCGTCACCGCTACTGCGTGTTGATAATCATCATAATCCGCTAGTGCTGCTGATTGAAACTACGAGTGAAAGAGAAATTGTTCATGCAGTTGCGTTGGACTTTGATTCCAATCCATGTGATTTTGCGGTTTTGAGCTCCATAATTTTATGATTTCCTAATTGGTTGCAGTGCGCCGGTGAAGTCGAGGGGGCCTCATAGCCTAGTCAGTAAAGGCACGGTATTATCAAGCCGGAGGCGGCGGGTTCGATTTCCGGTCCGGTCGAGGGAATCTTTCGGGTTGGAAATTTTCTCGACTTCCCTGGGCAGAGTATCATTGTGCTTGCCAAACAATATACAAATTCATGCATTGGTATTGGCATCGAAAGCTCTCAATTAATAACTGTGGAAGTGCATTTAGAACACTAAGCTGGGAGCACGCAATAAGCTAATATGCGCTAAGCAATAAGCTTGAAATGCGAACAAGAAGAAGAAGAAAGTGCAGGTGAAGCCGTTTTGACCTTCTGAAATAACCTCTATGGGATTATCATTGTAGTTGTGCCTTTGAAACAGCGGGTTGACGTCCACAGAAAAAGTCAATCTTGGTGGAATAACCAGCTTTAAAGGCTTCAAAATCGTTTACGCAGGGCAAGGAAACGTTATTTTCGTTCGAAAAATTAACAGCACAAGGCTGAGCCAACCGATGGAAACTAACGATATTAAATTGGCTCACTACTTGACTAGCCTATTGGTCTCAAACAAATTAATTAAATTAGAATGGGGTACTTCTAGTCGAAATTCTAGTACTACACTATGTTTGTTTTGATTCACTATGAAAGTTTGACCGATAAATGAGGGGTTCGTGGATTTTCCTATGTTTCGAGGGGTGCATCGATTAGCATGGGACCAAAAATAGTACCAGAGCTGAGCAAAAAAAAAATGAGCACGTTTCTTCGGGACCTTCTTGTCTTTGAGTTACCTCTATGGCTGAACTGCGTTGCTTAGAAAGCGAATATAGGGTTTTTGATCTAATTTCCGTCCTACTAAGCACAACTCGTGCTTTACCTCTATTTTCTGAACGAGTTTAAACAAAAAATGGAATATTTCTGTCAAAGATGACTTCTAAATTTATTCACCTTTCTATACGTACCGTTGGATTTGATAAAGAGTCACAAATTGTTGAGATATTGTTTAAAATCTAACACTGCTTCTTGATTCTAAATTCGTCTTACGAGTTTCAATTCCGTCCTAACGCATTGAAACGCCATTAGATTTTCTTCGTCCTACGGATAAACGTAGAAAAAGGGGATTCGCTAGGAGCGCTTCTTTTGTTTTGAGAACAATGAGCGTAAATATTCATACAATGCGCTCTAACAGGATTTATGTTGTAGCTAATGAACTAACGCATCGGAACAAACCTATTATTGATTTGTGTACAGTGAAATCATTGATATTATTGATATTTTCTGATCGATAGAACGGAAATGGGCGATTACGACGAAGTAGTGCTCTTCCCTAATGCTTTCGCTGCTACATTCATCGCACCGAAGCAAGTTTGAAACGGGACTTAAAATCGGTTTGCGCATATGTGAAGAATCGGAAATGGACCAGAGGACCTCTTCGGTATCAGGGAGACACAGCCGATTTACGCTCGGACTATGCAAATCTGTTCCCGGCGTTCTTTCCGAATGTGAAAAGTAACAACTGACCACATACGTCTGAATCGTACTTGAACAACTTCTCTCGACAAAATCCCAAGCAACCAAAAGTTCTGCATTCAACGATAAAACTCCCTTTCAAGTTCCACAAAGTTTATATAAAATTCCAACAGAACCTTCAAGTTCCATAAAGTTCGAATAAAGTTCTGACAGAATTTTTAAGTTCCATAAAGTTCAAATAAAGTTCCGAAAAAAATTTCTTCTCAAACAACCAAAAGTTTCACATTCCACGATAAAACCCACTTTCACGTTCCATTAGGTGCATATAAGCTCCCAACAGTACTTTATAGATACTTTAGAAAAATAAGGAGATACGCTGTCTGTGCGTTTTTTTTATACGAAGACTAGTAAATAATAATAAAATTAATATTAAGAAAAACACCCCCAAAATGTCGAATAAGTTCTTATTCACAGAGACCACCCTTAAAATCTCGCCATTCTCTGCTTGATCGTCATAGGAATGGACGTTTTGAAAAAAAAAAAATCGATGTTAGTGATTCGATTTTAAAACTGAATATTAAATCAACCCTCAAAAATAACGAAAGAAAAAAAAAATCGATTCGAGGCAAATAATTTTTTATATAGGGGAAATGACGGCTTCGGCATGCCAGACTTTTTTCGGCAACCCAAATTGAAACACTATTTTCATGCATGAATGCATGCAAACGATTCTTTATGCTTTCAGCTTCAATTTGACTATATTTTTACCACTGAGAAAAAGCAATCCAGCAAGGTTTTCTTGAAATGAAACACACGCACTACAAATTGTAGCTGATTTCGAGTTGCCGATAATAGAACAGCAGATTTACATGCAGTTCAAATGGAACGGTTGCCGAAGAAAAACTGGTTGCCGACAATACTCGCTCTCACTAGAGAAGATTGGAGCTTTGTAAAAGCGTTTCAAAACAGCTTTTGACAATTCTTTCGACTGAAATTGTTAGAGCAGCTGGCAGCAAAAGATTTTAAACAAACCAATACTGCATATGTGTGCGTTCCTTAGAGAAAAAGGCTACAGAAAGAAGGTCGCTGCTTAGGTTGCCGAGAATACGTAAATTCCCCTATTTGAATTACGCTTTATAATCTTCTATTAGACGAAATACTCCTCTTCCTGTTGTTTTAGTGTATGTGTGTGAGCATTTATTTGTATAAAACCAGTTCACAAAAGTATTTGCACTCTATTTAAATATTGACACCGAATTATTAAGAAATATTGCAAATATTTAGATTATTCAACTTCAACTCCATATCTGAGCTTGCAAAATTTTCTACAGGTATTAAAACTCACATTTCCAATGTATTTTTCTTTGCATCAAGGAGTGCGTGTTTTTTTAGCAGACAAAATCGCTGGATGAATTAGAAAGAATGGGTCCAAAGTACGCATAACATAAAAAGCAACAAATAAATAGAGCGCAAGATTGAAAGGGTGTTTAGTTAAATTTGAGTACCATGAAATTAAAATCGCTTAAGTTTAAATAAAGACATATATTTGGGATGGTGAAATACCATTTTGTTTTGAGATTCTCTGCTTGATCGTCAAGCAGTTCAGTTCGGTGTTAGCTCGGTCTCTCGAGTTGTTTGAAAAGTTCGTGGTGACAGTGTTCGCGCTCTCTCTTTCGCGGGTTGTCTTGCGTGTGTGTGTGCCCCGAAATGGGGAAGCATCGGTCGCGAAGCCCGGCGAAGGTCCAGAACCCCGGTGAAGGAAGCTCCGGTGTGCCTATCTCGAACAGGTTTGCTGTTCTCCCCATGGATGGGAGTATCCAGCCAGCTGTGTTGGAAAAATGTAGCAAGAAGAGGAAGAAGAATCGAGGCCAGTCCGATGTCACTGCGACGAACGCCAGCGACATCGGTGACTTCGGCGACGCCATCGGCAACGAAAATTCTGCCGGCCCGAGTGCGGCAAAAGTGAAGCTACCTCCATTGGTAGTGAAAAATGCCCATCTTAATGAGCTCATCGCAGACCTACCGACGCTGGGCGTTAAAGCCGAATACTAGTTGGGCAGAGTCGGCACCAAGGTGGTGCTCCGTACCAAAGCGGAGTATGACTTGGTCGTCGCCCACCTGAGGACTTCCAAGGTGGAATTCTTCACCCACGACATTCCCGGTGAGAAGCCATTCAAGGTCGTCATTAGGGGCCTACCAAACTTCGACCCAAAGTTTATCGAAACTGAAATCAGAGACCGGTACGAGCTGGCCCCAAGTGCCTTCTATCGGATGACAAGGAAGGACGAAAATGTGAAGGCGTATCCGGATAGCCTTTTCCTGGTACACTTCCAGAAGGGAACGGTGACGCTCAACGCGCTGAAAGCCATCCGCTCCATCAATTCCATCATCGTCCGCTGGGAGCCATACCGTGGCGGCCATCGTGATGTGACTCAGTGCCAACGGTGTCTGAACTTCGGACACGGCACCCGCAACTGCAACATTAAGCCACGCTGTGGCAATTGCGCTCAAGACCACGCCACTTCCGACTGCCCTGCGGATGGAGCCGTGGCGTTAAAATGCGCCAACTGTGGTGGTGCTCACCAAGGTTCCGACAGACAGTGCTCCAAACGCGAGGACTTCAAACGCATTCGAAAACAGGCGGCAACTAACAACCAACCAGGACGCAAGAAGGACAAAGTCCCGGCATTTCGGACGGAGGATTTTCCGCCTCTTCGTGCTCCTCAGCAAAGGTAAGCGAATTCACGGGTGCATTCAGCTCAAGCAACTTCTGGTGATTCTGCTGGCCAAAGCTCTCCATCCCCCCCTGGATTCTGGAGACAACCACCAGCGCAAAACTACAACCCCGATCTGTTTTCAGCGGATGAACTGATGGAAATTTTCGTCAACATGACCGGTGGTCTTCGTAAGTGCCGCAATAAGCCCGAACAGATCCAAGTGCTCGGTAAGTTCATCATCCAGTATGGTGTCTAAACCGCTAACCATCGCTACCTGGAACGCTTGCTCTGTAAGAGCAAAACAGATTGAGCTTGCCGACTTCCTCCGCAAGCATAGCATCGACGTGGTTCTTCTAACCGAGACCCATCTTCTAATCGAGACTGAGGCCGTTAGTCATCCGGTTTATCGCTGTTTACTGCCCACGCCAGTGTACTTCAAGCAACGGACTATAGGAATCAAATTCAACAACGACCTGACCGCCATCACTTGTACTAGCTCCCGATTCATCGTTGGGGGCGACCTTAATGCCAGCCATGAAGCTTGGCGGAACTACCAGTTGAACCGGAATGGGTGTCTATTGTTCGACCACGCACAACATGGACTGTACACTGTGCAGTTTCCAGACGAACCAACTTTTATCTCTCCGGCGGGAATTCCCTCCACCCTGGATTTTTTTTTCCTGTCGAACATCGGACTATCCAAGCCGGAGGCGCACAACGATCTCAGCTCCGACCACCAACCGGTGGTGACTGAAGTCGGTGTCAACGTGGTTCCTGCTAGAAGCTGCCTGCGTAAAGACTACCACCATGTCAGCTGGGTGCAGTACGGACGAATGGTGGAGAGCAACATCGATGGAAATCCACCGCTCGACACCGTAGATTACATCGACCGGACGTTGGAAGGACTTCAACAGGCCATATCCATGACTGAGTGGTCTGCCGAAGTAACCTATCTCGGGATGTTTTTCGCATGTAGAGAAAACTGTAGTCATGTGTTCTGCTTTGGTTGGGTGTCTGTATCCGCTGATTTGCCGCAGATCCCGCCTCTCAAGGGTAAACAAACTGGCTGTCTACAAACAAATCATAGCACCTACGATCCTCTACGCAGCTCCGGGAATCATGTGCAAAGACTCACAGGAACAAAATCCAGTTCACTCAGAATAGAGTGCTGAAGATGGTACTTGATCGTCCCTTTCGACACTAGAATAACAAATTTACACGAAGAGGTAGGCATTGCAAAATAGATTTTAGAATTAACGAAATTAAAACTAAATTTGCACAAAAATGTATTTTATCAGAATATGCTTTGATAAGCAATTTGTATGTAGTAGATTAGGTTTATATAGTAGTTGTAGGTTAGTTGTAGTTGTAAATAGTAGTTTTAAGTAGTCTCCTTTTTCAAATTTATAACAAACCAATCCCACCAAGGTGCTCATTCTCTAAACAGGCCTGACAGGACTAGGAACTGTAATTAATAATAATTGAACTAAAGTTGAATAGACGCATCTGTGTCACTTGATAAGTAATACATGTAAACCACACAAACACAAGAAATAAAGATCATATAAAGTCAAGTCTTAAAATCTCGATAAAGGCCTTTATTTCGGATGTAACTGGATTTTTAGATTTGAAAAACCCATTCACCACTAAAATCGTCATAAGTGCCTTATTCACCGAGAAAAATGGATTTGAGGTTTGGAAAACCCAAGTATCCCTAAAAAATCTCTATAAATGTCCTTATTTACGCAGAAACATGAATTTTAAGATTTGAAAATCCCATACATTCCTAAAATCTCGATAAAGGCCTTTTTAAGGAGATCAATGGAATTTAAGATTTGGAAATCCCAAACACCCCTCTTTGAATTTGCATATGAAGTTTCGCGGTCCCAACCAAAAATTCACCTGATCCGTAGTCTTCCAAATTCACATCCGGTCCACCGTTCCTGCACCTGAAATCTCTTTCGGTGCAAAAGAAATTCTACATAGTATATTATTTAGGTATTGAGCCAAAGCTAAGCTACCTCTTTAATATGAGTCGCACGATTACCATCGTATCGCTATCGATGGATTAACTTATCGTCTGGAGGAATATCGGCATTTTTTTTTTCGATAAGAATCCAAATCGATATATAAGCCCAATAGCAACCCATCCCAAAGGTAAATTTTTACCGTAAGTTGTGTGCTGAGTATCCGTCAGGATGCGACTGTTGATAGTGTGTGGTCTTATAGTGTCGGTCGGCGTTGCCGTCTGCCTAGGGTTCGGTTTGGACGTTCGAAATGATCACGAACATCATGAACTGGACTGGTGGGAAGGTGGAGTGTTCTATCAGATCTATCCACGATCGTACAAGGACAGTGATGGGGACGGTGTTGGGGACATCAAAGGAATCACGGAAAATCTCGAACATCTGGTGGAGCTCGGCGTCGATGGAGTGTGGTTCAGTCCGCTGTTTCGGTCGCCAATGGCTGACTTTGGGTATGACATTTCCGACTTTCGGGATGTTGATCCGATTTTCGGAACGATCGAAGATTTGGATCGGTTGATTGCAAAATCGAAGCAACTTGGAGTGAAAGTGATTTTGGATTTCGTACCGAATCATAGCAGTGATGAGCATGAGTGGTTCCAGAAGGCGCTAGAGGGTGATCCAAAGTATCGGGAATATTACACGTGGCGTGATGGACGGGTTGTGAATTCTCAGGAGCAGCCACCAAACAATTGGGTAATGTGCTGACGTTTATAGATAAGTGTATAAGAAGTTACAAATTCGTTGTGCTAATTTTAGGTTGCCGTTTTCCATACACCAGCCTGGACGAAACCAGTTGGGCAGTCGATGTACTATCTGCACCAGTTTGATAAGAAGCAACCGGATCTGAACTATCGCAATGAGGAGGTTAAGAAGGAAATGGACGATATGATTAAATTTTGGTTGGACAAAGGGGTGGATGGGTTCCGAATTGACGCAATCAATCACGTTCACGAGGATCAGAAGTTTGATGATGAGCCTGTCATCGACGAGAACTTGCCTCTGTCGTATGAAAATCTTGATCACATTTATACTAGGGATTTGGTAAGTGATCCGCTGAGCTTAGCTGATGCCGATTTCTAATGTTGCACATTGTTTAGGAGGAAAATTACGAAATAATCTATTCTTGGAGAGATCTGTTCGATTCGTACAAGCAAGTCGACAACCATACGCGTTTCATGATGACTGAAGCTTACACCTCTTTGGAGAATCTGATGAAATGGTTCGGACAGGGTGACCGTCGTGGATCGCATATGCCGTTCAACTTCGACTTTGTCATGGATATACGCAACGAATCCCGAGCAGAGGACTACAAACGGTTAATCGATGGGTGGATTGCAGCGATGCCTGAGTATGGAACTCCAAATTGGGTGCTGGGAAATCATGACCGTCCTCGGGTGGCTTCCCGTTTCGGCAGAGATCGGGCATCGGGAATGGCCATTCTAGAGATGTTGCTGCCTGGAATCGCTGTGGTGTACTATGTAAGTTTACCCTTAACACTATCGTCTCTAGCTTAAGTACAATCGTCTTTCTCTCCACCCATAGGGCGAGGAGATTGGTATGGAAGACAACCGGGACATCACCTGGAATGACACGCAGGATCCGCAAGCTTGCAACACCAACCCGGACGTCTTCCAGGAGCACACCCGCGATCCGGTTCGTACGCCATTCCAGTGGGATGACTCCGCGAATGCAGGATTCTCACCCGCAGACGCCAAAAACGACACTTGGCTTCCGGTGCATCCCAACTATCGGGAGCTGAACCTTGCAGCCCAGAAAGCGGCTCCGAAGAGTATGTTCAAGCTGTACAAGGAGTTGATTCAACTGCGTAAGGAACATACCTTCCGTCACGGTGATTTAAAAACATACTCGTTGATCAATAATGTGTTTGCATTCACCCGGCGCCTGGTTGACCACAAAAACTACGTAGTCGTGGTGAACGTCAACCCGAATGAGGTCAATGTGAACCTGAAACATTTGAGTGATGACATGACCAGAGCTAAGGTGGTGATCGCATCACTGGACGCGGAGTTACAAAAGGATGATGAAGTTGAAGACGTGGAGAACATCGTTCTCGGAAGGTACAACGCTGTGGTGTTTGAAACAAGCGGAACTGCTGTGATTAGGATGTCTATTGCGCTTCTTTTGGCGTCAGTTTTTCGTTTCGTTTTTGTTTGAATTCGTTGGGTAACTGGATGGAGAGTTCCATCACGCAATAAACTCTGATTATAAATTACATTATCAAAAAGGAAATAAGTCATTAATATTCAATCCCTTCCAAATCGATTCCAATCGAAAACAGCAATTGCAAACCGTAGCTGTTGACTAACAGCCGAATCATACCAGCATTGTTCGTCACTTATCAGCCACTTATCTCCGAAACGTGTTCCCAGATAAGCGGGACACTATAAAAAGCCTAAATTGTCGTCCATCTGCGTCTGTCTGTCAATAGTACTAATCCGCGATTGTCCCTGTTCTGTGTTGCGTTTCGGATGAAGAAGTGTTCAGTGTTGTGCTTGCTGGGTCTGTTGGCCCTGGCAGGTGCCAAATTAACCGTCCGGCAGGATGACCACGACCACGACCACGATATGCCGGCTTTGGATTGGTGGGAGAACGGAGTGTTCTATCAGATTTATCCACGGTCATTCAAGGACTCGAACGGTGATGGTGTAGGGGATATCGCTGGCATTTTGGAAAAAATGGATCACCTGGCCGAGCTGGGTGTAACGGGAGTGTGGTTCAGTCCGCTGTTCAAGTCACCGATGAAGGACTTTGGGTACGATATTTCCGATTTCATGGACGTGGATCCAACGTTCGGGACGTTGGCCGATCTGGAACGGTTGTTTGCTAAGGCGAAAGAGCTGGACATCAAGGTGATATTGGACTTTGTGCCGAATCATACGAGCGATGAGCACAAGTGGTTCCAGGAGGCGCTGGCCGGCAATATCTCGTACGTGGATTACTACGTGTGGAAGGATGGTAAAGCCAATGGTGAACCACCGAATAATTGGGTAAGTTTTGTGGGGCGTAGCGGTTTCAGTTTTTTGTTGTTGTTGTTCGTGCAAGTGATTAAGTGGATGCGTGCCAACTAAATTATTTATGGTGGAATATTTTTTGTGATATTTGTAAGTTGGAATATAGGTTTGCGACTTCTGCCGCTTCAAGTTGAAGTAATTTGATTCTGGCTAAATTTGGCAACATAAAAGTGACTATAACTGTTACTTTAGAAAATTTTATTTTGATTGAATTTACAACGGTTTATACTTTTGTAACGGGCATAAAATTCTTGTGCGTTTTTCAAGCTATTGATTTAAAATACAGTAGAAGTAACCTATGATTTCGGTCCTATGTACACATTTTGGATTTCCTTCTTAGTAAAATTTGTTTAAATTTAGGACCTCATAAAAATGCGAATACATATTGTATTTCATTTGGTTCCTAAATAACAATCAGATATGAGTAAGGCTTTCTTCAGGTGATTCATTGAAGCGTCCAACAATGACCGTCATGATGGCTGATATTCCCTATCACTTCAAGATTTCTAGGACATAAATCTTGGACGGGTGTGACATCACTTCTGACATTGAAACTGCTTGCGTACTGGACTGCAACAAACTTGAAGTTACAGTTTCTTTGTTATAAGTTTTGTGAGAGCTGATATCTGTACTATTGAAATTTTTATGTGGTAATGAGATTGATCAGAAATAAGGTTTCCTCAGCGATTCAACTTCAAAACGCTAAACGGAGTGCACAAATTTGCAACAATGTTATGCAACATTTCATAGTTGATCGGGATATCAATTAGCCATAAATCCCTCCAATAAGTTCTCGGTACATCTTTTATCCACCGATTGAACAAATAAAAAAATACTAAGGCTGTGTTCCATTTGGAAAATGTTCACTTCGAAAATAAATTAAGATGTTCGAAAAACCCTGTTGTTGATCGTTGATCGGCCGATTTTCGAGAAAGCGTATATCAAAATTGATTCCTTGTATGTCAGTAATAAGTCTGCTGGATAAGCAGGTTTATTTGAAAATTTTCCATCTTTCAAATTTAAGTAAACATTCACCAAATGGAACACAACCTTAATAACTTGAGAATCGTTTCTTGTTGTGCTTGTTGTATTAGATGCGAGGTAAAAACTTCTTTTATCCATATGTGTGCTGAAAATACCTGGGCCGAGTGAAGGAGAAAGTCGACGAAGAGAATCTTGTCAGTGTTACTTAGGACCTAATGCAATGTTCAGATTGAATTGTTTTGCTTAGCTGCAGCAATGTAAACAGAAAATCGATGAAGAGAATCGAACATTACAAGTAGGCGCTTTTGAACGCTCACTTTCGAATTTCAGAACCTAGCACTAGCACTGAAAATAAACTCGACGGTACCTCTATTTATGCTTAGAGATAAGCATTGCAAGTCCCTCCTACTTAAAGAATTATGCAATCGAACGGCTTGCTATGTCTCGCCCCCATCAGAAAAAAAACTGGGGTTGTATAAACCGTTCTATAGCATAATTTTTCAAAATAGGAGGGACTTTCATACCTAATCTAAAAGCATAAGACACCGTCTGATAATTTCAATGCTTGGAACAGAAAACTGCAATCTGTGTAGGAAAATCCTTCTTATCACCACAGAAACACCCCGTTCCCGTTTTCTTATGCAAAATAATGAATGTGCGTTCACAAAACGCACGAAATCTTAGGCTCTGAACCATTTGGTGGATTATTTTAACTTTTGGTTAAAATTTGACAGATGGAAAGTTATCGATTAACCCTGCTATCCGAGCGTGGTTATTTCTGACAGACAAGAAGTTAAATTTTGACGACCGTGGCTCGAAAACCGGTCGATCGACAGCACGGGGATTTTCGAACATAAGAAATAACTTTCGAAATGTCACTTTTAACTACGAGTTAAATTTAACTCGGCAAATGGTTCACAGCCTTAAAAAACCATGTTAAGAATATGTTTAATTCAATCAATAGATTAAAGATGTACCGATAATTAAGTGCAGGGATTTCAAGCTAAAATGTTCTTATCGCGAAATATTGATGATCAATACCGTCCAACCTGTTTTGTGTGGTGTGCTGATTTCCAGTGTTGCTCAGTGGGAACTTTCATAAATAACGTAGTAGTAGAGGGAGGAGAGGGGTTTCAGAAGTTGGGACCGGCCATGTATTAGGTGTATTGCAAAACACGCTCTGAGGGGTAGGGAGGTTAATTTGTCAAAAAATATATACGTAATTTATGGATGGCCCTAATTTTACTTCCAAGACTGTGTCGCAATGGGCGAGTTAAATTTATCTCGTGGTAAAAAGTGACAGATGAGTTATCGAATAACTCTGCTATACGAGCGTGATTATTTCGGACCGACTAGAAGTTAAATTTTGGTAAAGACGTTAAATTTTGGCTGAGCTCTGTTTGAAAACTGATCAATTTCCGGCATTTTCGAACATTGAAAATAAATTTCGAAATATCACGATAAAAAACTCGGCAATTTGTACACGAAGCATTTCTCGATTACTTTTTCGAAGGAACGTATCATATTTTGTAAACAACGCATTTGATCGTCGACTTGGTGTAACTGGTAGCTCACTCACGCATGCTAACACTACCATGAGATAGAGGCAATTTTCCCCTACCTGATATAGTGGTGTTAGTATGTGGGGCGAGCTATTAGTTATGTTTACATAAGCTGATATGTCCTTTCGAAAAGTAATCGAGATTTGTAGTTATCATTCAACCAAGGAGCGCTTGCGCCATCGAGGCGACGCTGCTACAGGCAGCCAGTAAACTCGTCGTTGTTCGAGGTGCAAAACTCGAACGCTGCGCGCTTGACAGGAACCGTCTTCCTACTGCTGCTACTGCTACCTGCTACCTGCTTACCCGCCGTCCGAAGCTAAAATGAGCTTAGGCACATTAGCAGCGCGGTTTTTCAGCTTTTCAGATTCAAACAAAATTGTACTAGATTATGAGGACTGGGCTTAGGGAGAACGTTTATTTCATGAAAACAGTGATAACATTATTACTTTTTATTTGTCCATTTTTAAAACAGTTTAAAAAAAGAAAAGGGTTTATTGGAACAGCTTACGAAAGGTATTTCCTATCGATTGGTGTATTTGGATTTTAAATTCATCAATAAATGACTAAGTTATACGCGTTCAAAATCGTACACCTTTCCGTGGCGGTCGCAATTTTGGATTTTCGATTTACCTTCCCGTAAGACGTAGTCTACGTCAAAAGCTTGGCCTTGAGCAGAGGGACTGATGATTTGATAAAAATACTAGAGCAGTAGAAGTTTGTTTAGAGGGAATGTTATTAAAAAGCTAAGGCTTATGTTCATTTAATTAGTTTCGGTTCAGTTTCACGTGTTCTCACGTATATTTTGTTCAAAAAAGCATTTTTTACATGATTTTTGAAGAAAAAAAAAAAATATCTTAGTTGCAGTCTTGTAAGGGGTCACAGTATTCGACACATTTTTTGTGATAATCGACTGCCTTTGCCTCCGACACTTGCAAAACAAGTTATCATACACACTTAGAAATAGCTAATTTTACAAGTGACGGAATCCATCTTTGACATAAAAGATGAGACGTAAACAAACATGTCATGCAATATAAAGTGCTCCGAGACTGAAAAGTTCGTTGCTCGACGAAAAGTACGTTTGATTAAGCTATATTTCGCGTCTGTTATGACTCAAATTTATGTCAAAATTGACGCTCGTATATGTCAGTCTCAGAGCACCTAAATTTACATGAATTTTTCTAAGTGTGTAGTCCAGTAACAGACTAAAATGTCATATGACAGGCTCTGTCAAACGACACTGTCGCCGAAGACCGTCACATGAATGTATGTATTTTAATTTTTCTCATAATAAGAGCTGCTGATGTTGTGCTTGTGTGAGTTCTGTAAATAGCAAGCAATGATGACCAAGTAATAACATTTCTGATCAGAAATAGTTTAAATTGAGGTATTAGAACGAAATAACACATGTCATGTGATAGATATTTGATAATTTTATTTTTGCTCGAATGTTGTGTGAGAGAGATGACGGTAGAGCATGAGTTTACGCATACAAACAGACTGTCGCGCACGACAACGAAGCGAGCGTAGTAAAAAACGTCAACAGTTTCAACCCCTGGGTAGGTGAGTTATGGTTTCAATTTTCGTTCAGGGTGAACTTTCATGTGTCGACTTGAAATTTAGACTGGATCCTAAGTATTTTGTTTTCAAAATAGCAGAAACATTAATGTAACTTAAACTGAGTTGAAAGATTGATGAAATGCACCGGAAAACGATGAAATTATAATTAACAATAGAATGTACACTGTACATTGTATATATTTTAAAACAACAGTTTTGCCGCATTTTTGTCTTTCCCAATATATACAAATTTTGAAGGAATATAATCGAGATAGTTTTTCGACATTGAGACAGAAGTTGTCATGGATCAAAATATGGGTTATTAAGACAAAAGTGTGATTGTGATAAAAAAAAATCCTTATCCAACCATTACTAGATACTACGATAAGCAAAGGTAAATAAATTTATATTTTGCCAGAAGCCAACCTGTCACTTGACGTCAAGCGAGTTTAAAGTTGTTCAATCAATGTGATATCATATTCAGTGGTAACGTTTTCGCAAATTTTTGAAAATCAGCAGTATAAAAAATACATCAGTCATGTTTGCTTAAGGCTCTAAGTTGCTCTAAAACCTTTAAAACCAAATCAACGTTGATAAATTTAAGTTGGACGCTATTCTTTGCTGGTCCAATTACTTAACACAAGTTATAGAGGTTTGAATAGCAAACTCTGAAATCTTGTAAATGTAAATGCATCCCACAAAGTTCCAATCCATTTCAGGATTGGTTTGAGATTAGGGCACATATGTTGTGTTTCATCGATTTCTTCTGAATAAATGTTCATACTCGTAAACTTACAAAACAAGCCTGTAGGGGAATGATTCCTTCACAGCTGCTATAGTTTGCTTACGGCAGTGACTATTATTTTCGAAAAATTGGTTACTTAGGTCATTGTTTTCAAAAGCAGTTACAATCTAATCTCAAATCACTCCGGAAGTTATTTAAACATTTTGGTTCATTTTACGATACCGAGGATCTTTTTGAAATCTCATCCCTTTAAATATTTGCGACATGTTCTGGTTCAAACAGTAATATAAATTCTAGCACTTGTGAAATTTGCTGCGAGGTTTGAGGTTAATAAGGCCAGAACAAATCTCAAGTTTTTATTTGGTGACTCCTTTCCCTTCAAAAGCTTGGAATATCACAAAGGGGGAAATACTAAAAAAAACTTTCAGTGTATATTTATTTTGTATGCACTGGGTGATGCGCTGCTTAAGCGCGCTCCCTCGCTTCGTTCCTTCATTGCCATTATTTGAGTAAAGAGCCTGAATTTATAAAGAGACGACATCTTATCCATTTGACAGGTCTTCTGCTCGATTGGAATGACTTTTGCTATGACTTTGACAGACTATCGATTGTTCCAATTTTGACATGTCGCCTCTTTATAAATTTAGGCTCTTTATATTTAAGCACTGGGTCAACTGTCATTCGTCTTTGCGCGTTTTCCTGCAACGCTCCGCTCAACGATTCTCGTACAGAACAGTCATAGAGTTCTCCAGATGCACAAAAGTGTGCGTGAGACCGCGCGCTACCTTTTTAAGTAGTTGTGATAATGCGATACCTTTTTGGTTCTTCTTCTTCTTCATTTTTATATATGGATGTTAGATTTTAGTGTTTGTGAGATTGCGCTTGGAGATCTCTATTCAGCTATTGAATTCTCGACGCAAGATCTCACTAATACAACCTAGCTTGTGTAGTCGTGTAAAATCGATTTGTTTATTATTTTCAACCACGAAATCAGCTCTCAAAGTTTTCGACTTGACAGCGGTTTGTTTTTTATTTTCAACCAGTAAAACGCATGATTAGTGAAACTGCTCACTAATAGTAACGGTGGTAGAGAACTCTATACAAAGAGTCAAAAGAGTTCATGGCGGTGTGATCTCGTGCTTTAACTCTTGCATCTCGAAGTGTAGATTTAATAGTGATTATTTGTTGTTACGTTGCTGTTTACAAATTTTTATTTGTAACCAAGTTTGGCAGAACAATATTCACGCTCGAAAAGCGTCGTATGACAATATCACGGAACATCACGGACTCCTGGAGCTGCTCCGATTTAGCTTCCCATCGACATACTCGTCTAGGAAACGGATCAGACGATAAAAATAACAGGATCGTTCCTTTGATATCGAGTATCGCTAATTCATTTGGGTATGGATAGGGTAGAGCGCTATTTTGTCGTAATCGCCCATTTTCGTTCTATCGATCAGAAAAGATCAATAATGTTCATGATTTAACCGTGCACAAATCAATAATAGGTTTGTTCCGATGCGTTAGTTCACTAGCTGCAACATAAATCCTATTAGAGTGCATTGTATGAATATTAACGCTTATTGTTCTCAAAACAAAAGAAGCGCTCCTAGCAAATTCCGTTTTTCTATCCGTAGGATGAAGAAAATCGAATGGCGTTTCAATGCGTTAGGATGGAATTGAAACTCATAGGACGAATTTAGAATCAAGAAGCAGTATTAGATTTTATACAATGACTCAACAATTTGTGACTCTTTATCAAATCCAACGGTACTTATGGAATGGTGAATAAATTTAGAAGTCATCTTTGATAGGAATATTCAACTTTTTGTTCAAACCCGTTCAAAAAAGAGATGTAAAGCGCGGGTTGTGCTTAGTAGGACGGAAATTAGATCAAAAACCCTACTTTGCTGGATTTTATTATATTCAGGGTTCCAACTTCTCACTCATTTTCGTGAGGATTAAATCCTCACTTGTCATCTTTTTCTCTGAAAATAAACTTTTCAACTTTTCCCTCACTGAATCCTCACTGAAAAAAATATTTTCTCTCACTCTTGTATGTTGAGAAAAATCATTGGAAATCGATGACTTTTATTTCTCGCTCATAGCATCGATTCTCCACACGCAAAAAGCTTCATTCTCTTTCACACTGACTTAGCGGAAGGCTCTATCAAGTTCATGGTGTTGTTTCATCGTTTGATATTTTTGTGCATTTGTGGTTTTTACTGATGGAAATTGATGGCAAAATTAAAAAAAAAACGTCGGAGCGTTCAGGAGTTTGTTAATACCGTAACTAAAAAGTTAACTTGCAGTGAATACCGTTGTACAGTTGTTGATGGTTGTTGTTACACACAGACAACGTACAATGTTGGAAAGTTTAAATACCATATTTAAAAACTCCACACGAGAGAATTTCAGATACTGGAACTCGGAACCGGCCAAGCTAATCCTCACTCGGAACGTCAGGATCCAAAGATTCCTGTGCGAATGACCAGGCAACGCTTATATGGTGGTGTAATCAAGTGTGTTTTAGTACATGGGCTCCAATTTTCGTTTATTCATTTCGAAGGAATAAGAGATCTTATTCAACCCTACTGTGATCAGCGTTGTCAGATTGTTTAAAGCTTATCGGTATCGAAGGTATTAAAAAATCGGTATTTATCGGATTTTCTATTTATTTAATTTTATATTTTGCCGTTTTTGAAAGCGAAAATTTTAACGATGGTGACGACTGGAATTTGAGGGGAATTGCTTTGTTTGACGGCTTTCTCAGTCCTAAAATACTCCTTAATTTTTTAATTTTATTTTAAAACTATCGTTGTCCTCAAGTGGTGATCAAAATTGTAACCAAGCAGCGTTTTTTTTCCAATTAAATATCATTCAATGAAACCAAAATAAGAAAAATCAGCCAAAACAACGACAAACAATATTTTCCCTTGAAAAAAGGCACAACCCATGGCCGAAATGTCCGGCAAATTACATCGTTGCAGTGTTTTAAGACTAAGAAAGCCGTTAATCAAAGCAACATCTTTGAACTATGATCGGAAAATTCCGGAAGAAACTCCGGGGAATGTTTGAATTAGTTTCTGAATGGAGCTGAAAAAACATCCAGAGAAAGACGAAAGAAGCTCTCCTGAATAAAGTTCGATAAAACCTGGAAAATCATCCGGGAAACTTCCTTAAATGAACTATCGGAAAAAAATCGGATGTCACATCCAAAGGAAGCCCGAAAAGTTTCGGAAGCTGGAAGTAAATTTCCGGAAGTAGCCATTTCTTTTAAAAGCCAGTTAAAGCTCGGAAAAACCTTCCAATAGAAGTCGATCAAAAATACCTTTCACTTATGGTCAAACTTCCAGGAGAAGACGAATGAAATTTCTGGGAGAATTAATTGAACTTCCTGGAGAAGACGAAAGAAACTTCCTGGAGACGCTGACATAAACTTCTTAAGGTTGACTGGAAGAAACATCTGAAGAAAGTCGTAAATATTTACATTGCTTGTACCAAAGAATTGTGGGGTATTGACATTATTTCCCAGGTTTTCTGTAACCAGATGCCGTCATCTTGAATTTCAAAATGGCGTCAGACATAGATTTACAATTCCTACATGTCACTCTGATTCCAAAAATACCCATATTGTGGGGTATTGACAGTATTTTCCAGATTTTCATGAACCGGATACCACCATCTTGAATTTCAAAATGGCGTCACACATCGATTTCCGGTCCCTACACGTCCCTCCGATTCCAAAAATACCAATATTGTGAGGTATTTGACAATATTTTCAAAAACCTCTTTTTACGAAGTAAATCCCAAATAACGAGTTTTTTTTACGCAATAATTCGATTTACGAACCGAATGGTATCGTAATGTGATCAAACCGTTGCTGCGGAAGAAGAATAGACTATTTTTTTTTTCAAAAAGTCTTATGTGAAAATCAATTTGAACCGTATTTCAAAATCAAATCAATTATCAAAAAACCGAATTCAATTAGCTTTGATTTATGATTGAATATTGTTTGTGTAGCGAATGAAATTTTACAATTTTTCTAACGTATGTAACTTGATTTACTTGAAATTTTAATTAATGAACTGAACATCGGACTTCTTTCAAAAGTATGCTAGATATTTTGAGGACTTGTTTGTAGCTCAATGTCATATATACTAGGTCCATCAGCCAGAATTTGCCGTCTCTTTTACTCGGCCGTTCTTTACATGTAACAAGGAACGACGTCACGTTCCTTGTTATATTTGAACATCTGCAGAGTGAAAGAGACCGGAAATTGTGTCTGATGAACCAAGTATGAATGAAAAACTCTGCTCGCTCACGAGCAGTTGTACAAGTGAGAGTGAATGCCCTCTCCAGAATGAATAAAAATGAGAAACGAGAACGAAAACGATTGTGAGAAAAGGTTGGTAGGAAATTCACCACCCGTGCTTCTCAGCGATTATCGTTTCTCATGACGAATGAAAAAAAAGGTTATTTTCTTTTTGCGAAAACGAAAAGTTGGATCCCTGATTATATTGTAGAATATCACCTTGTGCTTTTATAGAAGTTTACATAAATTAGTACTAGACTGGTGCGGCATGTCAGGTCCTTGCAATCGGATCAGCCTGTTTCAGTTTTTGAAAACGAATTTCATCGAACATCATTCCTAATCTTGATTGACAACTCACTAGGTAAGCCGCCTTCAATCTGCTCGATCCCCCTTGTTCGCTGCGTACATCTTCGTCTTGTTCCAGTCGGGTCGCTACCAGGAACCAGTTTCATTGGGTCGTTATTCGGCATTGTTACGATGTGCTCAGCCCTTCGTAGTCGCCCGATCTTCGCATTCCATCTAAATTTCTTAACTTACAAACCAGCTGCAATGCTACTTATTAATTCAAATATTTTCTACAGTGATTCAACAATTTCCGAGCTAAATCCAATCTTTTCAAAATTGGTTTAAAATTTTTAGAAGTGAGACCAAATCAGAAACGATTTAGGAAATTCCTAATTGAGGTGACATTTTTCAAAGCAGATTCAAAACTGAGGCTGACCTTTTTTGAAGTGAGTTCAAACTTTCGAATAAGTCATCAACATTTTTATAACTGAGTCTAAACATTTCTGTTATGTTATTCAATTCTTTTTAAAGTTGTCAAATGTTTCCTGAAGTGATTCAACATATCCCGAACCCAAGCTTTAAAGACTTGGTTTCACATTTTCTGGAGTGAAGCCACATTAGCGGATTTAATCCCTTTTCCTAAATGAATTCAATGTTTCCTGCATTCCCGAGCAGAAACCGATAGCTAACCGATAACATTTGAATATCTTAATGTGGTATGATACATTGTTTTGGTATGTTCATTTACATTTTTACAGTTTTGAGGTATTATTTTTGGTATTTTACCTCTTAAGTCAGCCTCGTCAATACCATATTTAGGATGCCAGTTATGCTGTTTTCTTAACCAAATTTGGTATCCATAAGTTATTTTCTCCTGCTCGGGTTGATTCAACTTTTTCCGAACTGAATCCAAACTTGTTAGAACGGGTTTGACATTTTCCTAAGTGAGCCTCATATTTGTGTTAACTGCTTGGTATTTGGCAAGGACACAATCTTGTTGAGGTCATCTAGCTTTCCAAAAAGTGTAGGAAGTTTTCCGAAGCGCGACACCTTTTTGAGCTAAAATTTTCCAAATGGAGTTCATCCTTTTCTGAAGTGGTTCAATACTTTCCTTAAGGAGTTCAAACTTTTCTGTTGAGTGATTGAATTATATTTAATGTTAGTCTGAGCTTTCCTCCCCTAGACCCCTCCCTCGTTCTTGTAAGATTCACATCCTTTGAAAATTAGGCTAAGATTTTAAAGAATGGACCTTTGTGTGTTCATACCTAATGGCAGATTTGTTTAAGCAAGCACAATTGTTGAGAAAACTGGGTTTACATCGACAAAAGAAGGTTTTTTTTTTATAGAAATGTGGGTTTCTTGATCAGCCAAGTAGGATTTAGGCTCCGTCCGTTTGAAAATCAGGCTTGGATTTCGTAGAATAGACCTTATAATTCTTATGCGGTTTTGACATTAACATTTCTAACTGATTTTGATGAATTTAAGCAAATAACCTTATGTAATCGGCAGATTGAATATATTTTTAATATTTCCTCGGTACAAGTATCAACAATAGCGATAAATGAGCTATTAATAACGATGATCACAACACTGTCATGTTCTGTCATGACAAAAAAAAAATCGATGAGATTTTGAAGAAAATCTCTATCATCGTTTTCTCATCCGACGATAGTGACAGAAGTATCTCTGTAAATATCGCGTGAGACCTTTCATTGAAAATTGACATTTTCTAGCCAGGTTGGATTGCGGTTCTATCGTTTGAAGTTTGTGTTTTTGATTTTATAGACAACTAGCCAAATTCCTTGGTATTGATTATTGATCATCTCAATTCCTCTTTCTCCGTTCAGCAATCCGTGTTCCATACCGACGCTTGGACCAAACCGGTCGGTCAGACCAAGTACTATCTGCATCAGTTCGACAAGGGTCAACCGGATTTGAACTACGAAAATCCCAAGGTCAAGGACGAGATGAAGACAATGATCGAATTCTGGTTCGAAAAGGGAGTGGACGGATTCCGAATTGATGCCATCAACCATGCCTACGAAGACGAACGATTCCTGGATGAACCAATTATCGATACAAACAAGGGGCTGTTCTACGAAAATATGGAACACAAGTACACTATGAATCAGGTATGCGGGTAAATTATCTTGCCACAGATTTCAAGAATCTAATCTATGCTCTTACTAACCCTAGAACAAATCATACGACTTGATTTATGATTGGCGTGAGGTGTTTGATCAATGGTCCACCAAGACGAATAAGACCAAACTGATGATGACGGAAGCCTATGCCGATCTGGAGCATACCATGCGTTGGTATGGTGACGGCAAACGTAACGGTTCGCACTTCCCGTTCAACTTTGCCATGATCAATGGACTGTCCAGCAGTTCCAACGCTGCTGATTTAAAATCGGTCGTCGATCAGTGGCTGGAAAACATGCCAAAGGGAGCGCAGGCCAACTGGGTTTTGGGAAATCATGACCGTCCGCGTATTGCATCTCGCTTTGGTCCAGAACGTGCTGCCAGTTTTGCCATAATGGAGTTGACTCTACCGGGAATTGCTGTGGTCTACTATGGAGAGGAAATCGGTATGGAGGACTTCCGGGATATCTCCTTCGAGGACACACAGGATCCTCAGGCTGCCAATACCAACAAAGAGATATATCAGCTGTACACACGTGACCCGGTGCGGACACCATTCCAATGGGATGCTACGGCATATGCTGGTTTCACAGCTGCCACTACCCCGAAGACCTGGCTGCCGGTTCATCCCAACTACAAGGACCTGAACTTGGCTGCCCAGAAGGCAGCACCGAAGAGCATCTTCAAGTTGTACAAGCATTTGATTCAGCTACGTAAGGATCACACCTTCATGTACGGTGACTTTGAATCGAAGGCCCTGATCAACAACGTGTTGGGTTACACGAGAAAGTTGGCCGATCACAAATCGTACGCCGTTGTGATGAATATGAATTCGGCCGAGGTTCAGTTGAACATGAAACACTTGGACGGTGAGGCAGAGAAGCTGAAGGTTGTGGCCAGTACGCCGGAGTCGAAGTTTGAAGTCGACCAGGAAGTGACCGACGTGCAGAACATGACATTAGAGAGCTACGATGCGGTGGTGTTTGAGATCATCACGGCTGGCAGTGCTGCCATCACCGGTTCGTTGATGTTGATTTTGGCGTCTGTGTTGAGATGTTTGTTCCAATAGTGATTTAGTTCGGAGATTAATTTATTTATTGTTTGGTCGAAGTGAGTTAATACTAATGAAATTGAAAATTATGAAATAAAAAAACGAAATAAAAACTGTAATACCGTATTTTTATGGGAAAATATATGTTCTTTCGAATAAGAGACTCAGATAAGAAGACAGCACCGCCGCTCACCAAACCATTTTTTAAGGCTCCTTTATTGATGAATCCAAAGATTTTTGCATTGCAGAAACTTTCTCAACCCTCAAGATTTTTTCATCACAATCCTTATTCATATTGAAGCATATAGAAAGTAGGTAGAAAGTATTCTAAATAATGGGTGAACGTTTTATTTTCAAATAGGTCATTACATGAAATGTCACTAAGCAGTACGCTATTGAAGCAAATGTGGCTAGGTCACAGGGATCTCTTAGGCAAAATTCTAGTAATCATCCATAGTTAGTCATACAGCCTATTTTTTTTCTTTTTTCCTTGATTTGTTTTCCGTCGATCTTGTTTTCCGTGCTGAGCACCAATGCTACCGACGCCAAAGAGGTAGTTCCCACGCCTGGACGCTACCTATCGATCCATCAACTCATGAACCGGGGACTAACGGCTTTACTTGCCTGATAGAAATGTTATACCTCAGAACATCCCGGTGGCACCGACTGGGATTGAACCCAGGGTGAGAAGTAATCACGCATACCACTACAGCACCAGCTGGGTACAATTCCAGTTGGCACCGCCAGGATTTTCTGAGGCATAAAATCTCTGATCAGGCTTTCCTTCGATCAAGATTGACGGAAAACAAATCAACGAAAAAAAATGAAAGAAGCCAACATATCGTTAATGCATATGTTTTATACGGGGATGAATCACGGGCGTAAATTTCGGGTTTGTACTTAACTGATACGGCGCGGTTACAAAAAAAAAAACCAATTTATTCACTTTTAAAACTAATTTCTTTATTTCACTATCGAATAATTTTTCTAGCTATGGGTGATGGTGACCGGTCCGCTCATGTGGCAATTTTGGAAGAAGGAAAACTGATAGAGTGATAACGGAACAAATGAAACGAGCTACACAATAGCGAGAGAATAACAACTGTTGGAGTGCGTTTTCATTCTAATCAATGCACTGCGTTGCTGACGCCAAAGGATGCATTGCAGATGGATTCCAATTTGAATTTAAATTGTTTAGCTTCAAAGTGATCTAAACCTAACAGCATAATTTAATCCACGATGTTGGGAGTTTAGTTTTGGAAGCAGTCCAAGAGTATTACACATTTTTCGATGTCCATGTTCTTGAAAATTTGCCTGATTTAATTATAATGTGATTGTTCATTGAAAGTTTCAGAGAAGCAGGATCCTTTTTTTATTTGAAATCTCAAACAAATTTTGAAATTCGGCATCTTGAGCATTTCTGTTCGTCTTCGAATCTAGAAAAGGTCTTTTTTCCGGTGTATTTTTTTTTAATTTAGGGTTTATCTAGGGTTTTAGTCTCAGAACAGAGAGGCATTCTTCTTAGTAACGTTGGATCTGTTCAGTAGATGGGTGCAGTTTTTTTTTCCTCTGTTCGGGACCTAACACCACTGCGACCAGTTATTTGATCTATTGTAGTATATCCCGTGTCCTTAGTTTTGTGCATGTCGTATTACCAAATCACTATTGAGAAATGATGAAGTATTCGATTTTTTTTACAGTTGCTATTCTTGTATTGATCGCAAGGATCCAAGGTCCCGCTATTCATACCACTTGGAGTGTTGAAACACCCTGCAAAGGCACGCCCCTTTGTCAGTCAAAATTGGATTCCTTAGCAACAAAATTAAGGAATGACACCGATAATGACCATGCATCAGAACCCTAGTCTTAACCACTTCAAACTAGAGAACAACGAATAGAAGATTAGGAACCACATAGATGAAGACAAACTAACTCATTTTTTCCTTGTTTCAAGATCATCCTCGGTGGACAAAGCCGAATCTTATTACTATAAACAAGGCATAAAAAGTAACAAGGACTAAGATGTGTTCCTTTGATTACTGAAAAATCCTGTTCCCCTAGTTTGAAGTAGTTGGAACTAGGAATCGGTGGTAGATCTTACATCCCGTAACGTACCACAAAAAGGTGATCTACCCACGTTACGGGGTGCAGTTACATGCCCTTCCAAACATTTCAGCTAAAATTATGTGTACCGAACTGGTAATAGAAGTAGTCATTAACTCGACCACACATTCCTCTACTGAATACAGCCCGTTCCGGGTTGTCAAGAGTGATGATATTATACTCAGGAACGGATCATTTCCGTTTTGAAAACGAGGAAGAATCGTTCTTAAAAGAACGAGCTGTCTTGATCAAGACATAAAACCCTGCATTTTATGCTCAGAATAGTTTGCTAAAAGCACACTAGGTCGCCGCACAAACATATAATATTCGATTCTGAAAATCCACCAATACGTTCGAGATAGGTATGACAGTGTATAAGAAAAACACCAAGCTATCGAGCGCAAATGAGTTTTTTAACGCTATGCTCAGTGCACAATACCTGCCATAGACAAAAAGCGTAACATTTTAAACGGGCCTATCAACTTTTGCACACAATTTTTTCCCTTTCGGATAGTGCGCTTGGTTTGCGTGGGCGTACTGAGCTTCTCGTGAAAAGGACCAAGGAAGTTGTTAACAAAAGTTGATAGGCCCCTTTGCAAATGTTACGATAGCATGATTCATGTGTTCATTTTTAGTAAACAGGGCCCCGCTGTTGTGTCAATTTTTTTTTCAGTAGCTGAACAAAAGTTCACCCTTGCACTCGTCTATGTACGGTGGTCGCAAAACACGGTTGGAAGTGACTTGAGTTTAGCTTGCTTCCACTTTCATCAGTGCCCTCATCTCCATTGCTTCTTCCAATAAGGTTTTGCACCGTTGGAGTTAACCTCAATCGGATAACAGATCTGTGGTGCTGTTTACGTGGACTTTGTCAATTTTTCTTGCGTAAGATTTTCTTGATAATTTTTCAGACTGCAGTAAGATGAAACCCCACTTTTACAATGTCCCCAAGAAACATCCTTTCCTCGTGCATTTCCTTGGTATTTTTTCAAATTAAAATTTGGAATTTTTCAAATAAATTTTTCGAAAAAAATTCTAAGTGCATGTAAACAGTACCACTGAACTGTCAAAAAGTTCATCAGATGAACATTGAGTTCATTTGTGACGCTGCAGTACCTAATTGTTTTTCTTTCAGAATCGACAGAAATCACTCTGAACCCGACCAATGTTCTTCATGTTATATCTACTAGGACAATGCCCAGTTACTAGGCCAATTTTTATACTAAGAGTTCTTTTATTGAGCTCTAAGAGCTACTTCCTACTTCCTCCACTGCCCCGAAAGTATCCCCGCGATGTTGAAGAGTAGGCATGAGAGTCCGTCACCTTGTCGCAGTTCCCGGCGAGATTCGAATGAACTGAATAGTTCACCCGAAACCCTTACGCAGTTTTGCACACCGTCCATCGTTGCTTTGAGCTGCCTGATCAGCTTCCCAGGAAAGCCGTTCTCGTCCATGATTTTCCATAGCTCTGTGCGGTCGATACTGTCGTATGCCACCTTGAAGTCGATGAACAATTGATGCATTGGGACCTGGTATTCACGGCATTTCTGGAGGATTTGCCGTACGGTGAAGGTCTGGTCCGTTGTCGCTCGGCCGTCAATGAAGCCGGCTTGATAACTTCCCACGAACTCGGTCATTTTAGGTGATAGACGACGGAAGATGATCTGGGATAGCATTTTGTAGGCGGTATTCAAAATGGTGATCGCTCTGAAGTTCTCAAATTCCAAATGGTCGCCTTTCTTGTGAATGGGGCAGATTAACCCCTCCTTCCACTCCTCCGGTAGCTGTTCTGTTTCCCAGATCCTGACCATCATCCGGTGCAGGCAGATTGCCAACTTTTCTGGGCCCATCTTGATGAGTTCGGCTGCGATTCCATCCTTTTTTTTCCTTTGTTCGGGACCTAACACTACTGCGACCAGTAAATTGATCTATTGTAGTATATCCCGTGTCCTTAGTTTAGTGCATGTCGTATTACTCCATCACTATTGAAAAATGATGAAGTATTCGATTTTTTTACAGTTGCCACTCTTGCATTTATTGCAAGGATCCGACTCTAATTGAAAGGTCCCGCTATTTATACCCTTCGGAGTGTTGAAACACCCTCCAAAGGCGCGCCCCTTTGTCAGTCAAAATTGGATTCCTTAGCAACAAAATTAAGGTATGACACCGATAATGACCATGCATCAGAACCCTAGTCTTAACCACTTCAAACTAGGGAACAACGAAGAGAAGATTAGGAATCACATAGATGAAGACAACTAGCTCATTTTTTTGCCTTGTTTCAAGATCATCCTCGGTAGACAAAGCCGAGTTTTGTCACTATCAACAAGGCATAAAAAGTAACAAGGACTAAGATGTGTTCCTTGGATTACTGAAAAATCCTGTTCCCCTAGTTTGAAGTAGTCAGGACTAGGAATCGGTGGTAGATCTTACATCCCGTAACGTACCACGAAAAGGTGATCTACCCACGTTACGGGGCGATCCTTACGAGCTGCTTTGTTGTTTTTGAGCTGATGCCATTCAGATCCTTAACTTCCCTCAGCGTTTCCTCCATTGCGCTGGTCTCCCGTGCCTACGTTCTGCTCGCCATTCAGGTGCGCATTGAAGTGCTGCTTCCACCTTTCAATAACCTCACGTCCGTCCGTCAAGAGGCTCCCGTCCTTATCCTTGCACATTTCGGCTCGCGGCACGAAGCCGTTGCGGGATCCGTTAAGCTTCTGGTAGAACTTCCGTGTTTCTTGGGAACGGCACAGCAGTTCCATTTGCACTCCTCGTCTAACCATTCATTCCGTCGACTTCTTTCCACGTACCCGATGGTGCTCTCGGCTGCGTCGGTGATGGCTGCTTTTACTGTACTCCAGCAGTCCTCTAGATGGGGCACATCGAGGTCGCTCTCCTCTGGCAACGCTGCCTCGAGATTCTGCGCGTATGCCAAGGCGACATCCGGTTGCTTCAGTCGCTCTAGGTTGTACCGTGGCGGGCCTTGGTACCGTTCATTGTTGATGACGGAAAGTTTTGGGCGCAGTTTGACCATCACCAGGTAGTGGTCAGAGTCGATGTTAGAGCCACGATAGGTCCTGACGTCGATAATGTCGGAGAAGTGCCGTTCATCAATCAGAACGTGATCGATTTGCGATTCCGTCTGCTGTGGTGATCTCCAGGTGTAACGATAGGGGAGGCTGTGTTGGAAGAACTTGCTACGTATGGCCATGTTCTTGGAGGCGGCGTAATCGATGAGTCGTAGGCCGTTCCCGTTCGTCAGCTAGTGGGCGCTGAACTTTCCAATCGTCGGTCTGAATTCCTCCTCCTGGTTTGGGCAGCGATCGTACTCGCGATCGAGCTGCGCGTAAATTGCGTCCTTGTCATCATCAGTGCTTTCGGAGTGAGGGCTGTGCACGTTGATTATGCTAAAATGAAAAATCGGCCCTTGATCCTCAACCTGCACATTCTTTCGTCGATCGGCCACTAACCGATCACGTGCTTCTGCATTTCGCCCATCACGATGAAAGCTGTGCCCAGCTCGCGTGTGTTGCCACAACTCTGGTAGATGGTATGATTACCTCTAAACGTTCGCACCATGGATCCTGTCCAACACACCTCCTGCAGCGCTACGATGCCGAATCCGCGGTCCTTCAGTAGATTGGCGAGTATTCGGGTGCTCCCGATGAAATTGAGAGATCGACAGTTCCACGTGCCGAGTCGTATTTCGTCGCTGGGGTCGTTGCCGTTGGTCTCGGTTCGTAGTCCTCTGTTGCTGATTTTCCGTTGCAATGCTTTTTTACGGCTGGCTCGCAGGGCCTGACACCAACCCCCTAACTTTCCGGAGGACCAGGGTGCACAGTTGTGCTTAGAGTCCTTCACTGGCACTCGGACGTAGATCAGCCGCCCCTAACAAGGGGAACAGACGCTGTTGTGAGCCGCTCCTCTTGGAGAACAGACGCTCAGGCAAACCCCCCTTTCCTGTCAGTCTATGACCAAAGTTCCCACCAGGGTTGGTTACCCGATCTTCCCTAAGGTTGCTCACAGTTCCCGACCGGTACCACGGGGAGGTAGGGATAAGGAAGAGGCTAGTGATCTCAATGGGATCTGTATTGAGCATTACCCAGCATTAACCGACCTGGATTAATACTAAGGCCCTCTTTAATGCACCAAAACTGGGTAGACTTTAAGACCTCTTGCATTCATTCAGAAATGATAACGTCAAACTTTCCTCTCACTATAATGACTATGTAATCCGCAAAGCCCACAACTTCGAACCTTTTTGCTTCCAGGCTTCTTAGAAGATCATCTTCAACTAAAGACCACAGCAGTGCCAGTGGTGAGAGAACTCCTCCTTGAGGACAACCTTTTGTTGCCTTTACTGTTATAGATGAGCTACCCAGCCCAGAAGTGATTTCTCTTTTTGCAAGCATAATCTGTATCCAGTTGACGATGCGCCTATCGAAGTTCTTTGCCTTCATGGCGTAAACCATAGACGAATAGGATGCATTATCAAAAGCTCCTTGAATATCCAAGAAAGAGCAAAGTGCAATTTCTTTAACTGAAAGAGATTTTTCAATTTTTGTTACTAAGGTATGGAGAGCAGTAACTGTTGACTTTCCGGATTGATACGCAAACTGAAAATTAAATAATGGATGCGTGAACATGTAAGTTGAATTGATGAAATCATTCATCACCTTTTCCATAGTCTTTAACAAAATTGATGAAAGACTGATGGGCCTGAATGATTTTGAATGAGTTTTGTCGTGCCTCCCATTTTTGGTATGAATATAACTGTTACCAACCTCCATTTTGATGAAATATAATTTATCCTTATACTTGCCTTAAAAATCTTAGTTAGAGCCGGAATCAGCACTGATTCACCATTTTGAAGTAGCGTCGGAAATATTTCGTACACACCTGCAGATTTGAAGGGTTTAAAAGATCTCACCGCATTTTCTACTCTGGCCTCAGTGAAGATGTCATCGTCTATATCTGGTGTGGTGATTCCTGTTCTTTGAGACTCCGAAGAGGTATCCAAGAGGACATCTTTCATCAACAAAATCAGAGTTACCCGATTCCTCACACAAGACTGATCCTGGAAAATTTGTTTCCATCATTAGATCTAAAGTTTCAGAAGGAGATTTGGTGAAACCTCCATCAAGAGATTTCAGATTACCGAGTTCTGTCGTATGATCACTCGAAAGAGCTTTTTGTAACCTTGTCACTTCCGGAATACTGTTTATGCTTTCACACATTCGAATCCAAGACCGCCTCTTAGATTTCCTTATTTCATTATTATATTCAGATAGAGATTTCTTGTACTGTGTCCAATCAGAAGTGATTTTCGCCTTATTGATAATCTTACGAGAAGTTTTCCGAAGGCGTTCCAAATTCGAATTCTACCACAGTACATCCCTGCTAGAGGAGGACCACTTGATAGGACAACTACTGTTGAAAGAACTGATAATACCTTCGTTTACCTTTTGGGAAAATGATTCCAACTGCTGAATCGATTCAATTTTAATATCATTTGTAAATATGTAAGAATTCAAGATCAATGTTTGTTTTCCTAGGATTCCTAAATACAAATCACCTCCCCCCCATTCAAACATAATATGGGGCCTCATAGCCTAGTCAGTAAAGGCACGGTTTTACCAGGTCGGATGCGGCGGGTTCGATTCCCGGTCCAGTCGAGGGTATCTTTCGGGTTGGAAATTTTCTCGACTTCCCTGGGCATAGAGTATCATTGTGGTTGCCTCAGAATATACAAATTCATGCATTGGTAATAGGCATCGAAAGCTCTCAATTAATAACTGTGGAAGTGCATTTAGAACACTAAGTTAAGAGCACGCAATAAGCTAATATGCACTAAGCAATAAGCTTGAAACACGAATAAGAAGAAAGAAGAATGTTTATGATCAGACAAAGAGATTTCATCGGACACATGCCAATTCCGATTTTTTTTCCGAAATTGAAGGAATGCATAATGTCAAATCTAAAACTTCCTGTCCAATGACATTTGAAAAAGTAGGTTCATTTCCTTTGGTGCATAAATCTATATTGTAAGAAGCGAAGTTCTCCGTATAGTCCACTATCCCAAATTCTAATACGCATCAATTTTGAGCGCTTGGAATCAGGCGGCTGCTGTTTCTCAGCAGCACTTGCTTCCACTCCACTGTTCTTTCCGGCATCCAGGAACGTCAAATACATCATCACCACCTCTTCTTTCAGGACCTCAACCGCTTCCTCGTTCGGCCATGCACCTTCAGTCACTACACCAGCGTACGTGCTGGTCTCTTCCACATTCCGTTGTTGGTTTTCTTCTTCCGTACGTTGTTGTACTGGCTGCTTGCAATCCTTGCGCTTAGGGCAGGAACAGTGCTGCGTTCTGTCAACAATGTCAATTGACGTAAGATGTTGGTCTTGCACTGAATTTTACCTCCGACACTGATATTCGCAGTAGGCATGCTATCAGGCGGTACGGTTTTGATATTGCTATCCATATAAATATCACTAGGGAAAAGTTGAAAATCTTACTTTTATCTCAATAAATCAACTGTTTTGTATAACCGTTATATTGTTTTAATTTTAGTGATGAGTTTTCTTAATATTGCTACTCAATTAGCTGGCGTATATAAGAAACATTTAGGGTAGAATTTTGAATATCAGTGGTCCCTTCACGATGCCAATGTCATTTGCGCACTGACATTGAGGCGAATGATATTGATATTCTAACTGTCTGAACTGATACTGACATCAGGTGGCTAGTGAAATTCAGCATTTTGTAGGTATTGATATTGATATTTTGCAGCACTGGGCAGGAATTTATCCGATGCCTTTCAATCTTACAAAGGAAACACACATTTTGTTCCCTTGATGGAATGTGTTCCCCAATGAAATAACCGTATACATTTTTTTTTGCCGAAAACAGTCAACATTACCCTATCAGTCAACAGCCGACATTTACCGTATCACCGGTCTTGGCATACAATACATTAATTCAAAAACAGTACGGGCATAGAGGTTCAAGTAACAACTCTGGTTGAGAGCAAGTGTTAAATTCCAGTTTGGGGGACGTCTAATAATAATAATAATAATAATATGAATACGAAGAAGATGTTGATGAACCCCCTTCAGACAAAAGTTTCCTCCCAAACTAATCATACATGGTAGGAAACTTTTGTATGATGTCATTCCAATATGTTATCGAAAAAAATATTGCCCATTTTCTTATCGGCATTCAACCATCCGAATGTAATATTCATCATCCCGATCGTAAGCGAACGACCAAGTAGATAAAGCGTAATTGAAGACGATAATAAATCTTTCGCTGCCAGCTAGCACCAACGGGCCTGGTGCCGATCTAGAAAACATCTTCCCGGAGCAAACTTGCGGCCCATTCGAGTGCATATTATCGGGCAGGAGATAAGATTAATGTGCAATCAATAATTTGTTTATTACATTGCCCATTTACGGGGAGTTGTTTGCTGTTTGCCTTTTGAGCATCACTTCTTTGGTCAGGTGATTCGCTGGAGTTTCGACAGGTGCGATAAGTTTGATGTTTTATCATCCCCGAGCCTTTGCTGAGATGTATTAGGAATTCTTGTTTGATTTATTAATTAGGCAGTCAACGATGATTTATGGACCTGCAAGGATGATTATACCGATGGAAAAATTGATGTGCTATTTATTCAATTTCCTCACAAGAACAGATACTTAACTAGAGCTGCAATAAGCAATCCCATCGAAAGATGAACTCCAACCGCCGCACTGATTCCACCGATCACGATGGATTCGTAGGGGCCCAGTGTCACCGCGGTGGTGTTGACGCTATGACCGACCATGTGACGGGACTCGGTGCCAACCAATCTGACCGTAGCACTGTCACCCACAAACTGGTACAGTTCCTTCACATCCACCGTATGAGTGTTTCCTTGGAAGTTGACCAGCACTACATAGTAGGGATCCTTTTCGCGGTTTTCATTTTCCCGAAGGAATCGAACGAAGGCAAACACATCGTCGTTGAAGGCGCGAGATCGGAAGTCTCCATGAGTCAAAATGCGTTCCTTGCGTAGCTGCAAGCAATCGACGTAGAATTGGTAGGTACTGTAGTCGGCTTCTTTTTGCTTCAGCAGATTGGTCTGCCTGTAGAGTGGATTCATTGGAAGCCATGTTTTGTTAGACTTTGAGAATCCAGCGTTGAAAGTATCATCCCACTGGAACGGAGTTCGCTGAGGATCTCGTGATGCCCATTTGTAGCCTTCCTCCCCCAAGTTACATCCCTGGGGATCCAAGCTGTCTTCGTAGGACATATCGCGGTAGTCCTCCATACCGATTTCCTCCCCATTGTACACGACCGCTACTCCAGGAAGCACCATCAGAATCAATGCCATTCCATCGATCCGTTCCCGACCGTAGCGACTAGCAATACGAGGCTTATCATGGTTACCCAGCACCCAGTTGGTGACCTTACCACGAGGCATGTTGTCCAACCATCGATCAATCACATATTTGAAATGGTGAGCATTGGAGCCATCGTTCAAGTCTTCAATCATTGCGAAGTTAAACGGGAAATGAGCCCGCTGCTGAGTACCATCATCCGATTCGTAAAACTTCATCGTCATAGATAAATTGGCGTACGCTTCAGTCATCATAATGCTGTAATGGATCACAATATGTAATTTCTCAGAAAGTGCCTTCTAATGACCATTCCCATTTACTTACATTGTCTCGGAATCGTTTTCCGTCACGAAATCATCGATAACCTTACGCCAGCGAGCGATCACTTCGTATGTCTCCGGGAGATCTTTCGTGTAGATGTGATGTGTGTAACCGTAGCTGTTGGGATCTCTCGGATCGTTGATCGGTTCATCGCGAAGATCTTCCACTTCGAACATATGGTTGATGGCATCGATTCGAAATCCGGAAGCTCCCTTCCGCATCCAGTAGCGCAGAACTTCATCAAACTCCTCTATCACCGCTTCGTTGCGGTAGTTCAAATCCGGTTGACCTACAGCAAACTGATGTAAATAGTACTGCTGACGCTTCTCGCTCCACTCCCAAGCCGACCCATAGAAGACGGATTGCTGTGGATGATTCAATACAACTCACTTTTTTATTAATTACCATTCGAAGCTTTCACCACGAATAAATCACATACCCAATTGTTTGGAACTGTTCGATTTCCGGCACCATCTAGCTTGCCATCAACCCACACGTAGTAATCCGTATAGGGATCAATTTTATCCTCAGACATCTTGAACCACTCGTGCTCCTTGCTCGAATGATTGGGCACAAAATCCAAGACGATCCTGATTCCAAGTTTCTTTGCTTCGACAAACAGTTCTTCCAGGTGCTCGTTCGTGCCGAACAGTGGATCCACCGAGATGAAATCACTCACATCGTATCCAAAGTCCTCTTGGGGAGATTTGAAAATGGGACTGAGCCAAGTTGCCTCGAACCCGGTATCCTTCAGATGTTGCAACTTAGCAGTAATTCCCTTAACGTCACCGGTGCCATCATCGTTGGAGTCGAAGAACGATCGCGGATAGATCTGATAAAAGACGGCCGTTTCCCACCAATCCTTCTGATCGGTGACTGGCTGCTGAGCTGCTACGAAGAGGATGGCCGTCGTCGTCGTCGCCACCAGCAGCGACAATGACACCTTAAGACTAATCATTGCAATTGTTCGATTGGACTGATAATTGGCACGCCGTCGTGAGCTCTATATATAGACTGACAACCCCGGCGCTTGTTACGGCAATCAGAGAGATAGAGGGTCGTTGAATGTGTGTTGGATGAAGATTGGTATTCAACGGTTGAATAAAACAAGTAACGGGGAT
Source organism: Ochlerotatus camptorhynchus (assembly GCF_037179485.1). Taxonomy (NCBI): domain Eukaryota; kingdom Metazoa; phylum Arthropoda; class Insecta; order Diptera; family Culicidae; genus Ochlerotatus; species Ochlerotatus camptorhynchus. Next base: position 3,824,194 of record NW_027040855.1, on the reverse strand, counting down.
ATTATGCAAAGCAATACAGTTTGCTGAGAAGATTTTTCTCCCTCATAGATTTAATAAGGATCGCAAGTTTAAATTTAAGCGTTTCAAGACAGCGCATTTTCTATGTATTTGTAACAATGCATACATTATCTGCATTCAGAACTGTGAGTTGACTGAATATAACTCTAGCAGATCGTGATAAAATTTTGACACTTTTATCAATTGATAGCTTATCTGACCGAATCATGCTGAATGTTAATCAGGCTCGAAATGGATCGTTTGAATTGCAGTAATCAATTTAATAAGGGCTATAAAGATTAGATTCGTATAGGTCACGTTTCGTTGCGTAAATATTCAATTGAATTGAACAATAATTATATTATCATTAAGATAGTGGAGTAAATTTCGTCTGTTGAGGTTCAAACTAAGTTGGAATTAAAACGGCACGGTTGTGAGCCATCCCAACGTTTCAGCTTTTGTTGCTGTGATCGTCTTGGGAAATGAATTCCAAACATTCATTCATATCGAATAAAGCAACCAGTTTTCCGAAATTTCAAACGTTCAATAGATGGTATTAGTTAGTTATACAGCGATATATATAAACCTAACGGTTTTATAAACCTTACGAAGAAGTCGCATAAGGGATCCACTGAACTACGAGCGATCCAAGACTTTTAATAGGCACTCAGAAGATCTGGTGGAGTGTTGTCCAAGATGCCTCTTGATCCAAATGTTCTGGTTGATTTGGAACCCCCTCGGATCCTTCTTGTCAAAAGCGGTCCTCTCAAAGCAGCTTTTGTTCGGTAAGCAACTGATCTCGAATATCATACAGAGCAAACGTTTCGCTATACCACAGGTGCGGAGAACAACATGTCGTTCGGATCTACCCTTTTCAAAGGAGTGTCTCTTAACAGAACCGTACTCAAGATATGTTTTAGGTGGCAAACTCTAATTTTTGAGTCTCCGTCCTGGTTCCATTTTTACGATGTCCTCAACATATTCCATAAAGGTAGCGGAAAAAAAAAAAGATAGAGGAAATGGCTCTAATGTTGGCATATGGATCTAAGATTGGGCCCATCGCAAAAAATCTGCTGTTTATCAATTTTATCTAGACAAACGCGTCATTGGGACGGTACTAATGGATATTTTTGGTCGCTATTGAAAATATAGTCGATTGCTAAATTTATGTATGAGCCCAAATTAGGGGCATTTAGGCCGACATTACATCCATTTCCCCTATATCGCAACAAATGCTATTTTTCGTGATTATGAAACTATGATGTAGGGGAAATGGCTCTAATGTTGGCCTAAGTGCCCCTAATTTGAATACATAAATAAATTCAGCAATCGACTAAATTTTCAATAGCGACCATGGATATGTACCGTCTCAATGACGCGTTCAGATAGATAAAATTGATAAATAGCAGATTTTTAGCGATGGGTCCAATCTTAGATCCATAGGCCAACATTAGAGCCATTTCCCCTACTATATTTATTCGCAAGAAGCAAGAAAAGGTGGCCAAGTTTATTTATGACACATCAAATAGGGGAATTTACGTATTCTCGGCAACCTAAGCAGCGACCTTCTTTCTATAGCCTTTTTCTCTAAGGAACGCACACATATGCAGTATTGGTTTGTTTACAATCTTTTGCTGCCAGCTGCTCTAACAATTTCAGTCGAAAGAATTGTCAAAAACTGTTTTGAAACGCTTTTACAAGCTCCAATCTTCTCTAGGGAGAGCGAGTATTGTCGGCAACCAGTTTTTCTTCGGCACCCGTTCCATTTGAACTGCATGTAAATCTGCTGTTCTATTATCGGCAACTCGAAATCAGCTACAATTTGTAGTGCGCGTTTCATTTCAAGAAAACCTTGCTAGATTGCTTTTTCTCAGTGGTAAAAATATAGTCAAATTGAAGCTGAAGGCATAAATAGTCAAGTCGACGATGACAGGAGCACATATCGTGGTAGGGGTAAACAATAGTTGAAATTTCCAAACCTACGACTGGATACCTTCCTTCAAATAACAACTGAAGTGCGGTAAAAATCGGTAGAACTGTTTCAAACACACAGTTGGTACTTGAGCGCGTCGGTTTTCATCTCTTTTTGCCAGTGGTGGCGGGGGGGGGGGGACACACTCCTCACCATCCCTTTCCAAAGGGGGAGTTTGGTGAAGAGAGATAAAAAAACCGATTTGTACCTTCCTTAAAAGTTGTTCTAGCTCGCTATTCTAATATCTATATGCAATCTTCACACTGCCGTACTCTAACGAAACTATCAACTCTATGCTTTCATCTACTCCATCTATCGTATAAATATTACCACTACAGTCTGTTATTTGAAATTAGCATCTTCAACTATAAATAATCGTTTGCATGCATTCAGCGAAGTGTTTTCGTAAGAAAATCCAGTGAAAATAGTGTTTCAATTTGGGTTGCCGAAAATAGTCTGGCATACCGAAGCCGTCATTTCCCTTATGTCATGTTTGCGATTTAATGATCATTGATTCGCTCAGAAAGCTAAATTGACGGGTTTTATGTGTCACACACAACTTTTCCTCCATTTGCAAGGTGCAAATAAAAATTATGATTAATTATCAATCAATTCCGAAAAAAATGCATTTTAGCTGTAATTTGAATTTGCAATCAGATCTTTTTTTTTTCTTAAATGGAGTAAGAGTTTGTTTGACCGACGATCTGCCGAGACAGCTCATGGAAGCTACATTAAAATTCAAATCCCTGTTCATCAAACTTTCCTAACATACTATTTTTCGGATATTCAAACTTTTCGATTGCTTATGCTGACTTGGGGACTCGAACCACAAACTTTGCGATTATCAGACCTGTGCTTTCTACACTGCTCTCTATACGCTTCAAGATATGGATAGACTAAAAGCAAACAAGAAGTGCTCATTTTCCCGAAATGAAAAGCTCAAAGAGATTCTGCAGTTACTCGGATTAGGAAGTATCCATGTCAGGTATTCGTTCGAAAAATCACGCATTGACATTTTCAAACAAGCCGCCCTTGAGATCATAATTGGACGATGAGATTCATTATTAAGACTCTGAGACTCCTGTGGGGCAAGATCTTTTAATATGTTTTGCAGATGGTTCCAATGTACAGAAATTAAAAATATTTACTGTTTTTACTGTTCGTGGAACCGAAAAAAAAAATGTTATTGGAAACTGGATGTAGTAAGTAAATCACAACGCGGTGAGTGGAGAGGCCTCCTCCTTCAGGCCGATTGCGCTCACTTGCTGCGCGGCAAAAGTGATGGAGAGAATGGTAAATCGTCAACTTAGGTAGTTCCTGGAGTCTAACAGTCTCCTTGACGAACGGCAGCATGCATTCCGGCAAGGACATGGCTCCTTCACTTACTTTGCAGCCCTCGGGAATGTACTCAAGGAAGCCCAGGACAACGGTCACCATGCGGAGTTAGTATCCCTTGATATTTCAAAGGCGTTCAACAGGACGTGGACGCCTGGCGTCATCAGGGAGCTCATCGACTGGGGCCTGAAAGGCCACATCACGCACTTTGTATGGAATTTCCTCCTTGGTCGTACCTTCCAGGTTACTGTCGGGAACACTCGATCGGATCAGTTCCCCGAGGAAACTGGAGTGCCCCAGGGTTCCGTCATAGCGGTAACGCTATTCCTGGTGGCAATGAACGGGGTGTTCAGCCGACTGCCCAAGAACGTGCACGTAATCGTCTATGCCGATGACATACTCATCGTCGTAACGGGACGAACGACTAAACGGACCAGGAATATTGCCCAAGCAGCTGTCTCCGCCGTCAGCAGGTGGACGCTTTCTGTTGGTTTCCAGCTCTCCGCTCCAAAGAGTGTTGGGTGCCATATCTGCCACTCGGGCCATCTGGTTCGGGGACCACCGATCACCATCCAGGACCATCCAATTCCGCTTAAGAAAACAGTACGTGTTCTGGGGGTAGTTCTGGATCGGACTCTAAGTTTCGACCAGCACTTCAGAACGGTGAAAGAAAACTGTCGTAGCCGCATCAACATCGTCAGGACAATCTCCCGCCCGCACCGCTCCAGTAACCGCGAGATCCGCCTTCGTGTCGCCCGGGCTGTTATCGACAGTCGACTTTTCTACGGCATTGAAATTACCTGCTTAGCCACCGAGAAGCTGAACCGCATCCTCGCTCCGGTATACAATACCTACGTACGCATCGCATCCGGCCTTCTACCTTCCACGCCTGCAGACGCTGCTTGTGCGGAAATCGGAGTTCTCCCTTTCCGCTATCGATCTGCTGCAGCTACTGCTACGAAAGCCGCTGCCCTCGCTGCTAAGACATCCGGGAATGATAGGGTCTTTCTCCTCAACGAGGGGAACAGAGCCTTCCGCACTGCAGCCAACGCCAAGTTATCAAAATAGATAAGCGTATTAAGAGAGGATTCCAAGCCGAAGATAACTCTGTAGCGTTGAGGGGTTCTGTTGCAGAACCTCTTGGGTCGGTCTATCCGGGGCACGTTCATCGCTTTACGGACGGATCGCGATCACGGGCTGGAGTGGGACTCGTAGTGGTAGGACCAAACTCCGCAACAAGTCAAAGTCTACCGGAGGAGTGTTCCGTTTTTTTTTTTCGCAGAAGCCGCTGCTATTCTTGATGCAGCCATCATTCCTGCAGATCAACCGATCCTTGTGCTAACGGACTCACACAGCGTCATCCAGGCACTGGAATCCGAAGCCCCGAGCCACCCCTGGATACAAGCCATTACACGATATGCCCCAACCTCAACCGTTTTTACGTGGATTCCCGGGCACTGCGGTGTTCCTGGAAATGAGGCTGCGGACAGGCTGGCGGGATCCGGTCCATCTGGTCCCCGCTTCACCAGGAACGTACCACTCCTAGACGTCAAGCGTTGGATCGCGAATATTATCATGGAAGCCTGGCAGGAGGAATGGTTTCAGTCGCGGACCACTTTCCTGAGAAAGATCAAAGAAAAACTGTACGATCCTGGCCTGGCTAGTACAAGGACCAACGGATCATTTCAAGACTCCGGACCGGCCATGCGAGGATTTCCCACCATTTTGGTGGGACACCCTTCCACAAGGTTTGTCCAATCTGCAGCATCCCTGCCTCGGTGGAACACGTGCTGTGTGTCAGCCCAGAGTTTCAGAGGCTACGCGAACAACACCGACTCCCATAGAACATCAAGGAGGTACTTGGCAACGACCCCTCGACGCTGGCTGCGCTGATTGCTTTCTTGAAGGACGCTCACCTGTACAACCAAATCTAGCACTCTCGTCGTTGGCTGCGCTGTCCGTGTTCTTTCACCTTCCTATTTTCCTGCAATCGGGATATCTCTGCCGGACTGGAGCACTGTCTCTTACGGTGGAGCTCTACCTTATTCGCGCATCCATTCATCACCACAGTCTCGATGTAACTCCCATTTAACATTAAGTTTTTTTTTTAATGTTGTCTCAGAGCCAGTTTTACGTTACGTTAATGTTAGACTGAAACGTTTCCTTAGAGGCAAGCCCTAAGCCTGACCTTCTACTATCAAATGTGATGAACTAGCCTAGGGCTAAAAATCACAAAAATAAAGAAAAAAAAAACTGGTTTAATGAGCTAAGCACTGGATAGTTGTTCTAACGACTATTAAATAATTATTGTAGCACTGCAAAAACTATTTTGTTCGCCACGATGGTGATGATGGATTTTTGATATTTAATTTAATAGTAGTAGTAAAAAAATATATTTTTTAGCAGTCTACAAAGGTTTGAGCCTCACGCGCGTATTACGGATAAAGAGGACTGAATTTAACATTTGATAAAAAAAAAAATTCAATTTTTAAGCTTATTTGGAAGATACCTTGAGTTAGTAGTAAGTTTTCTGGCAAATGTTGGGGGTTCGTGAGCTTCCTTGACATTGCTGAAAATTATGATAGCATCAGATTGTGAGGCTGCTAGTATAATAGGATGCTTTGTTGATTGTTCATTAACTCTTTATCGCTTGTAATACTTAGGAATATTTTAGGTGGACAAAAAAGCCGACCGCCTGAAATTTTTCACATTTATATCGCTGTGAAGCAACTGTAAACTCTGGAAGGAATTTATATCTACTAACCTGGTTAAAATGTTTACATTTAATTATCTTAAAGATAAATCGTCCAGCTCAAACCTTTGTAGGGGTAAGAGGTGGGACCATCATCATCATCATCTTGATGAGTTTTGTCTTTCGTCAAAGGTAAGTGGACCGCTAGAAAAGCCCTTAGCATCAGAAGTTTTAAGGGTCCTTCCTAGTTACCTACCCCAACGACAAATGCCTCCGTGGAGGAGCGAGAAGCTCATAAAAGGCCGTTGAATACTTTTACGAATCCAGCACAGTCATGCCCGGTGTTCAAGAAAGAATAAGCATAAAAACATCAACTGATAGCCAGGCGAGTAAGAGAGGTGCCACAGTCGGAAGAAGTGTTAGTTTGTTTACTTAAATGAACCATGCCCATTTTGTTATGGCAAGTTTGCTATAAGAAATGCTCCTCGTGTTTATTAGCGAAATTCACATCAAAGATTGATTAATTGCGTAGGAAATCAGTTAGGTACGGCATTTGTGACCAGCATACACCTTCCCGTCGTACGAAACAGGTCAAAAACAGTCCAAATCCGCAGATAAAAATTTTTGTTTTGAATTTCTGTGTGGCAAAATAGTGAACTTTTCGTGAACATTAACGGCAAAGAACTCACCAATACTGGGAGACCGTGAGTTCCTGCCTACCTGTCTTAAGGTGATTCCTTGTAGAGTCCACAAATGGCCACCACGTAGGCTATAAATGCACTTCCACCTCGAATTTTCAATTACGCAAATCTCGGAAATTAGAGTTCCATTTCACCTGAAATTGCTACTGCATGTATGCTGCAGTAGACTGATGCAAATTTTGACATTTTCGCTCCACAGTGCTCAAACGGTTCCAAATCGGGTCCTGATTAGTCTCCCAAAATTTGAACTCATTTGAAAAGAAACTGACTTCGCACAAACCATTTGAAGTTTATATGGAAATTACTATGGGAAATCCAAACTTTTTGTTCATTGTCTTCTTACCTTTTTCCATATGGCACTGCTCAAAAATTCAAAAGCTATACTTATGGAAAATTTTCTCAGCTTCAACTTAGCAGAATGTAGTTGTTGAGCCAAACGTCAAATAAAATAGTTATTAATTGTTTAAGAGATTGATAATCTCATGGCATGATCAAGCAGCTGTTTTGTGAGCAACACTGTATCTTGCAGTGTGACATAGTAGCCATGATTTTTGTGCTCTATTCCAAGCGCCAGAAACACCAACGTTGCCTGCTGAACAGTTGATTGAGCATAATCGTAAGACATTAGTGGCTTGAATTATTGATAACTTTTGATGCTAACATTATATTGAAAAGTCGTTCAGGACAAAGTTGTAGCTGAGAAAATTTTCTACGAGCTCAGTTATCATTTTTTAAAGCAGAGCTATATGGTAAATTTTTTTTTTTTTTTTTTTTTCTTTATTTTAGAGATTTTTAGCCTGAGGCTAGTTCATCTCTTAATATATGGTAAATTGTTATATGGATATGAACAAAACATTTGGTTTTCCCATAGTAATTTCCATATAAACTTCAAATGGTTTGTGCGAAGTCAGTTTCTTTTCAAATGAGTTCAAATTTTGGAAGACTAATCAGGACCCGATTTGGAACCGTTTAAGCACTGTGGAGCGAAAATGTCAAAATTTGCATCAGTCTATTGCTGCAGCGTAGCAAACGTAGAGTAACAGTTTCATTGTAGTACGTGCCGTGGAAGCTGATACTTGTGCACTTAAAGTTTCGAAGTGATAGCGAGAATAAGGATCTCACAGCGAACCACTTTAAAAACATCTCGAACTGATAGGGACGTACGCCAGCAGCGTTAGTCATCCCATAGCGCAAATATTGGATTTTCGACCTTTGCAAAACTTCTCCTTTTGATGGGCGCTCCTGGAACTCATTCTGTCTGCGTATGTATGCGACATGAGAATGTTGAACTGTGCTTGCGTTCTATAAAATCACTTCTTATAGTAAAAACTACAAGGGACGCAATGGTGCCGTAGGACTACCTGGTCTTATATCATAAATCTTTATTTTTTAACTGCATGAGGAGCTTGTGTTTTGTACAGGAATGGGAATTTGAGCGGGGTTCTCTCTGGATTTGTTTATAATGCATTCTTCTGGAGACTTCGAACAATCAACCAGCTGGTTATAATGTTCGATTTGTACGTAGTTTTTGAATTTAACTTCTTCAATAGAGTAATTAATGCCATCATTTAGTAGCTATTTAAAACTATTTAAATCTGGACACTGATCGCACTAAAGAAAGTAAAACTGCGGTGACGGGATTTGGCATACTAGTACGGATAAGATCATTCAAACTGGAGTTTTTTGACGTATGACTACGTCTATGATTTCTATATGGGGGTATACCTTGTGAAAACCGAAATTGGAACGTGTAACAAAATTAAGAAAGATTTTGAACGTTGATAACGCAGCTGCCCCTGGACCAATTTCAATAATTTTATCACCAATCGATCAGAAATATTTCTACGCATTTGTTAAATTTAGGACTTTATCATTTTTCAAAATGACACTATTGAAAATTGCACGAATATGCAACTGTTGCTATGATTAAAATTATCATAAATTGCCTGCGAAAAGCGATTTCCCTTATACAGATTTCAAAGTTGATTCCATCCGGTCTCACCAAACGGTGTTTATGCAATCATCACGTGGTGAGTGGTGGTGTGCTCCAGTACACAACGAAAGGCTATCCGCAAGCAGCTAGCTAAAGTAAATTTGACGCATTCAAGTGATCATAACTCAAGAACTATACAACATACACGGTTGATCAAAACGTCAAACAAAAGGAACATTTATTAAGCTTACAAACGATATATAACAATTTATTACATTTTACCATTTCGAACGAACTGTCGCACTTTATTTGTGATCGATGCCATCATGATCTGCACAGTCGCTGGTGAGACTGTACCGGCAAACTTATTCCACTTTAAACGCATTTGTTGTGCATTTGTCACTTCTTTACCGCATCCTTGAATGTTTTGCTTAACATTCGCCCAATATTTTTCGATCGGTCTGAACTAGGGCAATTCGGAGGATTAATCTCTTTTGCGACAAAATTAACATTGTTTGCAGCATACCATTCTAGTACCTGCTTAGAGTAGTGGATGCTGGCTAGATCCGGCGAAAATATAACGTTGGTCTTGTGGTGCTGAATGAAGGATAAAATCCGCTTTTTCAGACACTCTTTAATGTAAAACTTCGACGTCATTGTGTGAGATGTGATGAAAACCTTGTTTTTAAGGCCACAACTGCAGATTCCTTGCCAAATCATTAGTTTCCGAGCAAACTTATCAGCAAAAACAAATTTCCCCACGACCAGTTGCCAGGTAAAATTTTCGCCTGGGATTTGTTTATAATCCATTTTGACATATGTTACGTCATCTTTTAAAATACAGCCATCAAATTTCGTCAAAATTCGTTCGTATAGTAATCGTGCTCGCTTTTGGGCCACTAAATTTTGCTTCAGGGAGCGATTCGGATGTTTACTGGCACAAAAAGACTAATATCCTTCTCTTGAAAGGATGTTACGCACGGTGGAAAAGTTGGAATCGTATTTCTTTGTCAAATCACGTATGGAGACACCTGCATTGCTTTTCACGTGCCACTTTTATGATAGATGCGCTGTGCTCTATCCACACTCAGAGTATCCTTGCAACGTTTGATTGCAAGACTCACCGTTGACTTTAGGAATTTTAACACTTTTGCTATTTTTGAGGCAGACCACGAAGAGTTCTTAATTAATTTTCGTTTCTCAAATTCCATGATGTGGTGTTTGCGGATCATAGGTAACAGACGCTTGTTTAATCACTCACGCACGTAAACATCGGTTGTCACAAACGGTTTGGAAAGCATACCACATTAACAAATGGCTTGCCAAACCCCGCGTCGTCAGCACTTCGGCCATCACGAATGGTGTAGTACTGATCACCAAGAAGAGTTTTTTAATCACATTTAACGTATACATGGTTCATCGTCCATAATTACGCACACCGATTTTCCGCACAGCAATTGGTCGTTTAACTTCCGAGCCCTCGGTTTGACGGATGCGGCTTCTTTTTCACTCCGCTTTGGCTTCTTCTGCTTCTTAGACGTCTTTAGACCCATTTTTGCTTTGGCCCGCTGGACGCCCAAGTAACATTTTAAGTTTTATGAAATACTACAAAGCAACTATAAAACAACATTCATAAAACCCTGGTCAAGGCTATTTTGTCATTAATGCATTCACCAAAACCTCATTAAGACTAGAATATGCCTAGTTGGCCCACCCTGGAGAAGGTTCTGAAGGGTGTATTCTCGAAGCTCTTCAAGATTGATCTACTGCAAAAGGTTGTGTGACGAACGCATTGATAACCATTTGAAAGCTACAATAAAAGCTATTTAGCAACAATAAAAACCCTTTCCGAGCCATTTCCCCTAGCCGCCTGCTGAATCCACTAGGAAAGCATCAATCAAGATAGAAAAGGATTTATGAATCCGATCTTATCAAAATAATGAAAATAGAAACTGATGGTATAAAAATCTTGTTGAATATCCAAATTTATTACAATAGTTCTCATTAAGTGGCCTAGTTTTAAGTGCCATATTATATTTTATGTGAAATGTACGTGAAAACATCGAAAAAAAATAAGTCCACCCTCGTAAAACGTCGATTAGACAAATTATTTAACATAGAAAAAAAAATATATTTTTCAGATCGAGCTTGGCCGAGACTTTCTTTTTATTATTTTCGCATTTAAATGTTTGCTCATTGCTAAATTTACCAAAATAAAGTTATATCTAAGAAAATATTGATTGAAAATCGAAGATTGTAAAAAACAAGCAAACTAATTGTAACATGGCGGGGGCATCAAAGTTGATTTTCATGGGTCATTTGTGAAAAAGTTGTTTTGCTTTCAAGAATTCCTTGACAAATTAATAAGGGTTTAAAATGGCTTTTATGAAGAAAACTTGCAGGCTGAATTGTATTTATCTAAAGCCATTTTGCTTGATTCTAACCCGTTCCGATTTATGGCAGCATTTATGGAGGCAAAGTTGCCTGCAAAAAGTTAAACGTCAAAGTTTGTTTATCTTTCGATAGTTGCGCTGTGAGATCCAGGATTCTTCCAGGCGGTTTTCTCCCGATGGATTGGAAGCAGTTACTCAAATAGTTTGCGATACTGTTTTACAACATTTCGCATGTCGAACAGCTGGAAGTACAATCGTTCCCGAAAAAGATCCCCTTCTTCCGGATGGTTACAGAAGTGCACCATCCAACGATGCAGGGATGTACGCTTGAATGAAATTTTCGAAGATTTGATTCTAAAATCGCTGCTATGGATCGGAAACCAGCTAATCTCCGCTTACGAACAATTTCAGTGGTTTGCTGTCGGTTGATACTTCGCAAGATCTGGAGAAGGCTGGTATGTGTTTTAACTTTCGACAATGTTTTATGGCACCGCTCAGTTTACTCTTCTCCGCCAGATGGTCTGTCGTTGATGGTGTGCTGATTCTTCTAAGGAAGTAAATTTTTCTGAAATCGACTTGAATTTTTCATCCTACTTCGTCTATTCTATGAGATTTCCTTGTCATAAAACTGGCATTTATTAATTATGAGGAACCATCTTTTAAGCTCAATTTGTAAACAGAGTAATTGGGGAGTTGATGATGCACTTTAAAAAGCCTAAAAAGCAACAATAAATGCTTTTTGCTCTAATGCAAAACCAAATGATTTTATGGTTGCTTTTATAATGATAGAACACGTTTATAAAGTATTTTATCAAGACATTAATAAACAATTGCTAATGACGTTTATGCTTGAATTACAGAACAGTTTTAAGGAGGGATTGATAACTGTTTTAAATTTATTTTTAAAACAAGACAGTTTTTGACTTTCTTGCAAGACTATAAAAGGTTTTTACAACAACAAAAAGCTGAATTACTAAGCAGGAATGTTTTACACTTTGAAATGCTATACTTAAACTAATTGGATTGTTCATTGTCGTTATAAAACCATCATAAATCAGAGTGGATGCTAAATGGTTACTGGATTGTTACTTGGGCGTTACTCTTCGAGGATCCCACTTTTTTTAGCCACGTCTCGAACCGAAGCACTTTTTTTTTTTCGAGTGAAAGATTGCACGATGTTCCGGTCCAGATTTCGGTCAACAGGGTTCGGTTTACGTCCAGATTTTTGCTTGTCCTGGAAATTTGCTTCATCACCATACTTCCGAATTGCGTTTCGAACGGCTCTGAGGCTTCACCTTCCAATTTCGCTAATTGACTAAGAGAAATGTTGGGGATAGTACACCATTTGTGCACGATCTGTGTGTGCTTTTCCGGAGAAATGCTTCGCATTATCACGGAAATGTAAAGAAACGACACTTTCGATACACGAAACTGTTGGTTGAAATGTAAACAATGATTCAGCGTGATAATCAGCTGTTTAAACGTTATCTGAAACAAGCAGGGGTGTTCCAAAATCGTGCTTGAACATTTCTGGTAAGGGTATACCAAATGCGGCTAACGGTTTTCCGTCTTCTGAATCGTTTTCTGGCTCGATAAACGGACGGCTTAAGCGCTACCTCCAAGGAGGACCGTCCGTCGAGTCTTGTTTGCCCGGCTAGAAACCCAACCTCAGGGCGGGTTTGTTCAATCAGAACCAAAAATTTAATTTCAAAACGAAACAGAAGACTCAAACGGTACGATGGATCGAGATTCTCCACACAAAGAGGTCGCCTCAATCGCGACGAGAAAATAGTTGATGCTACCGGTCGTTCTACCTATCACGAAAAACAACACTCACCAGTATCATCACTTATTCAAAAATCTCCGTTGATCGAGACACGTGATGTCCCAGGCAGTCGAACCTGGCGTACAAGAACATAAACACAAAAAAGTAGAACGACGCGAAATGTGAGAATTCTCGAAACTAAAAAATAAGTTACATGGGAAACTTTAACATTTAGCGGAAAACATTTATTGGAGTAAACTACTATAAAACATTAAAGTTTATTTAATTGCATTATTAAGGTTTTCATTATTCGTGTTTCTTCCTCTCTAGTTTCCCTACTGTGTGCGGATTTATTCTAGTGTTCGCTAGCTATTTTTACTCATCGAGCTCTTCTTTCGTGGAGTGTGTAAATATGTGGTGTGGTTAACGCATGCGCATGGTTAGGTTAATTGTTTAATTAGTCACGGTACCGAAATAGCTGCTTGATGAATTGGTCGGCAAAGCAGATACCGGCTGGTTTGCGGCGGTATTGTGGCTATCGCCCGAAATGTGGCGATTGACGATGTTGCTACGGAAATTCCCAGTCGATGGATGGTCTCGAAGCTGGTACTGAACTCGCGCCGAAATGGATTTGCGCTGTAGACGACGTTGGGGACGTCGGTGTTTTTTAACGTGCTTACCGCGTGTGGCGGAAATGATGAAATGGCCGCTCTGTCGAAACGGTTTGCTTCCTTCCGGCTTTCCCCTCAAACCGGGACTTTTGACGCAGAAGCGTGGGGTTGAGAGTCACGCTTTTGTTGGAGATGCGGTGTGCCAAGCAGTGCTGTAAATTTTCATATCATTCGATTGAAGATGAACCACTACAACCATTCAATCAATTCTGTGTAAACGAATTCTCACATGACCATAATTTGAAGAGCCCCTTTCTCATTCGAAGCTCATTGTCACTGTCAATTAAGTCACTCAGTATCATTTGAAATACGACAGTGGAGTATGGAAGAAATCCAGGAAAATGGTACCGAACAGACAAGTCGACCCGATGTCGGATCAATTTAAGGCTAATTTAAGGTCGATGTCGACCCAATGTCGTGTTAATGTCGGGTCAATTTTGGGTTTATGTCGGGTCAATGTCGGGTCAACATCGGGTTGGGGTTTGATAGAAGTCAGGTTGGTGTCGGGTTGGCTTAGCTTTTTCGCCGGAATGTCGACCAGAGCTCCGTTTGTGTGTAGGTTACACTCAATCGAATGATATATAGCGTTTCTCAAATGAGAATGATCCATGCCTTCGTCAAATGACTAAGCAACTGATATCACCCCTTCGGAGGAGGTCCCCTTTGATAGCGAATAGCTACTTTTCTCATTTTCATCAAAAATGTTCAAATGATTTTGAGAATTTACAGCACTGGTGCCAAGTTTTGGCTGTGCTTTTTATACCGAAGTAATTAACGACTTTTTCAGACGACAAATCTCATCCACTACGATCTTGAGCCGATTGAACACTCTATCTCTTTCTCGCCCATACGGTTTGATTAAACTGTTTGTTTCAATCTATTTCTGGTTAGATTGTTATTTTTTACGAGAGAGAATGTTAAAATTCGAACCTTGGACTGAAACGACGAGTCTTACAAACCAGTGAACGTTTCCAGTGGCGGATAAAATGTATTTTGAAAGGCAGCTTATATGCAAGCGTTTCGTTTTTATGCGGATTTACAATATGTTTCATTTGTAATAGGGATTTCAATTTAATTAAAGTGAGCGTATAATTATTCCACAAAATGAATAAATATAAATAATAAATAAATAACGTGAACGATAATTATTAATGGAATTCATAAATAAATGACAAAACAAAATATAAATTCAAATAAATACGTGGCAATCCTTAAATTATATTTACATAAAAGTGACCATGCTACACCCCATAGACAGAAGAAAAGAAGTTGAGGGTTTTGATATGCATGGCAAACATTAAATCTCCTCACAATGTCGATAGAATGTTGTTGGATTTCTCCTGTATTCGCTCATGTAGTTCTCTTCAGAATTTTATTTTAATTCTTTCAATAATTTACCAGAAGCTCTGCAAGATAATTTCGCTTTAAAAAATCCATATGTTAGAATCAGAGTTACATTTTGCTCGTGCGAATATACAAAATATCAATCAGTCAAAACGGTTTTCCTGAAACGCATTTTTATAAATTCAAGGATTAATAAAAATTAAATCGTTCAATCATCCTGATCCAAAATTAAAGTCTAAATTCGATACAATGGGAAAAACTTCGTGTTTCTGCAACTCAAGCAAATTAATTATGATACTTAGAAAATTTGGACTGAACGTTGAACATTTTGCAAAAATCGCGAACTTACAAAAAAATTGCGGCTGTGCTCCCCTGGCTACGCTTATGGAAAAAGAGAGTGGAAATGCATTAGGTAGGTATGTGACATTTCCGGGGGCTGAAGAGAACTATTTAGATGGCAAAGCAAAAGCGAACTACTGAATCAGCAGTCTCTTGTGTTCAAATGTCGGAATATTAAATACTTATTGCTGATACAAATACAATATTGTTATCAATTGTAAATCAGTTAAACCAAGCGATGACAAATAAATTACTAACGGTCAATACAAAATACACAGCAAAACACTAAATTGCTCGTCCGATGATAAGAAAGAATCGTACTACCGCATTACCATCGTCATCAATGACGTCATGTCAACCCGTAAGCCACAGAAATAACGATACAAAATCAATATGACGAAGATGTAAATTAATGATTGATTTATTACTACATTAGCAAAGGACAAAAATATCAGCCGAAAGCGTCACTGTGTCAGCGTAGATGTGTGTGTGTGTGAATTTAGCAAGCAAAGTCGGAAAATCATTTGAACAAACACGCACACACGTCCCCATATGTGGCCCATTTCCGTTCAGCTCGGTGGAACGGAATAAAGGAAAAATCAATACATCCATAAATGGGGTGGATGGTTGGATGGGACGGACGATAACCAGTCAGTTTAGTCGAGTAGCGATATGGTTTATTGTTTTCCTCTTATCTAGGTTGACCTCGCCGATTGCTTCCTAGATAAACGCAGGAGAAAAACGACATAAAACAGATCCAAGACCAAGCGGACTCACGCTACATGGTGCATGGAGCGGCAGAACGGATGTGCCGTCTAGGATTGTGGCGATGTGAAGCTGCCGGGTAAATATTGGTCTTCTGTGTTTGGGCTTGGTATTCTTCACGCTCCACTTCCGATAGCGGACCGCGGGTGGTGCAGTGGCAGTAGAGAGCGGCAAGCGAAACGCTAAGAACACGTAGCACTATCAATCATTTTTTACAAATTGACGGTGCCATAAGGAAAATCGATTTCAAGGATAGATTCTTCCTATGTACCTATGCGTGTGTGGGTGTGTACGAAGGTGGGTAAGAGATTTTCTATTGAATCTTAAATTGATTTTTGATTGGGGGATTTCCACTGTCGTAAGGCGATGGGATCGCAAGTGTGGTTTGAACCGTTTTCTTAGGAATGGAATTACTTTAGACGGTGATTTATGGGAAAGGTACGGTTGATTTCGATTTAAATGGGGTTTACATTCGCATATCAACCAAATTAGTTGGAAAAGAGCTTTCCTTGGCATGCTGTACGGATTATACCATGTTTTATTTATATCACATACCCGGATCGTGTTGAATGTTATATTTATTACTGATAAATGTGTATTCCACTCATGGTCTTACCTGGAAAGAAACGAATAAAATAAATATGATATAGTATTTGTAGATTTGAGTATATAAGTGGAATTGACTGATATAAAGTTATTTATGGATAGTTAGATTCATATCTGATATATTATGATTTGTTTGATGAAATTGTGCTAGGATTCATAGACGACAGAAGTCAGGGGCCTTCCTTAACTCAGTCGGTTAAGGCACAGCTACAAAGCAAGACCATATTTCGTGGTCCGGTCTAGGGATTCTTCGGGTTGGAAAATTCCACAATTTCCCTTGGCATAGAATATGATTGTACTTGCCTCACAAGTGTACTAATGCAAATATGGCTCTCAAATTAATAACTGTGGAAGTACATCTAGAACACTAAGTTGATAGCACGCAATTAGCTAAAAAGTGAAGAATTTCCCTATATTCGGAGACTAAAGCTAAACAGTTTTGAATGATTATCTAAACACAAACTATTACTACTTATGACAAAATGTCAAAGGAATTGATTGCGATAAGTTGAATTTGAGTCGAAACAGCCAATTTTTCTTCGATTTACCTGTAGCAAGGGTTGCTTCCACGCAGCTTGCTGTAAAAAAAGGTTTTTCAGAATTAAGAAACCATTAGCTGTTGTACTTGTTAATGTGAGGTACACCGGGGCAAGTTGAAATGCATACGGTAGGTGTATTTCTTATCGGAAGTGAATAATCGCTGAGATTATTTCTAATCTAATAGTTTCCGGCAAAATAATTACAGTGAATATTTACTTCCGCTAAGAGATACACGTCCCGTTTCAACTTTCCCGCGCGTTTTAACTTGCCCTGGTGTACCTTACAATAAAACATGTTAAAACATGCGTTTGACAAGCAAAATTGGCAGGTTTTATTAGTCAAAGACAGAGGAGAGATGTACCAGTTATGGCTATACGTTCATATTATGGTGTGTTCCAATTATGGCGTATGGGAATCCTATTGACCATAACTAGAACATATCATAATAGGATAGCAGGATCGTATAGCCATAACTGGTACACTCACCCTACTTTACAACCTATTCGTGCAGCTTACAAGTACAAAATATCTCTATAGAGCAGTTGCAGGAAAAATAGCGAAAACAAATTGTATGGAAATTTGTGTAATAATTTTCAAAAATTAGGCCATTTTTGAACTTGTACATTTTTTTAAATGGTGTCCATGACATTTTTCAATAAATTGTGGCATGGAGAGGCCATTTCTGTTCAAAATGAAGAAATTTTGGAATCTTAAAACGTGAAGTTTGCTTTCTAAAGAATTCATATATTTAAAAGATCTAGAAATCCTAGAGTCATGATTTTCTTAATGGTGACATCTATCAGATTTCGCATACACTTAGTTCCGTTAATTGTTAACAGAGGACAGTACGGTTAATATGCAGTTAGATTAAAATCCAAAGACCCTTCTTATAAACATATTCTGCAAAAACAATACTTTCTAAGCTCCGCCCCTGACAGGATTTCCCGCCATTTTTTTGTGAATGAAGCGGGACAAAAAGTATGTATTGTGCAAAATATGTAGAAATGGAGAGACTAGGGACTTTTTTTTGACTTTAAATTAGCTACACAAATAATTTCTTGTGTTTGCGTGGTTTACATGTATGAATCTTTTCAACTTTAGTACATTTGAGATTTCAACTATTGTTTACATTTTCTAGTCCTATCAGGCCTATTTTAAAGTATGACTACCTTGGTGGGATTGGTTTGATTTGAATTGGAAAAGGAGACTTCTTATAACTACTATTTACAACTACAACTAACCTACAACTACTATATATACCTAACCTACTATATACAAATTGCTTATCAAAGCATGTTCTGATGTATTGCATTTCTGCACAAACCTAGTCCTAATGTCATCAATTTTGAAATCTAATTTTGGAACATTCGCCTCTTAGTGGAGATCTGAAATTCTTGTTTCAAAGGGGCGATCAAGAACCATCCTCAGCATTCTATTCTAAGCGACTTGGATTTTGTTCCTCTGAGTCTGTGCACATTATTCCCACACCGGAGCTGCGTAGAGGATCGCATGTGCTATTATTTGTTTGTAGACAGCCATTTTGTTCACTCTTGAGAGGCGAGATCTACGGCAAATCAGCGGATACAGACACCTAACCAAGGCGGAACACTTGATTACGGTTTTCTCCACATGCGACCGGAATAGGAGCTTTTCGTCAAACAACATCCCGAGATAGGTTACTTCGGCAGACCACTCAACCCTTGTGCCATCCATGATTACAGTACAAGAGGGAGCTGCGACCGTTGCTGAAGGTAGTTACGGGTGATCTTAACTAGATGCAAAGGAAAGTTGAAGTTGCAAAGCTTGTATACAAGCCCATTGTCCCAAACATTGTCAAACGCTTTCTCAACGTCTAACACTGCCATGGCTGTGGACATGGATACAGCCTTGTTACTTCGGATGTTATTCATCACCCGTACTAGCTGATGATTTGTGGAGAGCACCTTAATGAACCCGAACTGTTCCGGTAGGAGAATGTTGTGCTCTTCGACAAACTTGAGCAAACGATTGAGAATAAGTTTCTCGAACAATTTGCTCAGCGCTGACAGGAGGCTGATCGGTCTGTAGCTTGAAGTTAGCGTTGGGTCCTTCCCGGGTTTGCGGATGATTTTCGCTGTCTTCCAGATACTTGGAACGTAGCCCAAGTAACAATTTTGGTTTTATGAGGGTTCTGTAGACCATGTTCTAGACTTGTAAAATGCTATAAAACCACGATAAAACCTGCAATGTTTTTTGGGAGTGCAGTTCCAAGCATCTGTTGAACACAGCAGCCAGCAGAGAGTGAACTTTCATGCGGAGACTTTTCAACACTAGGTTGAATATTCCGTCTTCACGTTTTAGTCTATCTTCGTCATCCGAAAGACAGCGATTGAAGCCAGCTTGTACCGGTCCTTGAGTTCTTCTTCGATCGCCTTGGGGTCAACATTCGGTAGACCCCTGATAACTACCTTGAAGGGCTTCTCACCCGGGATATGGTGCGTGAAGTATTCCGCATTGGAATCCTTCAGGAATTTGACGGCGATTTCGTATTCCGCTTTCTTCCGGAGCATCACCTTAGTGCCGATCCTGCTGAGGAATGCGAAATCGCCAATGAGCGTCTTGAGTGGCACTACCTTCACCACCAGTGGAGGAAGCTTGACTTTCGCCGCACTCGGGCCGGCAGAATTCTCGGTTTCGACGGCGTCACCGATATCACCGATGTCACTGGCGTTCGTCGCGGTAACATCGTCGCGTCCGCTCGTACCATCGGACTGTCCTTGATTCTTCTTCTTCTTCTTCTTTTTCGTCCGCTTTACCGGGACTGGGTTGGTAGTCCCAACATCGGTGGGAAGAGTAGCGTACCTATTCGAGGTAGGTACCGAGCTACCCTCACCATTGTTCTTCTTCTCCGCTTGATCACGAAGTCTGCTCCGGGAGCGCTGTCTTCCCATAACGCGATACGACCAACACTACTGACGACGCGACATGCAGTATATCTGCGAACGTTTGTTACAAACTATAGGTTTATCGAACAGCTCGACAAAGCGAGCCAAAGCCGAACTGTACTGCTTGACGGTCAAGCAGAGAATGAGAGACTTCGGATGTTAATCTTAATACATAAACATAGGTACCAGACAGGTTTTGCAGTGTTAGTTACTCTATTTTGCAGTCTGTGAGAGACAAATCACAAATAGAGTGTCATAAAAATGCATGGCATGTGGCTCGCATGGAGCTCGAGAGAGCAAATTTTCTCTCTCAAATATGAAATTTTTGGCTCCCTGAGGACTGGCAGTAGAGCTGGTAAAACTGTATGGGAAAAATAATTTTTATTTAATTGTAGCTTGTTTAACAATAATTTCCTGGAAATAAATAAATGACAATCCATGAATGATTTTTTAGGCTATCGTCTACTTTTTTGACCTAAATATGCATCGAAAGCGAACTATTCAAACTTATCTCAATTTATATATTGTGTATATTTTTATTACTTCCTACCAGCGGAACAGGGCCATCTCTGTGGAAAATGGAATGGTGATATGATTAATTGGAGTTAGGGCTGTCATCTGATCACCCAATGAGCGACTGATTTTCTGAAATATACAAAGTGAGAATCAAGTAAACACAAAGTTTGCTTGTCTTTCACCCTGCGCAAGTGTAAAGCAGCGGAGAAGAGAAGACAGACACACACGGCTCCGACGCAAAGAGCGCCACTCAGTGTAGGGTTGCAAATAGGAAACCCAGCATAAAGACAAAATTCTTATTCGTTATGCTCTTCTTCATCTCCTATGCATGCAGTCATGGTAAGCAAAGTCTGCGCCGCACGGAGTGTTCCGCTCGCTTGGCTTTCTCACAGATTAGTTGGAAAAGAGTGTGCAAAGTAAATGCGAGAACCACACACTCTTTGTCGAGTGTTGTGAGATGCATGCACAAAGTTTCTTTGCTAATGCTCTGAGGTGCTTTCCAGCCCTGATTGGAGTTACATTTTCCATTACTATGAAAACTGATCAACCGTAGACGGAAGTCTCACGACTAATCGATTCAAAATTAACTGGTTTTTCATTCAAAATCTTCTCATAGGCTCAGTAAAATTTTCCTCGTGTGTTCCCAAACCGAAACATGCGCAACTCAACGAAAAGTACGATTGATTGAATTTATTTTCTCGTTTCTTTCAACTGATTCTTATGTAATTTGGGCCGCTTGTATGTGTCGGTCTCAGGGCACGGAAATTTACATGATTTTTTGGTAGTGTGTACGTCACAACTACATCATAGCAACGATCCGCTACAGTTTGTTGCAGTGGCGTCGCGTAACCTCACTTTTCACCTGTGCACCAACTTTCAAAAACAGATTTAATGCCATATTCATACTCAAATCGGTTGAAAAACACACTTAATATTCTAGTTAACTCGATATCTATCCATTGCAAGCAATATTTTGATAATTGTTTATGTTTTGAGAGTTGGTGCACAGGTAGATTGAGGTTAAGGCGACGCCATTGGTTTGTTGGAACTCTGCAACATCTGAACTTATTTGTTGAGGTAGAAGATCACGACGTCCTACTGACGGCATGAAATCGAACGACCGTTCTCCCTGGAAATAACTTTTAGATCTTTAGAAGGCGCACATTTTGTCTCCACAGAACTTGACGATATTTTGCGCCGATCAAGAGCTATTGACGTTTTGACGTAGAACTACGTCTGTGATTTCTATATGGGGGTACACTTTGTGAAAACCAAAAATGGAACATGTAACAAAATTATGAAAGATTTTGAACGTTAATAACTCAGCTGCCCCTGGACCAATTTCAATAATTTTATCACCAATCGATCAGAAATATTCCTAAGCATCTGAAAAATTCAAAACTTTATCATTTTTCAAAATGTCACTATTTAAAATTGCACGAATGTGCAACTATTGCTATGATAATTAAAATTATCACCGATTACCTGCAAAATGCGATTTCCCTAACACAGTTTTCAAAGTTGAATTCCATCTGGTTTCACCAAATGGTGTTTATTCAATCACCGCGGTGGTGTTCTGTGAATCAGTAGCTCTTCGTGAGTCGCTGTGAGCCATCTATGTAAAGCGCGTCATACTAAAGAGTATTAACAGAGAGAACCCCGCTCAAATTCCTACTCCCACGCAAAACACAAGCTCCTGCTGCAGTTAACAAATAAGATTTATTAAATAAGCCCATGGGGCTGCCCTTTGTAGTTTTTCTACTTAAAATATGCCCTTTTCAAATGTGAATATCTCTGGTTGGGGCAAACAAAAAAAAAGTTTTTTACGGCATTTGGAAGGGCGTATGTTATCCTCAATAATATGAAAAAATGGAGGTATGTTATTTTTTAAAGTCGCAAGAAATCAATTTGAATTTATTCATATTTTTACTATATTTGGGTTTATCTTTTTTATTAGAAGAGATACAGACAGCAAAATTTGGTTTTAAAAATCCGTCATAAAGAGTTTCAAAAGTCTCTAGAAGATGACTTACATGAAAATTTTTAAATAAAAAAGCTATTGGCAAAATATGGTTTTTACAGGACCACTCTAATGACAAATTTAAATAAAATGTGCTAGTACATTTGTTTGAATATTTGAACATTTGTGACTTCGGAGAAGTTTTTGTGCTTAAAAATTCCCTTCTTTCGGTGTTTGCAAGCATCAGGATGGACCTCAAATTAGAGTATTTTTTAAAACTAACTTTTTGTTTTACAAAATAAAGACATTAACTGAGGTAATTTCAAACAACTTTGTTGAAGATAATTTTTTGACGAGGACTATGTCTGTGCACTTTATGAAAACCAAAAATGGAACATGTAACAAAATTATGAAAGATTTTGAACGTTAACAACTCAGCTGCCCCTGGACTAATTTCAATAATGTTATCACCAATCGATCAGAAATACTTCTACGCATCGATAGTAATGCTTTCGACTTTTGATTTTTAACAAAAAACTATTGAAGAAGTGGTAAATGTCAAGCATTGTCCAATGAACAAAGAAAAAGTGATAATTTTATCATTGTTTTCATGAAATAAACGTTCTTCCCAAACCCATTCGTCATAATCGAGTATCATTCGAGTATCATTCTGCTTTAACCTGAAAAGATATAAAAGAGCGCTGCTGTCTAGCCTAAACTCATTTTCGCTTCGGATGGTGTCGTGAGCAGGCAGCAGAAGCAGCAATAGCAGCAGTAGGAAAGTGGCAGGTTAGGTAGTCCACTCTTCTATCTAAATAGTAAGAATGACTGGTCGTGGCAAAGAAGAAAAAAGTCTTGGTAAAGGAGGCGCCAAGCGTCATCGTAAGGTTCTTCGTGATAACATCCAGGGTATTATCAAGGCCGCCATCCGTCATCTGGCTCGCCGTGGCGGTGTCAAACGTGTCTCCGGTCTTATCTACTAGGAAACCCGATGTGTGCTGAAGGTGTTCCTGGAAAATGGAAGCGGCAGGGACGCACTCTGTACGGTTTCGGAGGTTAAATCATCACCAACTTTGGCAACAAAACGGCCCTTTCCAGGGCCACCAAGTTTATTACAGTTAATAGTTGGAATAGAATTTATCTGTGCCTGTTTGTCGACATTCAGAACCACACGCCCCCAAAGACCACACAAAATGCTCTCCAGAGTTGTAATCTTGTAATCAAATGATTTTGATCGATTATCTTCATCGACTGTCTGTTTCGTTAATAACTAGTTAATTTCCCTTTGCTTTCAAGGTGTTGACATTGGCAAACAACGCAAAAGTAGAGGAGCCAGTGTCGCTACTTGATAGCAACTACTCATGATGGGAGGAGTCTGTGTAGCTTAACGGCGTGTGCAAAAAGAAAGGCAATCCATCATTTTGTGATTGTTTCCCAAACACAGACATCATATTGCAACACCATCGTGATTATATATAAGACCACGTAATCCTGCGTCACCATTGCGCACAACCCTATAGGGCTGTGTCCTGTAGTTTTTTTTTTATCTCTTAACGTTCTCGGCTTAGAGAAATTTTTTTAAGTTTACTTAGGGTGTTCCTGGAAAAAAAAATTTTTTTTGCACTAACTTTTTTATATCAAATTACTCATGAAAGTCATCTTCTAGAGACTTCTAAAGCTCTTTAATACGAATGTGTAATTGCAAAATAGTTATCTGTATCTCTTCTAATAAAAAAGATATATCCAATTATAGTAAAACATATAAATTAAAAATGATTTTATATTTGTTTAAAAAATAACTTGCCTCTAATATTTTCATTTTATTAAGAATAACATACGTTCTTGAAAATGCCATTTAAAAACCATTTTTTTTGCTTTCCCCAACTAGAGAGACAGAATTTGAAAAGGGAATATTTTTTAGTAGAAAAACGTCAATAACTCTTGATCGGCGAAAGATATCGACAAGCTCTTTGGAGCAAACGTTTGCGCCTTGTAAAGATCTAAAAAATATTTGAAGATACTGTTGCGTTTTGACGCTCGACGAACCCCGTGAAGAATTGTTTGATATTGTAGTGTGTTTGTTTGTCGTTCTTCGGGGTTTTCTTGGACACGCCGGTGCTGTCAATGATCACAGTCACAATAGATCAGTGAAAGCAAGCGACGGCACGGTGCATTGGAAGAGCAAATCGCTCTGTTGGCTATTCCAATGCGAGAAAACACCGAAATTGTAAGTACTGTAATGTATTTTATTTTGATGAGTATTTTAATTATATAAATATTACAGCTTTGCAGCATGTGGCAAATATTGCAATTGTTTTATTTGCTCTGCTAAAAGATCGGTGCTCATCGCCATTGTTTTCAACAGACACTTTTGCTGATAAATTTGAAATAAAAAATCTAGTGCAAAACAACTGGTTTTTAGAGACACCCTAACTCAATTCAAGAAAATCGCTCTAAATCGGCAAACTTAAGAGATACAATAAAGTTCTTTCTACAAAGTTGCTTGAAATTAGCTCAGCTATAATTTTGAAGATTAATTTGTACCTTAATTTCTACAAACAAAAAAGTTTTGATTTTTGATTTCAGTGATAATAAGAACCACCCTAGAATTCCTTGTCATAAAAATGAGGGCCTAACTATAAGAAACAACTTTGTATAAGACGCTTTTAGTCTAAAATTTCAATTTCAGACTCAAAACATATCCTTCCATCTAAATCTGCATTTTGGACCACTGTGCATTGAGTCATCTTCACAAAGGTTTACATAGGGGAAACGCTCCTATAGTTACGGTACGTTAGACGTACGTACCGAACTTATAGGAGCGTTTACCCTAGTCAAAAATGAGGAATATTTTATGTAATCTTAGCTGGAATAAGGAGCTATTGAATTGAGCTGATATTTTATAAATCTTTTCATTACTGGCTGTAATTTTTCGGTTGCTAAATCCATTAGGTACTGACCTTAATTAAAACAGTAAATCAAACGTTTCCTAGAAAGTAATATGGCAAAATCATTTACATTCAAAGACCCATACTCACCGATAACATAGGAGTACCCATCCAGGGTGAGCACACACTTTCTGGTAGCCGGACCGGGTGCATATCGAAGCGAACGGGTCAGCAAGTTCTTCCCCGTTATAATCCTTCCACTCAGTGGATCCGAGTGGCACTTGTGCACCGTATCCTTGCAGCAGACGGCACTACAATCACTGCAGTCTCCGTAGCACTCGTGACACTGAGCCGGTCCACGTTCTCTCGATTGGACCATCTTCACGGCTGCTGTCGAAGGCTTCGTCACCAAAGCGGTGGATGCCGTGGCAGCAGCCTGAGCCAATTCTTCATCGCTGCTGCTTGAATCGGCCATTTTTATTTTTATTTATCTTTTTCCGAACGGAATTAATCTTCGGTGGATTTTATCGATCTTTGCACAATGCACACACTATTAAATGGTTGTTATTTCCTTTCTCTATCTCCCCCACTTGGAACCACTCAACGGCACATAATTTTTTTATCGTCGTAAGATATTTTCTCAGTCGCTTTTTCTCAGAACCATCTTTATTACGACGGCTTGTAGAAATTTACATTTTCTTCACGTACTCGAAGCCTTATAGGCCCTCCAACTTTTTCCAGTCTTTTATGAATGGTACACTGTTCACTGTAAAGCTATTTCAAAGCAGCTTACAAACACTTTCAGCGAAAAGCACCAGTGCGTAATTCTAATTAACTCAAAAGTCGCACCCAAAACTTGATCAATAAATTACAATCAACTTAATTATTAATTGACTTCCACCGATGCTATTTAAGCACAGCCTCACAAAACTCGGAAAGAACTCTCAGACCCTCCAGGTTGGCATCCTGGCGTGAGTGGGAGTCACGTTTCTTCTGGATTCTTCGCAGCAGAAGTACGTTTTTTTCCGTAATGCAATTTCA
Source organism: Ochlerotatus camptorhynchus (assembly GCF_037179485.1). Taxonomy (NCBI): domain Eukaryota; kingdom Metazoa; phylum Arthropoda; class Insecta; order Diptera; family Culicidae; genus Ochlerotatus; species Ochlerotatus camptorhynchus. The sequence goes on along the minus strand of NW_027040855.1, from coordinate 3,797,812 downwards.
CCTACATAGTGCACTTGCTGCTGCTGGGACACTTTTTACGGGCCAGCAAATGGCACACCTTCAGGCTGTTGTTGTTTTCCCGGTTCTTGATTACTTGATTTCCCATGCTTCATTGACGGCAACGATGGTGTGTGGGCGGCTCCAGATCTCCGGGGATCCACACAGCAACGTGATGGGTGACCATTACTCCACGCTCCGGTTCACATTGCTCGAGCTTGCCTCGAGGAACGAGTTGGAAATTTTAACATCCAATATAATTATGGTAAATAAATTAGCAGCTTAATTGAAATCTCACTTCTTGTCTTTTCAACGACAACGGCAACGATGGCGACGCCATGCTGTTGGTACTGCCGGTGACACAGTGTGGTATTTGCGGCAGTTGTTGAGTGTGGCGGAATTCGTCCTGTTTAAATTTCTCGTTTCAGCGACCAGGCAGCAGCGGACAGGTTTTCGGTTGGACGGGTTAATTACGAACGATTACACGAAGAATTTCACGTATTAATTGCTGTCGGACGCGATGACGGACGCGGTTGGTTGATTTACGAACAATTGCGCGGGTTTTTTTTTTCTCTCGCAGATTGGGGATGGATGGATGAACAGGATACACACGTAGTTGACTTGGCCGAGATCGATACACCTGATGACGTTGAAGGCGATGATTTCTTCACAATTGACGGCAATCAATTGATTTTTTTTTCGATTCACTTAAATAACTGAATAAACAAAGGAACTTAAATTGTTGGTAGGGTTCAGTCAATGGAGCGATGCAGTGCGGAGTTTGGCTGATGTGCTTTGTTTGTGCGTTTTTAATTTTTTTTTCTGATGTTACGAGTCGAAGAATTGAATTCATTATAGTGACCGGAAAATGTAAGACTGTCTTCCAGTTTTTTTTATATAAGAAATGAAAAATGTGTAGCTTATATTTTTAAACTAGTCATTGGATATTTTTATTTATTTTTCGTAGGTCCCTGTTCCTCAAACGAGTGCCTATCATCAATGGGAGGCTATAAATCCCTTTAATATCGAGCCCAACATGGAACGAAACCAACGGGTTTACGGGTTTACGTACCCCGTAACGTGGGTAGATCACCTTTTAGTGGTACGTTACGGGATGTAAGATCTACCACCGATTCCTAGTCCTGACTTCTTCAAACTAGGGGAACAGGATTTTTCAGTAATCCAAGGAACACATCTTAGTCCTTGTTACATTTTATGCCTTGTTGATAGTGACAAGACTCGGCTTTGTCTACCGAGGATGATCTTGAAACAAGGAAAAAAATGAGTTAGTTGCCTTCATGTATGTGATTCCTAATCTTCTATTCGTTGTTCCCTAGTTTGAAGTGGTTAAGACTAGGGTTCTGATGCATGGTCATTATCGGTGTCATACCTTGTTGCTAAGGAATCCAATTTTGACTGACAAAGGGGCGCGCCTTTGGAGGGTGTTTCAACACTCCGAAGGGTATAAATAGCGGGACCTTTCAATTAGAATCGGATCCTTGCGATAAATGCAAGAGTGGCAACTGTAAAAAAATCGAATACTTCATCATTTCTCAATAGTGATGGAGTAATAGACATGCACTAAACTAAGGACACGGGATATACTACAATAGATCAAATTACTGGTCGCAGTAGTGTTAGGTCCCGAATAGAGGGAAAAAACGGGTTTACTTCACTTCCAAAGAAGAACGTGACTAGAGGTTTTTGCCTTACAAAATCCCAACAACCTCGGCTGAGATTGAATCCAGACCCAAACGGGGTGAGATGGCAGTAGCGCTTACAACTAAACTGCTAACATCGGTTTTCAAATGTGCTCATTCTACAAATACAACCAAAACATTTCGCTTATGAAACTTTTACAGAGGATGAAAAAAAAAATCCCAGAAACTTTGAACTAACTAATTTAATTTTACACGAAATTCATCATTGACTTAAATCATGAAACGTACACAAACACGACCAAAAAGTATACACTTAGACAAATTCATGTAAATTTAGGTGCTCTGAGACTGACATATACGAGCACCAATTCTGACATAAAATTGAGTCATAATAGACGCGAAATTCAGCTAAATCAAACGCACTTTTCGTCGAATAATGAACAGTCTTGGAGTACTTAAAATTACATGACATCAGAGTTGGTTGGAAATGCTAACATGAAGCTTTAGTGTGATGATTTATTAGCTAGAGAATGATCTTTAGAAGAGGGTAGGTGGATAGTTCCGTTAGAGTACGGCAGTATGAAAATTGAATAGAAGTTGAAAATGAGCGAAGGGCCATTAATGCGACAGTTTTTCAAGATAGACGCACATTTTTGCCTAACCCGTACGATGTACGCGGGGACTTGAAGTATGTCTCCAAGTCCACAGGCAAAAATGTGCGTCCCTCTTTTTGCTCATAAACTGACTGTGGCTGTGGAATAGTTCTAGCGACGTTTTCATCACTACCTAAAGCCTCACGTTGCGAGAGCATTTTCAGTCGATGGTGTGTTATAATGCAGTTCTTCTTTACCCAACTATTGTGTTGCTCCTCTCGTCAGGACCAAATTACATGACATGTTTGTTTACGTCTCATCCTTTATGTCTAAGATGGATTCCACCACGTGTAAAATTAGGTATTTCTAAGTGTGTACGTACACACTTAGAAATTACTATTTTTACATGTGACAGAATCCATGTTTGACATAAAAGATGAAACGTAAACAATCATGTCATGTAATATTAAGTACTCTGTAATTTATGTCAAAATTGACCCTCGTATATGTCAGTCTCAGAACACCTAAATTTACATGAATTTTTCATGTGTTGCGCTCAGAGCACCGAAATCTAAGCAACTTTTTCGGTGGGTGCCTGCAAACATTTAGCAGTGAAACAGATTGGCATTGAATATGAACAAAATTATAAATAAAGGCTGACTAAAAGTAAATTGGACGTCCCTCACACGCCACTAGCACGCCTCTAGTGTGTGGAATCGAACATCTTTGACAGTGGTTTGTTTACACCTCTATAGAAAACAACTAGTGCAAGTTTGATCAAAGTAGTCGAGCGCGTTCAGAAATAACTTCAAATGGAACTCTAAAGAAGAGAAAATACTGTGCACAAACGCCTGGGAAATCCAAAATGGTCCGTTTACAAGCTGGCTAAAGTGCTGAAGTGCCAAAAACAACAGTTTGTCGAGTGCTCAAAACCTACAAGGAAACCCTCCGAAAAACACGCGCACATTTGCGCCCGATGAAAAACATAACGTTTTGGTTGAACACGTACGCGCTCTTCCTTGTGTTGTAATGTTCATTTCAAACATGCTGTCCAATACACACACATGAACGTTTTGTTGAAACCACGGTTTTTTCATATGTGCAAACACGGTGTTTGAACACGATGTTTTTCTTGGGATTGCTTTTGTTGTACGGATTACCGTGCCAGACCATTTTCTACGTTGTTCATAATGATTGTGCAATCAAGTGTTTAGAAAGCATCAACATATTATGAAATATTTACAAAATGTTCCATGTACTTACAGCTGTAATGCACGGGAAGTATTATTTAAAATTTTATCATTTCAAAAATATTGTTGAAAAATAAACAAAAAATATTTTATGCGCAGAAGTAGACACTGTGTGGAATTTGGTGCTTGTAGGGTATTTTTACCTTGTGTCGTGTTTGAGATAGGCGTATATGTCAATGTTTTCATCTGGAAATCTTCTTCCATTGACCTTTCTGTCGTTTATAACACGCACACTTGCGTAGTCCCATGTTAAAGTGCGAAGTTTGTTATCCTCACTTTCACTCCAGCCAAAAATGTTGGTTTGTTATTGTTATCCTCACTTTCGGACTATTAATACTCGTGCGCGTAGAATGGACTATGGTAGAATAATTTCCTGATGGAAACATATGACTTAGAGCTTAGATAATTAAAACATAGGTTTGCCATTTCGGAAAATAAAATGACAACAAAAATGTGGCGCCTAACTGAGAAAGGCGGTCAACGGGTGAACTATTTTTTCTCCCTGCGCATTCATAACTTTGCACGCTAAGATAAATTTACTTAGATTGCACAAAGAAATTATCTTGATTGGGTGCATAGTGAACAAACCCAAATGGTGTTGATATATGATTTATTTTTATGCAAAATTGTCATAAATTTTCCCATGTTTTTGTTCGTCCAGTTTAGTTATTTAATCAAAGCGTGCAGAGTAATTTGTGATTAACGTGTATATCTGCATTTGCGTGAACAAACACTTTCATTACCGATTTCTGTCTAAAACAATAGTGATTCATACCAGAAACCAAAATAGGGTTTCGACGGTGGGAGTTTCAAACTTGTACTATAGCTGCTTCCAGTCCAAGTTCAAAAACGTTTCACAAGGTTCTAGTGAAAAACAGCTGTTGGTTTTTGATGAACATTTGAATGATATTTTCTTAGGTTCCAGCTCAAGAGTCTTGTAGAATTGGATTAACGTCTGCGGTGCCATGAAATTCTCGGTTATTTGCAGCGATCACTTCCAGGATGATGACTTCATTATTCCGCTTTGCAAAACTCAGGAATTAGCGTTAATTGATGTCTATTAATTCTCAATAATATATTATAAAGTTTTCTTATCTGCAGACTACTACCAACAGCTGTTCCGTCTTCAAATCGGAACGTTGCGAGCCAAATTTCACGTTGTCGTTAGTTCGATGGATGTTGACTTTCAATTTAGCGAGTCGGAATCGGAATGTATAGAGATTGACGATATTCATGACAATATAGTTGCACATTAATAATAATATTGACTCCACCACTTAAGATTGAACACATCTAATAAAAATCAAAACAAAACCGATGTGATGCGCCATCCAAAATATTAATTTACGCAGGACAGTTTTGATTCGAAATGCGCACTCATTTCAGCTGCTAAACTTATAGTTCATCCGTTGGCCGACAGATAGCGCGCTATCAATGTTACTTTTCGAGTAAGAGCAGGGATGCCCGACTGAGCAATCTATGTTTTAATTATCTAAGCTTACACGCTAATTCAAAACTACCCAAATTTGGGTAGAATCCACCAAGATCGGTCAAAACTGAACCTACCCAAAAATGGGTAAACTGTGTTGGGAGTGACAAGTTGACAAATGAACAAAGTTGATCGGATTCATGTCGATGTTGTTCATTTGTCAACTTGTCACTCCCAACACAGCTTACCCATTTTTGAGTAGGTTCAGTTTTGACCGATCTGGGTGGATTGTACTCAAATTTGGGTAGTTTTGTAATAGCGTGTAGAGTCAGTGTATAATGAGTCACGCCAAGAGTGAAGCCAAGTCTACCTATTGAACTGTCAAACTGGCTACCTATCGTGCAAAATAAATAAATATCACGATGCTATGAAAGCTTCGTGTAGCTTTGGTACATATTGCAATAAAATATTGTAGGTATTGCAATAAAATATAAAATTTGATCGAAGAAATGACCATAAACACGCAGTGAGCATTTCAATTGTAATTAGATTCGTTTGGTTTAATCCGACAAAAATATCTGGGAATATCTTTTCATAGCCGTGGGGATACAAAGAGAAAGTCGACGGAAGGAATCTGTCAATGTTACTTAGGACCTAATGCAATATTCAGCTTGACTTTAGCAATATGCATTATTTGTTATTTTACAGGCACTGGAAGCATGATGAAAAATATTTCTGTTAAATAGAAAGTAGAAAGAGATGCACTTTATCATTGTTTTACTTCACTATTTTTTCTTTATCGAATGTTGGTAGAAATCCACAAGTTCTCTATATCTTTTGTACCAACGTAATTCATATATTCAGGCATACTCATATTTGTGAACTCAAAAGCATAAATTACGCGCAATGCATGCATGTTCGCTCACCAAGAAATCAAAATGAAGGCTCTGGAGATTAATCGTAATTTTATCAAAGAACCCTTTGCAACACGCTGCACTGTTGTTCTTTGAGACGTTGAAAACACAATGTTCAAACATCATGTACAAACATTAGACGCGCCCACATGTTCGAACACAAGGTTAAAAAGATTATGTGTGAGTGCAAACATGAAAAGCAGCAACACAGCGAAAACACTTTCATCTCGAACACTACGTTGTATGTAGAATACCGAAGACTGACCCTAAGTATGGAAAGGAATCAACGGACCTACGAAAAAATTGGAATGAAGGATCGCCAGCTGCGCAGCAAGGTGTTGAGGTGCGTTAATGCCAACCCCGGTCTTTCAATCCGATATGCGGCCAGAAGGTACAAGGCCAACTTTCAAACGGTGCGGAACATCCTTGCCAGGGAAGGGTACAAGTCGTACAAAGCCAGTAAACATCCGAACCGGCACATGAAGCAGAATTCCGTGGCTAAAAAGCGTGCAAGGCTCTTGTACGACCGTGTTTTGACGAAACACAAGGGCTGCTCTTTGATCGATGACGAAACATACGTCAAACTCGATTTCAAGCAGCTTCCCGGTCAAAAGTTTTACATTGGGGATGTGCCGGGAAGATTCAAGTTCGTGTTTGTCAACAAGTTCGCGAAGAAGGTCATGATTTGCCAAGAAATTTGCAGTTGTGGCCTGAAAACGGAACCATTCGTCACATCCTCGACGATGACATCCCATGTTTACATCGAAGAATGCCTGAAAAAGCGTGTATTGCCGTTCATCCGCAACCATAGGGGCAAAGTCATATTTTGGCCCGATTTGGCCAGCTGCCGCTACTTCAAGGTGGTTTTGGAGTGGTATGCTGCCCACAAGATCGATTTTGTCCCCAAGCTAATGAACCCTCCGAATTGCCCGGAATTTCGACCAATCGAAAAATAATGGGCAATTTCAAAGTTGCGAGGTTCGAGATTTCGTTCGAACTGGAAAAATGTAACCATTTAATGCTGTAACTTTGAAATTTTAATAAAAGTACTGTAAAGTAATTATTAATGGACTTTTACACTTATTGAATCATGAATTACAGGTCTTTTTGTGGGTACCAATTTACTTTTAGTCAGCCTTTAGACGTTCTGCATTTTTTCATCGAATGAATAATGTGTGGATGTAGTGAACCATTGGCCATCAGGCGCTAACAAATGTTTTAAGCACGAAAACCCGAAATCAATCCAATTGCCTCGTGGGTTAATGTACATTAAAATTTTATGGAGAAAATAATGTCGTGACATTTTCCTTATAAAATTTTCATGACATTTACCACATCTGGTCGGGGGTAGCCTTCAATGGCTTGGACAGATGGCAGAGCATCGTTTCGCCTTTTCTTATGTTTTTTTTTCTTTATTTTAAAATTTGGTGGTTATTTTCAAACATAAAATGTCTTCATTTTAAACAAGGGCAAAATCCATTAAGGGGAAAAATCGAATAGATTCCTGAAAAAGAATATATATAGGGGAAATGGCTCTAATGTTGGCCTATGGATCTAAGACTGGACCTTTCGCTTAAAGTCTGATATATATCAATTTTATCTAGATGAACGCGTCATTGGGACGGTACTGATGGATATTTTTGGTCGCTATTGAAAATTTAGTCGATTGCTGAATTTATGTATGGGTCCTAATTAGGGGCATCCATTTTCCCTACATGGAAACATAGATTGTCAGGTGTGAAGTCGATGAAATGCGGAATGGTCCAACAACAGTGCCCTTAAGTGCCCATGGGCTGTTGTATTTTATAGAATATTTAATACAACACGTGAGAACTTGAGGTTCAAAAGTTGACGCGAGTGCTCTTAGGTCAAGGAAAATTTTTATATAGATTATGCCAACTATAGCTGAAAATTAAACGATAGGAGATTTTACGCGACGGTTAAAATTCAGAACTTTTTTTTTCTGTGTAAGGGCCTTACGTGGGTGCTGGAAAAATATGGGAAAGTGAAGTGTGTCATCTGGGAAAAATTTCCACCAGTGCTGGGCCTAGATATGCATAGGGGCTGCCCATTAACTGCGTAGACAGTATTTTTTGGGATTCTGGGTCCCCTCTACCTGTGTAGACAATTTGTATGGGCCGTGAATAATAGCCAACTCCCCCCATAAACTATCTACGTAGTTTATAAACAGCCCCATACAGAGGTGCAAAGAAGTTACATGGACGTGGAAAATGAGAATCCCTCCTTACTCAATCTCTTCAATCGGAAGGGGAATACATTCTATTCAGGGAATTAGAATAAATGCATTCTGTGTTAGGCGGAGGGTCACCGGATTAATTCCTGTCTCAAGTGGATGGTCCGAAAGCAACCGGAAGAGGGAAAAGACAGGGACAGTCAGAAAGAAATGAAAGAACAGAGCGGTACGTACGCTAGTGTAGCGACGGGAAGTGAATTGGACAGCAACAGTCAAGAAGAAGGAAGTAATCGTAGTGCAGCATGAGGAGGTGGTAAAAATGAACCAGGCGACCCCGGAGACCCAAGCCCAACAGTAGGAAACCCAAACTGACGACAGAGCATTAGGTGGATCTGGTGGCCTACGAATCGGCGAGAAGAAAATGAGATTGAAAGAGAAGAAAAAATAGATTAGTGAACAAAAGTCAAAATGTCAATCATTGTATAAAAAAAAAAAAAATATTCCCTCGGCTTCGTTTAGCTCCAAGAGACAATAAACCTTCCAAATAAATATTTTGCAAATTTGACCGATTGACTCGTAACGTGTCGAGGGGTAGATGTGCGTATTGTGTAACGCTAAACTGAGGTGAGCAACCACCTCTTCACAAAATCGTAAAATCGTTTTTACTAAAGCCCTCTAGGAAAAGTATAAACAACTGTCACCAAAAATCTTTAAAAAGCAGATCCCTTCGATTACACAGTTAGATTGGAACAACTTTAGGCAGACGTCCAAACTTTTACTAGAGGGCTTTAGTTTTTACTACAGAATCTGACGCATCCAAAAAAACTGGCAGCAATCCATGAAGGCGTAAACAAAAGAGGTTGCACAGACCGAACTCTTACTTAACACTAAAGGGTGTCCCACATCAAATTTCATCACGGAAAAAAACGCTGTACAAAATTACCCTTTGGGTATTTTTTCTTGAACATTTGGGTAGAAGTAGTTTAGAGTGTATTGTTTACACTGTATTTTTATCACCGTCCAATTTTCGAAAGTTGGAAAAAATGGCGTCACCCGAAAAGCAAGGTTGCAAATTGAATTCACGCAAACACCTGTAAAATCCTCAACTCTCTCATCGGGATATCGGACAACACCTCAGAATCGTGCAGTCAACGGTGAGTCGTGTGATTAAACGTTACTACGAAATTCTGAGCATCGTACGGAAGGAGAAATGCGGTTAGAATGGATGTTCTATAAGTGATCAGGATCACAAGCGTGTTGTGAAAGCCTTTAAGCGGAATCCCAATGCTTCGGTCAGGGATTTGGCCAACAAGTTGAATCTGTCCAAGTTTTTCGTTCAGAGAGCCAAAGACCGGGACGGACTGTATACATACAAAGTACAGAAGGCTCCAAACCGTGACGAACGGCAGAATAAGGTGGGAAAGTCACGGGCCTGGTAAATGTGCACCCAGCTGCTGACGAAGCCTAATTGTCTCATCATGGATGATAAGACTTACGTCAAGGCGGACCTCCGGCAGCTTCCAGGGCTACTGTTCTTCACCGCCCAACACAAGTTTGATGACAAACGGAGTGCGCCGTTACTACCGGGAGTGTAAACGGAGAGATCTACCTCAAGGAGTTTCTACAGAAGCGTCTGCTTCCTCTGTTGAAGCAACACGAGGGCCTTACGATCTTCTGGCCGGATCTAGCTTTGTACCACTATTCAAATGTTGTCATGGAGTGGTACGAAGCCAACGGGGCTCTTTCATACCCAAGGACATGAACGCCCCCAACGCACCGGAACTAAGGCCCATCGAAAAATACTGGGGTATTATAAAACAGGCACTACGGAAGCATCCCAAGGAGGTCAAATCTTAGGAAGACATGAAGAAAAAGTGAGTTTCCGTACAGAAGAAGCTGCAGCCAGATGAGGTACAGAACCTAATGAGTGGAGTTAAGCGTAGGTGCGAGCGTACGATTATGGTATTGAAGTTGAATGAAATAAATATGCCAAAAGCTTACTAATGGGTTATTTTGTACTGTCTGAAAGTTTGAAAAGGATCGGCCAACTAGGTAATTTTCTACAGCATTTTTTCCGAGATGCAATTTGATGCGGGACACCCTTTGAGTAAACCACTTCAATCCACAACCAATGCACAGTCCTTCCCACCTTAAGATAGACGCTCGTTTCCACCGCAAACCATTATGCCACTTTGCAAATAATGTGATAATTTTATCCTCCGAGACAGCATTCCCAAGGCTCCTCATCATCATTCTTCCTCAGAGCGAGCATAACTTTTTCTATCAGCTTACGTCCCTACTTTATCATCCTGCATCGCAAGTCCTACCGGCGCAAGACATCACAATTGATCTTCACAGCAAAGCCTCTTCCCTAGGCACTCTCAGGCGTTTCCGAAGGATGAGGTTCTTTATTCCGAGACAATTATCTTCGTTGTTTGGTTTTCGGTTCGTATTTTTCAATCAGCTCAATATCAATCCAATCACACGATCGATTATCAAACATCGATGGCAGACATTTAAGCTGCTCGGAGATGGATATGTGCCTTCTGGCAAAGGAAACGAAAAATGGAATCGTACCATCAGACCACTAGCAGATAAATAATGCATCGTCATCATCATTCTTCCCAGAGCTTTTCTGTTGATGTCTCATTAAATCGTTTGTCAAAGATGACACTCTGCTGCAGGCAGTAAGCATATCAATGTCATGTTTTTCGCTGAGTAATACGACGATGCTAGAAGAACGTTTCAAAAGGTTTGATTCATTATCTTCAGCGACTTTCACTTTCTTTAATATATCTCAGCCGCAAAATCATTCACTACTATGTTTGACGTCCTGGATCAAGATGGATAGCTGTACAGGTTGCACAAGTGTCACGGTCCGCTAGTGTTGGTGAGTTATTTGTCGTTAATGTTCATGAAATGTTCAATATTTTGCCATAAACGGTGAAAAAACAAGACAACTGTACGGGTGGATTAGGATAGATTTGGACCTGTTTCATACGACAGGAAGTGATGTGAATTTTAGTAAACAAACTAACACTGCTTCCTTCTGTGGCACCTGTACATATGGCGCATAGATCGTGGATGCTCCTTTATAAAAGTATGTTTGCTAGAATAACACAGAATCTGTTTGCCTACCCATGGTTATCAGAATAGAAAGTCGACGAAGAGATTCGATCACAGCAGATAGGACTTTTTGAAATGTTCATCTAGAGTAATATAAAAATGAATATTATCAGAGGTTTTGCTGCTCTGTATGTTCCTTGCTATACCAACAAATCTTTAGTGATGTCAGATCTGGGAAATTTAAGAATTTTAATACTATTGATCGTAATTACTAGGAACCACACGTTTCAACTTTCATCGTCTTTAAACTTTATTTTCCTATCGTACGTTTGCATACGCCTGGATATCATCCCGTCCTGCCATCAATGGAACAGCCGTTTAAAAGGGCATCAGGGAAAAGCGAATCGAAGGTACGCGAATGAAAAAGAACAACTTTTTGCTTTTTGAAGCCATTAGCGATTTACAACTTTGTCAAACTCCAGCAACATGGGGAGGGAACATTCGAAATCATTTGCCATTCTGTTCGCTTTGTTGGTTGCATGTCTGTGTCGCTCTTATGTCACCGGATCAGTGTCGGATTGACGGAGAGCTGAATGAATTTTCCCGGGCAACGAGGTGGATCTATGGCAGATGGAGTGGATTTCGAAGAAATGAGACATAATTGAAGGTTTTTTTATGTTGTGAATTTGAAATCCTATATCTGCGTTTCGGATAATTGTGCTGCTTAAGAAAAATGAATCATGTTCAATGAATTACCAAACGTCGCCAAAATCAAGTATGAAACTGGAGAAAACATAGTCGAATGAATAATTCAAGTGGCAAGTGCTGTTATTCGCACCATCATAATCCTGATAATAAATTTAACTACCTATCGATTAGCCAGACGTTATCTAGCGGGGCGGTAACATTGGAAATCGGATAAACTGGCTAATTAATTAATGGATGAGACAAAGTGGCAATGGAGAAAGAAAATGACCGGGTTAGCTGGGAAAATGCCTCCCAGAATGTGGCTTGCAAAAACTTGATGACCTTGTTTCGCTGCTGGTTCACTTCCCACAACTGACAATGCCCTTCCTCCTTTCTACAAGTGGACAGCCAGTTTCAGTTTGTCTCACGCATGGTAGATAGTACTTTGATGTTGAAGATGTATATCTGTCATGACATCTCGGTTAGCTTGAGAGAGTTGAGATTAGCTTGAGCGTGCGGGTGGGAAGACTAAATTCCTGTTCGAGAAAATTACAATCTATCACGCAAACGGGCAATATGTTATGTCTGAGTTTCAGGATTATTTTTGTTTTGGAAATCTAGATGGAATTGAGCACGTCAGACATGAACACAGCTTGCGATGGAATGGTATCTTAATTTGGTACGTGGTGATGAAATTTATTATCAGTTAAACCATTTCGGGTTATCGGGGTCATATATGAACACGTCCATTGGGAGTTCCATGGATATCTGGTCAATTGTGGACACGGAAGAGAAATTCTGAAAGCGTCAGGAAAATTATGTGAACCTAACCCAAGTAACCAAAAGTTCAGATAAAAGGCTACTTACGGCTTAAGCAGCTTGGTTGAAGGTGGTCTATAGAATTCTAAGCAGCCTCATTTTTAAGTCGTTATATAAGAACTTGAAAAGTTCGGTACCATAAATGAAGAGCATTCTTAGCAGTTTCTGGCCGAACTTGAACGGAACTTCCCAACAAACAATTGTCTATTGAATAAACCACTTCTTGATGATTTTATTCAACTGCATGCTTAATAATACTTGTACTATTTCAAATAATAACTTCAAAGCCTGCACGTTCACTCAAATCTGGAGAATTTATTCAACCACAACATCGAAATATTTGGTGTTGATTAAGGTATTCGACGACTTACAAGAGTTGTAACAGAGCTTATTCGATCAAATTTTTGATTATTCAGCGTTTATTAGACATCATAACTTCCTTAAACAGCGATGATATAAAGGTGTATATCTCGGTGTATATAGACGCTTGATTCTCGTGTGAAATAAAATAATGTTTAATTAGGCACTATATTATACATTTATAAACGATTGTTCAACTACGGGATAATTAATCCGAAAATAAGAACGGCACAGAGCAGCAGGGTTGTTCTCGTTAGTGATTGTTGCGTCATTATTTCTGTCGAAGCACGCCACCCACTACTCAGCTACTAGAAAATGTATTACATACATACATACATACATTAGGCTGATGCAAAATTTGAAATTTTCACTCCACAATGTTCAAACGGTTTCAAGTCGGGTCCTGATTAGCCTCCGAAACATTAAACTCATTTGATAAGAAACTGACTTGGCACAAACCATTTGAAGTTTACATAGAAATTACTATGGGAAAACATTTTTTTTTTGTTCATTGTCTTCTAGCCTTTTTACATATTGTACTGTTAACAAATTCTATTACTATTCTTATAGGAATTTTTATCAGCTACAACTTTGCAGGAAATCGTTATTCAGCCAAACGTAAAATTAAATAGTTATTAATTGTTTAAGAGATTGATAATCTTATGGCAAGATTAAGCAACTGTATTGTGGGCAACACTGTATTCTGCAGTGTGACATTGTAGCCATGATTTTTGTCCTCTATTCTTCGTGCAATAAACACCAATGTTGCCTTCTGAACAGTTGATTGAGCATAATCATAAGACATCAGTGACTTGAATCATTAAAAACTTTTGTTCCTTACATTTGATCAAAAAGTGGTCTTCAACAAAGTTGAAGATGAGAATTTTTTTAATAAGCTTAGTTATCATTTTCTAAATTAGAGTAAACTGGTGAGTTTTGAGATAGATATAAACCGAAATTATGGTTTCTCCATAGTAATTCCCATATAAACTTGAAATGGTTTGTGCCAAGTCAGCTTCTCATAAAATGAGTTCAAATTTTGGGAGGCTAATAAGGGCCCAATTTGAAACCGTTTGAGCACTGTGGAGCGAAAATTTCAAATTTTGCATCAGTCTAACATACATACATACATACACACACATGTCGTTATATGAGATTCGAACCATCACCTTCCGATCACCAGCCGCTTGCCTTGCCCTGTGAGCTATCCTAGAATACATCATATAGGCCGCTAAATAAGCAATGAAAGCTTGAATCTGAATACCTATCAGCACTCCCTGTCGTAACTCTAGCTAATTCAAGGAGATGTAAGAATGATTAATTCATTCATAGTTGTTTTACATGAGACCAATGTTACCTCTCCATCTCTCTAATTTCGATGGAATGGATGCTGGGCTATTCTTTTAGATAGATCAATGAATTGGTAGTCGTGAGTGATACGATCTATGATCATGATTTACATTAATTAAGCGTAGAACATATATAAAAAAAACGGTTGAGGTTGGGATTGAACTCGCGACATTCTATACTAAGAAAACGGAAACGGTAGTCACTTAGCTACCAATTTCGTTTTGTTGTTAGCCTGAAACAGTGTTGTGGATTAATGAATCTAATACGTCGTTTGTAAAACATTTACAAAGCATGCAATTAAAACATTGACGCATAGTGGTATAAGAGCTATTATGGTGACTGTATTCAGCTTTACTCAGCAATATTTTCTAGCAATTCAATGGAATCTTATAATGGAGCTAGAAAACAATTATTAGACGTATAATAAAGCATGTTATTAAATAAATTGAAAACAGTTGAATCAAAGCGTCAATGTATGTGCAAATTACACTTATTCAGTATGTTATTAGATCAAACTTCTGGTGTTGAAACAGGAAGACAGTCATCGTTTGTATAGCTTTTAATAAGTATATAAAATAAAATCAGCGCAAACAGCGGAATAAAGGCACTTCTAGCAATCTCAATGAGGGTTTTTCAGCACATAATTTGACAACCCGTTTTATTCAGCATTGTACACTGTTATGAAGCATTTAATCAATATATATATATATATGCTTATTTGGGACTCTGAATTGTTTGTTGGGTTTACTTTCTAAACCCATTGTATATTTAGTTCGCACTTTTATGAAAGTTAATTATAAAGTCAGGTCTTTATGAAAGTTATTTCAATGACAGTTATGACCGAGTATTGATTTATCAGCATTAGTAGCAGTTGTGTAGCTGTTTAAAGAATTAAACCCAGTCTTTCTGATTGAGAGTCCCAGCACGAACCACTACGCCATCTGCGATACATTAAAGTGAGCTGTTGTCCCGCCTACTGTTGGAGTTTTCAATGCCAGCTGACTGACTTGACTACGAAACAAAACACCTTGATGAATTTTAAATCGGTATTTTTCCACCTGGTAAACAAACACACTTGTGGCGCAGTGGTTAGTGTTCGTAGATCGTATGCCGAATACACGGGTTCGAATCCAGGAAATTGATCTTCATTTTTTATGTTTGGATAGAATATTTATGCACTGCATAAATATAATAAGTATGGATTATTTGAGCCACTGATCATTCCATATTTACGTACATTAAATCTTGTTACTAATGAAGACTTGTGCGGATTGCTTCGTGTGGGCTATGACGGACCTTTTAAGAAACGTTCAAGTTGCTAAGAAGTTCCGCAGAAAACTTTTAACAAACTTTAAAGCAGCTAAGAAGTTCCGCTGGGAGCTTGTTTGGAACTTTGTTCTGGTCATGTTTTCAGCCTTTTCTGAAGTTCTTGAGAAGTGCTTAGGGATGCTTTTTGGAACTTTTTTTTGAACTTCAAGTTGCTAGGAGTACGCATCGGAACGTTTTGGAGCCTGAAGTTCTTCGTGTGATTTATTTAGCTTCTAAAGTAGCCATAAATTTGTGTTGGAACTTTATACCCAAGTAACCATTATGGTTTTATGACGGCTAAGCTGACCACGTTTTAGACTTAAAGAACGCTTTAAATCCTCGATAAAACTTGCTATGTTACCTGGGGAATGCACTTTTTGGAACTTGAAAGTTAGTTTTATCGCTGAATGCGGAAGTTTTTGTTGCTTGGGAAGAAAGTTCTGTCGGAACTTTATTTGAACATTATGGAACTTGAAAGTTCGTTCGGAACTTTATGAAACTTGAAAGTTCGTTTGGAACTTTATTTGAACTTTATGGAACTTGAAAGTTCTGTCAGAACTTTATTCGTACTCTATGGAACTTGAAGGTTCTGTCGTAACTTTATTGGACCTTTATGGAACTTGAAAGTGAGTTTTATCGTTCAATGCGGAATGTTTGGTTACTAAGGAAGATCCGTTGGATTAACTTCTGAAAAATTGTAGGATCTTGACAGATATTCCAAGAACACAGTCCTGAAAACACAAACAAAGTTACGAGTTCCATGAGTGCCAGATCTTATAGATAATTTTTGAAAGCTTTATACCCAAAAATTGAGGGAAATTTCAAAGAGTCCTAAGAATTTCATGGAAATTCCTAGAACTTATAGGAAGCTCCGAAAACTTCAGAGTAGTTTCGAGACCTTCAAGAAAGTCCAGAACAACATGTATGGTATGTTATGGTTAGTTCCGATGGCTTTAGGCATAAATTTTAGAAAACTTTGAAAACCTCAGTGAATACCAATGAGCTTCAGAGCAGTTCCATCAACTTCAAAAAAATTTCAGGAACTAAACTGAAGTTGCCAAACATTCAGTTGAGTTTAAAGATCTTATGGAAAGTTACAAGACTTTGGTTTGTTAGTTCAGAGAACTCAGTATAGGCACATGATTAGGCAAATTGTGGTAACTTCTGGAATATTTCAAGACCTTTTGGTAAATTTAGAGTACTTTAAGGCAGTTCCATTAAATTCAGAAAATTCGCGACCTTAAAGAAGTTCCAAAAATTAGAGGTAGTCTTGAGAGCATCAGGAATGTTTTTTAACTAGTTCGTTTATTTACTAAGCTCAGTCATGTGTGACACTTTGCGGAACCAAAAATCAGTAATGTTTGAATTTACATTTTAAACAGCAGTAGTTCTAGGTTAGTATTGGGTACCAATTATTCGAGACAGGCTCGAGGTTAATGGGTAACAATTTCGATTGGAAGAAGCTAGGTAGGAAACGGTTTCTGAAGCCTCCTTCAGATACTACTCTTAATCCTGGCTGGGCAGGGGCAAGCAGCACAGGATCAGGCGGATAATAAGACTGGGACACAATGGCTGGAAGTTGTTTGGAAAGGAGGGTATGGTCACATCAAACTCTAACATCAGTCAAACTAAGGAATTCGTAGATCGCCTGCATGTAGGGAAGATCACGGGTTCCCAATACATCTCTTACTTCACGGAAGGGTTGTCTACCTCGGGCCACTAGGGTATCCAACAGTCGTGCTCTGGAGGCGTCATTACCCGGGCAATACCAAACTGTAAACGAGTTTTTTTTTTCTGTAGAGTTGTGCGTCTAGCGAGTATTGGTTGGACATAAGTCTTGACATCATGCGAATGAAGCCACGACTTACATCCAGACCTTTGAACCACGCTTTCGAAGAAACATTTGGCATAATGGAATGTAACCACCGCCCAAGAGAATTACTTGTCCAATCGTTTTGCCAACTTAAAAGAGAACTCTGACGTACTAATGGGAAAAATTCATCATGTGAAATTCTTCTATCATAAATCTCGCCTTGTTATGCGCCCCCCTATGCGAGAGAGTCTGCCTTCTCAATGCCTGGGATTGAGCAATGTGAGGGGACCCATACAAAGATAATCATATATGATCTTTCGACCAGCAAACTCATCTTCTCTCTTACTTTCGAAAGGAAATAAGATGAGTGCCTACCTTGTTTCATCGACCGAATAGCCTCAATCGAACTGAGACTATCCGAGAAGATGATGTAATGGTCTATGGGCATGTCGGAAATCATCCTCAATACGAAGTTGATTGCTACTGGCTCTGCAACATAAACGGAACAAGGTTCCTGAAGTTTCCGAAAGGCTGTTGAGTATTACATCAGGAATGTAATTAAAAGAACTTTAGAGAAATTTCGAGAAATCCAGTAAACTGCAGAACACGTTGGGAAGTTTGGAGATCTTACAGGAAGTTCAATTAGTTTAAAGGCAACTGTTCTAGGAACTTCATGGATAGCCAGAGATTTTTTTTTCTTTGATTTGTTTTCCGTCGATCTTGTTTTCCGTACTGAGTACCAATGCTACCGACGCCAGGGAGGCAGCTCTTACACCTGAATCCTACCTGACGACCCATCAACTCATGGACCAACGGTTTTAATATCCTTCCGGAGGAAGGCGTGATCAGAGATGTTATGCATCAGAAAATCCCGGCGGCACCAACTGGGATCGAACCCAAGCCCTTTGGGGTGAGAGACAATCACGCTTAACCCTACACCACCGGTTCCGCTGGCCAGAGAACTTAAGAGAAGTCTAGAGAAGTCCACAGAACATTAGGAAAATTATTAAGACCCAAATCTCCTTATCTTCTAAAAGAATTTACCGAAATTTCAGGAAAGTCAAGATATCTAACTATATACATACTTAGGGAATTTCACAGATTACAATAGTTTTCCATGAATGTTTAAATATGTTTAAAGCAGTTCCATTAATTTCAAAGCAGTACCAAGAACTTCCTGAGAATTTTGAAAACTGCAGGGTATTTAATTTCATGGTATATGCAGGAGTGTTATAGCATTCCGAAGAAATTCAGGAAATTTCCGAAAATTCAACAAAGTTCTGTGATCTTCAGGGAAGTCCATACCGATCCATAAAACCGTTTCGTATGCCACACAGAAGCCACTTCGCAAAAATGTTATTCTTGCGATCAATATCCACTGTTCCAATCAGCGTTGCCAGGTCATTTTCAGAAAAATCAGGACCAGGTAAAATAAAAAATTTGGAAAAATCCGGAATGCTCCAAAAATCCTCTTTTTAACATAATTCTATTGAAATCAAAGTGATGTGCGAATATTCCGTAAAAATAGTTGAATATGATCATCTGAAATTTATTTAATGTACTAGAATGGTTATAAATTACATGTTTAAATAAATTAAATAAAGCAAATAACTAGTTAGCATTGCTAAAATCATCCAAAAGTTTTACGGTGTGCCCAAAAAGTTTAAACATCTATTACGCAGCATTTCAAAAATTGAGTTAGATGTGGGTAAAAAACAGCAGAAAATATGGTTAGAATTTTTTTTAAACTGTAACTTTTTAAAAAGAATGAGAAGCAAACAGTCAAGGAAACTTGATGGGATGGATTTTTTAAACTAATAGTCGATGTAGTCCGTACTATTTGATGCAGTACCAGAATTTAAAGTTTTTATTAGTTCTTAATAATTCTGATATTACTCTGAGGTTGATCATTCACAGTTTTATTCTTGACATCATACAACACACAACACCCAGCAGACCAGTAGGCAATTTTATTTTGAAACAAAATTCACCGGGCTGAAGTGGGAATCAAAGCCTAACATCGTGGAACTCACACACAGTTTATCTAAACTACGGGTAACTCCACTATTCGCATGATTATGTTGCCAAAGAATTTTTTTATTATATTACTTAAATGAAAGTCTGATAGCTTCATTTTTGAAGTCTCAAGAATTTATATTTTTCCTGCGTCCCAGATCATGGATTTTTTTGTTAATCTGAATTTACTTGGAACTCTTAACAGGATATCTTCACCTTTTTTTTTGGTTCAATTTGAATCATCCTAGAATCCCATCATATTTCTTTTTTCTATTCCCCAAAAATAATCTTGAAAAAATCTAAACTTTTCCAGTACCATTCTACAAGTTCTTAGCATAACCTCTTATAATCTCTTATAAATCACTCTCCAATTCCACGACTCCCTCAAACTGGTAATAATTTTCAAGAATTGGCTCAATTTTGTGTCCATTTTTCTCTATGAAATTCTTAGAATATTCTTAACAATTTCCTTTGTACACTCTTCAGAATGACCGTCGCACTCTTCTCAGACTTTGCCAAAATGGCTTTGAAAGTATCCCAGAAATTGCGCTTAAAATTTTATTAAAATTAATCTCCATAGAAACATTGGACAGAATTCCATTGAAATTATTCTTACGATTCGTATCAGCATACTCCTTAAGTTTCATCATGAGAATTTTTTATGATTTCTCTTCCGGATTGTATTTCCTTTGTATTTGCACCGGTTGGAGCGGGAATCGAACCCTCACTTCATGGCACTCACAATACGCCTATATGATGGGTGACGCTGCACGACCCCGAAGCCCACAAAAACTCTACTCAGAATTAGTTTGAAATTCTCCTTTGATTTCACAAAGAATTCGCCTCATACTTAACTGTGTGTCTATTTGATGATGACTAGTGCCCGTGCGTGATCCCGAAATACCCCACCGGAAACCACGATCCTGCCCTAACATATCGGTTAGTTCAAAGATGTTCATGTAGTTTCATATATTCACAGGGATGTTCCGAGTATTCCGAGGTAGATCAAAGAACTTCAGAGCAGTTTCATTGATTAATAGCAGGAAATTTCCAGAAGTTCCAAGAATTATGAAATATTCCTAGCGGCGCCGTTGGTAAGCGTGATTGCCTCTCACCCCAGCAGGCCTGGGTTCAATCCCAGTCAGCACCGCCGGGATGTTCTGAGGCATAACATCACTGTTCACGCTTTCCTTCGGAAGGGAAGTAAAGCCGTTGGTCCCCGGTTCATGAGTTGATAGGTCGATAAGTAGGGTCCAGGTGTGGGAGCTGCCTCCCTGTCGTCGGTAGCATTGGTGCTCAGCACGGATAACAAGATTGACGGAAAACAAATCAAAGAAAAAAAAAATATTCTAAGAAATTTGCAGGCTCTTCTGGGATGTTCCGAAAATATCAGGGAAATTTTTGGATCGTAAGAGAAATTCCGAAAACAAACATCATGAAAGTTGCGGAAACTTTTGAGGTACAGAGCTTTTTAAAGCAGTTCAAATTACTTCAATTGAGCACGAAAATCTGCAGAAAATTTTAGATTTGCGGGGCATCTAAAGATCATGAAGAATTAATCACTTTGTTTCGGCTTTTAATTTTTCAAGACAAACTGTAGACTACAGTTTTGTCATCGTCAACGTTTCGATCCAGGGATTGGAATCCTCATCAGGACTACTTTTAGTTTAGGACCGTAAAGATGTTTGCTCTGAACGAAAGGCGGAACAACTTTATATCCCCTAGAGGTGGTCAAGTTCAAAGAACGAAACGTCAGATATAAAACATTGTTGATCCATTGTTAAATTGTTTACTGTTTTTAAGTTTCATGTTAACAGAAAAGATTTCTCGTATCCTTATTTCGATTAGGAGATAATAAATTGGGAGTAAGCCACGTAACGTGGGTAGATCACCTTTTCGTGGTACGTTACGGGCTGTAAGATCTACCACCAAATCCTAGTCTTGACTACTTCAAACTAGGGTAACAGGATTTTTCAGTAATCAAAGGAAAACATCTTAGTCCTTGATACTTTTTATGCTTTGTTGACAGTGGCAAGACTCGGTTTTGTCCACCGTCTTTTCTATGTGATTCCTAATCTTCTATTCGTTGTTTTCTAGTTTGAAGTGGTTAAGATTAGGGCTCTGATGCATGGTCATTATCGGTGTCATTGTTTAATTTTGTTGCTAAGGAATCCAATTTTGATTGACAAAGGGGCGCGCCTTTGAAGGGTGTTCCAACACTCCGAAGGGTATAAATAGCGGTTCCTTTCCAATTAGAATCGGATCCTTCGGATAAATGCTTGAATGACAACTGTAAAAAAAATCGAACACTTCACCATTTCTCAATAGTGATGGAGTAGGGTAGAGAACTACTTCGGCCTAATCGCCCATTTTGGGCCTATCGAGCAGAAAATATCAAATAAATCCATGATTTCAGAGTTAACAAGTCAATTATGCGTTTGGTACGATACTTTAGTTAATAAGCTACCGAATGAAGTCAATGAGAACGCGTGATATTGTTGCTCCAGAGTTTTTCGAAGGGTCCAATCAGAATTGTAATGCACGGCTCATGAGATCGATTCGAAATTTAATGGTTTTTTACTTAAAATTGCAAAAACGTAGGTCATTTATAGCATAGAGGTAACTCTAAGACTAGAAGGTCCCGTAGAAACGTGCTCAACTTTTTGGCTCAGCTCTGGTACTCTCTTCGGTCCCAAGCTAATCGATGCACCCCTCGAAACATAGGAAAATTCACGAACCCCTAATTTTATGTGTCAAATTTTCATAGAGAATCAAAACAAACATAGTGTAGTACTAGAAGTTTGACTAGAATGGGGAACGTTAATCGATTTGCTTGGGACCAATAGGCTAGTCAAGTAGCGAGCCAATTTTAAATCGTTAGTTTCCACCGATTGATTATAGTCTGGCTAAATATTTCTTCACTTTTTCTCAAAAATCTTCTCGAATATGAGAATTTTCGACGAAAATTTAACTCAACCTAGGAGTTTATTAAACTGAATTCACTGAGTTTCAACCTCTCTCGAAACCTCCTAATATTCGAAAAGTTTTTCCAGGAAAATCGAGAAACATTTTACTTAGTCAGTGAGCAGATCCTGCTCAAATTAGGGTTGTTTATAAATAGCGTTCAGTGTGTTTGACGGCAGGGTTGACTGCACGCTATTTCTAAACTATCAAAACTTGAATAGGATCTACTCATATCCGTGAAAAGTAGGGCTACCCAAAATTGAGCAAACAATGTTTTTCTTCCATTGGGACGTTTTCCGTCGATCTTGTTTTCCGTAATGAGCACCAATGCTCATGAACCGGGGACCAACGGCTTTACAACCCAACGTGATCAAAGATGTTATGCCTCAGAACATCCCGGTGGCGCCGACTGGGATTGAACCCTGGCCTGCTGGGGTGAGAGATAATCACACTTACAACTTGATGTTTTCCATCCATCATAATGTCAGTCCCAACTTTGTTGACTCAATTTTGGGAAACCCTACTTTTGACGAATATGAGTATATCCAACTCAAATTTTGAAAGTTTCGACACGTCCTTTTATGCAAAGATTGGCATTTTGCCTACACGGTAATCGCAAAATACCCAATATTGACTACAAAGTAAGCATTTTCGAGGGAATTTTTTTACCAATTTATGAGTGTTTGTTACTCATAATTCAATACTTACTACTCATTTATGTAGTTGTAATTACTCATAAATGGGTGAAATTTTGGGTAGCCACAGTTTCCCTCTAAAATGTTTACTTTGTAGGCATTATTGGGTATTTTGGAGTTACCGTTTACGGGTTTTTTTCAGAGGAGTAAAAGGATAAGAAATGGTCCGCTATGTTTCATGAAACTAACAGTTGCTTATGCACACTACCAAAAAGTCATGTAAATTTCCGTACCCTGAGACCGAAACATGCAAGCGGCCCAAATGACATAAGAATTAGTTGAAAGAAACGAGAAAATAATTGCAATCAATCGTACTTTTCGTCGAGTTGCGTATGTTTCGGTTTAGGAACACTTAATTTTACATGGCATGTTTGTTTACGTTCCATAATTTACGTCAAAGATGGATTAAGTCTCGTGTAAAATAAGTTATTTATAAGTGTGTGGGTTTTGTTTTAAGAATGAAAATCAGTGAGTTACCAGCTCTAAAAATTATCATGACAGTACTGCAAATGTCTCTTTTAGTAAAAATACATCCAGGGTAACATTATAACAATGTTTTACAACCTTGTAGTGAAAAGTGACCATGAAGAAAACACATTTTCCCATCTCGTCCGGCTGACCTACACACTTTGAAAAAATCATGTAAATTTAGGTGCTCTGAGACTGACATATACGAGCGTCAATTTTGACATAGAATTGAGTCATAATAGACGTGAAATTCAGCTAAATCAAACGTACTTTTCGTCGAGTAACAAACTTTTCTGTCTCGGAGCACTTAATTTCACATGACATGTTTGTTTACGTCTCATCCTTTGTGTCATTGGGTGGTGGATTCCGTCACGTGTAAAATTAGATTTTTCTAAGTGTGTACACTGTAAAAAAAAAAAAACTTTGAAAAGCATTAACTAATTTTAAGAATCGTAAATTATAAGCCACTTGTGTTTGGATGACAAATCATCATGAGCCACACATAGAACCAACTGCATCATGAGAAACAAAAGGACTGTTCATTAACTACATAGACAGTTTTTTGGGATTTTTGACCCTCCCCCCTCCCCCTGTGTAAACAATTGTACATACATATTTTTTTAAAATTTGTATGGACCGTGGATAATTACCAACCCCTCCTCCCCTAACCTGTCGACGTAGTTTATGGGCAGCCCCAAATGGAAATGTGCTTTTCTCCTTTTGAAATATGCATATGAATTATATGGGAGATTGATTATTTTAGTATCACGATTTAGAATGTCAAAAATTATTGTGGGATCAAAATAAGTAAGGAGTAAGTTAGTTTGTTAATCATTATTAAAGAGGCTTTAATCGGTTTTCGGAACTGTCCCTCAGGCTCCTCACCCGTTGTGAAGTTATGAACCCACTGGTAATCGAAAACTTTGAGAAGCTTCTTGAGCTAAACCCTCAAACTCGTTTTATGTCATTGTACTACGTGTACATAACTCAGGATGTCAGCCCTTCACAGCATAATCCCCATCGTGTATGCTTCTCCGACTTCGGCAATTCAGTTAGTTTTGATTTATCCATGACGCGGGAGATTCGTGGGATCCCAGAACATCATCGTTCCATGATTGTTCCATCAATTTACGCTGCAAAGTTTGGCCAAGTTGATTCCGCAAGATCGTTCTTCACAGATGGATCACTAATAGAGGCGTCCGCTGGTTTTGGTATTTATAACGAATTTCATAGCGCCTCTCGAATGCTTCAAGCTCCTTGTTCCGTATATGTTGCTGAGCTGGCGGCAATACATTATACGCTAGAAACGATCGCCTCACTTGCACCAGATCATTATTTTATTTTTACGGATAGTCTCAGTTCTGTCGAGGCTATTCGATCCATGAGGCCGGTAAAGCACTCCTCGTATTTTCTCATGAAAATACGAGAGCTTCTGAGTGCTTTATCTTTAAGATCTTTTGTCATCACCTTTGCATGGGTCCCATCTCATTGCTCGATTCCGGGCAATGAGAAGGCGGACTCACTTGCTAAGGTGGGCGCTATGCAAGGCGATATTTACGATCGACAAATCGCCTACAATGAATTTTTCTTCATTTATCGTCAACAGTCGCTCGCCAGCTGGCAAAATAAATGGAGTGAAGGAAGTTTGGGACGATGGCTATTCTCGATCATCCCTAAGGTGTCGAAGAGTCCTTGGTTCAAGGGGTTGGATGTGGGTCGAGACTTCATTCGTCTGATGTCTCGCCTCATGTCCAATCACTATTCGTTAAACGCTCACTTGTTTCGTGTTGGGCTGGGAGACAGCAATCTCTGTGAATGTGGACAAGGTTACCAAGACGCCGATCACATCCTTTGGTCTTGTGCTGAGCATCGTGGAGTCAGATCTGAGCTATGCGATTCCCTTCGGGTTCGAGGTAGACAACCTAATGTTCCAGTTCGGGATATTTTGGCTAGACGTGATCTGGAGTTTATGAAACTCATATATGTTTACTTTAAGAATACTAACCTTAGATTGTAAGTTTGATTAACCTTGTGTTTAGTTTGAGTATTGTGCGTGTAGTTTTTTTTTTTTTAATGTTTGTCTTCAAGATGAATAGAAATAAGTTCATGTTTTAGGATTAATTAAATATTTGTATAATAAATCATATTTCAAACCTCCTTCTCCCTTTCCCCATCCAAAAAATTGTAAATCTCCACTAACCTCGAGACGACCGCGAGTAAACGGTTCAATTCCTTTAACTCTAGATTTAAGACATGAATCATGTATAATGCAAATGATAACTCGGCTCTGTAAAGTTTATTCGATTGAGCCTGTACAAATAAATTAATATATAAAAAAAAAAAAAAAATTAAAGAGGCTTTCTGCCTAGGGCTGTTCGTCTCTGGATCACTAAAGAGTTAGTTCAAATAATCATTAAACTTGATTTTCAGGATTCTGAAGAGTTATTTCCCGAATCGGGTACTGGTCTACGATTAGGATAATAACGGAAATTTCACACGGATCCATCCTTGTTACCATGCTCTGAAATGTGTTGTTTGACTAAAATTAGCTTGTACTTCTTCAGTAAAATATTGTTGTTGTTTTTACCACAGTAATAATCTAGAATCAAATTAAAATAAACGCTACCCTGAAACCAGAAGGACAAAACACCACCACCGCAAAACATCCCTCCGCAGATATTATCAAAAACTTTCCACCACTGTCCCTCGAGGAGTTAATTAACAAGTTTAAATGAGAAAATTCTTAAAAAGAAATTCATCACCTCAAAGTTTTCCACCCACGGACACCAGTCCAATTTGGTTATCCATCGCCCGAATAAAAGAATTGACACCACCGTAGCAACACAGTTGGCTAGTTCAGATGACAACATCCATGGCATGCTTTGGGCGAAATCTCAGGAAAAACAAAATCGGATCACATTTCCCAATCATACCATTCGCCAGAAACCATTTGCCTGATAGGCTGTTGCCAGGCAGCCCGGAAAATTCGAATGTCGGAAATTGAATTAGGCATATAGATGCCCTGAGCACTACCTGCATGACGTGACCCAGAGCGGCTATCTAAGCCCCACTCTCAAGCTGATCCTTCCCGTTCATCTCCCGTTAAGTGGCTGCACGTTCGTATTAGCTCAGTGGGGGGTCTTTCTAAGGAAAGCACATTAACCTTTAATGTCCCAATTTTCTCGCTCCATTTTCGTTCATTTGCGTACCGTCGTCGTTGTTGCACTGACAGTTGTTGTCTCAATGTGGATAATGGCTTCTATTTCCATAATATCTTCGGGCAGCATTTTCAATGGAAGCAGGGAGATGCGAATCACGATGGAAGTAGGAAGTAGGCTCAATGCTTGTTTCGTTAATTTCAAGGAAAACAACATTCTCGTGAATTCTTAATGAACATTGGCTCTCTGGAAATGAGTGAGCCGCTTCCAGGAAGATTAGCGTTCCAATATTAGACCACTTGCAATAAACCAAGGATGTTGATTGGTTCGAAGTATGTAGTCAATCGTTAAGATGAGTAGATGGGATGGTTTTAAAGATAAATATAAGTTCAACTCAAGCTCACCTCAGCCACCTTCTTAAGCGTAAATAATCGACCCAAGCACAGTTTTTAAAATATCAACTCAGACTTTCCGCCTCTCTGCAAAGTTTGATTAACTTTTCAAAAGTTGTTTTAGCTGCCGCCGTTTCGGTTTTGGTTTTTTTTCAGTCATTTCTGTTTCAAAGCAAGTCCTATGTTTGCACCCGAAAATGTTAATTTATCTACAACAATAATACCCAAAAGTTAATTAGGACTGTTTGCGGACATGCGCTACCGTTCTCTTTTCACAACCGCAATCAAACTTTAGGGAAGCGGCAAAAAAGTGATGGTAATTTATATGTTTTCAATGATTCCAATTTCATCACCAGCTCACCAACAGGTAATACCCCAAATTGATTGGTGAGTGTCAACAAAAGTCAATCGCAAAATGTCTTGACATGTAAAATGTGAGCTGTAAATGCTTTTTGCCGCTCGTGGCGTTGGTGCGCGCTTATCAATTATTTGTCAAGTTGTCAAACGCAATAATCAGCTCATAAATTGCCACTGTGACAAGCAAAGCGGTTGTGATTGATATGTACAACGAGTTTTAATGTTAAACAAAGCATATTTGCGCTTCAGATAGCAGTAGGATTTTCGAATTGGCATTTGTCGTGCTTTAATTGTTGTTTGGCTGATTGTAGTGAGAGTTGGTTGGAAATGCTATCAAACATGAAGCTTTAGTGTGATAATTTATTAGCTAGAGAATGATTTTAGAAGAGGTTAGGTGGATAGTTCCGTTAGAGTACGGCAGTATGAAAATTTAATAGAAGTTGAAAATGAGCGAAGGGCCATTAATGCGACAGTACATTGTCAAACGCACACTTTTTGCCTAACCCGTACGATGTGCGCGGATATTTGAAGTATGTCTTCAAATCTACAGGCAAAAAGTGTGCGCCCGAAATTTGCTAATTACTGTCTGCGGCTCATTACTTCCACAGCCACACATTCGCGTACATCGTACGGGTTAGGCTAAATGTGTGGGTTTGACTTTGTACTGTCGCATTAATGGCCCTTCGCTCATTTTCAACTTCTATTCAATTTTCATACTGCCGTACTCTATCGGAACTATCTACCTACCCTGTTCTAAGATCATTCTCTAGCTAATAAATTATCACACAAAAGCTTCATGTTAGATAGCATTTCCAACCAACTCTGAAAATCACAAACTTCGCGTATGAAGTAACATAAAAATACTTTGATTGCAGTGAGTTTGATTTATGCATTTTAAAATACTTTTCTTTGCAGAGGTATTGCTCAGATCGTTGTTAAAGGTCATTTAGTACAGACATAAACATTTTTGGTTTTACCAGCTAATCTAATGCATATATTTAAAAGCTTATAACACAACAACAACAACAACAACAACGATAAAACATAAATGGATGTTAAAAGAGCGATAATAAACAATTGCACTCAATCTCCTGGAAACTTAAACATAGTTCACATTTGATCTTGCGACAGCGTTGGGTTTCCCTAAAAATGCCGTATGGCGTATTGGAAAAGGTTTACAATCCTTAAAAAGCATCGGAATGACACTATCAACCCACATCTGCGACGACATGCCATCAAGACCAATATGGCTACCCTTATCAACTCGAATTACCATTTGGTCAAAAAGCTTGGTTCCACCCGGCGGTGGATTTATCATTGGAAGTCTTCTAGCTGTACCGAATCCTTAATTAAATTTTTATCATGATTCGCACAGACCCATAGTTTGTGGCTATGAATCAAACTGCATTGACAGGGAATTTTGTTTTTAAAATGAAGCGCCCTAGTCATCAGTAACAGCATGCATCAAAATATTGTTGTTTGCCTTCTTTGTCAGCATGATACACAGTTCGATTAGACTCGTACATTAATAGGATTTTTTTGTTATGTTACTTCTCCGTTCTGATTGTCTTGTGTTGAAGAGAGAGAGAGAGATAGAGAGGTACCATATACATCTTTAAACTATAGTCAGGATGTACAATACATAAAAAAAAATCACTGTATCTTTCGTCATCCAATAAGCTACTTCCATTAGAATAGGATTTACTTCCAGTGGATTCAAGATGTGACAATATCGCCAAAGGGGGACAAAGCTCTTCCATTGCCGAAATGGACGCAAATCATGGTCAATCCGCATCGTGTTCGTGTGAATATATTTGCTTTTTTTGGTAAAGGAAGTGCTACTGCTACCTAAAGCTACACATTATTTAAACAGATCATTTCAGTGTTAAATATTACCTGCAAAATTTTCTACCATGTTCGATTCTTATTCCTCTTCGATCCTTGTTTGGACCCTCCCCGAGGTAATCTTACTTCCATATCGATTTGGAAAACTCCTCTTTGATCCTTCGTATTCTTATAGTAATCTGCTTGGAAGTCGATTTGGAGAAACTGTATTCTGCCGCCATGGTGCTTAAACTTAAAAGTTAAGGGCAATCTATTGATCCCCCTTCTGATCAAATTCATTGGAGCAATTAATTTGATATGCTCACGGATGATGATAATGGGGGGGGGGGGTGTTGCGGTCGTCGTCAAGAAAGGAATAAAATACCACACTCTGTCCCATATCCGCACCTCTATCATTGAGGCCCTTGGTGTGGAGGTGGAGTCGTCGACTGGATACGTCCAGTTCATCGCCGTCTACTGCCCTCGACAGTGTGCCGCCAGCAGTGGACTTGCGGCTAAATTCAAGAAAGACCTGCCCACCATCACCCGTAACGTTTCCCGCTTCGTAGTAGGATGAGATCTAAACGCTCGCCATGAGGCCTGGCGGAACTACCAGCAGAGCCAGAACGGTCGTCTGCTGTTCGACCACTCGCAGCATGGTCTGTACTCCGTTTGGTTTTCGGATGAGCCAACATTTATCTCACCGGCGGGCAACCCATCGACGCTAGACCTGTTCCTGACAAATATCGGCTTGTCCAAGCCGGTAGCCTTGAACGAACTCAGCTCCGACCACCAACCGGTGGTGGCTGAACTGGGCACAAGGACTACCAGCGCGTAAACTGGGCCCAGTTTGGACGCGTGGTAGACAGGCACATCATCGACAACCCGCCGCTTGACACCGTAGAGGACATCGACCGAGCGTTTGAGGGACTCCACCAAGCCATAACCATGGCTGACGAGGCGTGTGTCCGACGAGTTCCTGTGAGGGGTAAGTTTATTGTCATTGATTCCCACACCCAACTCTTGATTCGCCTGAGAAATATTCGTAGACGCCAATTCTAAAGAACCGGAGATCTAGCGAGGAAACGTGAAATGGCCGATCTGAACTAGGAGATTGCTTCCAGAATGGTATCACTCCAGAATTAAAGTTTCGGGCGGCTTGTCCAGAATCTGGACGACCGCTCCAGACCATTCTAGAAAGTTGCCGACGTCCGATCGGCGAAAGACGCACTCCAAACCCATTCCACCACTCAAAGATGAAAATGATGACGATCGGCTCATAATCACCCCTCAGGAGAAAGCAAATCAAGACCAGGATTCACGAAAACAAATTAAATAATGATTCACTGCTCTGAGGAACAACACTTTTGAAAATAATGTTTCGAAATTAGATCCGAGTTCCAAACCCTTTTGGATGCTCACACTATTTTTGAAAACCTCGAAAGCCTATTCCAGCGCTCAAAGACGGTTGTAAAATTGTGATAACAAATTTGGAAAAGCTCAGAAACTTGCTAAGCAATTTGAGAATTCCCAAAATGTCATTTTGATCTCACTTGCCCTTTTAAAAATTAGGTTGCTCGGGATTTTCTTAACATTTTTTTTTTCGGGAAAATATTTTTGATGATGATTTGATGATTGATGATGAGAGGTGACGTCACGGATATTGCCGGTCGATGGTCTGGCAAGCTAGGGTTATTATCCTCTCTTCATGCTCTCGTTAGATTACATTAGATGATATGTGGTACCTACTGATCTAACCTAACCACGAAGAAGAAATGATTCCTATACACCCAAACCTCCTCGATCCCTTATCCCCATCGGTAGATCGTTTATTTGATGGTCTAAACTGCAGGCGAAAGCCCAAACGTTAAAAATCTGCCTGGCGGTTGCACGGACTGGCTATTGTACTGCTCAGCTGTAATCTATGAAGGCCAGGGTTGTTGTTTAATGAGGATCTCGATTCCGAACAGATTGTATTATAATGATCACTGAATGTTAGTTTGATATCGATGATAGCTCCTAAATCCCTAACTCTTGCACACTTTTCTTTTGCCTGATTTCCTTAAAAGATTGTAATATATGGTGAGCTTTGTTTTGTTGGTAATAACTATTGAATAATTTTTTCAAAGATTCGGTTGTGTTGTATATTGCATTCTGGAATGTATTAAAAATGTATCATACATAAATTAAAACGTGTTTTTTTTTTAATTGAAGGATATGTAATTTACAAATAGTACAATCAAAAGGGGGCTTATATGAGAACCTTGCAAAACTCCTGAAGTGACTTGAATGGGATTTGATTTATTCCCTATGTATCTACTTATTTGTTGGCGATTAGTAAGATATGATTCTAGCCATTTGAGAAGTCCTGGCTCAATTCTAATGTTTTGCTATTTGAAAAGTAGCAAGGGTATGTCAATGCGATCAAATGCCTTGCTGAAGTCTGTGTATAGAGCTTCAACGTGATTTCCATTATCGATTGCAATCAGCGGATAGTTAACAAATTCGAATAAATTTTTACTAGTTGAACGGCCTTTAAAGAAACCATGCTGCATGTTAGTGATTCTGTTTGAGATTTCATGGAATTATTTTTCATTAACGATTGCTTCAAACATCTTTGGAATGCAAGATATAATGGAAATCCCGTAAATCCCGGAAATGGTAATTACGTATGTCAGATTTTTTCCACTGTTAAATATAGGCACTAAGATAGAACTTTTCCATGTTTTTAGGGAAGTTCTCATATTTGAGCGACTTATTTATAAGCCAAAATAGTGGGCCTATTGCTAAGCTTTTTATTAATACTGGTGGAATCTCGTCCTGAACCTTAGGAGATGTCTAAATTTCTTAAAGCCACCATATTTAATGTCCTCCACTTTGACTTGATTGACACTAATGACTCTTGTAAATTCATCAGAAAAAGTGGTCTATATTTCTTGAAAGAAAGTTGCAAATATGTTCCAAATTCGTCCAAATTAATTATCTATGCAACGGCGCCGGTGGTGTAGTGGTAAGCGTGATTACCCCTCACCCCAGCAGGCCTGGGTTCAATCCGAGTCGGCGCCGCCGGGATGTTCTGAGGCATAACATCTCTGATCACGCCTTCCTTCGGATGGGAAGTAAAGCCGTTGGTCCCCGGTTCATGAGTTGATGGGTCGATAGGTAGGGTTCAGGTGTGGGAGCTGCCTTCCTGGCACGTCGATAGCATTGGTGCTCAGCACGGAAAACAAGATCGACGGAAAAAACAAACCAAAGGAAAAAAAAGTTAATTGGGGGAAATGACGGCTTCGACATGACAGACTATTTTCGGCAACCCAAATTGAAACACTATTTTCACTGGATTTTCTTACGAAAACACTTCGTTGAATGCATGCAAACGATTCTTTATGCTTTCAGCTTCAATTTGACTATATTTTTACCACTGAGAAAAAGCAATCTAGCAGGGTTTTCTTGAAATGAAACGCACGCACTACAAATTGTAACTGATTTCGAGTTGCCGATAATAGAACAGCAGATTTACATGCAGTTCAAAAGGAACGGTTGCCGAAGAAAAACTGGTTGCCGACAATACTCGCTCTCACTAGAGAAGATTGGAGCTTTGTAAAAGCGTTTCAAAACAGTTTTTGACAATTCTTTCGACTGAAATTGTTAGAGCAGCTGGCAGCAAAAGATTGTAAACAAACCAATACTACATATGTGTGCGTTCCATAGAGAAAAAGGCTATAGAAAGAAGGTCGCTGCTTAGGTTGCCGAGAATACGTAAATTCCCCTATGCAAATTTTTATTTAGTTTCAACAGCAGGACTGTAACGCATGTCAACTGTGAGCAACTCGAGTGAAGCCAAATTTCTCTGGTGCTCTGGTGCTAATTTGACAGCTCCTCCTTTTCCTTTATGATCAGGCTTGGTACATGTCGCACCGTGTTGCGGAAAATAGATAGAGTTTTCTAGATAATCCAGGGGGTTGGTTTTAACGTAGTTGAAAAATTGTTTTTGGACACAATATAAATTCAAATTCTATTCTTGCATTGTACTCTTCAAATGCAATATCGATGG
Source organism: Ochlerotatus camptorhynchus (assembly GCF_037179485.1). NCBI lineage: Eukaryota > Metazoa > Arthropoda > Insecta > Diptera > Culicidae > Ochlerotatus > Ochlerotatus camptorhynchus. Next base: position 3,764,443 of record NW_027040855.1, on the reverse strand, counting down.
CCTTATGTAGTTGAATGCAAATGTTCAAATAGTTATGCAAATTACCATTGTGGTTATGCTTTTTTTTATAATTTGTATATGCTGTATGTTTTTGGTTTATTAAATTTTTGATTTGTCTGTTGAACCAAACTGGATGTTTTGAGTTGCCCTGATGCCTTCTTCTCTGTCATGGTACTTTATCAAGTATTACTTCAAATAAACGGCCACAAACTGTTTGGAAACATACCACACTCACAAATGACTTGCTATTACAACAGCTATGGTTTGGCCTTTTTACCGATTTTTTCGATAAAAAATCGACTTATCCGCGTCGTCACGAACGGTGTAGTACTGATCACCAGGAAGAGTTTTGAAATCACATTTAACGTATGATTCATTGTCCATAATTACGCACACCGATTTTCCGCACAGCAATTGGTCGTATTACTTCCGAGCCCTCGGTTTGACGGATGCTGCTTGTTTTTCACTCCGATTTGGCTTTTTCTACTTCTTATACGTCTTAAGACCCGTCCTTGTCTTGACCCGCTGGACGTTACTCTTCGAGGATCCCACTTTTTTAGCCACGTCTCGAACCGAAGCACTTTTCTTGTGAGTGAAAGATGCACGATTTTCCGGTCCAGATTTCAGTCAGCAGGGTTCGGTTTACATTCAGATTTTTACTTGTCCTGGAAAGTTGCTTCATCACCATATTTCCGAATTGCGTTTCGAACGGCTCTGAGGCTTCACCTTCCAATTTCGCTAATTGACTCAGCGAAATGTTGGGGATAGTATACCATTTGGGCACGATCTGTTTGTGCTTTTTCGGAGAAATGCTTCGCATTGACCGACACTTGCGATACACGAAACTGTTGGTCGAAATGTAAACAATGATTCAGCGTGATAATCAGCTGTTTAAACGTCATCTGAAACAAGCAGGGGTGTTCCAAAGTCGTGCTTAGACATTCTGGGACATCCTTTTATGGTAACATAATTTTACATGATAGATTATAAAGCAGCTCTAAAATATTAAAATCCGTATTCATAAAATAACAAGTACTGGCCGCCGACAATGTTTGATTATGTAAATCATTTTGACAACTGTATTGTGGGCAACACTGTATTCTGCAGTGTGACATAGTAGCCATGATTTTTGTCCTCTATTCTACGTGCCATAAACACCAATGTTGAGCATAATCATAAGACATTAGTGACTTGAATCATTAATAATTTTTGTTCCTTACATTTTATCGAAAAGTGGTCTTGAACAAAGTTGTAGCTGAGAAAATTTTCAACAAGCTCAACTATCATTTTCTAAAGTAGAGTGAACTGGTGAATTTTGAGATGGATATGAACCGAAATTATGGTTTCTCCATAGTAATTCCCATATAAACTTCAAATGGTTTGTGCCAAGTCAGTTTCTCACTAAATGAGTTCAAATTTTGGGAGGCTAATCAGGGCCCAATTTGGAACCATTTGAGCACTATGGAGCGGAAATTTCAAATTTTGCATCAGTCTAATGGCCGTCTTACCCCAGATCTCCGTTATCCCTTACCTCAATTTTCCAAAAGTTTCCTTTGGGATTTAATTTCAATCAAGCAGAAGTAGTACAATGAGTTCCCAGGTTCATCTAATATTCCACCGCATCCACAAAAATAGCTTCATAAACACATCTCCCAACCCCCAGCAGCCTATGTCAAATGACGACAGCTACTTAAACGAAAATAAAAGTACCCTGAACCCCTGTTAGACCTGGATTGAGGTGGGGAAAATGGTTTCTTTCCGATTGAATAAATTGCCTCAAATCCTGCTGCGTTTCTTGTACATTGTCTCCAGCCCGGTGATGGCACCGGAACGATGCGGCTCCTTTATTCTGAGACAATATTAGGGGAGGAACTTACCGTTTCTTGCCGTACAATACCGCATAGGAACAAGAGGCATAAGAAGAAGTTTCCGTTTCGTTGTGTGCGAGTGTGGTTTATTCTAGCATTATCCATTCCATTTTTTTTGGATCCATCTCGCCACAAGCGATGTACCTAAAGATGTGTCTCATGGTTTCATCAATGTGAAAACTGCCAGAGTATGACGACAAACACCACTCTGCCCGTAATCATTGATAGTGGTTGCCCATAAAGGACCGAGCAAAAAAAAATACAGCTGGGTTCGGTCCTACCCACCCGGACACGGTACTGATCTGACGTCCCCCGGGCATACCTAGAGTACATGTTGACCACACGGACGACAACTTTTATGCGGAGTACAACACAACCGGAAGCTGTAAAAGTGAACGTTTCGGTTTCCCACCGTAAACATGACAACCATACCAGAGACCTAGGTGGGGTACGGTGGTGCAAAACGCACCCTTTAAGCAAAATCACGATTGGCAAGCGGAATGGGAGCTCCAATTTCAGGAAAAAGTTGTTAAGTATGGTCCATCAAAATGTTTTCGACGAAGATCGAGTGATTTCAAACTCCAGCAACATTGGAGTAAAATGCATCACTTGAAAAAAAAACCTGCATGTAGAGCATACAAAGGAATTAGGTCTGAAAAGAGTGTTAAACTGAAGTTAACATATATCTAAAATTTATATGAATTCGTTCCATGATGTTGTTTATACTGTTAGAAGCTTAATTTGTGGTTGGTGATTTCCAAACCTGTGGCATGTTTTGCACAAAATACCAAATTTCAGAAGAATCAATGATTCTAATACAGGATTTCTTGACCAGAAATTATTTGCGAAACCTCCAGTTGACGATGGCTATATTCGATCATCCCTAAGGTGTCGAAGAGTCCTTGGTTCAAAGGCTTGCATGTGGGTCGAGACTTCATTCGTGTGATGTCTCGCCTCATGTCCAATCACTATTCGTTAAACTCTCACTTGTACCATGTTGGGCTGGGGGTCAGCAATCTCTGTGAATGTGGACAAGGTTACCAAGACGCAGATCATATCATTTGGTCTTGTGCTGAGCATCGTGGAGTCAGATCTGAGCTGTACGATTCCCTTCGGGCTCGAGGTAGACAACCTAATGTTCCAGTTCGGGATGTTTTGGCTAGGGATCTTCGTTTCAGTTTAGGGAACTTCATAGCAGTTTGTCAGGATTATTAAAAATCTCAATGAACTTCCTGAAGATGTGATTTGATTGGTTGATCTGTTGCAAGTTGTAGCAATGGCTGTACCACTTTCTGGTTTGTTGTAGCGAGATGGTGGCGGTTGGTGGTCACTTTGTGGAATTGGTGCCGATACTTAGGCGCTTCTTTCTGACACTGTTGGTATACAAAGACAAGTTCGTCCCGTCATGTAACCGAAAAGGTTATTTCTTCTTAGCGATTACGGACATCGACGCGAAAACGATGCCGTCGAAACCCGCAGAGCAATGGTCAGCAGAAGCCACCTAGATCGTACCGTGCCAACCAGAAAGCGATTTGAAGGAACGGAACAGAAGTTCGGTAGACTTGGTGATATTAATAATTGGAATGGTAAATATATCACTGCACTGGTCTACACGCTCATCTGAGTTAAAGCCAACGAAGCCCGCTCATGTCACTATTTTGCAGCAACTATTTAGCATAGACCACGCCATCACCCAGTGGGTCACCGCTTCTGTTATAGAATTTATCTGAATGCATGAGGCACATTAAAAAAAATCTGAACATTTTTAATGTAATGGTAACAAAGTACAAGGGAAAGCGTAAAGGTAAAACGCCAAGAAAAAAATGTTCTGCAAAAAATTCTTTCACCCATTGAATTACCATAACATTGCTGCATTCGTAGCATTCCGATATAATCTTTTCAAAATACGTAACATCCCATCTAACAATGTATATCAGTTGTGTTGCCGATGAATGGTTAAATTACGTTGAAAATGTGTGAACGTCTTGCAACGGTCAAATCTTCGTACTAAACAATACCGATACACTTTTTGTAGAATTTTTGTCCATTCTATATTTTGAAAATAACGTGTCAAAAGATGTTAGTCATGCAAGTGAAGTTAAGGGTTGAACCGGAAAAAATAAACAAAGAATATTCTAATTGACCAGCAACTTAATGGCTTTTGCTATTAGAGGATTTCAAGAATTTAAGCACTGCAAATATATGCTACCTTTCCTCTAAAATAGAAATGGTTTGTGCAAACGCAAATGAAATGTCGGTCAAAGCAACCAAGTTTCAACAGCCTGTATTTTGCTTACCTACACCTTCAAGAACTTCGAGCTCTGCAGTTCTAGCATTAATCGTAGCACATGAGATGAGGCACATGAGATGAGGCACATGAGATCAGCGCGAGTCTCGCGCACGCCAGGATTTTTGGGTGTCGCATTTGTTTCTCGCTCGTATCTTATTCTCGTGTGTCTCTTTCTCGCTCGTCACATGTTGTTTTCGTTGCGACGGGAGACGGTTTGTTGAGAGTCTCGGCAGCACATTTTTGTACACACGAGGAAAATGTAACTCTGCTCTCCCCATCCATAAAATTGTAAATCTCCTCTAACATCGAGAGAACCGCGAGTATTCGGTTCAATCCTTGTAACTCTAGATTTAAGATTAGGATTAAGTATGTATAACGAAAATGATAGCTTGGCTCTGTAAAGTTTATTCGATTGAGCCTGTACAAATAAATCAATTCATAAAAAAAAAATAATAGCCCCTGAGAAATAAGTTACCGTTGTTTGTCTGCAAGTGGAATTTTATCCCAAAGGTGCATTTTGACCTGTCTTCCCCTAGTATGTACAGGGGTATAGAATGGGATCCTAAAATTCGAAATGGGTGGTTTCGATGATTGCGCACCCCTGAGAAGTGCACTCGAAAATGTCCTATATGGTCGATGATTGCTCAAACGGGTGTGAACAAGGAGATAGCTTCATCGTACCCTGCCGATGTTTGGTCACAGATGGATGCCCATCATCATTTTGGGGAATTTATGAGAACTCGGAATTTTTTTACGGTGATAAAATTGATAAGACAAAAAAAGAGTACTGCTTGCAAAACACGAAAAACGAACAGAGTGCGTAATTTTAAAGCAAAGTTTTTAAACACATCAATAGAACTGATTTCAATTTCAACCTGTTAAGTAATGATCTGCTTACTAAAAGATTGTTCGTGACAAACTGAAACGACAAATTGCAAAACGGTTCGCAGAGTTCAATTCGCTTTCATGTCACGCAGCCATTTCCGGTTTGCGTGCGTGTTTATCTTAAGTGTTCTGTCTGTATCGTGCCAGCAGCAGCTATATAGATATATAGAATGAAGGGAATTACGAATGAATTGCGGGGGGGATTTCATCATGTCGAATTTTGTTTGGGACTCCCATCACCGCCCGCCGTAAAGCTATTTTTTCGTAGACGCCTTACAGTAATTGTGTGTGGGTGTGTGTTTGGGTATCTATTTATTGCACTCTTAGCCACGATTATCCATTGGATGGGCTTTTTATTGGAGCTGTGATTGGATTTTCGCACGCTTTGTTGCGATAAATTGGATGGCGTTATTTTCGGTCTCGATGATGGTTGGACGAGATGTAATTGGTTTCATCGTGGATGTGTTCAAGTTGCGTTACATGTGAGTATCTTTATCTTGAAAGGTTTGACATCTTTAAATATATTTGATTTCGCATTCAAAGTTTTTAGAAACAGGTGGCTCACTCAGCCACTTCCAGTGGTGCATAGCACCATCGTGCAAGATAACCATATAGGGCAACTACAAGCTTTCACCTTGACCTAATCCTAGTTTTTGACGTAGGACTACGTCTGTGATATTCTATTTCACTTGTGTGAAAACCAAAAATGGAACATGTAACAAAATTATGAAAGATTTTGAACGTTAATAACTCAGCTGCCCCTGAACCAATTTCAATAATTTTATCACCAATCGATCAGAAATATTTCGACGACGCATCTGTTGAGTTTATGACTAAATCATTTTTCAAAATGTCACTATTGAAAATTGCACGAATGAAAATTATCACCGATTGCTTGCGAAAAGCGACACATATTTCAAAGTCTCACCAAACGGTGTTTATTTAATCACCTCGGGGTGAGTGGTGGTGTTCTTCAGTACACAACGAAGGGCTCCCCGTAAGCAGCTTGCTACCAAGGCTGGCCTAAACCACTGATCGGATTCAGTTCCAATCACCGTGTGCGGTGGTGTCCGGTCGTCGGCACCAGCAGCAGGAGCAGTGCTTTCGGCGCATGGCGTTGAACATTGTTCTCCAGTACACAACGAAAGGCTGTCTGAAAGCAGTGAGCTGCAGCCCACATGAGCATGCATAGAAGGAGGAAGAAGCCGCACCGCTATTGATCGGAATCAGTAGCTCTTCGTGAGTCGCTGTGGGCCATCTATGCCAAGCGCATCACCCTCACTCCAAACAACATACACCTTACCATCTGTGTTTAACACCCTAATAGCTCAGCATAACTCAAACATCACGACAAAACGGTCCACCATAAATAAAGAGTATTTTCTGGACATATGTCAAGGTCATCAATCGGATGTCAGTTCTCATATCAAGATAGAGCTGGAATTAGGGTGTATCAGCTTTTGTAAACAATGACTTCTTTCGATTATGTCTTGAAAGTCAAGGCTCACCCACGAAAATCAGCATCACCATCAGGTAGGGTAAGACTTCTCCTACCCGACGGTAATGTTGGTTTGCGTGGGCGTGCCTTGAATTCCTAAAAATCATAGAGAGAAGTCATTGTTTACAAAAACTGTTACGCCTAATTCCAGCTTTATCTAGAGTTATTTAAATCTAATATACCATGTACTTCAAGGTAACATTGGGGGTGCAATTTAAAAAACCAATAACGGTCATGGCATGAAAGTGGTCTCATTTTGATCCAGAGATGATTGATTTTAATTCTTAATACGCCAATCAATAGGATTTTTTTCTACGAATTTGTTAAAATTAAGACTTTATAAATTTTCAAATTGTCACTATTAAAAGTTGCACCAACGTGCAACTGTTACTATGATAGTTAAAATTATCACCGATTGCCTGCGAAAAGCGATTTCCCTAACACAGATTTCAAAGTTGAATTCCACCCGGTCTCACCAAACGGTGTTTATTCAATCATGTGAGTGGTGGTGTTCTCCAGTACACAACGAAAGGCTGCCTGCAAGCAGCGAGTTGCAGCCGACATGAGCATCCATAGAAGAAAGAAGAAGTCGCATCGCTATTGATCGGAATCAGTAGCTCTTCGTGAGTCGCTATGGGCCATCTATGTCAAGCGCGTCATACTAAAGATTATAAACAGAGAGAACCCCGCTAAAATTCCTATTCCTACACAAAACACAAGCTTCTTATGCAGTTAACAAATAAGATTTATTATATAAGCCCACGTAGTCCTACATTATTATTGCGTTCAACCCCAAAGGGCTGTCCCTTGTAGGTTTTTTTTATACCACCCAAGTAATCAAAACAATGTTGAAACGCCAAACCAACTTTCAAATCTATTATAAAACGTTTAAAGCGCCACAATTACAACACAATTGAGTGATTGGTCCCTAAAATGCCAAAAAAGGCTATTCAATACAAAAAATAAGTTAAAAAATGCTAAGATAGCCCATACATCTCAGTAAAAGGCTTTGTAGTTCTTTAATAGCAATGGAGGCGAAACAGCCCCAGGCTGAAAGCCTCCCAAATAAAGATAAATTAATTAATTCTTTAATAGTAGTGAATTTCCAAAATACAGATGGTCACTTAATTGAATTAAAATGTAATTATGCCATGATTTTATTTAAGAATTTATCATTACTTTATAAATTTGGATGAGACTTAATTCAAAAACGCTTTATGGCAGGTAATCGTGCCTACTTTGAACTCCGGAGAACGCTCCGGTCGAATAAAGTTCGCCGCCGTTCGAAGTTGACTGTCTACAAGACGCTGATAAGACCGGTGATCCTCTACGGCCACAAGACCTGGACTATGCTCGTGGAGGACCAACGTGCCCTTGGTGTTTTCGAATGGAAGGTGTTGCGTACCATCTACGGTAGAGTGCAGATGGATGACGGAACGTGGAGGATGCGAATGAACCACGAATTGCACCAACTGCTGGGAGAACCATCCATCGTCCACATTGCAAAAATTGGGCGACTACGGTGGGCTAGGCACGTCGTAAGAATGCCGCTCGACGACCCAGTGAAAATGGTTCTCGAATGTGACCCAAAAGGAACAAGAAGAAGAGGCACGCAGCGGGCAAGGTGGATTGACCAAGAAGAAGACGACCTGCGGTGCCTTCGCAGGTTACGAGGCTGGCGAAGTGTAGCCATGCATCGAGTAGAGAGGAGACGACTTCTTCGGACAGCAGAGGACAACAAGACCTTAACCTGATTGGCAAGGTAAGTATAAGCATTCAAATTGACTCAAATTTTGCACAGTCAACTCTTCCGTGCTAGGAACCATCGAGTTGGGGAAGAAATCGAGCTATGGAGGTAAATTATGGGCAATTATATGGGAAAAGTGATCGAAGTGTTCTGGATTTCTATCGAGTTACGGGCAATATAGTGTAAGGGAGCGATCGAGTAAGTGCATGTTATATGTTCCTCAAGGAGCACTAATCCCCCCTTTGCTGTGTCATATTTGCTTTGCTTGAATATGGCTTAATCAGGGAGAAATTTCCATTCAAATTCACTGTTTATATTGGGCGCACAGGCCTTTTTCACGTATGTTGCTCTAGAATTAGCCATTATTATCAATCCGTCTTGACCAATAATATAGTTTGATCATCAATCCGTCTTGATCAACGTTCTTCCTTGATCAAAATTTGCTTTGGTTTAATTCTGCCCAATGTGTCCTAACCTACAACTTTTCTGGATAATTGGTGTGATAAGAGCAATATGGTTTGCTTTGGATCTGAATTCAACTTGAACAACAATCAACCATGAACAAAAATGTGCCAGAATCATGAATCTGTCTTGATCATAATTTATATTTGATCATTTTAATTTTTTCTATTAACGATCTGTAATGATCAAATATATCAGAAAACAGCTATTTGCCTTTTGCAACTATTTGATTTGATCAACAATTGAGCTTGACCAACACTTTGGCATAAACAGAAAATGGCCAGCTTGTCTTGATCATGAGCTTTCTTTGATTAACAACTTGCCTTGTTCAACGAACTATGATGATCAACAAAACTGTTTTTATCAACTATTTTTAACCTCAACATTTCAACCTACTAAACTATCAACCTTGACCTTCATCATCAATCTGTTTTGATCGGCATTCTGCATACCAATACATACCAATCTACTCAATTTGTACCTTAGTCTACACCTGGGAGGGAGAAGCAGTCTCGAAAAATATGAACGTCAATAGGAGCCAGTCACGAACCGTCATTGGGAGCCAAGCAGAGCAACACAATAGTTGAGTAAAGACGAATTGCATTATTACACACCATCGACTGGAAATGCTCTCGCAAACGTGGGGCTTTAGTTAATGATGAAACGTCGCTAGAACTATTCCACAGCCGCAGAAGATGAGCAGAAGGAGGACGCACATCTTTTGCCTGTAGACTTGGAGACATACTTCAAGTCTCCGCGTACATCGTACGGGTTAGGCAAAAGATGTGCGTCTAACTTTAAAAACTGTCGCATTAATGGCCCTTCGCTTATTTTCAATTTCTATTCAATTTTCATACTGCCGTACTCTAACGAAACTATCCACCTACTCTCTTCTAAAGATCATTATCTAGCTAATAAATTATCACACTAAAGCTTCATGTTAGCATTTCCAACAAACTCCGGAGTTGGTTGATGCTTTTCCTACAGTTGAACAAGAATACTAGACTAACATTTGAAAGGGGTGGAAGTGCCAAAATGTAAATAAACCATATTTTGCCACATATAGAGAGAACAGTTCGCAAACAACTCGATTAATACGAAAAAGTAGAAGTAAATATCACTTCAAATCATCAAAAACGTTTCTTTTTACATGGCGTATTCCCAACTTTCAACTCAATGATGCGTATCTGGTTGTTACGCCTTGCAGCAGAACTACGAATTATATTGTTTTAATATGTCAAACGTACTGATTCTGTAGTATCTAGTCATGCCCGAAGCGTTTGAAATGCATCCGATTGATATTTAACGTGTAAACAACGAACCAAAAGAAGACCAAAAAAAAAATCCCCAGACGTAATTCCATTCTCACAAAATTTCCTAACGAGGAACCAAGGCGGAACAACAAACAAAAAATCCCTAGGGTGTACTTCCACGGCGTATCACCAGTGTTGGCAGTTCAAAGGATGGAAGATGCGGGGGGTAACAACATGTAAGAAATTATCAGGCGTATGATGTTTTCTTCTCAATTTCACGACAAAGAAAACTTTTTTTTGAGTTTTTAGTGATGCATGATGATAGATTACATTATTAACTATATGTCAAGCTTATTAAATCATAAAAAAAAAAAAAATGAAAGGTTGTGAAATAGGATGAATTTTTAGGTTTTTTGAGTTTTTAGTGATGCATAATGATAGATTACATTATTAACTATATGTCAAGCTTATAAAATCATCCAAAAAAAATGGAAGGTTGTGAAATAGGATGAATTTTTAGGTCATAAAAATTCGGAAGCGATTTTCTCGAAATGATCATTTTGGAATTAAAGAGATGAACTAGCGTTAGGTTAAAAATCTCTAAAATAAAGATTTAAAAAAATGAAATTACGCGCTTTTCAAATATTAGTCTAGAATACACAAGACGGAATTGGAATGTTGCGTGAAAAACTGTAGTATTCAGGTATCTTATTCAATGGGACATAGTTTTTTAAATTCATGCATTGAATAAATACTCAAATCCATATTGAAATTTTTTTTTCAAAATATTTAGTGGCATAATAAAATACAAAACAGAAAAAGTACATTTTCTCACTGCACACTGGAAAATCTCACACAATCACTAGAAAATCGGAATGGCAAGAAAATCGGAATGGCAAGATACACAGTTTACCATGATTAACTGTTCAACTTGACCAACTAATCACGTTGATCAACAATCTCTTTAGCTTACCTTGGCATTTATAAGTCTTGATCAAAAATTAACTGTAGTCATGAATGTTCTCTGATCATCAAATACCTTGGTCAACAATCTGCCTTAATCAATAATCTTCGTTGATGAACAATTCAATTTGACTAACGATGTGTTTTAATCTTGATATAAAATATGTCAAGCTGAAAAGTTTATAGTGATATACATATGATATACATTATGATATGATCGACGACTTGTCTTGATAAACAAGCCTTGATTAAACATGTCTATAATGAACGTTTCCACAGCTACAAGCAAGACCATGCTGGATGTGGCTGAGTTCAATTCCCCGTTCGGTCTAGGAATATTTCTCGACATCCCTGGGCATAGAGCATGATTGTACTTGCCACACAATTAAACTAATGAAAAAATGATACCAGGCATCGAAAGTTCTCCATTAATAACCGTGAAAGTGCATCTAGAACATTTAGTTGAGAGCACGAAATAAGCTAATATGCGACAAGCAATAAGATTGGAAGCCAATTTTACTTGATGCATGCCTTAGTGAACTATTTATTTTGATCAAAATTCGGTTTTAATCATCATTTTTTTCAGTTATAGTAAATGATTAATCTGAACCACAAATGTACCTTTATTCATACCTTCAATAAGCTTGATCAACAATTTTTGATCTTCAGCAATCTGCATTGATTGAAAATTAGCTCTGATCAGCCATTTGATTTGATGAGAAGTGACTTCTTTTTTTATTTGGCTGTAAAAATCCAATTGTTATCCTTTTTTGATGGAACAATTTTTTTTGACGTAGGGACTACGTCTGTGATTTCTATATGGGGGTACACTTTGTAAAAACCAAAAATGGAACATGTATGTATGTATGTAAGGTAGCTACCATCCCTTTAAAGATCTTGTCTTGTATGCAGCTCCACTTATTTAATAGCAAGATCAATTTGAGCTACCGATCTGAATTCACAATATCGCTGTATGAAGGGCCAAACACGAAATGGCGGATCCGTAAGCAGAGACACTTACATGAAATCCATGGGAATATAAGAATCTCCTTCCAATGATACGATCCAACAATTCGAATAAAGCAATTCGCAATACTTATTAAGCTTCCTACAGGATGGTTTGTAAAGAAGGGCGCGTCAATCTCACTGAGTTGAGAGAAAAATAAAGGAGAGATCTCACCACTCTCATCTCATCACTCTTGCAAATTTGAAATGATGATGATTTCGAAGAGCTCCAATACACAGAAAAAAATTCTGAATTATAACTATCGCGTAAAATCTCCCCTCGTTTTATTTTGAGCTATACTTGGCATAAACAGCGAAATCGTTTACAAGCTTGCATGCAATATTGCTAATTTATGCGATATTGCGCTTATATTTACACGAAATATCGCGTAAATTTATGCCAAATCTAGCGTTAATTTTATGTGCGCTATATCTGAAGAGCGCTTTACAGGAATTTTTCGAACGGTGTAGATATGCTGCCGCTACTTCATCAACTGGTGTTACAAACAGCACTCTCGCCTTTCGGTTCTCACACAGCAGCACAAACGTCATCAACCACGAAATACACTCTAGCTGCTCCAACTAGAGGGATCTCAGTAGAGAAAAAAAAGACTGCATCCAAGCATGAAAAAAATCGATTCATTTTGCATTTACTACTCACTCACATGCATACAACTTCAGAAACGAACAGCAGCTTGTGCGAGCTGCACTGATTTCGTTCGTGTTCGCATTGCTTCTATTTTCTTCGATGAACGCAGAATTGAGCAAAACAGACAGCTACGCTCAGCTGAATGATTCTGAGTGTAGTAGTGTGTATGATTTCTCTTTTATTATTTTTGCCATGCTGAGCCTTTTACGATTGCATTCTGCTGATTGAGCGAATGAGAATTTTGCTGAAAGAATCACTTTTATTTTCTAGCTTTAAACATACATTGACACATTTAAATTGCTGTTAATATGGATAAAACTGTTATACAGTAACACATTAACATAACCGTCAAGCAAATATCGTAAAACTGCTGTGGCCAATTCAACTGATTTAAATCAGTGAGCCAAAAGCTGTCTGACTCGGCTATTAAAATCGTTAGCATTCCGTTCTTTCTCATTCAATCTGGTTCTCCCTCGGTAGAGAAAATTTTTCGGCTGCCTTTCAGTTTATCCTTCTTTCCTTCCACTGCTGTCAGTTCTGAGTCGACCTGCAGAGTCACTTGGTTGGAAGAATTTACTCTCGCGACGGCAGCTCCTCACCGGCCCAATCAACTCGCGACCGACGCCAAAATCAGAACCGAAAACTCCAGCGACCGAAAACACACGCGTCAGCAAACACGACGATGACAACATTCGTCCGGGAGGCGGAACGCCAGCACGAACAAGCAAAGAGAAGACAAAATGCCCACACAAAGCACGGAACGAGCTGAACTGCTAACGTTGAAAGCCAAACGCGAACTGAAAACCGAAAATGGAACATTTAACAAAATTATGGAAGATTTTGAACGTTAATAACTCAGCTGCCCCTGGACCAATTTTAACAATATTATCACCAATCGATCAGAAATATTTCTTTCAGCAACATTTTGGAGGTGCAATTGAAACAAAAAACGAAGTTGACCGCGGTACGAAAAGTGGTCAGGTTTTGACGCTTTAAACTTTGTTTTCTGTTAAAATGAGCACTTTATTATTTTTCAAAATTGACACTATTGAAAATTGCATGTATGTGCAACTGTTGCTATGATAATTAAAATGATCATCGATTGCCTGCGAAAAGCGATTACCCTAAGACGGATTTCAAAGATGAATTCGATCCGATCTCACCAAACGGTGTTTATTCAATCACGACGTGGTGAGTGGTGGTGGTCTCCAGTACACAACGAAAGGCTCCCCGCGAGCTGCAGCCTACATGAGCATCCATAGAAAGAAGAAGAAGCCTTTGGTTTTTGTTTTTTTCCGTCGATCTTGTTTTCCGTGCTGAGCACCAATGCTACCGACGTGCCAGGAAGGCAACTCCCACACCTGGACCCTACCTATCGACCCATCAACTCACGAACCAAGGACCAACGGCTTTACTTCCCATCCGAAGGAAGGCGTGATCAGAGATGTTATGCCTCAGAATATCCCAGCGGCGCCGACTGGGATTGAACCCAGGCCTGGTGGGGTGAGAGGTAATCACGCTTACCACTACACTACCGGCGCCGTTAGAAGAAGAAGCCTCACCGCTATGGATCGGAATCAGTAGATCGTGAAGAGTCGCTGTGGGCCATCTATGTCAAGTGCGTCATACTAAAGAGTAAAAGCAGAGAGAATCCCGTTCAAATTCCTATTCTAATTTCATTTGCTTTGGTGTGGATCGTATTCAACCTGAATGGTTTCTTTGAGTCGGTTCCAAATCTTTTTTTTCCTGATCCTAACAACATCCTAAATGGTGTGGTATGAATAGAAATGCGTTTATTTTATCGGTGCCCTTATAGGTTCTGGAGAGTTAAGACAAGTTGTTGGCCAAATAAGATTGTCGTGACCAGGCATGGAAAATCATTTACATTCATTTGCCTCTAACTTTTTTCATCAACAGCATTCCGCAAAATGATGTATAGTGCTTTTGTAGGGTTTGTTATTAGCTACAACCGTTACTCAAATCTGTATCTCTTATGCATCCCGAATTAGAGCGGGCAGAACTTGTTACTGTTTTTCAGTGAATGTAAAATACATTCACTGAAAAACAGTAGTGGCTTCTGTTCGCTCTGGTTCGTCATGCATAAGAGATACGGATTTGAGTTGTTAACAAAAGTTGTAGCTAATAATAAAACCTACTTAAGCTCCATACAATATTTTGCGGAGTTCTGTTGATGAAAAAAGTTAGGGGCAATGTAAATGAATGCACGAAATGAATGCAAATGATTTTCCATGCCTGGTCGTGACATAGTTTTCAGCAATTAAAATTGGCCACATCATTAATATTACGGCACATCTGTTCTTTTCGAGATTGGTTATTCATGATGATGATTATTTCATCAATCAACAACCTGCTATGATCAAAAACTTGTCTTGATCAAATCACATGATCGCATGACAAAAAATTTAACCTATTTAGCAATCTACCTTGATCATTAACTTGCCATGCTCAACTATTGGCCATTATCAAGACTTTGGGTTAAAATCAACACTTATAGATAGTTTCCATGTTTTGAATAATAATTAAGAGCCAATGATAACTGGAAGCAGTGATGCAAAATATCATGACACTCACTCGACACTCGTCAACACATCAACCGCTCATCAACGATGATGAGAAAACCCGAAACGACAGAAGAAAATGAAAGCAATGCCTACGCATTCCAAGTTCGTCTCGGCACGCGTGACTGTGTGAATTACAAACAAAGCTGGCAAATTTAAACGGTAGCTGTTGGGCTCACTTACCAACACACTCACATAAGCAAGCAAAGCAGCAACTGCTTCAAAACGAGCACAGATCAGTGTCGTGATTGTCAGGAATGACCAGTTGGGTGAAGGATCACCACCAAAGACGACATTCACCAGTTGCTTTTTACTTCTTTCTTTAACTTGATGGATGGTCATGGAGAGTGCTTCGACAAGCACATTGGTGGGAATGTACCAAGTGTTACTTTCATCAGTTGTTTGACGATCATGTTTGTTGATAGGTCGGAAATCTGGCTGGAAGTGGTGCCTTCAATTCCTGTACATACTCAATTAAGGCAGATTGTTGATCATGATAGAATTTTCTTTTTCTTTATTTAACGTTGGTCTCTGTTCCACAATCTAGTGCCAATCACCGACGGACATCGATTGCCATCCATTGACGGCAACCGAATATGCAGGAAGGCAGCTTCCACACCTGCTTAGGATATCGCACCCATTCACAACACACACATGGGCCGGGACCAACGGCTTTACTTCCTTTCCGAAGGAGATTTTTATGCCTCAGAAAAATCCCACCGACCTCGGCTGGGATTGAACCCAGACCCATTGGGGTGTTAGAAAGCAGTCACGCTTTGTCATGTAAAGACATTCCCAGGTATTTTCAGCACACAGATCGATACAAGAAGTTTTAATCTACCATATAATATGACAAACACACCAAGAAACGGTTCTGTGCTCAAGTTATTAACGAAAGAGAAAGTCGGTGAAGAGAATCGATCAATGTTACTTACGACCTAATGAAATGTTCAGCTTGAAATGAAGGCGTGTTGAAAATATGCTCATAATTAATGGCACACCCTATAGTGAGACACAGAACTCAATTCTGATCACGATTCATTTAGATACTGACTTGAACTGCATTCTTTGGTGCAACCGGTGTAAATATTTACCTTATCTGACTAAAAACTGGGTAATCATGACGTTTGATTATTGACAACAGTTTAAATAACGAAAAGAGATCTACTGCTATTATGATTACCTGAGATTTGTCAAATCATGTAAACTTTTACAATGCTTGCACCGAAACATTGGAGGATGCAAAATATTGACTGATTTTCTATTGGTCCAACTCAACTCTCCGTGTACCGAACTATCACTGCATGGTAATTACAATTTACTGAAATCAACTTCAAATCCCTTCAATTCTTTACTTCTGATTGAAGTTTCCGAAATATGATGATTCATATTTTTGCACCAATTCACCCTGTTAGACTCGCTAAGCAATTGACTCCGATCAATTATTCCATTGATGTGTTTATTGCACCGACGTTCGATGACCGTATATAACCGTCACACTCAAATTATCGTTCAATTCTAAATCGTAATGCCTCTTATCGGGAGTAATTCAATGCGCGAGATAGCATGGCAATTTGCCTAGCATCAGCCACCGTCGCACAGTTGGCTCTAAACAGCCCGGCTGTCAAGATGGGTTTCGTGATTCCGTGTCTGGTGGCCCTAGCGGTTGCCGGTTGCAGTAGCAGTTTCGACATCCGTGAACCGGAGCAGAAAGATTGGTATCAGCATGCAACGTTCTATCAAATCTACCCGCGCTCGTTCATGGATAGTGATGGTGACGGAATTGGTGATCTACCGGGCATCACCGGGAAAATGAAGTACTTAGCCGATATCGGTATCGATGCGACCTGGTTGAGTCCACCGTTCAAATCGCCGCTGAGGGATTTCGGTTACGACGTGTCTGATTTCTACGAGATCCAACCGGAATATGGAACGCTGGATCAGTTCGATGAGCTGGTGAAGGAAGCACATGCAAACGGAATCAAACTGATGTTGGATTTCATTCCGAATCATTCGAGTGATGAACATGAGTGGTTCGTTAAGTCGGTGGCAAGAGATGAGAAGTACAAAGACTTTTACGTTTGGCATAAGGGAGTGCAAAATCAGCAAACGGGTCAGTATGATCCACCGAATAATTGGATCTCGGTATTTGGTGGACCCGCTTGGAAGTACCATGAAGGTCGTCAGGAGTACTACCTGCATCAGTTTACGGACAAGCAGCCGGATTTGAACTACCGCAACCCTGCGGTGCTGGAAGAGATGACAAAGATGTTGTTTTTCTGGTTGGACCGTGGAGTCGATGGATTCCGCCTAGATGCCATCAATCATATGTTTGAGGATGCAGAGTTTCGTAATGAACCTCCAGCTGGTGGTGTGCCGGGATCTTATGATTCGCTGGATCACATCTATACCAAGGATGTTGAAGATGTGTATGGTGTCGTGTATGGATGGCGTGACTTGATGGATGCCTACTCGAAGGAGCACGGACGGACGATCATTCTGATGACGGAAGCGTATTCCTCGATCGAAGGCACGATGCTGTACTATGAGAATGCGAATCGTACCCGTCAAGGGGCACATATGCCGTTCAACTTCCAGTTGATCTATGATTTTAAGAGTGATCAAAATGCTGCCGGTTTGAAGTCATCGATTGATTGGTGGATGAATCACATGCCCGCCAGACATACACCGAGCTGGGTTAGCGGATCGCATGATCATTCCCGGTTTGCTTCCAGGGTCGGGGAGGACCGTGTGGATCAGGTGATGACACTGATGCATACCTTGCCGGGAACCAGCATCACATACTATGTAAGTAGATTGTAAACCTTTTATTGGTATAATGACACTAACAGAAGTTCTACAGGGTGAAGAAGTTGGCATGCTGGACTACAAGGAGGCTAATGTCTACGACAGCCGTGATCCGAATCGTACTCCCATGCAGTGGGATAATACAACCAGTGCAGGCTTCAGTACCAACTCTAGCACCTGGTTGAAGGTACACCCAGATTATCCCACTCGGAACGTTTACATACAGCAAAATACAGAAAAGAACACCTACCATCACTTCGATTCCTTGACCAAATTGCGACGGCACGTAACAATGCAGAATGGTGACTATCTGCATCGAACCGTCGGAAGCCATGTTTACGCTTTGCTGAGAGAACTTCGTGGTCAAGATTCGTTCCTGACCGTTCTCAACATGGCCGGTGAGAAGTACGAAGCGGATCTCGGAGACTTTGTGAACCTCCCGGAAAGGATGATCGTTGAAGTAGCACAACCCAAGTCTGCGCTGAAAGCTGGGTAGGTTTTGTGAACTTATTATAGATAATACCTGTTTTTTAAATAACTGTTTTATATTTTAGTGATGAGGTTGAAATCAGCAAACTAACTCTAGGCCCGTACGATTCAGTTGTACTGAGAGCTGCTTCCTCTGCTACCGTCTTCTCGCTTTCGTTTGCCGCAGCTTTTGCCCTTATCGTTAAGTACCTTTTAGTGTGAGGGAATTTGTTGCACCAGTCACACCAATTGAAAGCCAGGGCATGAATGTCGAATAAATTGATTTGAGTCAAGCTTTTAGTAGTTGACAAATGTACGAACATATCTCAACATCAACATGTGTGAGAGAGTAATGTCACCATTTTTCCTTATTGACAACCGATATAAAGGGCTTCCCTCGCAGAGTCATTAATCATATTTATACTCATGCTTCGTTCGTCTAACCCATTCTACGATCCGCAGCAACACCGACAACACGTGTCGATCAAAGCCAGGACCCCGATCAATCATGTGGATTTATTCACCACCCGCCTAAAACGGCTTTCTTAACTCGTGTCAATTTTGTCCTTTTGAAGTGACGTAGGACGACACATGCCTCCTCTATCTAGCATATATCTACATCAACCGCGCTGAAATATTTATTGCCTGTAGGTTATTGAGGAAGCACTTTGCCCCATCCAGAGTTATGCATAAAGGGAAACTTGGCGTAATACGCGCCAGCGGGGTAATATGACCATGGACCTTTTTTTTAAAGTACTTTTAAAGCAGCAATTTAAATTATAATTTCACTTAATGATAGATCAGAATTTCTGGATGACAAACCATTAAATTTTCTTTGAAAAGTCCATGAAAAAATGCTGTTGGCCATATTACCCCGTTTTACACCATCTCCTCCGATATAGTTGGGAATCGAATCCAATCGTCTTGAATTTAAATCTAGGTCAGACGAGGGAATAAATCTCAACTTTCTCTTCCGCAGCTGCTTTGTATTGGCTGCGGGCGGGTTCTGTCAATCAACTCTACGGTCTGATGCTGAGTTGCGACTTATCCTGGGCCTACGATGGAAAAATGTCTCTGGAATAGCAATTTTTTGTTTGCTTCAAACGGGGAATTTCCTCGGTATTCACCCGTGTCAGCCCGTAATATATTCATACTGATCCAGGCAGGAAGACACACACAGAGACAAAGAGAGAGGGGGAAATGTATATAAGGATGGTGTTTGTTCGTTCGTTGGAACGTGTGCTTTAAAAGGACACAAGTATAGCTAAATCCATTTCCTTCGATGGGGAAAAATGATGGGATCAATTCATCTAGAAAGTTTCATGAATTTCGTTTTGGAACGTTGCATCTGATGATCAAATATAGGAAAATTTAATTTGAGTAACAGATAATTAGAGAATGGTTAGAAATTTAGTTAGTATTTCTTAAAAGCTATTATTTGTAGCAAGCACGCTTTATTATTTACTAATCATCATTGAATATTTATCAACTGTAAATATAGATAGTTTTTCAATTCATTATTCTTTGCTTTGTCTGTAATCACGTTATATTATTTATAGCATGAAAGCTCGTCTTTAAAATTTAAGCCTAAATGTACCACCAAGGGAGATATCCAGTTATAAAAGTTACAATAGCCATAATATAAATCGAATGACTTCCCTACGTTAAGCTACAAGCGCAAAGGAAATGTCCCGATAGGCTGAAATTTTGCCTGGTATATCACTCTGATACCACATTGTCACTGCGTTGGCTTGCGGACATCGACCCACAAGCCTATCGATCCAAAAAGCGTCCAATGCCATTACGCGCGATCGACGTTGCTTTTGTACCAAAAACCGCTAAGCCCCCAAATTCATCAGAGATTCGTCCGGTGGAAAGATTTTGGGGCATAATGAAGGCCAAAGTTCGAAAATCGTCCACGGTGTTTAAGAACGAGCTGGAGTTGAAGAAAGAATGGATGAAAGTGACCAAAAAGGTCGGCTCCACCATTGCAAAAAATGTAATGAGGGGTCTTAAGGGAAAGGTGCGGGCTTTTAGCGATGGAAAGGAAATTGAATAAAGTACTTTGACTATATGTTTTTAGTATTACTTCTACGTGAAGTCAACGATGAATCTTCAACTATGAATAAAGTAATTATGCCGAAACATTATCCATATGTATTCCATATGGATCCATATTTATTAGCAAAATAAATTTTTGGCGAACACTTTTGTCTGGTGCATTTTTTTTCGGGTACAGGCCTTAGTGGCGGTAGTGCGTGTGGAAATGAATGTGTTCAGGTAAAGCTACCGGTTAAGATAACCTTAAGGCCGTGATTGTGATTCTCCCCATGCGTGCATTGGTCTTCCTGAAACTAAATCACCCATTTCGCGCCATTGGCAGGTAGGGAAACCATCGCTGTGTCGATTAACAGCAATCGGATCCACGCGCATTCTACTGATTCGGCGCGAAAGCAACAGTTTCTGGACGAAGAGCGTATGTACCACGCTCCACGCGTAAGGCCATGAATCGGTGTAGGAGACACCCAAGACAGCCGTATATCATATCGATGATAGTTTCCGGACCGAAGTAGTGCGCAACGCAGCTTCGGTACCTCCGCCGGTCTCCTCACCAACGCAGCCGAAAATCCTAGGTCGTTATTTTATAAATTGCTGTTATGGCTCGAGTGACACTTACCTTTGATAAAAAAAAAACACGTCTACTTAGGATTCATATTTATGGAAAAAATCATATATCAATGAAACAGTCATCGGTCGTCATTGAAAAGCAATGCAACTATGTTCTGTCAATCTAATTAAACTTTTAATGGCTCTGTTGTCTTGTGAATTTTAGCTATAGCTGCCTCTTTTCTGATTTTTATCTCTCAATCTATGACATATACACGAAAACTATATCTCAACGACATTTCTAGAACAATATGAGGAACATTATACCGTAGACTACAAATGTTTATACCATATGGGTTAAAAATTCGTAGAACAAATACTTTAAAATTCTTCACTTTTTAAGATATCTTTGAGCATGAAACTAAGTCAAACTTCAATATAATCACTTTGAATAGTCAACCTTTGGTTACAAAGTTGATAGATAACACATTAAGCTTTGCTATGAAAGTTGCTACAGCAGTTTTCGTTGTTTCAGTCTCGAGATACAAATATTATAAGCCGTAAATTACCTTAAAAACATAAAATTAACTTGAAGCACCTCTAAATCATCACCGATTTGGCTGGAAATTTTGCACAGAAGTTCAAATTAACATGACGAACAGTAATCACCGTTGACCCGTTACATTCCGAAAATTTCGTTTAAAATGAACAGGTCTAGTATCTAGCATCAGTGACCATTCGACCCTTTTGGACTATATTACTGAGGCTTCAAGAGAGTTTTTTACTGTAATGAACATCTCCACCAATTTTCTCGGTGAAAACCCTGAACATTGGGATTTAAATCAAGATTATCTGAGAGGTAAGTAAATATAACAAATCATCAAGATCAAAGTTATTTTGACGTAGGACTACGTCTGTGATTTCTATATGGGGGTACACTTTGTGAAAACCGAAAATGGAACATGTAACGAAATTATGAAAGATTTTGAACGTGAATAACTCAGCTGCCCCTGTACCAATTTCAATAATTTTATCGCCAATTGATCAGAAATATTTCTACGCATCGATAACAATGCTTTCGTAAATGTCAAGCATTTTTCAAAAGCTTCGAAATAACTGACAAATCCGCCAATTATGTAAATGCATATGCTGCTTCCCCAACACAGTTATCAGAGAATCGTTTATAGACGAAACATGTCGATGTAGCATTGCTGCTTACCCAACAGAGAGTCGTTAATAAATGAAACAAGTCGAAGTGGCATTCACCTCCGATCTTCGGGCGTATGCGAATAGGGAGAATACAATTGCGTAACATTTTGCACACTCATCGCCATATTCAGAGCCACACGCCTACAACGACCACACCAACTGCTCTCCAGAGTTGTATCCAAACTTGGAAGCAAGGGTGTAAGTGATTTTGATCGACTTTATCGACTTTCTGTTTCGTTAATGATAGAAGAGCATAGCAGAAATAGTGCGAAATAGGTTAGTGAAGCCATGGTCATCGATGAAGAGAATTGACTTTCACCCTTCTGCTTCTAAGCCCTTTAATAAAATGGGAGGAGCTTTAGTACTGATATTATACCAGCTTTGTCTATACAACGCATAATTTAGTGTAGTAAAGCACAGCAGATGAGTGTATGATAAAATACCCAAAATTAGTGGGGCATGATTTTCTAGCTTTCGAAAAATGATTATTTTTCATGTCCGATTGACAAGCGACAAAACCGTAAAAAAGGAGGAACTTCAACTGATATGCCTTTCATTGTTGCTTTTGTCCATACAGTAGCTGACCGAAGCTCCTCCCATTTGGTGGTGTCGTTAGCATCTAGTGTATCGCCGAATCTATGTGTGGAAGTAGAACCATCGCGACCAAGGGCGTAGCCAGGTTTCGAACTAGTGAGGGGTGAAAAAAAATTACTGTGGAAAGTTTGGCCGAATGCCATTTCACCGAACGCCATTTCACCGAAAACCTTTGTGTTGCTGAGTTTAGTTGGGAGCAGTTGCCCTCCCTTTCCCCCTCTGGCTACGCCTATGATCGCAACAATCAGCAAAACGGTAGCAACCAAGCTTCTAATCCTTAATCAACTGGGCCGACACTCTTCTGAGTGCCCATTTCTTGTAGCAAAGTTGATGTATCCTTCGCTGCGCCTTTCCCGCCGATTTGCTGATCCAGCTGCCTACACTTCATCATCATCTTCCAAAGATCCACCTAGTCAACCCGTGTCCAGCAGCAGTCGCGCTGACACTCTTCCGAGTGCCCATTCATCGTAGCAAGGTTGAGGTTTCCCTCGCAGCCTTCCAACCTGTCGCAGACACCAGTTTAACCCCTGTCCAGTAGCAGACGGGCCGAGAATCTTGCAAATGCGCAATCATTGAACCGAAGAATATGGGATTATCCGGTCCGATTTGCTGATCCAGCTGCCTACACGTCATCATCATCTTCCAAAGATTTTAAGCCTGTACTACCATCGGCCCTTTTCAGGGCCACAAAGATTCTCCAAAAGAGTTAAATCTCTGAACATGTCTCAACTAAAATTCTTATCAAAAGGTTCTTTTCAGGGCAATCATAGTCATACTAAAGATTATAAACAGAGAGAACCCCGCTCAAATTCTTATTCCTACACGAAACACAAGCTCCTGTTGTAGTTAACAAATAACATTTATTATATAAGACCACGTAGTCCTACGTCCCCATTGCGTACAACCCCATAGGGCTGTCCCTTGTAGTTTTTTGTTGATGTGCCATGTTCATGAAAATGTATTCACTGTTACCAACCGAAAGAAAGTGATATATTTTCACAAACATTGTTTCGATTTTGAACAAAAAAAGTGCTTTAAAATTATTGAAAGTGACGGCGGTTTTTTTTTCTTCTTAACAGCGCAGTAGCGAGTTCGAGCTCTTTGGGTTGTGTATGATGTCGCGGAAAGGGCCGTAGAGCTTGTTTCCGACCTAACCAAGAACCAAGAATCTCGAACAACATGAATACCTACTGCAAGTTGTGGAGTACCACCGAAAAATGCAGCCGATGAAATATTGATGTCTGAGCAGCAGCACATCGACTGATAAGGTTTGAATAAATTGTGCGCCAGAGCAAATACACCCTTGTGAAAAATCACGCTTGTTTCCAAATGACCCCCGTGAAACAAAATTGTTGTACTATAACGGAGACCAGTGTAAAGTTTCATCAAAATCGAAGATTCTTTGCGCATGATATCGGCTTTCCTCCATGCTGAGTGACTGCCCCACACAACGTGACTGCCTCGCGCAGACAGCAGCAGGCGGCAGCTGGCAGTGCTGCTAGAAAAAAAAAGAATAATGAGCAGTTCGTTTGGTTAGCATTCAGTAATGGCTAACTAACTTTTTCCACAAGCGTCGGATCGTTTTGCGGTGTTCAAAGAAAAGTTTCCTTGTAAAATTTCCTAGGGAGTACATGGGTTGATTTATTTTTAGAGGACAATGGGTGACCTCACCAGATTTTTATTTGGAAAAGTAAGTTTTACCATATAAAATCCTATGTAAAATTAAAACCGCTGGCACCAAAATATAGTTCCACCGACCGACCTGAAATTTTACACAGTTATTTTAGGACCCAGAAGGCCCCCGAAAATCATACTGGAACTGGAATTTGAATGTTGTCCCACCCTAATATGTATGTATGTATGTATGTATGTATGTATGTATGTATTTAAGTTCGTATGAGTGTTACTCACTCAATTTTCGCAGAGATGACGTGACCAATTTTAGTGGAACAAGTTCCAGAAGATGTGTTTCAGATCTCCATTTTCGCAGAGATGACTTGACCAATTTTAGTGGAACAAGTTCCAGAAGATGTGTTCCAGATCCCCATACCCGATCGCGAATTTCTAATGCGTGTTGCAAAATGCATCGCTCGTGTAATTTGATTAACCATGTAACTAAATAAATTTTAAAATTTTCGCTAAAGTCTGTAAATATCTGTGAATAAACTTAAAAGTCTGCAAATGTCTGTAACGCACCCTTTAAGCAAAATCACGATTGGCTAGCGGA
Organism: Ochlerotatus camptorhynchus; assembly: GCF_037179485.1. NCBI lineage: Eukaryota > Metazoa > Arthropoda > Insecta > Diptera > Culicidae > Ochlerotatus > Ochlerotatus camptorhynchus. Next base: position 3,739,331 of record NW_027040855.1, on the reverse strand, counting down.
ATGGGAGCTCCAATTTCAGGAAAAAGTTGTTAAGTATGGTCCATCAAAATGTTTTCGACGAAGATCGAGTGATTTCAAACTCCAGCAACATTGGAGTAAAATGCATCACTTAAAAATAAGGTCTGAATAGAGTGTTAAACTGAAATTAACAAATATCTAAAATTTATATGACGAGTGAATTCGTTCCATGATGTTGTTTATACTGTTAAACACTTAACACGGTGATTTCCAAACCTGTGTCATGTTTTTCACAAAATACAAACTTTCATAAGAATCAATGATCTAATAGGGTTTTTGATCTAATTTCTGTCCTACTAAGCACAACCCGTGCTTAACTTCTCTTTTTTGAACGGGTTTGAACAAAAAAACTAAATATTCCTGCCAAAGATGACCTCTAAATTTATTCACCTTTCGATACGTATGGAAATTGGATTTGATGAAGAGTCACAAATTGTTGAGATATTGTTTAAAATCTAATACTGCTTCTTGATTCTAAATTCGTTCTACGAGCAAGGTTGCAAAGACTCATTTCAGCTAAAACAATGTTTTTCTAAATTATGAAATAATTAGATGCCATGATCAAATTTTGAATTGGTAGGATACAAGAAGAGGTTGCAAAGAATGTGTTTGACATATTAAACCTGTTTATTTCACTTCATGAGAGTCACAATCAGCGATTTTTCACACACTCACTCACTCACTCACTCACTCACTCAGCGATCAGAAAATCGCTGATTGTGACTCATAGAAAGCAAAATTTACAGGTTTTATGTTTCAAACGCATACTTTGTAACCTCTTCTTGTAAGTTACAAGTAAAACATGCCATCATATCATCTTTTGATTTTATTATTCCGAAAAACATTATTTGAGCTGAAATGAGTATTTGCAACCTTGGCTGAGTGTAGAATGCAATCGTCGTTTCTTGTAAACTGCTTTCAAACAATGGTTTTGGATGGTTTGCATGAAGTGTCTATGGTGTCAAAATTCCAGAAAAGTTAAAATTTTTGATAAGCTTTCAAATAAACAGTGGTCTTTATTTTTTGTTATTGAAGTTAATAAGAGTTTTTTTTTTCAGGTTAATAAATTGAGTTATTTTCCAGTGTGTATTTTTTCAGAAAAGGCAGTCCGGTTACCTACTATTTTGTCTCAGACGTCATTTCGATTAGATGGGCCGATATATTGGAGAAAACTACAAAAGACAGCCCTTTGGGATTGTACGCAATGGTGACCTAGGACTACGTGGTCTTAAATAATAAATCTTATTTGTTAACTGCAGCAGGAGCTTGTGTTTTGTGTTGGAATAGGAATTTGAGCGGGGTTCTATCTGTTTATACTCTTTTGTATGACGCGCTTAACATAGATGGCCCACAGCGACTGACGAAGAGCTTCTGATTCCGATTAATAGCGGTGCGGCTTCTTCCTCCTTCTATGGGTGCTCATGTAGGCTGCTTAAGGGTCCTGTACACCACCAGCGGTGCAAAGGGCCAACGTAAAGGCTTCCATCATGGGCGGCTGCTCGCTTTTGCCTAGACCTGGGCCCAGGTCAGATTTCTATCGACTTGCTTAATTTCCTTATTGAGGCTCCGCCGCCATGAGCCCCTGGGTCTGCCTCTGCTGCGATGTCCTGCTGGATTCCAATCCAGCGCTTGCTTGCAGATTTCGTTTCCGCCCCGTCGAAGTGTGTGGCCGACCCACCTCCACTTTCAATCTCGAATTTCTGTTGCTATCGGCTTCTGATGACATCGACGATGGAGCTCGGCATTCAAGATCCAGTTGTGAGGCCACCAGGCACGAATTATATACCGCAGGCATCGGTTGATGAAGACCTGCAGCTTTTGAATGTTCTCCGCTGATACACACCACGTCTCGCTGGCGTATAACAACACAGATTTCACACGTTCGAGTTGAAAATCCGGATTTTGGGGCGTTGACTTATCTGGTTGGATCTCCATACGTTTCGTAAACTCGCAAAGGCAGCCCTAGCCTTCTTGATTCGTGCACCTATGTCGGTCTTGGTCCCGCCGTCCGATGCTATTTGGCTGCCAAGATATTGGAAACTTTCGACCTTCTCCACTGCTTGCCCCGCTACCGTAAAGTTGGAAGGGTTGCCCGTGTTGATATCCAACGATTTGGTCTTGTTGACGTTGATGGTGAGACCCGCCGCAGAGGAGCGTTCGGCTAGGTCATTGAGCTTACTCTGCATATCAGAGCGCCGTTGTGCTAGTAGAGCAACATCATCAGCCAAATCGAAGTCGTTGAGATGCTCCATGGTGATAGGCTGCCAAAGCAGCCCACGGTTCGGTACACGGTCAATTGCACCTACCATGATCTCGTCGATTACGATGAGAAACAGTAGCGGGGATAGTATACATCCTTGTCTCACACCAGCGACTACCCGGATAGGGTCGGACAAGGCTCCGTTATGCAGAACTCTGCACGTGAAAGCCTCATACTGCGCTTAGATGAGGTTGACGATTTTATCCGGGACTCCCTTGCGTCTCAGGGCGCCCCACAGATTCTCGTGATTGAGACGGTCGAAAGCTTTTTCGTAGTCAATGAATACCAAATAAAGGGACTCTTGGAATTCATTGACCTGCTCCAGGATGATGCGGAGCGTGACAATATGGTCCACACAAGATCTTCCGGCACGGAATCCTGCCTGCTGCCGTCGGAGAGTCGCGTCGATCTTCTCCTGTATCCAATTCAGGATAACTTTGCACAGAACTTTGAGAACAATACACAGTAACATGATGCCTCGCCAATTGTCGCACACAGTCAGATTCCCCTTCTTTGGGACCTTCACTAAGATGCCCTGCATCCAGTTGGCCGGAAAAGTCGCGGTGTCCCAGATATTACAGAATAGTTGATGCAACATTTGTGCGGATAGCATGGGGTCAGCTTTGAGCATCTCTGCTGATATGCGATCGACTCCTGGACCCTTGTTGGATTTCATGCTTCGGATAGCTGCTTCAATCTCCTGCAGTGATGGGGCCTCGGAATTGACGCGAGTGATGCGCCGCACCCTAGGCGGATCATGCCGAGATGTTGATGGCTGGTTGGCCGTCGAAACTTGAAGAAGTTGTTCGAATGCTCAAACCAGCGTTTCAGCTGGTCAGTGGGGTCGGTAAGCAATTGTCCAGTCGTGTCCTTCACTGGCATCCTCGGGTTCATCCTTACTCCACTCAGGCGTCGTGAGATATCGTAGAGGAGGCGTATATCGCCAGTGTTTGCGGCTTTCTCCCCTTCGTCGGCCAGGGAGTTCACCCACGCTCGCTTGTCCCGTCTGCAAGAGCGCTTGACTTCCTTCTCTAGAGCCGAGTACCGTTGACGGGCTTCGTTCCTGGCTCCTCTGGTTCTCGCCCGCTCTATCGCGGCTTTTGCTTCTCTACGCTCCTCAATCTTCCGCCAGGTTTCATCTGTGATCCACTCTTTCCTCTGGGTGTGCAGCTCACCCAAGTTATTCTCGCTTGTTTCTATAAAGGCATTCTTGATGGCCGTCCATTGTTCTTCTACGCTGCCACCTTCTGGAACATCCGCAGCTCGAGTCTCAAGTTCATGAACAAAAGACCTTTTTACCGCTGGATCTTCAAGTCGGCGTGTGTTGAACCACCGTCCGAGTCTCTCCTCCCGTCGCTGAATCCGTGTCATGCGTAGGCGGATTTCACCGATTAGAAGGTGATGGTCAGACGCGAGGTCGGCGCTGCGTTTATTCCGGACATCAAGAAGGCTCCGTCTCCATTTTCGGCTGATGCAGATGTGGTCGATCTGATTCTCGGTATGTCCATCACGGGAAACCCACGTGACTTTGTGCACTGGCCGATGGGGGAAGAGCGAGCCCCCGATCACCATGTCGTTATTGCCACAAAATTCTGCAAACAGCTGACCGTTCTCGCTCATTTCGCCGAGACCATGGCGTCCCATGACACGCTCATAGTCCGTATTGTCGGAGCCGATCTTCGCATTAAAGTCGCCAGTATAGATCTTGATGTCACCCGGCATTCAGTTGACTGTAAAAATTCTCCTTGTCCTGTAGCTCGGCAGCATCGGTTGGCGCATAACATTGGATTATGGTAAGGTTACGAACCCGTGTTCTAAATGTAGGCTGCAGCTCGCTGCTTGCAGGCAGCCTTTCGTTGTGTACTGGAGAAAAATGTCAGCGCCACTTGCCGAAAGCACTGCTGCTGCTGCTGATACAAACGACCGGACAATACCACACACGATGATTGGAACTGAATTCGATCAGCGGTTGTGGGCAGCCTTGACAGCTAGTTGCTTGCGGGGAGCCTTTCGTTGTGTACTAGAGAACATCACTACTCACCACGTGGTTATGGAATAAACACCGTATGGTGAGACCGGATGGAATTCAACTTTGAAATCCATGTTAGGGAAATTGATTTTCGCAGGCAATCGGTGATTATCATAGCAACATTTGCTCATTCAACAATTTTGAATATTGAAATTTAGAAATAAAAAATATGAAGTCTTAAACTTAACTGATGCGTAGACATATTTCTGATTGATTGTAGTTAAACTTAATAAAATTGGTCCAGGGGCAGCTGAGTTATTAACGTTCAAAGTCTTTCATAATGTTGTTACATGTTCCATTTTCGGTTTTCACAAAGTGTACCCCCATATAAAAATCACAGACGGAGTTTACCTCAATATCTAATACGCCATTTTGAAAAATTAGGCATTATAATATGAACATTATATTTATTCCTGTTCATCTTGCATAGAAAAGTAAGAAAAGTAAAGCTCGTGAAAATCAAGCCCCACAATTCCCACTCAATAGCTTTTTGCTACTTCAATAGCTGTCGACAACGAAGACGATGACTTTCGCTGTAGACATTGTTGTCACACACGCCGTATCTGAATTCGGTGGAGTGACATATTAAAATACACATGCCATACCATGGCATTATTGTCGAAAGCCTATATTTCGAACATTCCACACCTGTTCATCGCAGGAATTTCAAATGGCGCATGGGATGAAAGCTTCTAGCTAGGGTGGAAAATTTACGACGTTGATCAGACTTCACATACGTGTTAATATGACAAATGTGGAACAGTGAACAGATTGAGTGGAAGCCATTTATTACGGGTGGATACTCTAGCGCTTCAAAAAAGAGCCTGCTGTTTAGTATGATCAACTTATTCAAAATCAGTTTAGCGCTCATTTGTATTCATTTTAAACCGCCACCCTTGCAACAATTTGTCCTTTTGGAAAGTATTATTCGGACAATTCGAGCTTGCCACTGTTTTGCCATCGCCACCGGGGACGAACTCAACATCAACTCGTCCCAATTCCCGAAGCCGGGCGACGAACGCTTTCTTTGTGCTAGGTCAGCAACTTTTGTCTGTGTCTATGCCGGATCCAACAGCATCCTGATTATCCGAAGCTAAGAGGTGGGTGTGGATGATGACGCCAAAAGAGCAAGAAAATAAGGAGAAAACATCGAAAATCACCAATAATGTAGGACAATTTATTCCATTTTTACCCTCATTTTTTCCCAGCAGTTGTCAGAGAATCGTCGCAACACAAATTAACCTTTTCTTTTCGGTTGGAGAAAATTTGATAACTTGCAAAAAAATGTGTCGTCGTTGGGTTGAAACTGGTTTTTGCGACGATGACATCTTTAGCATTCTGGATTGCTTCGTTGCTATCGAAGCTTTTGCCTGTTCTCAACTGTTCAAGGAAGGGAATTTGATTGGAAATCAATCTTACCCACCCCTTACAATGGTGTATTTTACGTTTACGTGATTGCATGATTAATACTTTTGAGGTAAAACCTTTTTCCCCGTTGACAATGTCATCGTTTTCATTGAGTTAATCATTCAGTTGGGCCGATTTTCCTCATTTCAACGTGTTTTTCTTGGAAGAGCTCTCGTTTAGTAATCTTTCTGACCTTGCTTTGAGCACAGATGATAACGAGGATGATGATGCTAATATTTCGCAAGCCAAATTGTGACTTTCGGTTTCGTTGAAGTAGTTCCTCCCAGAAAGAAAGGAAGAAGCAAAAAAAAAAACGAGAAAATGTTTTCCCCGATTTGATCCGTGGAAGTTTTTGCCCAAGTCGAGCTGAGCGCCAAGTGGCGTTTGTTTGAGTGGAATGGACAACTTTTAGCTGGTGGATAGATATTTGTAAACACGACGAAAGCAAAACAAGGGGATAAGCTCCAACGAATGCATCAGCGAGCGTGGTATGGAAAACTCCGTGTTTTGATTCGGTAATTGATCGTTCGGAAAGTTATTGATATTCAGCTGGAGTGGCTTTGCGGGATTGTGTTGTGATTGTTGAATTGGTGTTTGCACATTGGGAGATTTATTAAATGTGTTTTGGGAGCTTATCGACAAAGTGGTAATGTTTTTACTACGCAAGTTAGGACAGATTGCATAATTCAAACTAATTCATTCGATTTTTTCTGCCGTCAACTCTGAGCGGATTTTGTCGCGAAAAGTGAATCATTAAGAGAAATTTAAAAGATTACTTTCCAAAAGCCTGGGGAAAATGTCCATGCTTGGGATACCTTGTAATTAACTCTATATCAATCACAGCATCTATTTCCAGCAAAGCGCAAACCGGTGACCCGTCCTAGGAGATTTTTTATCGACCAACCGATGACCGGCGGTAGCCAATTGTTCTCGGAAAACCCACTACGTCATAATCGACAAACGACGTTGTCGATATTCAGCACCCACATTTATTTTATTTAGCACATTTCCAGCCGCAAAACCACAAAAATCTAATTTTAGCCTATTAAAATTTTTCGTTGGTTCGATAAACACAACCGAAGCGCGCCATGACGCGTGCAGGCGGGCCATAATTACTGTCCAGATTTTTCCCCTCTGTGTGTCTCGTGGGGGTGTGTGAGGGTGGAACGAAATCGAAAGTTTCCCTTAGCCAAGCGCCCCACCTCTCCGCTTCTCCCTCTCTATCCCTCTCTTAGTTGGTTTTGGTTCGTGAATTAACTTTGTGTCGGTTTTCCAGTCGTTTCTGCTCAGGAAAATCGAAGTGTTTATTTACCTGGCTGCAGTCAGTTGGATTTTGGCACCTCAGTTTGTAAGCGTTGAATGGTAGGCAGAGAGCAAGAGAGACAGAGTTGATTTTCACACTTGTGCACAGATGTTGTCGATCGAACCTTATCGGACGATAGGTAGTAATTTTAAACATAAATTGAGCGCAGGATGTGTTCGTGTGTCGGTGGTCATCAAACAAATGCTGTATGGTAACAATCGCAATCATTAGATCCTAAAAACTCCCAGCTCGAGATTATTCGTATCTGTCGTTAAACCCACGCATTGGTGTGGCATAGCTACTCGAGTAACCAAAAAAACCCGATAAGGACCCTTATTTCTGATATACGGCTGATATAGAATGTTTTAACTTGGCCTTGGCTGGTCGGAGCGAGTGATGGTGAAGAGGGTACCGGCAGGGAAAAAGTGGAGTGATATGGAAAAGAGGTTGGTCGTGCCTGATTGTCGAGCAGCTCTGATTTTTCGGATGTGTTTTTGTGGAGAGATGATCGCATTTTGTTAGTTTTGTATTACGTGCGCGATCATTTGATTTGATTGAATAAGTTTTTTCTTGGATTGTTTAATATGCTTTGTATGCTTTCGTTTCCATGCGTTATCCGATATGACCTCGATTACGCTGATTTATTGATCAGTTGTTGCGATGATCTGATCATGCCTTTGGCTGATCGGAGTGAATGCAGTGCTGTGTTCCTAAAATTTGAGGTAAGCAGTCGCACCAATATTGCGCCTTACTGCGCCCTTAAAATAAAACCCTGGTCAAGACTGCTTTGTCATTGATGCATCCACCAAAACCTCATTGATGCTAGAATCTGTCTAGTGGGTCCACCCTGGATAAGGTTCTGAAGGGTATATTTTTGAAGCTCTTCAAGATTGATTAACTGCAAAATGGTTGTACGATAAACGCATTGAAATCCATTTTAAAACCGTATTTAAGCTACAATAAAAGCTATTTAGCAACAATTAAAACCATTATCCGAGCCATTTACCCAAGATTCTTGCTAAGTTCACTAGAAAAACAACAATCAAGATGAAAAAGGATTCATAAATACCATCCGATCTTATCAAAATAATTAAAATAAAAACTGATCGTATAAAAATTCTGCCGAATATCCAAAATTATAAAATAATTCTCATGAGGTGGCCTAGTTTTATGTACCATATACAATTTGATGTGAAATGTACGTGAAAAAATTGAGAAATTGAGTCCTTTAGTTCGATCATTAAGCTTGGCCTAAGTTTTTGTTTCTCATGATTTTTGCATTTTAAATATTTTCTCATTGCTAAATTAACTAAAATAAAGTTATATCCAAGGAAATATAAATTGAAAATCGAAGATTGTAAAAAACAAACAAAATAATTGTAATATGGCGGTGGCATAAAGGTTGATTTTCATGGGCCATTTGCTAAAAAGTTATTTTGCTTTCAAGAAATCCTTAACAAATTCATAAGGTTTTGAAATGGCTTTTATGAAGAAAACTTGTAGACTGAATTGTATTTATCTAAAGCCATTTTGCTTGATCCTACCCCGTTCAGGTTTATGGCAGCATTTATGGCGGCAAAGTGGCCTATAAAATGTTAAACGTCAAAGTTTGTTTATCTTTCGATAGTTGCGCTGTGCGATTCAGCGTTCTTCCAGGTGATTCGCTCCCGATGGTTTGGAAGCAGTTACTCAGAAAGTGTTCACAACATTTTGCATTTCGCACAGCTGTAACCTCAATCATCCCCGAAAAAAAATCCCCTTCTTCCGGATGGTTCTGGAAGTGCACCATCAAACGATGCAGGAATGTACGGTTGAATGATTTTTTTTCCAAGTGATGACCCTTTCGCCGAATAAAATCGGAGCCAGTGTTGGCAAAATCAGAAATCCATTGATATTTTTCTGCTCTCATGGGTTCACAATATCACGCGTGATATAGGAACAAAATATCATGCTTGATATTAATTTTACAAGCTCCTTTGATATTGCGAGACTATTCACAACGTGCAAACATCAAGCTGAGAGTTGAATCGTCATAAAAATGATTCCATTTCACATCGTTTTTTAGAAAGAGAAAGCATAGTTTGCTATCTTTTTTTAATCTTCATCGATGGCAGACGCAAAGGGACTGCTGCAAGCCGTTATGGAAGTTTCAGGTTTTATTCTAATGTAAAGCAAAAATCATTAAACTCAATCTCACCCGAGGGGGGCGACACATCTAAATCTCAATTCTAGATGCTCGAAAAATCTCACACTGGCGAATCAATCTTCTAAAAATCTTCATTAATTTCTCGCATCTACTTACATCGCGCATCATCTTTTTGCAGGAAATCTTCAGAATCGTCATCAATCCTCTTTCTATCTACTCAGCGTACGCGCACAATCTTTCCTGCATCGTAGATAGAGTCGTCCCCCTCGATCTCACCACAGTTTGGCGAGATTTGCAGTTGGTGAGTTTTGTTAGCTTGATATTCCGAGCTGCGATATCACAGCTTGCAAAATCAACCGCAGTTGTTTGCTTGTTGATTTTTGTCTACGAAAATCAAGGGTGATCTTGGGCGTTGGTGAGATTTGATTTTTTGATATTTTCCCAACACTGATTGCAGCTATGGATCGGAAACCAACTAGTGTCCGCTAACTGTCAGTTTCTGTGGTTTGCTGTCGGTGCTGACACAAGTTATTCCGATCTTAATCTACTCACAAGGTCTGGAGAAGGCTGGTCTGTTTTCAGACTGTTTTGACAATGTTTATGAATTTGAGGACCACGCTCACTTCACTCTTCTCCACCAGATGCTCAGTCGTTGATGGTACCCGTTCCGCCGGACGTGCTAGTTCTTCTAAAAAACTAAATTTTACTTAAACCGACTTCCCTTCGGTCGTGAATTTTTCCTCCAACTTTGTTTATCCTTCGAGATATCCTTGTCATAAATTTGGTTTTTATTCACTGTGAGGATCCATCCTTAAAATTCAATTTGTAAACAGAGGAGATTTTATGATAAACTTTTAAAAGCCTATAAGGCAACAATATATGCCTTTTGCTCTCATTTAAAACCTTATTGTTTTATGATTTCTTTTATAATGATAGAGCAGGTTTAAAGAGTATTTTATCAATACATTAATACAAAATTGCCAATGAAGTTTATTACTGATTTAAAGAACAGTTTTATGGTGGAATTGAGAACTACTTTAAATTTAATTTTAAAACAAGACAGTTTATGACTTCTCGCCAGACTGCAAAAGGTTTTTAGAATAGTGAAAATGTGAACTACTAAGCAGGAACGTTCTACACTGTGAAATGCTGTTTTTTAACTAAATGGATTATTTATTGTCATTATAAAACCATCATAAATCAGATGCACCCACCCCTGTCGTTGATGACGTTGTTTCAACTAGTGTATTATCTAGTTGATATGATACTCTAATCTAATCTACTCTAATCTAACACAAACACAGCCAGTTTATGAAAGCATCCTGGTAAATGATAGATATACCTCCATTCTGTTTCTTGTCTATTTGGTATATTTTGAACATCGCATTGATGCGCAAAATATATTAAAACGTCCAGGCCTACTGTGCAGTATTCAAGGGGCAAGATGATTCAGAAACATCGGGCCTGTTGAAATTAAAGATTTAAACACGATGCTTCAGAATCCAATAAATGGATGAAACGTGGAAAGAAAAGCGGGTCTCTAATCAATGTACTGGAAAAGTTCGCTAAAACTCACAATGGCCCATATTACGGGTGTCACTTTACGATGAAAACGAAGTGAAGTGACCAGTTTTCACTCATGGTGAAGTGATTGCCATGTAAATCAAATTTATTTTTGTGTGCTCCATAAATTTCCACGTGGAAACTAGATTTCAGTAGAGAGTAATAGAATGAAGATATATCAAAAAAAATAAAAATAAGAACATATAAATGAAAATAAAGGGAAAATCTCAGCCAGTTTCATAATTTTGTACTCTTACTGATCTGCTGCACTACTGTTAAACCCAAACTTCCAGTTCCAAACTAGTTCAAAAATTCTTCAGGCCCGTGTTTGAAGTTTTCACTGTTCACTGAATAATTCACGTGTATTTCCGCAACCGTTTCTTGTATCGGCGAGACGACGAATCATGGCACATAAAGAAACAGAGAAAAATAAATCTTGCTGCATCGATGATCAAATACGTTCACACAAACGATTTACTACTGACGGTATCATCGAAAGAATCTTTATATTCGTGTGTACCATTCGGCATGGATTGTGTGCGTTAGTTTCTGTTCATGATACATCTGCGTATCGTAGTATAACACTGGCGAATGGTTTATATTCAGCAACATGTAATGACACTGAATATGAATGGTCAAAAGCTGTTGCATAAAGTGAACATTAACACTTTTCACATCAAATTACGTGGGTTATTGGGGGATATTTTGTATTGCCAGGTTCCTAATTTTGCGTATATATCCTAGCCATTGTAAATCCATTGAAATACTATATTCCTGACAACTTTTTCAGAGAATTTCCAACAAAACATAATCCCTAGTACCCCTCATGTTCTTGACTGGATTTTCTTTATTAGTCGGGATGTTAAGGCGTCGTCCACTGTTGTGGTGATGTGGCATGTACTAGCATGTCAAAACATCATGACAACATTCCTCTCATTCCACAAAACGTGCATGCAACCTCGATTAATGTTAGACACCCACTGCCCCACTACTGTGGCGGCGATGTGGCATGTCAAAACATTATGATGAAATATTGCATGTGGCGAACGTCAACATGATGTTAGTCAAGTTAGTTTCTGATATGGCGGCGGAGTGGCATCTGCTAGCATGGTAAAAAAGCTTGTCGAGATTTGCCTTACGCCACATTACATCCACATGATCTTCTGGCATGTTGATAAACCGTCGCCACAACAGTGGGCGCCTCGTCTCGTGTCCGCAGTACGTTGTTCTAGAGTTTTTTTTTTCGATTACACGAGTGAATGTCGTAAATTTAATACACGTATCATGTGGGATTTGATTTAATTGGTTCCAAAATGGAACACCCCGTGATCCCGGCGATATAGGAAGTTACTGTGTTCGGCAAACATTTTCAGGTGACTAAGATATTTCGGATGGTGGACATATAAGTTCAGAGTTCAGTCACTAGGTGGCGTAAGTGTATATATGAGATTTTTTATGTGCTATTTACATCTCATGAACCTGACATTCATGGACAGTACAGTCCTCAACAATGTTTTTTTTCCGGTGGACAAGGCCTTCTACATGAAGAACAGGTTAGTTGCGAATGCTCTTGTTACGCGGCTCTATTGCATATGTGCTTTATCACAAGATCCTGACTTACTTGGAAAATACAGTCTTCTACATAGTTGCCAAGCTAATCAAGTCATTTCAAATGATGGACAATACACTCTTAGAAATTATCGCCGACTTCTGTAATTTTTACCGAAATCTGAACAGCTGAACTTTTCGGTAAAATTTATGCAATTCAATTCAATTGCTTTTCAGCTACTTTGAAACTAAATCTCCACTAAAATGACAAGATTTGATACTTTAAACAAGGTTGAAAATGTTTTGATATTATTTTCAAATTCAATAGCCTTTAAAATGAAGGTAAAAGTTTTACAGAACGTTCAGCTGTTCTGATTTCGGTAAAATTTACCGAACACGGAAACAACATCTTAGTGTGTAAGTGTGTATGAAACATGCACAAGCTCTTACGTACACTGCGCTAGTGTACGTAAGAGCTTGTGCATGTATCATATCTCAAGATTTTGGCATTCTGAGAAATAACTGTTCACTGCAAAGTTGTTCATATGGCCAAGGTCACTGCAAAGTTGTCCAAAAAATATATGAAAATTTTCCCGAAGACACCCATTCACAGATTTTTCATACGTTGTAGCAAGCGTGATTGCCCATTTTATGGATAATCCGGATCATCCAGTGTGCATAATTTGGCCTCAATGCCAAATTCAGTCAAATACATCAACAAGTACTTGCGCAAAAAAAAAACATGAGGCTCTAGGACCAGTTTAATTTATTTACCTCTTTTACGGATGTTCTGGATCTTCCGGAGGACCAGTCTGTGATCGTCAATATTCTGGCCACAATATGAAATTAATTCGAAAAACACATCAACAAGTGTGTTCGCAAAAAAAAAAAAATAGAGCTCTAGAAATAGTTTAATGAATTGACCACTTTTACGCATGTTCCGGATCTTTTAATGGACCAGCCTTAGCCCTCCAGGGTACATATTTGTACCAAAACCCCATATTTTTTCTTAAAACTCACCAATAAGTGCTTCCGCTAAAAACTGCGCAGCTCTAACTCCAATTTCATGAATTTACCACTTTTAAGGATGTTACGGTGTCCCGCTGGAAGACACATTGTACCAAAAGGAGGAAAGTTAACAATTTCCCCGAAGATACCAGGAAGTTATCTATGCATATAACTTTAATATCAGAGTTTATCAGAGTTTTATTGACTGTATATAAATTTAGTTTCTTTCATTTTAAACCGACTATGACATTGATTCGTGTTCATAATATGTCAAAACTAACTAACTTATCCGCGTTCCATTTCTTCGATTATTTCTTCCCTTATTCGCTCTTAAGGTACCGCAGGACAAAGGAATGTTTCTTATGTACCTAGCTGCGCTGTGCTACTGCCAGATTTGGTGCGGTAGAAAGATGACGTTTGCGATTCCTTATGTATCATCCACTGCTTTGTATGGCTCTGTACGGCAATGTTGTGCGGTAGACACGAAGAGAAGATATGTGCAGTTCAAAGTTGTATACAATCATTGAACGCGTTATTCGGTGAACTGTTGAGATCGTTTTTTTTTGTGCAACCATCGTTCTTCGTTTCGTTCATTCATTTGGTGCTACAAAACTGAATACTCTTATTCGGCAAAGGTGTCTGACACTTCACTCATTTGTGAATATCTATTCATGATCAGCTACGAACCTGACACACGGTAGTTCAATGGCATGTTGACAGATTTCCAAACACTGCTTCAGGAAAATCATGAGCACATGAACTTTCAAGTACAAAACATCAAACACCTAAAACCAGAAAAAAGGGCTAGGACGGCTCTTTTTCCAAATTAATCAATTGGCCATTAAACTGATGCAAAATTTGAAATTTTCACTCAACAGTGCTCAAACGGTTTCAAATTGGGTCCTGATTAGCCTCCCAAAATTTGAACTCATTTAGTGAGAAACTGACTTGACACAAACTATTTGAAGTTTATATGGAAATAACTATGGGGAAAGCGTAATTAAGGTTCATATGTGTCTAAAAATTCACCAGTTCCCTCTACTTAAAAAAATGATAGCTGAGCTTGTTGAATTTTTTTCAGCTACAACTTTGTTCAAGACCACTTTTCGATCAAATGTAAGGAATAAAAATTAGTAATGATTTAAGTCACTGATGTCTTATGATTATGCTCAATCAACTGTTCAGCAGGCAACACAATGTCACACTGCAGAATACAGTGTTGCCCACAATACAGTTGCTTAATCTTGCCATAAGATTATCAATCTCTTAAACAATTAGTAACTATTTAGTTTGAAGTTTGGCTGAAAAACGATTTTCTTCAAAGTTGTAGCTGATAAAAATTCGCATAAGAATAGTAATAGAATTTGTTAACAGTGCAGTATGTAGAAAGAGTAGAAGACAATTTACAAAATGTTTTGTTTCCCCATAGTAATTTCCATATAAACTTCAAATGGTTTGTGCGAAGTCAGTTTCTTATCTAATTAGTTTAAACTTTCGAAGGCTAATCAGAACCCGATTTGAAACCGTTTGAACACTGTGGAGCAATAATTTCTAATTTTGCATCAGTCTATTGGCCATACCCCCATCATTTTGCATTTGACCTCAAAATCATCCCCACCAAGATGAAGACGAATAGCGGCGCCAGTGGTGTAGTGGTAAGCGTGATAACCTCTCACCCCAGCAGGCCTGGGTAATCCCAGTTGGCGCCGCCGGGATGTTCTGAGGCATAACATCTCTGATCACGCCTTCCTTCATGAGTTGATGGGTCGATAGGTATGGAAGCTGCCTTCCTGCCGTCGGTAGCATTGGTGCTCAGCACGGAAAAAAAGATCGACGGAACACAAATCCAGGAAAACAAAAGAAAACATCGGTGCCGGGGTTCCACAAGGAAGCATCCTGTTCACCTCCGATATGCCAGCTCTCCCTGATGGTGGATCGTTGTCTCTGTTTGCAGATGACACATCCATCGTCTACAAGGGTAGGGTCATCGGAGCTCTGACTGCCAAACTTCAGAGAGGCCTGGACGTCCTGTCTGAATATTTCAACAGCTGGATGATCCGTATCAACGCGGCAAAGACCCGGGTTATCATCTTTCCACACTCTAAATCTCCCAGACTTGTTCCGGCACAGTGGTGGAATGGTCGAAAGAGGTCTACCTCGGCTTAACACTAGACAGAAAGCTGATTTTCAGGGAGCATGTCGACAAAACGAAAACCAAGTGTAACAACTTAATAAGATCACTGTATCCACTCATCAACAGGAGGTCTACCCTGTCCCTGGAAAATAAGCTTGCTGTCTTCAAGCAAATCATCCTTCCCGTACGAGTACGGTATGCCAATCTAAGAGAGTTGCACCAAATGCCATCACCTTAAACTTCAAAGATCCAGAACAAGATCCAGTCAGCCGCGAACTAGAAATTAGATCAGATTATCGGATCATACGTGATCTAGCACGCTAGGTTATGTTATGCTCGTAGTTAGGTTGGTTATCACTTTTTTCAATTCAAACATAGCACACTCCCCAAGGGGTATTCAGTAGACTAGTAAAAAAAAGAGGAATACGTAAATTAGAAAATCAAATTAAACTAAGATGAAGAGCCTGATAGGCTAATCAGTTAAAATGTTAAAACAATGTAAAATCATATTTAATAGAAATTAACGTAATTTTACTACTACTACTACTACTACTACTACTACTACTACTACTACTACTACTACTACTACTACTACTACTACTACTACTACTACTACTACTACTACTACTACTACTTCCGTGATATCTAGTAATGTGTTACCAAATTAATATTATGCTAAACTTTTTACGGAAATCTTCTTCTAAACATGTGAGGATTTTTACTAGTGTAGTTGCATTGAGCTTGTTTTCAAATAACTATCAAAAAAAAAAGGAAATCAGAACCAGAAAGGGTCGGGTGTACAGGCCTTTTTTAAAATTCTCATTCATTGCTCACCGTGAAATAATTTTGAAAGCATCATTATGTCAAAATTTCTATCTCTCGCCACTAAGTGCGCCAACTTTTGTCCGCCGATGGGGATTTGTACCGTCAGTGGCTAACCTCAATTGGATCAACTTTGTAACCGTTTATTTTATTTTATTTTTAGGGACACAGTGAGCTAAGAGTTTTGACTATTTGACGAAGATACGGATATTTGAAAATACATTTGATAGTAGAGTTGGATGAATTTGAAATTCAACTGATTTACTCCACCAACATTATCTAGTCAGGCGATGGCTATTTGAAGTGGTTCTGACGCCTGGAAATCTAAACCCATGCTTAAGCAGAATACAATAAGGGAAGACAGTCCAAAATGCACCCTGGGGTAAAATGCCAGATGCGGGTTTTCACAATATTCAAAACCATGGACACTTGAAAAGTGACCAAAACCGTAGAACAAGAACTTTTGGTAAATTTTTTTTCACAAAAATACGATTTGAAACATTATACTCTGAGTATACATTCCACTAAAACCCATTTTAACAAAACGTTCAAAAAATTTACCGAAAGTTCTTTAGCTACGGTTTTTGTAAATTTTTAAGTGTCTATAATTTTAAACATTGCAAAAGATTGCATTTTTATTAGTTTAAAAAGAAATCAAAACCAAACAAGGAAATGTGAAGTCATTTCTATCAGATGTGCCATTTTCGTGCAACAAATTTTTGAAAAATTTCTGAGACGCCATTTCGAAAGTTTTTTCCCAAAATGGATGAATTTTAGCAATGAAGCCTATGAAGACAATTATGCATGCAAGTGTCATGAAAATCTGAAATGGTCTAGTTTTTTCCGATTCGTCATTTGGTGTTTACCCGCTCCAGAAAGTTAGAGGTATCTTTTAGGAGGAGTTCTGAAAATATATGGAGAGTTTGAAGTACTTTTAGACTGTTTCAAATTAGAAATTTTACTCTACACTGCGCGTTGACCGTTGAAAATCTGCGAAAAATATAAAAGGTTGAGGTTTCACTGCAATTGAAAGAACTAAACATATTTATTGGATAATAGCTATGAAAAACTGACTCTCGTCTTGTAACACCTTTAGCTATCATTTGGAGGGAGAGCCCCCAGATTTCCAGACATAGTGCAATTTTGTGACCCTACTGAACACAGTCTTCTATATCAAGTCACGAATTAGCTAAAATGTTTTAATGTGACTATAACAAAAAAAGGCCTTAGATAGTTCATAGGACTGAGAAATTCAATCTTATCTACTTTCCACTTGAACCCTTAAGTCGTTGTAATAATTTCTAGATATCTGAATAATCTCCAAGAAACCCTCTGTTTATGCATCGTCGATTATATGTGCCACTACCCTACCCACTGAACGATTCTAGAAAACAATATAAAATACAATAAACAGTATCTCGTATGCCTCCGCCATGGCAGGACGGCGAAGCAATCGGTGCTTTTTAGTTCTATCCGTCTTCGAAATTATCACAAAACTCAACACAACGTAGGGATCCCGCCCGTGCGCGATCACCCTCTTAAATTTTTCAAGTTATTTTCATAAATTCACTGTGTTGCAATTTTAAATTTTATCAAAAATACGCTGGAATTATTACCGAAAGACTCCTCATATAAAATTCGCAGCACTTCCAAATACTTCATCCTGGATAACTTAAAATTCTCGAAAAACTAAATTTACACCCCATCAATGAACATCAGTATCTTCAAATAATGTCTAAAACTGATTGCGGCTAGATAGACACACACACACACACACACACACACACACACACACACACACACATACACACATTTTTGGAAGCAACTACATAGATTTCTTATAACATCATAGTAGGTTATCAAAATCCTCCTGGGTTCAGCACAGTTCAGAATATGCGTTATTTGATGAGTAACGCCTTTCCCATCAGACTAAATAACCACAAACCGTGCTAGCCGGGGGTTCACCTGAGACCGCCCAAAACAAATATCCCGTGCAAGACGCGTGTCCCGCAGGCACCCTCGTCGGAAACAATTAATTAGTCTTGACAGCTTTTTGCCAGAATGCAGCACCAACCCACACACACACTTTTCTCTCACTTTAGAAACGAAAACTCTGCTGCCACGCGATCTGTGTGGTTTTAATTTCCACTGCTCCGTCCCCAGAAGGTGTTACGTACTATACGTTACATACAATTGACCGGGCACCGTATGAGCGCCGGTCGTAATTTCTGGATCGCGTGCACGTCGTATTTCATTTAGCGAAATGCCGTCAGCGGTTGGCGCGATTAGCGACGCCAAATGTGACGAAAGAATTTGTACAAACTGTCGGAAACCTTCAATCACCCCCCGTAGGATATTTAAAACGGCCTTATCAAACTGTCATAAATTAGCTCCTTGGACGTATAATTAATAGCTGTTGATAGGAGAAAAGTTCTAATCATGCAAAAATCAAGCAAACCCATTTTCTCAAGCCTTTCTTTGCGAACGATGCCTCCAAGAATCGAGGCATGGTCCCTCTATCATCTTGAGAAAAGAGGCCATCATTTTCTTAATTGCTACTTTCGAAGCATTATCGTCCTCGATGGCGACATGCTGGGAGATGTCGTCGTTTTTGTGCTGCTCACACGTTTCGAATTCAATGCTGACAGCAGCGGACAAGATCGGGTGGAATGGTGTGCGCGGGACAACTTGGGCTTCTGAAATTGATTGATGTGCCCCGACCCGAAGGAGTCGATCGTGGTGCTAAATAGTGTCATGGCGTGAAGCTGCCAACGTAAGTGAAAATGGAAACAAGATAATTACACCCAAGTGGCATGCACTTGAGATTTTTTTTTTTTTCAATTCTGTCCACGAGTGTCGCTTATTTGCCCAACAGCATACCAAGCGGGTGCCAGACAGCCAGCGATTTTGTTTAATTATCAGTTGACGAATGGTTTAGGAGCTCGTTAGCAAATTGGAATTTTGAATTCTGCCCAGAAAATTTACATTTCAGATCTCTGCTGAAGAAATCAAAAGATTCGTTTTGCTAATTTGTTTGATTTGAATTCCAGTTTGCAAGATTTTCTTGAAAAAACTTGACATACAGCATGTGCAATTGGAAAGAAAACATGTAAGTTTATTTTGGAACAGAACAGTTGGGTGTCCCAAAATAACACTTTGTCTGGAAAACTGAGGGCTCACCCTCTAAATGATAGCCAAGGCTATTTCAAAGAAACTTTTGTATTGTGAAAACTCTGAATAATTTGATTTAAAGGAAACCCCGATGAGATTTAATGAAGAAAGTCGATTTCTCATAGTCAGAGTTTATCAAATATTTCTAAAGAATTGACATTTAGTGCAACCCAGCCCTTTTATGTGTTTTTTTTTTTATATTTTATATGTTGAAAAAATGCTTTTTAATGTGCTTATGATAATCAGTGTTTAGAGCAAACTCGTTATAATTTTCAGCTAATCCAAAGAACATTGGGATAAGAGTTGATTAACCGGTTTTACCGGTATTACCGTGCTATTTTCAATTTTTATACGATAAAAAAAACGGTATTTTCGGTATTTTTAGATTATTCCAGCATTTTTTATTATTATTTTTTACATGATTCCCACAGTGACTGAAGTATAAATGAATGTTTGTTATATTAAGAACAAAAAACAAAAGAATAATAAAAGTTACATACAAGACATCGCGGTCTTCTTTGATAAAACATTCGCTTGAAATTCTTCGTCGTTTGATTGATTTGGAAGAAAACGGAATACATGCAGAAGCCGAGCGAAGAGATTTTTTAAATTTAAGTTGTTTTTACTTAATTTTGGGTAATTTTGAGTTTTGCATCTCACTCTCACTTTTTGTTGTTGTCAAAACCGGAACGAGAGATTCGATTTCCTCATGACTATCATTCAATAAACTGCTAGTGAATATATGAGATATTCTCAAATTTGAGTCAATTGAACTTAATTTAGGGTAGAAAATACTCACGAGTAAGTAATTATTTTTGCCGTAGTCAAATGTAAACAACTATAAGCATGGGAGATGAGTGAAAATAACTTAATTTTGGGTAATTTTTCGGTTCCGTGTACAGCTTCCAGAACTATCTCAGTGTCAACGTTAGCAAACAGTTTGAAAAAAGTTATTAAACAAAAGTTTGCCTAGTACGATGCTCAGGGTTTGAAAGGAAAATATATGCAGATAATTTACGGTGCACTTTGTACTGTACTTTCTACATCAGTGGACTCCGAAAGAGCATTTTCGGTTTCAGGAAACTTCGTCAGTAAGATCCGATCTCGTTTGGGAGATATAGGGCGTCCCAGAATGTTCAAGCACGACTTTGGAACACCCCTGCTTGTTTCAGATGACATTTAAACAGCTGATTATCACGCTGAATCATTGTTTACATTTCGACCAACAGTTTTGTGTATCGCAAGCGTCGGTTCTTTACATTTCCGTGACAATGCGTAGCATTTCTCTTGAAAAGCGCAAACAGATCGTGCACAAATGGTGTACAATCCCCAACATTTGTCTGAGTCAATTAGCGAAATCGGAAGGTGTAAGCATCGGAGCCGTTCGAAACGCGATTCGGAAGTATGGTGATGAAACAACTAAAAAAGTGGGATCCTCGAAGAGTAACGTCCAGCGGGCCAAGGCTAGAATGGGTCTAAAAACGTATAAGAAGTAGAAGAAGCCAAATCGGAGTGAAAAACAAGCAGCATCCGTCAAACAGAGGGCTCTTTTTCCGTCGATCTTGTTTTCCGTGCTGAGCACCAATGCTACCGACGTGCCAGGAAGGCAGCTCCCACACCTGGACCCTACCTATCGACCCATCAACTCATGAACCGGGGACCAACGGCTTTACTTCCCATCCGAAGGAAGGCGTGATCAGAGATGTTATGCCTCAGAACATCCCGGCGGAAGTTATACGACCAATTGCTGTGCAGAAAATCGGTGTGCGTGATTATGGACGATACGTTAAATGTGATTACAAAACTCGTGATGGCAGAAGTGTTGACGTCGCGGATAAGTCGTTTTTTTCCGAAAAATTCGGCAAAAAGGCTATGGTTTGGCAAACCATTTTTGAGTGTTGTATGCTTTCCAAACCGTTTGTGACAACGTGCGTGAGTGACTAAACAAGCGTCTGTTACCCAAGATGCGCAAACACGACGCCTCAGTACTGTTCTGGTCGGATTTGGCGTCGGTTCATTACTCCAAACTGTCCCCAAGCCAGGTCAATCGAAACTTTTTGGGCCCTGTCCAAAGCATATTTGCGAAAACATGTAAAAGCAGCGCCCCGTTACAAAGTTTGCGAAAGACTGGGAAAAATTATCAAAAAAATTGTTGGAAGGCATCTTAGCTGAAGCTAATGAGTAGCGTGAGATCAAAAATCCGCTCCTTGGCTTACGACTGATCGGATCTCAGATTTTCTACGTTAAACTGTAAAAGAACATGAATACGAAATACAAATTGAATTTGCTGTAAACAGAGTTACGTTAACTTTTTTTAATCATGCTTAGACATTCTGGGATACCCTATCATGCGATAAACGCTCTAACTAATTCATTTACCATGATTTTTTTTTCTTAAAATCATACAGTTTTTGTAGTTCCTTCTTATACCGGTTTTACCGGTATTAGATTTTTCAATATCGGAAAACCGGTTTAAGAAATAAGCCTCCGGTGTTGCCAACCCTAATTGGGATGTCAAATTTAAAAAAAAATATAACCTAATAATCATCGCCATCCACTAATTTTATTCTTAGCTTTAATGTATGAAAATGTATGCAGATGATGGTTTAGTTTTTTGATAATTATTAGTTACCAATTGTAACTCGTCGACATATCTCATTTAACTTAGTAACTTCTGCTCAGCCCCAAACTCTCCGTAATATTTGTATTTGTGTTCGTAGATGTCCATACTTTTAAGTTCTGAATAAATCAAACTTGTTTGTTTTTCCAAATAAATCATATTTTTTTAGCGTTTTTGTATTGCATGGCAAACATATCAAAATTGGTTGGAAGTGCTATCTTACATGAAGCTTTAGTTTAATATTTTATTAGCTAGATAATGTTCTCAGAAGAGCATTCTTTAGCTATTTAATTATCACACTAAAGCTTCATGTTAGATAGCATTTCCAATCAACTCTGAAAATCGTAAGCTTCGCGTCTGAAGTAACATAAAAACACTCTGAAAATATATCAATATTGTAATGAAAATATGCAAAAATATGACTATCCTTTCACCATCAAATCATGAATAAATACATATCGATCAGTAACAGGCACATAAAGCCCTGCCAATTTAGAATCGGTACACTTTTCTTTGTCCGGTACAGCGCTCCTAGTGATCGGTTCTGGAATCTTTTGACAGAAATTTGTTAACAATGTCTTTTTCATAAAATCCTGTCCAATATTTTCAAAAAAAAAGGTTATGTTTTTTTTTAATTAACACTTGATGGAAGCAAAAAGAAGAGAATTAATCTTGCACACAAGAAATGAAAACCCGACATGGTCGGGTACGAGGATCGCAAAGGAGTTGAAAATGGCCAAAACCACCGTCTGTGAAGTAGTCCGGAAAGAAAGGTACAATCAAGGCGTCGAACCTAAAGGGTGCCGGTGGTGTAGTGGTAAGCGTGATAGCTTCTCACCCCAAAGGGCCTGGGTTCAATCCCAGTCGGCGCCGCCGGTATTTTTCTGAAGCATAAAATCTCTGATCACGCCTCCTCAAGCCGTTGGTCCCCGGTTCATGAGTTGATGGGTCGTGGGAGCTGCTTCCTCTGGCTTCGTCGGTAGCCATTGGTAGTCAGTACGGGAAAACAAGATCGACGGAAAACAAACCAAGAAAAAAACAAAGGCGTCAAGAAGCAATACAGTAGACCGGAAACTGTGTCAGAACGTGCACGGTAAAAAGTTGTCACATCTTATCCAAATGCTCTTGCACTTGACTCAGTCTGTCATGCGGCACTACGAATCGAAGTGATTAATCATTGATTTTCAAGTGATTTGCGTTTTGAAACAAAGTGATTTGTCGTTGAAAAATATGCACTGTATAACACCTTTAAATCAGAATGATTATCGATTTGTTTTGTTTTTGAAAGCAAATTTCAAAAACGCACATGTCAAACATTACTCGCGACGATGGCAAATCAACAACAAATGATGTCAAGCTAGAGAAATAATTTGCGTTCTAGAGCGTGAATAATACGACATTGTTGCTGTATTCAATAATAGTGCAAATAATACAAATTCAACAGCAAATCACTTCACATGAACATGATGTTTTTTTTTTACCGTGTAAAGAAGGCTTTCAAAGTGAATCCAGGACTTTCGGTCGTGGACAAACAAACTCGGTGCTGCACAGTACAGTTTGGAATACACGCATTCGGGAAGGTTTCTTCAAGTATCGGGCTATTAAGTCACCGGATCGGTAAAGCAAAACATTACAGTCAAAACGCGGGCCCGAAAGATGTATGACCAAGTGTTGAACAAATTCAACGGATGCATACTTATGGATGATAAAACGTATGTCAAATTGGACTTCAAACAGTTTCAAGGACACCAGAGGTCTATATTTTAGGTATAACAAAAGTTCCTACTTTAACGTGCCTAACGTCTAAATTTTCATTGATTTCAAAATTCAATAAGCTCTAACAACATCAGTTCTAAATATTTGTCTACACAACAAGCTGCATTTTGATGGGAATTTTTTCAAATTTTTAATCCGTCAGGAAAATGCTTGGTTTCAGAGTTGTTCCGATTACCGTTGGGGTCACTCTGGGATGGCATTGGGCTTTACTGTTCTGTAATAATTATACACAAGGTGATCATAATATGTTCACACTAAAATTATCTAATTGGACCAATTGCAGCTAAACCAATGGTCCATGATCACATTGGGCATCCCGGAAAAGTTCCGGTTTCCCCGGGGAAGTGGCCAATTCTAAACAAGATCCAAAACCCGTCGTGCAACATATCAATCTTTATGATTTTACAAAACTCGACCGGCCTTATTGAGAGTTCGCGGTCATACTGGGTCTCCCGGGCATGTTACAGTGCTCCCAGAAATGTTCCGATGCCCCTAGGTAATGGACAATTTCCAACAAGATCCGTATCAATATCGATGATGCTCTTACATTCAGAACTATCCAAGATAAAAATAGCAACTGAACACATTTGGCACACAGGACTGAAACGTCGTCAATCTGCAAACAACTCGAATGAAGTCAAATTTCATATAGATCTCTACGCGAAACCTTAATCTAAATCTCCTTATCTCTATTCCTCGCAAGAGGCGGCAAAAAGAGAGGTTTGATTTAACGTGCAGTGCTCTAATGCTAATTTGACAACGTCTCTTGTTTTTTTCTTTACGATTATGCTTGGTTTATGTCGCTCCGCAAAACGTTCAATAGAGATAATATTCTAGATCATGACCATGTGATGTGTGATTCACGCATCTTTTAGGAGTCAATTTTGCTTAAGAATTGACACCTAAAACTTGCGTGAATCACAGGTAATTTTTAATGACCTTTGTGAACTCAAGGTCTGACCCAACTAGCAACAAATCCACACAGAAAAAAATCTGAATTTTAACTGTCGCGTAGATCCTTTCTTCTTTTCCTTTATTTAACGTCGGTCTCTGTTCCGCAATCTAGTGCCAATCACCGACGGACATCGATTGCCATCCATTGACGGCAATCGAATGTGCAGGAAGGCAGCTTCCACACCTGCGTAGGATATCGCACGCATTCAACACACATACATGGGGCGGGACCAACGGCTTTACTTCCTTTCCCAAGGAAGACGTGACCAGAGATTTTTATGCCTCAGAAAAATCCCACCGACCTCGGCTGGGATTGAACCCAGACCCATTGGGGTGAGAAAGCAGTCACGCTTACCACTACACCACCGGCGCCGGCGTCGCGTAGATCCTCTCGTTTAATTTTGAGCTATAGTTGGCGTAAAACACGAAATTGCTTACAAGCTTGTATACAATATTGCTGATTAACGCGATATTGCGCTTAAATTTACTTGAAATATCGTATAAAATTACGCCAATTCTAGCGTTAATAACATGTGCGCTATATATCGCAGAAATTAACATGATTTTTTCATACGGTGCAATTAAGTTCAGTGGTTGTCGAGATATATGGATTCTCAATAAGGCCATTACCGGCCTAGTTCTACAAAATCATGAGGTTTGATATGTCGTACGACGGATTTGGTTCTTGTCGAGAATCGGCCATTTCCTCGGGAGCACTGTAACATTTCTGGGGCACCAGAAAATGCCTGTGAGAGCTAGTGTGACCGTGGACTATCATTAAGACCAGCCGAGTTATGAATAACCATGAAGTTTGATGTGTCGCACGACGAGTTTTAATTCTTGTTGAGAATTGGCAACTTGCTCGAGGGTTCTACCACATATCCGGGATCGTCAAGGTGATCATGGACTCTCAACAAGGCCAATACCAGCCGAAAAACCACGAAGCTTGTTATATCGCACGTCGGGTTTTGCCGAGAATTGAACACTTTCTCGGGGGCACCGGAACTTTTTCTGTGAGCAGCGAAACTTTCCTGAGAGAGGTATTATTTCCGTGGATTCTCAACAAACCCATTACCGGTCTACTTTTGTAAAATCATGAAGTTTGATATTTCGCACAATGGGTTCTCGTTCTTGTCGGGAATTATCTACTTCCCTCTGTCCAGCAGAGGTAATTTGACTGTGGACTGTCAATAAGGCCATTGTCGGCCAACTTTTGTAAAATCATGAAGTTTGATATGTCACACGACGAGCTTTAATTCTTGTTGAGAATTGGCAACTTGCTCGAGAGTTCTACCACATATCCGGGATCGTCAAGGTGATCATGGTTTCTCAACATGGCCAATACCAGCCGAAAAACCACGAAGCTTGTTATATCGCACGTCGGGTTTTGATTTTTGCCGAGAATTGAACACTTTCTCGGGGGCACCGGAACTTTTTCTGTGAGCAGCGAAACTTTCCTGAGAGAGGTATTATTTCCGTGGATTCTCAACAAACCCATTACCGGCCTACTTTTGTTAAATCATGAAGTTTGATATTTCGCACAATGGGTTCTCGTTCTTGTCGGGAATTATCTACTTCCCTCTGTCCAGCAGAGGTAATTTGACTGTGGACTGTCAATAAGGCCATTGTCGGCCAACTTTTGTAAAATCATGAAGTTTGATATGTCACACGACGGGATTTGGTTCTTGTTGAGAATGTACCACTTTCCCAGGGGAACAGTATCTTTCCGGGTGGCCAAGGTGATCATGGACCATCGGTATAGCCGCCATTGGTCCAATTGCATCATTTGAGTGTGAAAATATTATGATCACAGTGTGTATAATTATTGCAGAACAGTTAAGTCCAATGCCGTCCCAGAGTAACCCCAACGGAAACCGGGATAACTCTTTAGTCCTTTTATTGCATTCACTATATAAGTCATTATTTGGTCACTTAGCAAGTTTTTGTAATTTCAGGAAAGAACAGAGAACCGAATGAAAGTTCCTTGAGTTTAAGAGAAATAACATAAACAAAAAAAAAATTCGAGAACTTCTGCAAATTTTTGAAACATTAGGAGTTTCCTAGAATTCTAGAAAAATTGCGGCAACTTCACTGCCTTGAGATAAGATAGTGACGTTATAGTCACCATGATCAGTTTTCACTTTGCATCATATTCGAGTTTTACATCCTTAATGACACCCAAAAACACTTAACACTTGCACCAAATTTGATTTTGAAGCAAATTTGCCCGTAAGCCATACATTTTCGGAGAATCAGTGGAAATGTTTGACTACTTCTACACATAAATTACGTCTGCCATACATAATTAAAAAATATGCTACTTAACACAACATAATTGCCTAGATTAGACAGCTAAGCAAACTTTCAACTTAAAAGTGTCTTTTTTAACTTCAAATAACCTGTTACAGTTAAGAGATAATCATGTCTAAAATTAATGTTTTTCTACGTGTTTTCCCTTATTATTTCAAGAGATACGTAATAAAGACTATTGTTTTGTCTAACCAAAAGATGCCTCTCAAAGCACTCTTTGATACCAATTTTTCATATTGAGCAGAACATTATGAGTTCAATCTCAAGCTCGTTTACATGTTAGTGTTTTAGTGTAAATCGGATTTATTCTTAATACGAAACAAACCGTATTGAAATTCGGTTAGAGGAACGAGTACGTTTAAGAAATAACATTCAAGTTTTAGGAACGACGTTTTGATCGCAAAAACATATCAAATTCTGCTCAAGAGTAGTTAATATCGTAGTAACAGCAAGTTGAACAGAAACATGGTCGTAATAGTTTTATGAAATATGGAGTTCAGCGGCCTTGTGGTGACCGATATTGCTTACTGAGCAGAAAATCATGCGATAAATCTCAAGCACCTTCACATTATACAGTTATACTTAAATCGGCTTTTTTATGATATGATATAAAGCTTAATGAAACTCGGTAGGGCCAGGTACCTTAAAACAGTTATATTTTGTACCGTAAAAAGGGGTAACTTTGATAGTTTTTTTAAGTATATTCTAAATAATGTTTACAACAATGAATGTTTTTCAAATTTTAATTTGTTTAATCAAGTACTGGGGATCCTTAAGTCAATTCGTTGGTAACATGTTTACCTGGAATTATTGCATTTGCACTCTTTTTTATTGTCTTGTGACCGAACATCAGATTTTTGTTTTGGGGTTACTTCGATAATACTCGATAAATGTAGAAAACCATGCGAGAATCACAAACAATTTTGATCAAGAAAAAAGAAACTTTGAATGAGTATGTAATCAGAAACATCATTAGCAATAAACAAAACAATATTGAGTTTGTCATTACTTTATAAGAAACACATTTTATGAGTGATTATTTGAGTGCCTTTTTAATCAGGCGAAATACAAGAAATTTTTTTTTTGCAGTATGTGGAAAATATGTAAAACATACTGCAAAAAACTGTATACGATATCGAAGTTAAAACCCTAAGCTACAAAATAGAAATAATATTTCCAATTCGGAAATAGTGCAGAGTTTAAATTTAATCATAATATTCTACAATCAAAGCTACCCGCATTATCAAAGATACCCCGTTTTACGGTACTTTATTTTTTATTTTGGGTACAAATCCCAAAAACTAGTTACAAGCTCAAATATCTCAAAAACTATATCTTCCAATTTTATAATACAAAAAAAAAAAAATCATGAAAAACGAAAACTTTTAAAATATTTTAAACCATGGACACTTTCAAATTTAAAAAGATCGTTGAACAAGAACTTTTGGTAAAATTTTTGAACTTTTTGCTGGTACTCTTTTTAAAGTAATTTCTAAACAAGAATCAATAATTGAAACATTCCTAATCGGTATCTGTGAAAAAAAATAACTTAAAAAAGCTAGTTAAAAAAAAAGTTTAAAAATATTACCAAAAGTTGATGTTCTCAAGTTTTTATCAATTTTTAAGTGAACATGGTTTTAAAATATCCTAAAGTATGCATTTTTTATTTAAAAATCAAATTATAAACATTGCAGATATACTTTTTAAACTTTTTCAGTTATTAACACTTTTTTTTTTGAATTATTACTCATTATTACTAAAAGAAATACCGTCTTGATTTTTCCTAGAATTACTTTACTTTGCTTAACAACTATGAACCAGGCATCATTTTGATCAGAAGTGACGTTTTAGTGCTACAATTTTTTTTCTTCCTTGATTTGTTTTCTCAACTCTCAAGACCGGAAACCAACGGCTTAACTTCCCTTCCTAAAAAAGACGTGATCAGAGATTTTGTGCCTCAGAAAATCCCGGCAGCGCCTAATGGGATTGAACCCAGGCCTGCTGGAGTGAGAGGCAATCACCCTTACCATCCTACAATTTATTGAAAGAACAATTTTGATAAAAAATACAGCATCCATTTTGGCCGCATTTTTGCAATAATGTGAATGATTGCGTTATATGTGTTATGCAGAGTTTCATGCAAATCGTAGAAGGTCGAGCCTTAAACTGGTCTTATTAATCATGTCTCCAACTTTTTTTTTTAATAAGCATTTCTACTTAAATCTTGGTATATCTGCCTGTTTTTTGTGGGTAAATTATTTATTTTTTAGGGTGCTTAGTATTTCTATTGGTACAAAATATGGGCTACCCATTTTTTCAAGGACCGCGCAATTTGAATTTAGAGTTTGACCCCAGCGTACAGACAACGTAAGTTTTGTTTTGGCACAGACGAAGGCTTTACCTTCCAGAAGATAAAAAGGTAAAGGTATTGACAAAGACGGAAAACATCGTATTGCACTAATAATTCAAGAAGCCATAAATCCAAACAATCGTTCCCGATTGTGTCCCCACATAGCGAACCGAAATAGAGCGTATCGGTAACAACTGAAACTTCCTCCTCAAGATATCTTCCCACAAACGTATGTCGAAATAACATCACGAATCACGCCACACATTCACCACACAATTTAGATCCGTCCCTTTTGAAATGTCGAAATTGAATTCAGATGCCAAATTAAAAATTCCTCTCACTCAGCACAGCACCACCCACCACAGCAGCTACAGCAGCACACACTCGGGGACCAATTTGAAACATTGTAAATACTAACGTCCCTTGACGTTGGCTAATTACAGCGGTACGTGGATGTCATCGAGGCACGTGAGAGCCGATCCGATGTTCAACTTTCGTCGCCGTTCGTTTTTATTCTGTCACACGACAACGGGCAACAAAGGGTCGAGGAAATCGTTTTCTCAATGAAAGCAGTCACGAAACTACTGATTTATTTTCCCGTTCTTTTTCTCTCGGGAAAATTGGCCCAGTCCCAAGTCGGCAGTTGTGATACGGTTATTTTTTTTAATGCGCTGGTGGCCAACAACTAGTACAGACTGTTTGTTTGGTAGACCACAGCAGGGATGGGTAGGATCGATTTGCAGCCGGCTGACGCCGCCGCCGTCGCAGGCAGCAGTTTACAGCTGTGGTCGGTCAGTTCGATTGAGTTCATCGCGTAAATTGATCTAGCTATGTATAGGTTGGTATTACCTAGAAACTACGGCACGCTGTGTACCATAGGTCGTGTTAAAATCGATGTCTGAGTCGTGAACCTTTCGGAATCGATTGGTTTGCAGGAAGTTGATTAATTTTTTATTAGGAGTTTGCTTGCGTAGAACGTTGCCACGTACTATCTAAGGTAGAAGGGAATTGACCACTTTGCTGATAGGTTTGACTTCAAGGTAGGATACAAGTTCTTGTTATGATGTCTTTAAGATTGATTTTAAAGATGTAAGTAGTTGTTTGTAAATTCAGGACAATCATTTTAGATGGCCACATCTACTTTTTTAACAAAAATCTTACACGCCATCCTTTTGTCGCTTATCAGAGCTCGGATATTCATGCTAACAACATTATCGGATTTAAGAATTCTCCTCTATCTGATAGTGTATTATTTGCACAGGCGAGCTCTTATTCGAGACAAAGCATAGAAGTTTTTTTTTGATAATAGGGTAAATTGGCCTATTATCGACCTTTTTTTTCATCTGTTCGGGACCTAACACCACTGTGACCATCACAGATAAAAATTCTTAATTTTAATTGTGATGTAAACATTCATTGACGTAAACTTAAATTTAATTTCACACAACCGAGCAACTTGTAAACAATGTTGTTTACAAAGATGGGCTTTTGTATACAATATTTGCTACATTGCATGAATTGTGCTAGAAGTTTACATGATATATAATATAAACTTATATGAAATATGACGCTCCATTTGTGTGCATCATATTGAACAGAAATTTACACTACTTTTCGAACTGTGCAGTAATTTTGCCTATTGTAGTATATCCCGTGTCCTTAGTTTAGTGCATGTCGTATTACTCCATCACTATTGAGAAATGATGAAGTATTCGATTTTTTTTTACAGTTGCCACTTTTGCATGAAAGGTTCCGCTATTTATACCCTTCGGAGTGTTGAAACAACCTCCAAAGGCGCGCCCCTTTGTCAGTCAAAATTGGATTCCTCAGCAACAAAATTAAGGTATGACACCGATAATGACCATGCATCAGAACCCTAGTCTTAACCACTTCAAACTAGGGTCGTTGAAGATTAGGAACCACATAGATGAAGACAACTAACTAATTTTTTTCCTTGTTTCAAAGATCATCCTCGGTAGACAAAGCCAAGTCTTGTCACTATCAACAAGGCATAAAAAGTAACAAGGACTAAGATGTGTTCCTTGGATTACTGAAAAATCCTGTTCCCCTAGTTTGAAGTAGTCAGGACTAGGAATCGGTGGTAGATCTTACATCCCGTAACGTACCACGAAAAGGTGATCTACCCACGTTACGGGGTATAATGAAGGCATTATATAATACCAGACCCGAGCAAAGTCTGAGATCAAATTGAAATCTAAATTTGATGTTGTGATTTCGCTGATAATGATTACACAGGTTGCTGTCGTTTTGGTCGTTTTTACGGTTAAAATATCAAAATTGAGAGCAAAAATATCTTCCTGTGACATCACATTGAAAACTAATTCTGCTATCAGTGAGAGCAAACTGAAAACAAAATTTGATATCATTCTTTCCTGTTGATAACAAAACAAGTATTCAATGTTAAGGCAATGAAAACAAACCCACAACAACATATTTTTGAAAAGCAAATGTACAGCAAAACGAAAAAAAAAAATGGTATCAAATTTGTCAATTGCGTAAACTGAAATCAAATTATGATTTCAATTTGATGTTGATATCAAAAATTGACTCGGGGATTTCTGGTCCGGGAGCTCACGCGAAGAAAATAAAACAAGTACGCAGATAGCGACATCTCTTCTGATGCTTGCAAACACGATGAATCACGTTTCGTTCTCGATTCGAAAACTTCTCAGAAAGTGAGAAAACCACCATTTACACACGTATGACCGTCCGGGAGGCAGAGTGCCAGCGCTCATCAGCCAAAGGCAGCTGAAAACGATCAAAGCGAACACACGCACAAATCACAGAGTACACTAAAAACAGAACCGTATCCGACGGGTTTTGAAACTCGAATCCGAATACAACTCGATTGAAACAGTGCGAAAAAAAATGGATTAAATCCATTCCAAATTCAAATTTTGTCGATAAAATATTTGATGATTTGATTTTTCCATGATTTGTGTCCGTTGAACTTGTTTTCCGTGCTGAGCACTGATAATACCAACGCACACTGGGGACAACATCGAAACAATGTGTTAAAATTCAATAACTTCGGTGCTCGCTGGAACAAGAGACTAAAAAATAGTCATTCTTATAGAAAAAAGTATCATAAATCAATTGGAGTGGGTTTCATCTTGGACACGATAGGGTAAGTTGGGGTTTTTCACAGTTTTGCCCTAAAATCTCCTATTTTGCATGATTTGAATGCTGTATCTCAAGATACCGATGATATGGACGGATGATTTCTTCGGCAAAGTTGATCAGGAGGTCAAGAACTGTTGGATGATGGACAGAACAATTCGGAATTCTTCCGCTAGGCGGCGCTAGTGAGCATTCGAAGTGTATATGTTTGTGCTGCTGTATCTCAAGATCCTGACGATTTAGACGGATGATTTCCTCGGCAAAGTTGATCAGGAGGTTAAGGACTATTGGATGATGGACAGAACAATTTGAAATTCATCCGCTAGGTGGCGCTAGTGAGCATTCGAAGTGTATATGTTTGTGCTGCTGTATCTCAAGATCCTGACTATTTAGACGGATGATTTCTTCGGCAAAGTTGATCAGGGGGTCAAGGATTGTTGGGTGATGGACAGAACAATTTGGAATTCCTCCACTAGGTGGCGCTAGTGATTATTGAAAGTGAAAAAAAATTGTGCTGCTGTATCTCAAGATCCTGTCTATTTAGACGGATGATTTCTTCGGCAAAGTTGATCAGGGGGTCGAGGACTGTTGGATGATGGACAGAACAATTCGGAATTCATCCGCTAGTTAGTGCTATCTATGATCTTCTCTGGCTATTACGTTCAAACTGTAACTTAACGCCTGCTCTCAACTTAGTGCTCTAGTTGCACTTCCACAGTTGTTAATTGAAAGCTTTCCAAGCCTGTTCGATTTTTACATGTGTATATTGTGTGGCAAGTACAATAATATACTATGCCCAGGGAAGTCGAAAAATTTTCCAATCTGAAATCCTAGACCAATCAGGATTCGAACCCAGCCACCTTCAGCATGGTTTGCTTTATAGTCACAGGCTCTACCGACCGAGCTTATGGAAGCCCCCTGATCTATGAATGTAATCAAACTAAAATGCGAGATGGTAGCCTAATTAACAAGTTTTGAGGATAATTTGGTGAACCTAGAACGTCTTAAACATATCGAAGTCACACGCAAATAATGTGCATGATATGTTTAACGTTTAATGTTGAAATGCAAGTGTTTGACACATGAAACCTGTTAAATTCGCTTTCAGATAGTCACAATCAGCGATTGAGTGAATGCTCACGAATCATAAAATCTTTTATTGTAACACTCTGGTAGCAAAATTGACAGGTTTTATGAGTCAAACACTTGCCTTTCATCCTCTTCTTGTATCTAACAAGCACAAAATATCATTATAACATCTAATTATTTCAAAATTCAGAAAATCATTTTTTTTATAGCAAGTGAGTGGAAGCAACCCTGCCTTGAACATGTTTGGGCAGGTTTCGCAGCTGAGGTATTTTGCAGGAAATTATCAAAAAGTGATGACCGGGTCATAGAACTTGTTATCAATTTGATATTTTACTTTGCTCGGGATTATGATTACATAGATCGCTACGGAATAGTTTCAAAATTGGTCATACAATTCCGGAGATACGGCCGGAACAAGTTCTTAGTGTCTCAGGGAAAATAACCAGCTTATGAGTAAGTTCAAAACCCATCATGCGACACAATAAATTACATCAGACATCGAAAACAAGTTCAATAACAATGATGTCTAGTACCCTGAACCAGATTTGCTGAATCCGGATATGTTCCGGGTTGCACCGGGGAAGTGGCCAGATTTGATTTTTTTTTTTAAATCAATCGTGTGCCACATCAAATGACGTGAGAATTTTTAAATAAGACCATTGGTAGTCATATTGAGTGTAAATAGGGTCAGACCATAGGTGAATAAATTGGGATTTTTCCTATACATATAAGCAAGGTTGGTCTCTTAATAACCTTTAAAATATAAACTACAGTAATGACCTGATTTTATCAGTTCCTTCACGCAATATTCTTTTAATGTTCAGTAATTTCCTATATCCATAATTCGAAATCTTT
This sequence comes from Ochlerotatus camptorhynchus, assembly GCF_037179485.1. Taxonomy (NCBI): domain Eukaryota; kingdom Metazoa; phylum Arthropoda; class Insecta; order Diptera; family Culicidae; genus Ochlerotatus; species Ochlerotatus camptorhynchus. Next base: position 3,704,827 of record NW_027040855.1, on the reverse strand, counting down.
TCCACTAATCTACTTGATCGATGTTTAGGGTAAACTTTGGTGCAATAAAACCATTGAAATAGCGCATGGGATTCGTAGAATATTAGAAAATATTATCAAAAAGTAGGCTGATAAAATCGGGTCATTATTGTATATATTATATCTTTAAAAAAATTCCACCGGCTGGAGCGGGAATCGAACCCTCACTCCATGGCACACGCAAAATAGCTGTTAGACGGGTGACGCCACTAACCACTCGACCACGAAGACCACTTTGACGCGAAAATGTGAAATGTCGTCATCGAAATCCAATCCAAAAGAATTATTTGTTTACTCTTGTTTCTTGCGTGACAGTACCTCAGTGTAGTGCAGTTCTCACGTGGTGTTAAGTGTGTTCCACTGAATTTCATTAAGCAAAATTCTGTCAAATAAAATTATCGTTGAGAAATATTTTGCGTCTGGTCGAGATAAAAACCGTTTACTTGACTTTGTGTCGAGGGCACTGTCGAAAGCACCTGCGGCTGTTGCGCAAGGTGTTAAAAACTGGATTGGTCAATTTAATCGGCGATGGTCAAAAACCCACAGTAAGGATCGATTCTTTAAGAAGAATGCAAAGTGGCTTGAAAGCATATTCGAGGTAAGAATCCCTGGGCGTGCTTAATTTTAGAAAACAGCATAAATTAACGAAGAAACGTTTTTAATACGATACCGTCCAACATTAAAAAAATTAACAGTTCGGAAAAATTGTACCTGTTGAGCGAAGTGCTAAATATTCAAAAAACAACGGATTCCAAACCAATTTAAATTGAACTTGAATGAAAATTAGTAAAAGCGTGGAAATGCGTTAATGTAAAGCAAGACATACTACTGATGAAATATGTTTTTGTTCATGTTACTTAATAATCAATAGCATCAACCGCGATTAGAAGAAGATTTGTCTTTGATATTTGTATGAATAATTTATAAAAATCCTAAACAAAAACTACCGACTGCAGCGCAAACATATTCACTTCGAATGCTCACAAGTGCCACCTAGCAGAAGAATTCCGAATTTTTCTGTCCATCATCCAACAGTCCTTGACCTCCTGAACAACATTGACGAAGAAATCATCCGTCTAAATAGACAGGATCTTGAGATACAGCAGCACAAACATATACACTTCGAATGCTCACTAGCGCCGCCTAGCGGAAGAATTCCGAATTGTTCTGTCCATCATCCAACAGTTCTTGACCTCTTGATTAACTTTGCCGAAGAAATCATCTATCTAAATAGTCAGGATCTTGGGATACAGCAGCACAAACATATACACTTCGAATGCTCACTAGCGCCGCCTTGCGGAAGAATTCCGAATTGTTCTGTCCATCATCCAACAGTTCTTGACCTCCTGATTAACTTTGCCCAAAAATCATCCGTCTAAATAGTCAGGATCTTGAGATACAGCAGCACAAACATATACACTTCGAATGCTCACTAGCGCCGCCTAGCGGAAGAATTCCGAATTGTTCTGTCCATCATCGAACAGTTCTTGACCTCCTGATCAACTTTGCGCAAGAAATCATCCGTCCGGTATCTTGAGATACAGCATTCAAATCATGCAAAATAGGAGATTTTAGGGCAAAACTGTGAAAAACCCCAACTTACCTTATCGTGTCTTAGATAAAACCCACTCCAATCGATTCCTGAGACTTTTTTTCTATAAGAATGACTATTTTTAGTCTCTTGTTCCAGCGAGCACCGAAGTTATTGAATTTTAACACATTGTTTCGATGTTGTCCCCAGTGTGCGTTGGTATTATCAGTGCTCAGCACGGAAAACAAGTTCAACGGACACAAATCATGGAAAAATCAAATCATCAAATATTTTATCGACAAAATTTGAATTTGGAATGGATTTAATCCATTTTTTTTCGCACTGTTTCAATCGAGTTGTATTCGGATTCGAGCTTCAAAACCCGTCGGATACGGTTCTGTTTTTAGTGTACTCTGTGATTTGTGCGTGTGTTCGCTTTGATCGTTTTCAGCTGCTTTTGGCTGATGAGCGCTGGCACTCTGCCTCCCGGACGGTCATACGTGTGTAAATGGTGGTTTTCTCTCTTTCTGAGAAGTTTTCGAATCGAGAACGAAACGTGATTCATCGTGTTTGCAAGCATCAGAAGAGATGTCGCTATCTGCGTAGGGGAAACGCACCAGTATTGGCCATGTTCCTATTTTGGCCACCTTTTGATGAAATCTCACGTTTTATACAATTTTGAGATGTTCAGTTGCGTTCAGTTTGTTGATACAAACCATATTCAGCGGTGTACGTAAACATTTCGACCACAAAATGCACGAATATTCTAATTTAATCGGTTTTCTGAGGTGTGGCCAAAATAGGAACCTATGGCCAATACTGGTGCACTTCCCCTACTTGTTTTATTTTCTTCGCGTGAGCATAGTGGTAGTGGTAGCATAGTGGAGCGATCGTTGCCTGCGTCGGTGGTGTTGGGTTTTCTAATCGATCTATGATGGTGTTGGTGATCAGATGTATTATTGTGTAGCCATTACAAATGAAGATGGTTTACCGATAAATTTGAAATTCCCATACTACGCGGCACTAGTGTACATGTGAACTTCCTGTATTATATATTATGAAAATAGAAGACATTGTTACCCTGAACAACTTTCCCGAAGACAGAAACTTTGTAAATGGTAAAGATCTCAAGATATATTTTATACAGGAAATTGACTTTCACATTAGCGCCGCATAATGAAAAAAAAATCTGTGCTTCTGTTCTCTATCCACCTTGACCTACTGTGCGAAGATAGTAATCTTTTATATGGCCAGGATCATGTGACATTCCATGTGGCCGTCTTAATACTAGGGGTGGCCAACCTTTTGGTCTTTTTTTGTTCGTGATAAAACATCATCAAATGAAAGGAACTGTTCATCAACTACGTAGACAGTTTTATGGAATTATTGACCCCCCCCCCTCCCCCTGCGTAGGCAATTGTCCATATATTTTTTTAAATTTGTATGGGCCGTGGATAATTATCAACCCCCCACCTCCCCCCTTACCTGTCTACGTAGTTTATGGACAGCCCCAAAAGGAAATTTTCTGAAAATCAATGTAATTAGGGAAAGTACTCTAAAGTTTAATATTCACCAGACTTAAACTTCACTTCAAAATTAGGGTGGCCGTCTTACCCCGTCGTCCCCTACACATAGAATGACCTCCTCGGAAGGCCCAGCCATAATTTTCGATCAGAATCGAGTATTATAACACGAACATTGCACATCTTTTAAGCGATCTCGAGCAAACTCTATTCTATGAATGTCCCCGTATGATAGTATTGAAAACCTCAACTTCACTTGGATGGCACATCGATCATATCATCGTTTGTAGATCGTTCCATTAATTCATCAAATAAGCTTAAAATTTGCAGTGATTTTGCGCGAGAAGTAGGGTACGAATTCCGGCTACCAGATATCTGTTCGAATGTTCTCTTTTTGTTGCGTTCATGTAAGAGTCGTAACATTCTTAAGCCAGAGCAATTTGTTTCTGATTTTAAAAACTCATGCATAACCATTAAACATTCAAAAAAGAATCATTAAGATGAAAGGCGTCCTTCACGAAAAAATAAAATAAATAGGGAATGGTAGTGATTGTTCCCTTATGACTAAATGAGATAATCTGCGACGGGGAATGCAGCAAACGGTCCATTATCAATTTCTTGTTCAACCATTCAATCCGTCTCCCAAGTCCCAGGGGTGGCAGTTTCTCATCTCTCTTTTTAATTGTTTAACATTCTTCCTCTGATCGGTTTCTCTTTTGCTGCAACCAACCGTCATCGTGTGGTGGTTTCATTCACTTTTAATCACCATACGTGGTATGGCTAGGGCGCGAGGCACACGCTCGCTCGCAAGTTCCATTCACCACTTTATGACAGGATTGTACGACCGAGCAGCAACACGACGAAGATCGCGTGTTTGTACCTACCTACTTACGCATCAGATGCTGACTCGGAAACACCAAAATAAAAATATATACGAGTATGACCATAAACAGGCTAAAAACAAGACGCAGAAAAATGCCTTCGTTGAAAAGGGAGAATAATAAAAGGTAAACAAATTAGTGTCAGTAGCTTGTCGAATTAATAAGTGACTACGTGTGCTGGTTTGAGCACAGGTAACGCGCGGAAAGTGACAGGAGTGATTTTGTTCAGCGGTTAGCTGGATTAAAATGATCCTGGCCTAAGCCTCTGATTTTTGTTTTGGATTTTAATTGCTACAACATCGTCGATTGTTTATGATATACTCTCGAGTCAAGAATTTATTATTCCGTTGACCAAATTGAAGACATTGGATATTTATCGATAAAATTGTTCCCATGTGGAACCATTATCAGCCGGCTTTTGAAGGTTTCACCAAAATTTCGACCGTAACGAGTGTTAATGACTACATTTACGAAATTGATTGATCAGATCACCGAACTTCAACTTCCCAAAACAGCAATCAAAACTTGTTCCTTTGACTACAGGCCACTCGATGCAGTCAGTGCGCTTGTCACGATCAGGCGTGATGGAAGTAGCAATTTTGACAAGAAGCAGCTCAGCCAGTTAATGGGTGCCCTCCCTATCGGGGTATGTGTTCGAATTTAACGACCACAATTTATTGGAGTGTGCAGTGGAAGCCTGCCTACCAGGGTAGTCAGTCGGCAAGAGCCCCATGAGAAGGTTTTTGGTTGATCAACGAAAACAAGAAAGGTTCACTCATCGTCGACGTCTTCGTGAACAGCAGTCCTATATAGTCTACTGATGCAGTAATGTGAACCGATTGTTATAGGGTACGTTTTGTACTTAGAGGATACACGGGGACATGATTTGTGCAATAAGATCAGGTAGTGTTTCCTACCCAGGACAGCTCAGGAAAAAAAAATACCGCAAATTTAACAAAATTCACATTTTCCGTTTCCGGGAATCCTGGTTAAGACTAGGATTATGATGCACAGTAAGAAAAAATAACCCAAAAGTAAGTTATTTTTACTCATCTGCCAGGATAAACCACATTTGTCTGATTCGATTGTGGAAAGTAATATTCAATTGAGAAAACTAAAAATTGAGGGATTAATATACTCATTGCGCAAAACCTTGTTGATAAAAAGCTACCGAAGTAACAATTTATCACCCATTTGGCATACAATCTGCTTCATGATGGTGTTATAATGACAATGTTATAGTTTAACTACTGAATTTTATAGTCATTTTCACTTATTAATTCTGTTTTTTACTGTGTTAAAACCCTTTTTTTATCTGGCGAGAAAAAAAAACAGTCTGGCTTTAAAATAAATTTAAAACAGCTCTCAATCCCGCGTTAAAACTGTTCTTTAAGGGGGGAGTACACCTTGATTTTTCAGAAAAAAATGCATTTTTTTGGCTTAAAATGTTTCTTGGGATGTATACTTTAATTTAGAAAAGACTCCAAGTCCACCAGAATATTTCTTACCGCTTTACGAAGCGATTTCCTAAAACATCTACCGGCGCGCTGAGAGAGCAATTTTATCTTTAAACGAGTTTATCTCGAAACGGGGTTTTTCAAACTGGCGTGGGAAATAACTCTAACCAGTTATCATCAAATTTGGATATCGCCTAGGTTTTCTTGTTCAGAATTAAATTCTGCTTAGAAATACGTATCCACATTTTCGATTTTGTCAAAAATGGATTTTTAATCCACGATTTTGTAAGCATTTTTAGGGTGAAAAATGGATTTTTTTTTTCCCTAAGGCCACAACTTTTGAAAAATTAATTTAAAAAAAAAATCGAAATACGTATTTCTAACCCAAATTTCATTACTAATCAGGATTTTTGTTCGATTTATGTTCCAGGATCACATGGAAAGGAGTATTTTCCCACGCCGTTTTCCGACTTCCGCGCGAGGACGCCCGCGCGACCTGGTGCACCGACCACGGGGAGACGCCAATCGAGTTCAAAAAAATACAAATTGTAGTTCGAAGGATGACTAATAAATGGGTTATAACATATTTGCCCTCCCTGAGTGTTTTATTGCTTAAAAAAATTAACGAAAATGCCTTACTTTTTGGACGTTCAAAGTGTACTACCCCCTATTCAACCAAAAACTTCGGTAGCAATTATTTATAAATGTATTGATAAAATGCTCTATAAACCATAAAACTATTAGGATTTAAATAAGAGCAAAAGCATATATTGTTGCTCTTTAGACTTTTTAAAGTGTATCATAAAATTCCAATTTATTCTGTTTACAAATTGTAACAAGATCTAGTCTTGTATGCAGCTCCACAGCAAGATCAATTTGAGTTATCGATCTGAATTCACAATATCGCTGTATGAAGGGCCAAAAACGGAGGTGTGGACCCGTAAGCAGAGACACTTACGCGAAATCCATGGGAATTTAAGAATCTTCAACAAATCGAATAACGCAATACTTATTAAGCTTCCTACAGGATGGTTCGTAAAGAAGGGCACGTCAATCTCACTGTTGAAGTAGAATTCACACCACCATCATCGAATCGGTAGGATAAAAAAAATGATAGTGTTTATTCCCTCCTAGACTCCGGTTGTCATACCACTCCAACGTCCAGTTCCAGGTCAAGTGATACCCTGATGGTCCCTCCCAACACAGTATTTATTTATGTAATGAAAATATATGTAATGGAGAAATACATTTTAATTCACTAGATTTAAAACTTCAAAACAAAGAAACTTCACCGCAATCCTTGCCATCCTCGATTATCTGAACCAGGCTGACAGTGTTTTGAAATTAGGTTTAGGGTTAAAACTTAACGAAAAATTGTGAATTTTCGCTCAGTGTGTAAAAACATTGTTTGTAAACAAAAGTGAGAATTTTCGAACGATGGGTCGGATCAACTTATCAACTCGCAGATGAATTCTGCGCAAATGGTTTCCCTTTTTCTTAAGTCGAAAATCGTTTCGAGAATCGGCAAAAAGCGTGAAGTGCAGTAAATCTTCTTCTTCTTCTTCTTCGCATTTCAAGCTTATTGCATATCGCATATTAGCTTATTGCGTGCTCTCAACTTAGTGTTCTAGATGCACTTCCACAGTTATTAATTGAGAGCTTTCGATGCCTGTACCATTTTTGCATTGGTATAATTGTGTGGCAAGTCCAATGATACTTCTATGCCCAGGGAAGTCGAGAAATTTTCCAACCCGAAAAACTCCTCGACCGGACCGGGAATTGAACCCAGCCACCTCCAGCATGGTCTTGCTTTGTAGCTGCGCCTTTACTGACTGAGGGAGGTCCTCAGTAAAGGTGCAGTAAATCTACAGTGTTCAATATTGTTAAAAAGTTTCGCATTTACTCTGTTTACAAATTGAACTTAAAAGATGTATCCTCATAGGGAATAAAAGTCAAACTTATGACAAAGAAATCTCGAAGGATAGACGAAGCGATGCTTACGACCAAAGGGAAGTCGATGTCATCAAAATTGTATTCTTTAGAAGAACCAGAACGTCCAGCTGAACTGGTATGATCGTTGAATGAGCATTCGGTAGTGAATAGTGAAGTGAACGTGGCCCTCGAATTCATGAAACATAGCCGAAACAGTCTAAAAACAGACCAGCCTTCTCCAGGTCTTGCGAATAGATGACAATCGGACAAGGCGTTTACAACTCTGCACACCTCAATCCGTGCCGAGAAATTGAGCTGTGCCGAAAGCTGTGCCAAGCTCTGTGCCGAACGTGCCTATCAAGTTGTCAATCAAAGTGTGCCTTTCAATGTGTCAATATTCCATGAGTTTGGCCACCGCGAAAGTTATTACTTTTGTAATTTTGTTTACATTCAATATTTTTCTGATGGATCATGGCAAGCATTCAGCTTCCCTTCTATCTTATTACAGATTTAGCGGATCTGAATGTGGAAGAGGAAGTGGAAGCCATCAAAACTGTACGGTGTTCAAGCACCATATTTCGGCTCGATGTCCCTTTGAACTGCTGATTTCTTGCAGATGTATATAAACGAAGACGTAACCTAGAACTCGAACGGGATAGGGCCCATGCATTTACCACCCCCCCCCCCCTCTATCGTGACGTTTTTCCTATACCTAATGCATTGCTTGTCACAAAATCTTGGACCCCCCTCCCTAGAGCGTGACATAATATATGCATCAACCCATAGTAGACATCAAGTCCACCCTAGGAGGAACATCCTTGAGCCACTTTTTATTAAAGCCTCGAATCAAATTTTCAATAATGAGCCAGACTTTACAGTTACAGACCGATCATCGGTAGGCATCCCACTGAAGTCCTTTGATACGAGCTAGTTCAACAGAAAGATGATGACTGAGATGCATCTGGAAAATCACCGGATCTGATGACGGGCATATGCTTAATATCGGACTCTTGGAATAGAATTAAATTGCATTCTAAGTGCAATGATCCGTTACTTTAAATCCAGTATTATTGTGCTAAGGGAATCGTACACCGATCCAGGTCTGATGGAATGTGTGGGGTTTATACGTAGTTTCCTTCTCAATTCCTGGATTCAAAAATTCCTCTGCAGTCGGCTTAATTTAGATTTGCGTCCCAAACGAGCATACGTACTGTGAAATTGCATAGACTGATTTACTGACATTGAAGTCTCCAGGATTGTTTTTGATTTGCATGATCACGTTATACAACCAGTTTTCACCATAAGACTCAACGATTTCGCCGATCGCATTCCGTATTGTACCGTATTTCACCAATCGTCGCTGGAAGTAACCCATTTCAGTCGCCTTTACTGTCGTATAGACAAGACCCTCTCGACCGGCCATGGTGTGGATGAACTCGATTAAAGAGAAGCCCGAATAAAAGCTGTTCTGCATGAAACTACGAGCCGCACAGTGGGACAAAATCAAAAGTAGTGGGACATGGCTATTTGCAACGAAACTATTGAGTGTAGCATTTTGATGTCTTTTAGAATGTTTTTTTCGTTATTTGAGTACTTTAATTGAGCAGTGAACATTTTTGATTAAGGGAGGTATACACTAAGATAAAGAAAATAACTTTTTTATGTCTTGTTGAAATTGATGAACATCTATCGAAACATTGTAGATGAAGTCATTTTAAGAAACTTTGTCCAAGACGTCAATTTTTTTTCTCTCAAGTGGACAAAGGTAAATGGTGAAAATGGAGCATAAACGCTAGTACCTCCTTAAAACCCGTTTTTTCACCATAACTTTTAAATCACAACTTTAAACACTTGGAAACATGGTCATGAAAAAAGCAAAACGTAACAAAGCATTGAGGTACCTTTTAGAAAATTCATTATGCATCCCCTTGGATCCTCCTCCTAATTGTATATGCAACAGTAGAATAGAAAGTACTGAACAGAATAACGTTGCGACTAGGTGCTAATACTTGCTAACCTGCAAGAAGCACCCCCTTGCAGATAGCGTTAAAAAATAATAAAAAGGGACTTAAATCCTTTAAACAAAGAGATAGCTATTTGTTTATGCAGTAAAATTGCAGTTCTAGAGCACTTACAACTTTGTAGAACATTGAAAAAATTGGAAAATTCAAACTTAAAAGTGATGGTAAAAAAACGGGTTTTAATGGGCTACTACCGTTTGTACTCCATTTTGACCCTCTAACTCCGCCCACTTGAGTGATGTAAAATTGACATTTTCGGCAAAGTTTCTTAAAATGACCTCATCTACAATGATTTTAAAGATGATCATCAATTTTAACAAGACATAAAAAAGTTATTTTTCTTTATCTAAGTGTATACAAGCGCAAAATTTTATAAAGTATTTAAAATTGAAGAAACATTCTAGTAGACTTCAAAATGATACACTCAATAGTTTCGTCGCAAATGGCCATGTCTTCTTTTTTTTTTTTTTTCGTCCCACTATGAGCCGTCGGGATTTTTGCTGTGAGTCGGACGAGACGAACTGATTTTGAAAGATTCAAAGAGATTCACGGTTCAGAGAATATACATGGATTTTTTCGAACGATCCTCGAAACCGGCTTGTCGTTCTTAAATCCTTGATTGAATCGTTGTTTTATCAGTTTTATTTACACACTTAAACAAATTTTACATTTTTGACGTAAACAAACATGTACTGTTAAGAACTCCGAGACTGGAAAGTTCGTTACTCGACGAAAAGTATGTTTTATTGAACTGAACTTTGCTTATAATGGCTTAATTTTATGGCAAATTTTTTATCTAGTTCGTTTATTTGGAAGGCTCAATCGCGTTAGCTTTACGGAGCCGATAATTCATTGTTCACTGTGTGTAACAAAATTCACTTAATTCTATGTCTAGTAGGAGTTGGGCCGATTACTCGCGGCTTACTCGAGGTTAGAAGGGTACATTTTCGAAGGATAGGATCAGGGGAGGAGCTTGGGGTAGTGTTTCGTTGTCTCATCAGAGCGTTGTCGCCAGTATGAACGGTAGTGCTGTTCTAGCTTCGTCCGGAGTTCGACCGGCTATGGTGGGTGACCAGTGGGCGACGATGAGACTCATCGAGACGGGGGGTTTATGTCAAAATTGGCGCTCGTATATGTCAGTCTCAGAGCACTTAAATTTACATTAATTTTTCAAAGTGTGTAGATGTCAAAGTGTGCCCTAACGTACCGAACAGTATGCCATAAAGTGTTTCGGCACAGTGTGCACAGTTGAATACCCCTTGCGATAAGAATAACTTTCATCAGTACCGACATCAAGCCACTGAAACTGTCAGTTAGCGGATATTTGCTGGTTTCCGATCCATAGCAGCTATTTTTTTATTTTTTTGCTGCCTGCATCGTTTGATGGTGCACTTCGGGAACTATCCGGAAGAAAGGGATATTTTTTGGGAACGATTGAGTTTCCAGCTGTTTGAAATGCGAAATGTTGTAAAACAGTATTCTGAGTAAAGGCCCAAGCGAAATGACAGCGGAAAATCCCTACCTGAGTAAGCTTACTTGTCCGATTGAAAACTCGTTAAAGCCAGGGAGGGAGAAGCAGATTGCACACACGGAATTCATTGCATACTTGTTCTTCTAGCCATGAATATTTGTGCCATTGAAATCAAATCAAAACAGGCGTGGAAAATAGCGTGTTTTGCTTTGAACGGGTAGTAATTGTTTGAGATTGTTCATTGTGCAGTAAACAGCTCTATTTTGCTGTTTGGTATTTTATTTTGCCACTGGATGTTTTGAAAAAAAAAACTTGGTTTCTATATTAATTTGTGTGTATTTTGAATGAATTAAAAATACACGGTGTCCCATTGAATGAAATAGCTGGAAACGACAGTTTGTAATAAATTACTTTACGCAAAATTTCAATACCGCCTTGTCAAGAACACACAACTGTAAGGAAAGCATTATAAAATTGCTTGGCTCCCAATGAAAGCTCGTGACAGCAGTCGTCTGGCTGCATTTGACGTTCCATTTTTCTCTCTTCACGTATCTCTCTCAGGTTAGAACCAAATTGACTTCTGATAGGCATCTTGAAGTCATTTGTGACAACTGTCAAACTTTCCGTTTTCCTTCCGCTTCCGCCCACATTGCATTTGGGTCATAATTGCTTCCAATCCATCGAGATAAAATCGCCTGGAAGAACGCAGGATCAAGGGGGAAGACGGCTTTCATTTGAGTACCTCTTTTACTCAGAATTGCTCAGAGCTACTCTGGTTTGCTCTGGGATCTGTTGTGATTTGTGACGAAAACAGAATTAGTAGGGCATATAGTTTTGGAATCTGACCATGAGTTCGATAACGAAACGAAAACAATGAATGAAGAAAATAAGTGGATGCAATATTTAAATAAGGAAATGATCTCGTTTTCTACCAGTTCATTGAAGGTTTGCAAATTTTCTTAAATCACTCTGATGATGGCTTTCTGCAGGGCACTTTTCTCTTTGCAATGTTAATGAAATTGACTAGGATCTTGCTACTGTAGTACTGGGCATCCAGATGCTTAGAGCGAGCGAATGGATATTCCCTTCCGGCTACCAACTCTGGTGGGAGCATGTACTTGAGGATGAATCCTGTGAGGGTCTCGGTTGCTAGAACAGGAAAACACAAACGTACAAACTATTCCACATACGTCCCCCTAGCCCAATTTATTTTGTATCAAAACAGCAACGTTATTGCGTGATGTTTGTTTTGCTAGCAGGTTCTCTGATAAATTGAGTGTATTTTACGGCATAGATCACCGGCTGAAAAAACTAATCGAGATAATAAAATCGTTCATCAGAGAGCAAAATAGTTCCTCAAAGTTACTCTCGATTGCTCTTAATTTCTCACTGCCTTCTCCCTCGCGCTGGATCGCACAGTGCAACTATCGAAAGATAAACAAACATTGAAGTTTAACTTTTTGCAGGCCACTTTGCCTCCATAAATGTTGCCATAAATCTGAATGGGTTAGGGTCAAGCAAAATGGCTTTAGATAAATACAAGTCAGTCTGCAAGTTTTCTTCATAAAAGCCATGTTAAAACCTTATAAATTTGTTAGGGATTGATTGAAAGCAAAACAACTTTTTCACAAATGGCCAATGAAAATCTACTTTTATGCCACCGCAATATTACAGTTATTCTGTTTATGTTTTACAATCTCTGATTTTCAATCATCATTTTCTTGGATATTACTTTTATTTGGTCTATTTTGTAATGAGCAAATATTTAAAATGCGAAAATCATAAAAAAACAACATGGCTATACTCAATGACCAAATTGCTCAGGGCGGACTTATTTTTTTTTTGATGTTTTCTCCTGCGTATTGCGAGCTCTGTCGATTTAATGTTTCAAGTGAGCAAGAAAACATCTTGAAAATCTTTCGAAGCTTCAAATTGTTTTGCTGAAACAGCTCACGAAATCGTGTATACATGCTGTCAAATGAGCTCTAGGCTCCTCCTTTTCTGCTCCATAAATAACGTATACATGGTGTTGGGAATGCTCCTGCCGACAAAGCTCACATGACTCTTATAAAGTTTGATTAAATTCTTGTTTCAGCAATTCGTAACCCAGTTTTGGCATTATTATATATATATCAAATAAAAATACTTATTCGAGCGTCACGTTCGATGATTTACATTATCTGCCTACTAAGGTTGATGTTTCGACAGTTTCATAATTATAATTATAATTTGATTTCAGTAAGTGGCAATACCTTTACTTGTGGTTCAAACAGTAACTATACATGACTTATGAGCTCTTTTGAATGTTTGGCTCCCGTTTGAAAGTTCGACTCGGCTCCCAGATGACAAGCATTTTGAGTTAGTTCGCAGTACTCAGGTTTTCACGTACATTTCACATAAGATTTATTATGGCATCGAAAAGTAGGCCACCTTATGAAAAAAAAAATGAAATAATTTTTTGAAACTCAACAGGATTTTTAACCTTGAGCAAGCCATGAGTAATTGGCCCCCTCTACACTAATTTTAGTTTGAAGTAATTTTGTTTAACAAGAACTGAATTTCGGCTCCATGAACAGCTACTGAGCCTGGATAAATAAGCGAACTATATGAAGAAACAGTATTTTAATATGATCAGTTTTGACGAAGACTACGTCTGACGGGAAGGTACTGGGGTAAATCGAAAATCTAAAACTGCGACCGTCACGAAAAGGTATAAGATTTTGAACGATCATAGCTTTGTCATTTATAGATGAAATTAAAATCCAAATACTCCAATCGATAGGAAATAACTCCCACAATCTACTACAATAAATGCTTTTTCAGTTTTCTCCAAAAACAGATCCTTAAAAAACCTACAAAAGTGATAATTTTTTCGCTGTTTCAATGAAATAAACATTCTCCCCAAACCAAGTCGTCATAATCGAGTATCATTTGTTTGCGCATCATTTTGAACCTATACCTATAACCTATATAAGAACTCTGCTGTCGTTCCTTTGCTCATTAAAACTTCAGACGGCATGGCAAGCAAAAGCAGAAGCAAATTAGGAAAAAGTGATATTTTTCCCTCTACTAAACATTACGTTATCTTCAACAAATGTTTGGAGCTTGGCTACTTCCCCGCATGCTGGAAGTTAGCCAAAGTGATTCCAATACACAAGCCTGGCAAAGATCCTACCAGTGTCAAAAGCTATCGCCCCATCAGTCTCTTGTCCTCCATCTCGAAGCTATTCGAAAAATTGATACTCAGCCGTCTGATGGTGTTTTCAAATGATAATAACATCTTTCTCAAAGAGCAATTTGGGTTTAGGAAAGGCCACTCTACCATCCACCAACTCGCACGGGTTAATAACATCATCAAGCGAAACAATTCCGTTTCCAAAACATCTGCCATGGCATTGTTGGAGATCGAGAAGGCGTTCGACAATGTGGCATGATGGTCTAGTGTACATGCTGCATCGATACAACTTTCCGATTTACCTCGTGAAGATCATCAAAAACTACTTGTCGGGCAGATCATTCCAGGTAGAGCTTCCAACCCGGGATGTCCCGGGATGAAAATTCCGGGATTGTTACATTTCCCGGGATTTCCGAATCCCGGGAAATTAATTTAAAAATCCCGGGATCGCGTGTACCCCAGGATTTTTTTTAATTTGAGACTCTTTTACCACTTTAAACCTTTCTTGGAATATCTGTAGCAGAATTTGAATCCAGAACTTTTACATCTTATGAAATATATCTCTTCCCTTAGTTTGCCATTCATTCTGATTTTTCGAAAGAATTGCACACAGACATCACGTTTTGTATATGATCGTTGTACAAGAAGCACTCGTGAAAAATACGATCTAGCAGTGAAACAAACCGTAAACATTTTGATTCAATCAGGTTGAACGTCGTGAGATGTCCATCAATCAGTTGATCTAAAATCATTGAAATGCATTGTTAAGATGGTTGGAAGTACGTAGTGCTAGTCTCAACTGATGAAAAGACTCAGTATTTGCAGTTTTTAGAGTCCTTCCTTAGATTAGCTAGCGGAATCTTGTCGTTACGTTGAAAGGTATGCATTACCTTTACCCGTTAGTATGTAATCTTTGTAATCCTAAAGCACGGCAAAATAGTTTTTACAAATACATTCATGAGAGAAATCATTCACCAAAATCATCATGATCTGCACAGACTATTGTGCAGTTTGGCTGACAGACATAATATCACGTCCCATTAGGGAACTTCTTAGATGTCAAGAGACATTCATTTGATTTTAGAGAACTTCATAGAAGTTCGTGGAACTTCGTAAAAGTCCAGGGAACATCATAGATCTTCAGGATACTTCGTAGAATGTTAAACAACTTCGTGGACGATGATTACGGAACATCGCATGAATTATTTGAAATTCGTACAAGTTCAGCAAACTGGGCAGAAATTCAGTTGTACCCATCGAAAAATTAAAAGATGTAAGCTATGGAAAAATCTTTGAAGTACTGGGAACTTCGAAGAAGTTGACGAAAAATCCCAGGATTTCGTAGAATATTCTACATATTCAGGGAACTTTATATATGCTTTGAGTTCATGGCACTGAGCTTAAGGTCAAGAAACTTCTTGAAAGTACACGAATCTTCGTATAACTGATATTCACGGATTTGTGATGATATCTCTGGATATTATTCAAAACTTTCCAACTTAATCAAGTAATGTTCTGAATATTTGCAAGTGTTCATAAATTCAAAAGACGTCTTCTTGACATCCTTCCCAGACGGAAGTTTGATGAGAGAGTATTTAAAGGATGTACAGCTGGTCGGATATTTAAAGACCTCTGGATATTTTTCAAGACTTCAGGTCGATCAAGTATTATTGTGAAGATATTCTCCCAAAACTGAACGTTGATCTTTTTCATTATAACCGCCGGTGCAGTAAGTGAACAGTGTAGTCAATATAATTTTCTAGCATAAGAAGTGAAGTGTTAGTGTTTTTTAAAAACGAATTGAAAGAAATCATCAACATTATTGGCATCCAGCTAATCTAATATTTCCGTGAAAGTCCTGTGAATATTCAATTGGATCAAGTTTTATCTTGAAACATCCGATTTTGGTTAAATTATTCATATTCAACATATTCAGGAAGAAGCTTAAAATATGAAATCATAAACTTCATTTATTTAACAAAAATCTTCATATGCCAGGTTGAAATAAAAAAATCCATCGGAAGTCTGCTTCAGCTTCCGCATGTCTTGAAACAACTTTACTTATCATGAAATGTCTTCAAAATGTCTACATATCTGCCTTCACAGAATTTTAAATGTCTTCAAAATGAAGATATTTCGTTAAATCTGGTGTCCCTTGTATTAAAGAAATCTTCTTTTTTAATCATTCTTCTAAGGAGATGAAACATACATTTCAGAACATCGTTAAAAGAAATTAGATACATACGAATATTAAAACAATTTACTGCCTTTATTGACTTCCCGGGATCCCGGGATTTCCCGGGATATCAAATAAATATTTCCCGAATGCCGGGATGGTGAAAACCACCGGGAAATGGAAGCTCTAATTCCAGGTCCCTCTTATACGTTCAACGTTGATGCAGGGGTCCCTCAGGGTAGCCTGCTTGGGCCTATCGTATTCAACATTTTCACGTCAGACGTTCCTCCCCTGCCGGGTGGTGGTATCCTGTCTATGTTCGTAGATGACACCTCCATAATCTATAAGGGTCGAGTGATCCGTGCTCTGGCGAGTAAACTCAGGCCTGGATGTTTTGTCCGACTATTTTAAGAGCTAAAATTCACTCCTTAGAACTTTCTCCAGAGTGGGCCAACTAGACAGATTCTAGTACGATAACTAATCATGTTTGTATTACTTCTAGTGTGAAGTTAACGATTTACATAGTTGGAGATGCCTTACGTCAAATATCAGAACTTAAAGTGGTCTTTATACTCATCTATCGTTAAAAAAATACCTCTTTAGGTCTGATATTTGGCGTTAAGCAGATTCTAGCCTTAATGTGGTTATAGTGGATGCATCAATGGAAAAGCAGTCTTGACCAGGATTTTATGAATGTTGTTTTATAGTAGCTTTGTAGTGTTTCATAAAACTTAAAATGTTACTTGGGAAGTGATGTGGGAGAAATGGATAAATCGCTTTCGGGATACAACTCAAGCAAGTCCAAGTCGTTGCGGCAACAGCAACAACCACTCCTCCATAATTAATCCCAATAAGCGCATGTCCACCACTGTCGCACGTCAATCTCAAAAGAGGAAGCAATAACATGTTGTGCCTTTTGAATATTTCACCTGTAATTCTTCACTCGGTATTGAGCATTTCCAGGTCATATAGCAAAACAAAATTGAATTTCAGACTTGTCCTTATCCGATGTGTGTGAAAAGTTGCATAATTGTTTGTTATTGTGAATCATTGAAATTTGAGCTTTAAAATGGCGTATTTGATATACTCGAAAGCGAGGGTTGGCGACCCCGGCGTAGTGGTTAGCATCCATACCTCTCACAGCAAAGCCATGAGGTGTAGTGGTAAGCGTGATTACCTCTCACCCCAGCAGGCCTGGGTTCAATCCAGTCGGCGCCGCCGGGATGTTCTGGGGCATAACATCTCTGATCACGAAATTTGTAAAGTAAAGCCATTGTTCCCTGGTTCATGAGTTGATGGGTAGATAGGTAGGGTTCAGGTGTGGGAGCCCCCTGGTGTCGGTAGCATTGGTGCTCAGCACGGAATACAAGATCGACGGAAAACAAATAAAGAAACATAGTTGAAGATGCTAATTTCAAATAACAGACTGTAGTGGTAATTTTTATACGATAGATGAAGTAGTTAAAAGCATAGAGTTGATAGTTCCGTTAGTGTACGGCAGTGTGAAGATTGTATATAGATATTAGAATAGCAAGCTAGGACAACTTTTAAAGGAAGGTACAAAACGGTTTTTTCATCTCTCTTTACCAAACTCCCAAATTAGCATCTTCAACTATGTAAATCGTTGACTTCACGTAGAAGTAATACTAAAAACACATTTGACTATAAATAAAGAAAGAAAAAAACAAAGTCACGACTTCAAATCTTAACCCCGGACAGGTCACGAATGACCGAAAAGCGTTAAAGTAACTATAGTAATGTATAAAAAAAACTCAACTGCACGTCTGAGATAAAATTATAGGAAAATAATAATTGCTTTGTAGGAAAAATATAAACGGTTATAAATTTCAAGTAATTGTGATGTGAAAATCAAAAGAACGGTTTAAAATGTTTAAACTTTAATACTAAGAAATGGCCTTCCTCAATATTTTAAAATTATTTTTATTGCAAATCTTGTAAAAAAATCTATCTGCTGTGAAAATATCAAGCAGGACACTGTAAAAT
Source organism: Ochlerotatus camptorhynchus (assembly GCF_037179485.1). Taxonomy (NCBI): domain Eukaryota; kingdom Metazoa; phylum Arthropoda; class Insecta; order Diptera; family Culicidae; genus Ochlerotatus; species Ochlerotatus camptorhynchus. The sequence continues at coordinate 3,686,638 of NW_027040855.1, read as the reverse complement.
TAACAAATATTATAGAACATAAACTTTTGGTAAAATTTTTTAACTTTAAATTTATACACAGAAAACTATTTTGATTATCTAAAAAATGCTTTTTAGTGCAACTCTTTTCACAGAAATTTTTAAACAAAAAGTTAACTGATGCTATGTTGTAACTTTTGTCAATTTTTGTGTGTCCAACTTGAAAATTTCACAGATGATAACATTTTTCATAAACTTTTAATGACACATATTTGAAATATAGAATAGCTTAAATTTTTGATATTTAAACTTCAAAAGAATTTTTTGCCGGGTAAATTTTTTTTTCCTGAAAAGGAATTACTTTTTTCTACAACTCTGTGCCAGACGTCATTTTGACTGAAAGTGACATTTTTGAGTTAAGATTTGTTTAAAAACATGGAACACGCCATTTTCATGATTGACCATAATAAACAATTATGCAAAGTTTCATGCGAATCGGAGAAGGTCGCATCATTTTGATCCGTCAATTGGCGTGGAACTGCTCAATTCCAAGACTACGAAACGCACGGGGCCTCCATCTCCGTTCCCACAAGACTAATTTCCGGGCTGGTGTTAAAAATTTGCTCATCCTGAACGGGAGGTGCGATGATGGTAGGGACCACCTTCTTGGTCGGTCGGTCGCTCGGTTTTGCTGCGCGTCCCAACCATGACCACAGAAACACATTAAATTGTTTGCGGTAGATAGACTGCTGGCTCAGGCAGCCAGCCACCAGTAGTCCTTGCAACCAGGTCAGGTCATTTTATTTCATTTCATTTGCAAAATTCCCGCCTACCGGGTGTGAAAGCGCTGTTGAAATCTGTTGTCCACTTCTTCGGTGGATTTCCGGGAATGAAGAATACGGCTGGGAAAGGGGACACCAGCTTCTGGTACGGCTGGTTATGCTCTTCAATAGCAGTGGAAGCGGAGAAGAGAATGCGGTTAGTTGAAATTCTCAGTACGGGCTTAGGACCGGTGCGCTATGCCATTGACTTTTTCAAAGAGATACTGTAATGGATTTGAATTCCCAGGAAGGTACGGATCAAGTGAGATTGAGTTCTTTTTTTATGGTTTTCTGTAATTTTAGCCTCCGGAGCTAGTATATAGGGTGGCCTTCCGAGCAACACACAAGTACCATAACAGTTTACATAACCTGATTTTGGTTATAAAGAAGATTACTCAACATAATTCCATGAATATGTGTTACTTGGGTTCAGATAGCCTAGTTAAAAAAGCACAGTATTTCCAAACTGGAGGTGGCGGGTTCGATTCCTGACATTTTTAAACAATTATGTAATGTGCATCAAAAACACTAAGATGAGAGCCGGAAAAGCGCTTGCTGTAAAAACACAGAACAGAATTGGAACTTCGGATCAGAAAGTGGATCCTTTTTTCATTGACGAACACTAGCGCACCTCGCTGTAGAAGGCATCTTCTGCCTGCAGCTGAGATAGGCAGCATGCTATGGTAGTGTAAGTGCGCACAGAAAGCCCGTGTGGAACGCTACCACAACGTATCGCTTGTTGAGCAGAAAAACGTACCACTTTTTGATTCACCGATTTGTTTGCACTTCCCCTTCTGTTCTGTGGTAAAATACCTAGTAGATGAACAAGAGAGGGGTCTGTGAAAAAAAGTCTTTTTTGATATTTTATACATGGCTTGTAAAAGAATTTCAAAATATGCCTAACCCGTTTGCCACGCGCTCAGTTAACAGCATACAGGAATTCGCAAATCAACTTCAGGCATCAGGAAAGATTCGGGAAGATGAAGTCATGGTTTCATTTGTTGTCACAGCCCTTTTTCCGAGCGTGCCAGTAAAGGAAGCCATCTGCCTTTTAGAGGACTGGCTTCTGGCGGCAACGTGAGTATTCTACTTGGAAAAACAAAGTTCGGTCATATCTCAAGCGTACTCGTATGGAGGATAATTATTTCATTTTCACGGGAAATTTTTATAAACAAACTAAATGACCTCCTATGTGCAATTCAATTTCTCCATTATTATGTGAATAGTTCATGGCTAACATAGAAAATATTCTTGAGGATATGAATTTGTTGCCCAAGTGCTGGTATAGGTATGTCGATGACATTTTTAGCATTGTCAAAAGGGAAGATTTATCAAAAATTGTGGACACCGTTCACAATGACATCAAAATTACTGACGAAGAAGAGAAAGACGGAAAACTCACCTTCAATCTTTTCATCAAACGTCCTCTATAGGAAACAAACAAATACAAAGATAACAATAAAGGGTGATACGGTCAAAATTTGGTCAAGGGAAAACGCGTGTAAATCGGTGAAATCGTTTATTTAAAAAATCAAATTAAATTTCTTTTTCAAGTTCAATTAGTATAAAATTCAGGAAAAATATTCAGTTAGGCTTCCGCTTTTCCAAATCCGAATTGCCGGGCCTTACGCTTGACCCCTGCCATCAGATTTTGTACAGCCACCTTGTCCACCTTCTTCGCCGCAGAAAGCCAGTTTGCCTTGAACTGCTGCTCGCCCTTAGCAGTTTTTTTGGTCTTCTTTAGGTTCCGCTTGACGATAGCCCAGTATTTCTCAATTGGGCGGAGCTCTGGCGTGTTGGGAGGGTTCTTGTCCTTGGGAACCACCTGCACGTTGTTGGCGGCGTACCACTCCATGGCCTTTTTACCGTAATGGCAAGATGCCAAATCCGGCCAAAACAGTACGGAACAACCGTGTTTCTTCAGGAAAGGCAGCAGACGTTTATTCAAACACTCTTTCACGTAAATTTCTTGGTTGACAGTCCCGGAAGATATGAAAATGCTGCTTTTCAAGCCACAGGTACAGATGGCTTGCCAAACCAGATATTTCTTTGCGAACTTTGACAGTTTCATGTGCTTGAAAACATCTGCTACCTTTCCCCTTCCTTTTGCCGTATAAAACTCCTGTCCCGGAAGCTGCTTGTAGTCGGCTTTGACGTAGGTTTCGTCGTCCATTACCACGCAGTCAAACTTCGTCAGCATCGTCGTGTACAGCCTCCGGGATCGCGCTTTGGCCGTCGTATTTTGTTTATCATCGCGATTTGGAGTCACTTCCTTCTTGTAAGTCGATAGTCCGGCTCGTTTTTTGGCTCGATGCACGGTTGTAGACGATACACCCAGCTTATTTGCGGCATCTCGGAGAGAGAGGTTAGGGTTTCGCTTGAAACTACCGGCAACTCTCTTTGTCGTCTCAGCGGCTTCCGGTTTTCGATTTCCCCCGATCCAGACTTCCTGGCTGTCGACAAACGTTCCCCAAACACTTTAATTACATTTGTAAAGGTTGATTTGGCAACTTTTAGCGATTTTGCCAACTTTGCGTGCGAGTAGCTCGGATTTTCGCGATGCGCGAGCAAAATTTTGATACGCTGCTCTTCTTGCTTGGACGGCATTTTGACAACTGAAGAGTGAATTCCAAATTCAAAATAGGAGCAACATTCTACACACACACACCTTCAAAATGAGGGGTGTTCAGGTTTTTTAAATGCAAAATTGAAAGAAATACGTCAAGTTGATATTGACCAAATTTTGACCGTATCACCCTTTACCAAGTTCTTCAAACCATTTCTATCAACACAAAATGGTCGCTTTTAACCACATGATTCACTCTTCCTTCTTTGACAACTCTTACACCAGTAACTGAGGGTTTACATCGGGTAGCGGTGAATTTCGACAAAAACATTACCAAACCATTGAGATTGACCTAGATTTAGTATTCAGAAGCAGGACAAATCAGTTAAAATCTTTGTTAGGATCAACAAAAGATTGTCGTGTCCAGATAGTAATAATATCTACACTGGTTAGATGAAAAGGACTTTGGAAACAAGGTTTAAGGAACACATTGCAGAGGTAAAGAAGGCTAACAAAGATATTGATAAAGGACTTCATTATAAATTCCAAGGTTGCAGAATATATCTTTACAAAGGGTGTGCCCCTTGACAAAAAATAATAATATTAATATCCTGCGAAGTATATGCTAGGGCCTCCCTTATCTCTGTCGGTAAAGGCGCAGCTACAAAGCAAGACCATGTTGGGGTGGCTGGGTTCGATTCCCGGTCAGGTCTAGAAATATTCCGGGTTGGAAAATTTCTCGACTTCCCTAGGCATTGTAGTATGATTGTAATCGCAACACATTTATACTAATGCAAATATGGTGCAGGCATCGAAGGCTCTTAATTTAATAACTGTGGAAGTGCATTTCGAACACTAAGTTGAGAGCACACAATAAGCTAATATGTGATATGCAATAAGCTTGAAATGCGAGGAAGAAGAATAAGAAGTGTATATTCGCCTAGACGTAGGAGACAGTTTAGAAATATTTTAACATAATCCATCAACATTGCTTAATAAATATCAAGGAAACATATACTCGGGACTCTTTAGCATACTACCGAAGACATCACATCAAGAAGACTGGCAACTTTGCCAGAATCAAAGCGACAGATACAATAGCGCTGCGCTTGAGTGAAGGTGGAAGCAACGCATAGATAAATGAGCAAATACACAAACCTTTCTTCTGAGGATGTAATATTTGCTATCAAATTCGTTCGAAGCATTTACCTTTGAGTGGCAGATGACGCGATTGTACCTGTCTCATAGCGTTCGTATGAGAAACTGGAAGAGTTGCTAGTCTTCTTGATTTGTTGTCTTCGATACTACCTAAAACCACACATCGTAGCATGAAATTAGAACGGCGCCGGTGGTGTAGTGGTAAGCGTGATTACCTCTCACCCCAGCAGGCCTGGGTTCAATCCCAGTCGGCGCCGCCGGGATGTTCTGAGGCATAACATCTCTGATCACGCCTTCCTTCGGATGGGAAGTAAAGCCGTTGGTCCCCGGTTCATGAGTTGATGGGTCGATAGGTAGGGTCCAGGTGTGGGAGCTGCCTTCCTGGCACGTCGGTAGCATTGGTGCTCAGCACGGAAAACAAGATCGACGGAAAAAACAAACCAAAGGAAAAAAAAAGCATGAATTTAGGTACCAGCTAAACTAATTAGATAAATGTGGAATGGCAGTTAGGTACCTGCTTATTTGGATAGTTTGGTAGGAGATGGGTCAGGATTCGCTTAAGCAGGCGATGCGACCATACTAATTGTTTTTTTTTTTTCTTGAGGAGCTTGGGAGTAAACCCACAATCTTCTACTCAGTATACAAAAGCCGCAGCTGCCAAGCTAGCTGAGCTCCTAAATTTAAATTTAAATCCTGTTTAAAATAAAATAAAACAAACAAAAAGGAACCTTCTCACCCAAATTATCCAACTTACTCCAGCTATATGTGTTAAAAATATTGATGCACTTTGTTGGGCCACTTGGCCAGTTCTGAGGACTACTCCAACGACGGTCGATAGTCGTGGAGATTAATTCGTTTTCGCGACGATTTATATCCTACTGCAGTTAAACAATAACTATCGTCTCTGAAAGCAGCCAACAATGTCTTCTAAACTAGCTCACGCATCCACCCTTTATGAAACTCATGGTTTAAACAATTCAACTATTGGTAATTAACTGCGCTTTATGCTCTCGGAACCCAACGATGGCGGTTTACCATGTTGTGGGAAAGGTTGGGATTAAGGTTCTACAAAGGGTCATTATTTTGTTTACTTCTTCTAATTGAAATATTCTTCGATCATCATTTTCTAAATGTATTGGTAAAATTCATTGGAAGTGCATGTCCCCACGCCAAAACTGCCCATTTTTCATAAATATCAACTGGTATGGTGAGGAAATGGTGAGGAAAACTTAACCATCTCTTTTCTTCCTTCATTTCAATACAACAGCAAATGTGATGTCACACTATCTAGTGGATAAGAATGTAGCAGATAAAACATAAGCACTGCCAGACTGCGCTGTATGCAAGTTTGTTTACACCCCTGAGCGGGAAAGTGTATAACAGGCTACGGGCACTGCTGCCATCAACCCTGTTAGTGTTGAATTCAATCTTCTGTGACTTTTTTAATTGGACCGGTAAAATGTTTAAAATGGTCATTTATGTTTTATTTAATCAGTTTTTGATATTTATCCACCATTAAACACATCCACTCATCTATGTTAATAAGGCAGACTTCGCAATTAATTGTTTTAATAAACTTAAATTTATTGCTAGTGGCAATACATCAGGCACCGCTGTTTCAATGATACTTTCACGATTGCTAGCAAAGCAGTAAAGTAGAAATGGTTTTCTTTGTGATGAATTCGATGAAATGTAACATCAACAATATCTTTCCTTTTCTCGTAACGGAGAAGATGGGCGTGCCCGGCAATAGTAATCAGGCATACCAAAAGTACCGCCTCATGACAGTATTCCAACGGCTGTCGCTTTCTTTTCCCTACGACAGCCTTGAGATTGAGCTATAAGCGACAGCCCACAGTGAGGCTGTTATACGACATGCAACGTTGCCGTCTTGTGCAGTACACGACAGCTCGTTCTCAGTCATGTATTTTGTTCGTTCGGCTATGACAGCCTCGGATGGTCATTCGTAACGTTCCTCGTACATACAACAAGCAGTCCGTCGAACTGCCGATTCGTTGCTGCTGTCTTTGAAATTTTGTTTGTGTGTCGTAAGACTGCTACTACACTACCAGTGTGGCGCCGGAGCTCGTTTGGTGTTGCTATCACGTTCGTGCTGCCCATTGCAAAATTTTCATCCGATATTTTTTTAAAAACGCGCGGTCTCCGGCGAAAAATATAAGCCTACCCGACACCAACCTGACTTCTACCAAACCCCAACCCGATGTTGGCCCGACATTGACCCGACATAATTGCAAAATTGACCCGACATCGACCCGACATTTGGCCGACGTCGACCATAAATTGACCTTACATTGATCCGACATCGGGCCGACATATCTGTTCGGGATCATTCTTCTGGGTTTCTTCCATACTCCACTGCCGTATATCAATTGTATATAATGTCTCGTGACAGCCTTTTCGTGACAGCCACTTGGGTAAGCTGAGGGATGTCGTCGATTTGTGAAGGCTGTTATGACGACAGAAACATTGAGAACCTGGTCATAAAGAATTGTATAAATACAGCCCATTCGGTTCACTACGTTCCAAGCACGATGATTTTAGCAAAGCGGGTATAGATGCGACTGTTCTAATACAGCTTTCATTCGTTCGTGCGTGCGCTGTTGCCAATACACTTCGAATTCAGATCTGAACGTACGGTAGCAAGCGGCAGTAAAGCACACAAAGCAACAGTCAATTCAGGTATAAACCAACTGTCGCGAAGAGGCTGTACTATTTGGAAGCCTGATAGTAATTGTCATGCTTTTCCTGTTCTGAACTTTTATTGGAGAACTATTCACTCCCAAAGAGTTTTCCTTAAGCAATCAGAATAAGAACGTTAAAGTTGATACATGACAGTTTCCAGTATGTAATCTATGAATTACTCCGTTACACACGCAACGTAACGCAACACGCAATGGCAGTTGGGTATCTGCTTATTTATAGTATCTATTGATTAGTTTATAAATTGTATATACAAGCTGGATTCTTCAGTGGAGTTGAGTACTTGGCACTGATGAAGTCTGGAAGTAGTAGACGAAATACGCGTGTTTGTAAAAAGATAAGAAATTATAACGGACTTAAAAGGAAATAAATCAACACTCTCAAAAAGCTCTTCATAAAGCGATTCCGTTAAGAGGTTCGACAAAATTAAGAGATAGAACACTTTTTTAAAATACTGAATTGTCCAAGCAGGAACAATGTAAACACACTTAGAAAAACACATAATATCAATCTTGGTTTCATAAACCATATAATACCTGACTGGGAAAGGACGTGTCCAAGCAATTAGCTGTACACTCATTAAATGGTGGTCAGCTTGCATGATACGAACAGTAAGCAGGGGCCTCCCTTAGCTCAGTCGGTAAAGGCGCAGCTACAAAGCAAGACCATGCTGGAGGTGGCTGGGTTCAATTCCCGGTCCGGTCTAGGAATTTTTCGGGTAGGAAAATTTCTCGACTTCCCTGGGCAAAGAAGTATGATTGGACTTGCCACACAATTATACCAATGTAAAAATGGTACAGGCATCGAAAGTTCTCAATTAATAACTGTGGAAGTGCATCTAGAACACTAAGTTGAGAGCACGCAATAAGCTAATATGCGATATGCAATAAGCTTTAAATGCGAAGAAGAAGAAGAAGAAGCAGGGGTACCACAAAAGTTCAAATAATGGACGCAGTGGTTCAACTCCCCCCAACAAAAAAAAAATATCAATCTAGGCTGGTAAGCCTGACCACGTTAAATTTCGAACAGTTTTCATTCAGTGCAGTTTTTGAAATATTTCACCAACCGCTAAAACATTTCACTTCTATGACAGCTGAAGCTCTCTACTTTATTTCGTGGTAAAACATGCTTACATCTTAAAAAAAACTGTTCAATTTAAAAAAAAACAACCCCATTTCAGTGATTTCAAGTGGTATAGTAGGACATCGATCTGTCAAACTGAATATACCAGCTGTAAAATGAGAAAGGAGATCAAGAGGGTAGTCAGTTCTATTAAAATAATCCTAACGAGGTTTTTGATTCAATATCTTCTTAGCACTCTTGAACTCATGTTTTTGTATTGCCTTCACACAGCATAACATAAATTAACGTTAAAGTTGACATTTTTTGCCGATTTTTTAAGCGATGACCTGCCATATAAAAAATGTAATTTTAAGATGCTATGTGTTAACTGCTTATAATTCAGTATTGAAAGCGATACGTATTGCTTTTTTTTTGTAATTATGACCAGAACAGGCGAAACTCCAAGCGAATACTTGTTTATTTCTTTAAATTTACGTGGGTATTTTTTTTTTCAATTTTATTTTTCTATGATAATCTTAGATAAAAAAAAATTCCACCTGTTTTTCATTAAATAGCTGTGGTGGAATTTCTTCTTCTTGAAATTATTTCGTAAAACAGACATAAATCTCTGGATATTGTGTTTTGAGCTGACTTTGCATCTTTCCATTCGCTAGAATTTTGCAAGAAGGATAAATGAGACCGAGCTCTTATCGATACCTGTAACACCCAAGGTTTTACCTTTCAATTTTTCCTCAATTCCGTACAATTGAATGTTTCTGCTTGAATCCCAACACAAAGATCTACTGACTGGTTATCAACAATATGACTGGTTTACAACGTGCTTGATTGACTTCTGTCCGATTTGTAAACACGCTTTAATAAATCCTTTGATAAGCCCCCTGTGCCCTAAAGCTCGTCTTAACAAGAATGACCGCATTACCTTGACAAGTCGCCTTTTCTGTCACTCTGTAAAGGCCCAAGCGCAATGACAGCGGAAGCGGAACGACAGCGGAAAAGCCCAATCTGAGTAATCCTACTTGTCGAATTGAAAACTAGAAAACTAGAACCAAATCGACTTCGGTTAGGCATCTTGATGTCATTTGTGGCAACTGTCAAACTTTCCGTTTCCGTTCCGCTTCCGCCCACATTGCGTTTGGGCCTTAACTTTTTACTCCTACGGAAAAATGCGAACGTCAGTCTGTGTGTGAAACATGTTAGACATTTCCTTAACCTTTCATTCCAGTAAAAAATCGCATCTTAATCTTTGCATGAAGAGATAGCGGCTCGCTGGTACCATGGTGGAGCGAAGAGAAAAGACAAAATCCACTAGATTTCAAGCACATATTGACAGATTGGATTTCATCATAGAAGTAAAGAGTTACAGAGCCTCAACGTCAATACTTACGCGTTATTTCAAAAATACTAAAATTTGGGTAGAATCCTCCCACATCGGTCACAACTTAACCTACTCAAAAATGGGTACACTACTTGGGAGTGACAAGTTGACAAATGGACTACATTGGCATGGATCCGACCGACGTTGTTCAATTGTTAACCAGTCATACACAGCAAAAAAATAATTTTGATATCACGTCAAAGTGGATGCACTACAATCATGTCGAAAATATGGTGTAATATTACATGCTAAAAAGGACAAAATTATCATTAATACAATGCATGAACTGACATTACGCTGCTTTTACTGCATTTGTTTATTTATGTGGTCATAAAAATTACATGAAATTTTCGACATGATTGTAGTGCATCCACTTTGATGTGATATCAAAATTATTTTTTTGCTGTGTAGTTTACCAATTTTTTGATAGGTTCAGTTTAGACCGATCAGGGTGGATTTTACTCAAATTTGGGTAGTTTTCAAATAACGTGTACTGAGATTGCAATCAAATATCTGCTTTTCTTTCGTAAAGACCAATGTCACAAACGTAAACACTGACTTTTCCACGAATTTCTTGAGAAGTAAAACTTGCTCAAGTAAGCCACCACGACGGTTGCGTACAGGGAAAGTCCCCATAGCTGATATAATAAGCTGATATAATTTCTGGGTTACATGAATTGGCTTTGAATTACAAGATGTTTACGAAAGAAGCCATTGCTTACGTTTACCACATTGGCCCACATGGACGCTCAGTGTCGAATCACGAAAATTTAATTTTGACAGATCGATGTCCAACTATACCAGTTATACCACTGAGCCAACACAAAAAAGGGGTCAACTTTTAGTCATCAGTTTTTCATGAGGTTCTATATATATTATGTGCCAATTTTGTAATGATAAGCAAAATTTCACTGCAAAAAATCGTACTAAGGAGCTTTTCACCCAGTTTTTGCAAAACATTTCTAGTATCATAATGGACGGACGGGTTTGACTTTTTATACTGCAATGCAAAGGAATACCGTTTTCGAGTGTTTCCGGACAAAAAAATTCCCAAAAAGTATTAGGCCATATGTAGTTGCGATCGGAAATCAAAAAGTTTCATCTCTACCGGCACTATCAACAAAGATGTGTACGAGAAATTATGTTTGCAAATGCGGTTGCTACCATTCATCAGCAGCCAAAAACAGCTTTATTTTGGCTTGATTTGGCCTCTTGTCACTATGCAAAATCCGTCGTGGAATGGTATAATGCACTACGTGCTAAAAACATCCAATCCGCCAAACTGACCAGAACTTTGCCCAATAGGAAGGTACTGGGCTCTGGTTTGGCAGAAACTATTCGAAATAAAGAGGAAAGCAAATGGCATCAATGATTTCAAGAGGAGATGGAGGCACGCCGCCACAAAGGTATCTGAGGATACTATACGCAACCTGATGGCGAGTATCCCACAAAAAGTTTGAGAATTTTACAGACAAAAGAATTAACATTCAAATAAGCTATGTATGCTATCGGTATAAGTATACTTTACTGAAATAAACAATCAGTTTTGTTATATTATGGGTAGATTTTTCCCCCCGACATTATCTTAGCGTCCGAAATTTAACGTGAACAGGCTTTATCTTTAGTAGCTGGACCACCCAATTTAATTTGAATTTGGAACAAATGAAGAGTTTAAACAAAATTTCATTGATAAAAAATCATGCTTCGGTCAAACATTTTTAAAATTGATTGCCAAACAAACTTCGAAATAATTAGCCCCCCTAGCCTCCTCCCCTTGTGATAAAGCGGTTAACTTTTCAAGGAGGTGGTCGAGAAAATGTGACAATATGTGAAATTTTGGTTTAAGGCCATACTTGTTGCCTAATTTTATGGTATTATTTTAAAACGTTAAAAAAAAACTACGAATTAGTAAAATCTCGATGTGTTTTTGAAATCTCGCTGTGAAGTATTGAAATATTTTTAAACAATTTTCTCCAGAATGGACAAAAAGTATGGTTTAAAACTCGGGACACACTGGATTAATACGTAATCGTAGGGGAAATGGGCCCATATAAAAATTTAGCAATCGATTAAATTTTCAATAGCGACCAAAAATATCCATTAGTGCCGTCCCAATGACGCGTTCCTCTAGATAAAATTGATAAATAGCAGATTTTTAGCTATGGGCCCAATTTTAGACCCATAGGTCAACATTAGAGCCATTTCCCTTATTCTGTTTGCTCGGTACATTGATCGGACGCAAAGGAACTTGCGTGTTCATCCGAAAAAATTCTAGTCGTTTGTTCGTACTAAACGTAAGGAAGATGTATTAACTACATCCATGTTCTTTGATGAGCGTTTTGCTAGTTCAGCGTCTGGTTAATGTGATCACTTCAAGAATGCTTTCTCGAATACATTGACCACGGAAACGCAGGTCGACGCTGTCCTCAGTAATACTCCGTCACACAGCTTTGAACTTGGAATTTTTCAAATCACCGGGGAGCACGTCCAAAATGCTCTACGTTAGTTAAAAACAGTCTGTATCACCTGGTCCTGATGGGGTTCTTTCAACCGCACGGAAAAAATGTTCAAGTGCTCTGCTGAAACCATTAGTAAAACTATTTAACCTACCGTTTCAAAGGAAAACATTTCCTGCTGGATGGAAAACTTCATTCCTGTCTCCGATTCACAAAAAGGGGGACAAATGTAATGTTGCCAACTACCGGAGAATTACTTCGTCGAGTGCCTGCTCTAACCTTTTGAGATTATCGTTAAATATATTCTCTTTGAGGTTAGCAAGAACTACATATCCTGTTCTCAGCATGGATTCTTCCCGAAACGATCCGTCACTACAAATTTCACACAGTTTAATTCACTCTGCATACGCTCGATGGACGCTGGTACACAAGAAGATGCCGTGTACATAGATTTCAAAGCTGCATTCGACCGAGTGAACCATTCTATCCTACTTGGAAAGCTTGAGAAACTTGGACTTTCCTCCGACCTAGTAAACTGGTTTAGATCGTACCTGACTGGAAGGTCTGTGAAAGTAAGGATCGGCTCTTCATATTCAGATGAATTTTTCATTACTTCCGGCGTACCGCAAGGAAGTAATCTAGGCCCGCTTCTCTTCTCGTTATTCATAAATGATGTTTTATTTGTTCTGCCACGCGGACAGCGAATATTGTATGCAGATGACGTTAAGATATTTATGGTAATCACTTGTATTGAAGACTACTTGACGATCTCATTTAGTAGAAAGCGTCAATCGTTATATTTCAACTACAAGCTATCTGGGCAAACTCTCGAACGCATGGATCAGGTGAGGGATTTTGGTGTGATATTGAACCGTGAACTCACTTTCCGACCGCATTGTGAAGATGTGTTAGCAAAAACTAACAAGCAGCTCGGGTTCATTTTTAAGCTTGCTGATGGATTTCGCGATCCTCTCTGCCTAAAGTCCCTCTACTGTGCCCTAGTACGCTCTATTTTGGAATCTACCGTATTAGTATGGTGTCTATACAATAGAAACTAGATCGATCGCTTCGAGGCTGTACAGAAAAAGTTTGTGCGCTTAGCTCTCCGACACTTACCCTGGCACGAAGCACTGAATCTACCTCCATATGAACAGCGCTGTATGCTGCTGGGAATTGATACCCTGGAACAAAGAAGATCGACTATGCAAGCTGTATTCGTGGCTAAGGTGTTGACCAACGATATTGACGTCCCAGATATTCTCGCTGAATTGAATATATATGTTCCAGAACGACATTTGAGACAACGCAATTTCTTGCATTTAGATAACCGTCACACTCGTTATGGACAACATGATCCAATCAGATTCATGACACTTCAGTTTAACGAAATCGCCAGCAGATTTGACTTCAATAGTTCTGCCACCACTCTGCAACGCCAACTTAATAATAATCAACGATATTGAATCGAACAATAATGCAATTCGTGAGTATCTGTCCAATCATTAACTAGGAAATGTTGTTTTTTGTTTCATGATTCGCCATAATCTACACGACATTGGTTCCTGCCATCTGACCTGTTTGCAGTTGCCAACTAAAAATTGTTTTATTGATTGATTCACTTTAAGAACTTATCTATTTTGATTATATGTTTTTAGTATTACTTCTACGTGAAGTCAACGATTTACATAGTTGAAGATGCTAATTTCAAATAACAGACTGTAGTGGTAATTTTTATACGATAGATGGAGTAGATGAAAGCATAGAGTTGATAGTTCCGTTAGAGTACAGCAGTGTGAAGATTGCATATAGATATTAGACAAGCGAGCTAGGACAACTTTTAAGGAAGGTACAAATCGGTTTTTTCATCTCTCTTTACCAAACTCCCCCTTTGGAGAGGGATGGTGAGGGGTGTCCCCCCCCCCCCCGCCACCACTGGCAAAAAGAGATGAAAACCGACCCGCTCATGTACCAACTGTGTGTTTGAAACAGTTCTACCGATTGTTTACCGCACTTCAGTTGTTATTTGAAGGAAGGCATCCAGTCGTAGGTTTGGAAATTGCAACTATTGTTTACCCCTACCACGATATGTGCTCCTGTCATCGTCGACTTGACGATCTCGAGGGGACACGGGTGGGGTAGGTGCTGCTACTGTACCTTTCGACCATTGACAGTAATTGATGGTATGCTCCCATCCAGAGTTATGTACTTTGACTATATGTTTTTAGTATTACTTCTACGTGAAGTCAACGATTTACATAGTTGAAGATGCTAATTTCAAATAACAGACTGTACAATCTTCACACTGCCGTACTCTAACGGAACTATCAACTCTATGCTTTCATCTACTCCATCTATCGTATAAAAATTACCACTACAGTCTGTTATTTGAAACTTATCTATGTTTTATTTATAATCTGTATACCATTAATGCCTTGTGAAAAACGTTAATGTGTACTGTTTTGTGAAAATATTTGGGGTTTTTACGCCTTTTTGAGTCAAATGTGCTATCTCAAAAAGGTTTTTCTCCATCCCATATTTCAGTTAGACTTGATGTCAGATGGAATTACATAGAATAAATAAATAAATAAATAATCTCTCAGCACATTTAACTCAAAATTTTATCATAAAAGATGCAACACAAAGCTCTGTCATGTGTATTTTGCGTCGAAAAATATAGGCAGTTCTGAGTTTGTTAATAGTTTATAGCTAAAAAAAAGTGTTTCGAATAATTCGGTTTTTGCATTTTTTATATTAAACCCTATCGCATGCTGAAATGCATCATTCAATGTTGAACCTGGACGCGTATTCAACAAAGGTTCACTTCGTACTTGAAAAGATCTTCTGACATAAGATTAATAAAAAGGATTTATTGATGCTTCATCCCCACATTCTGCCAAAGCGACAATCTGAAGTCCCCGCAGGAAAAGATAAGTTTCATGTTTCTGACAAAATATACTCAATCAATTCTACTCGAACCGATTGCTGCCACCATGAAACGTGCAATCGAAGGCTACACTCTACACATCAAGATTTATAATAAAAAAAAAAGTTGATCGATATAACCGGCGATGGTGGCGCTGAGCTGCTTCAGCAATCGACGACGGCCCGCAACTTCAAACAAAATCTCGTTTTACCACGCGACGACGACGACGGCGGCGTCGGCTGTGTTTATGCTCCGGATTTACTGTTGTAGGCATATAGTATACAAACACACCGCGTCACCTGCCCAAAGGTCTCCTCTCCCCAGCCGAGGTTTGATTGACCCATTCGAGATCGATCTCGGTTGGATCGTATATTTGCTTCTTATTTTTTTTTGCTACACCAATCTCATAGCCTAAAGATCACTCCATTTTCTCGCTCCATTGATTGGACCCACTCTCTTTTGAAACAGGAAAAATAATAAGAAGGAAAATGGCACTAATAATATCAACACACAACACCTACGGCTCCTGCCTGAGGAGGTACGATGACGACGCGACGTCGAGATCGGACACCGCTCACCTTCATCAATATTTACGCGATTTTTATTTTATAATTTGATTAAATTGGATCTCTTAGCAGACGCACTCACAGCCACGAGGGAGATCGATTTTTTGCACTTTTCTTCTCGTCGTTTGCTTCTTCTTCCACCCCAGGGCAGCGGGAGGGGCCGTTTTAGGGACTTGATACATATACTTTTGTTTTCGGCTCGCACTTCTGGGGCCCCGACCGAACACTTAGCTTCGCGACACCAGACACACTTAGGCCACAGTGATCAATGAATCGATACTCGCCGATATCGGTGATCTTGGACGAGTGTATCGCGTTGACGACCTAGTACTACTACTGTTGTTACGGGAGTGGCGGGGAACCTCTCGGCATCACTTTAAATTAATGGGAGCTAATTTTTCGAAATTGCTTTTTCATTGGCTCCGGGCGGATTTCAGCCCCCTCCTCCCAGACGCCGATATGGGTGTGTTACTCTCGGCGATCAAATCACTCACCACTGACACCGCGGCGGTGGCGGCAGCAGGCTTCTGCTGATCTAGAGCTATTTGAATACTTGTTTACTATGTTTACAAACACTTTCAATTTTTCATTCAATACTCCCGGAGCAATTTGCTGTTGATGTACGCACTTTGATTTCCCTTTCGCCCCCCTTTTTTTTCCAACCGACAGGTTCTGGGCTGGTTCACTTAATTACGGAGCTTTCCTCGCCGGTGGAACGCGTGCCGTCATCGATATATATGGTGACGTTGATAACGCGAGCGGTACAGGCTTATCTTGTTTTTCCTGATCAAGTACAACACTGCACAAATCACACGATAAGATCTAGAGTGGGTTCAACTTTCACCAGATTGCGCGGAATCGATTAACACATTCTGAAATTCCGATTGTCCATAGTTCGATGCTAATCGTAGAACCAACCAAATATCAAAAACCCGAACACGACTAGTTTCTCATAAGTTAGAGCTTTAACGTGTCCCTTTGACCGGACATAGGGCTGGGGACCTCACCGAGCAGAGATTGAAGAATTCACGCGCGCGAACTCAGTGCCCTCTGTGAGCAAACTGGCAATCAACTGGCAGGTTGGTACTAGCAGACCGACGACGACGACTACGACGACGACGGCGGCGACACAGACTGAGACTGCGATTTTTGTGTTGTTGCGATTGAAATGAATTATCGAATTCAGTCCGGTGCCAGTTCGGGCCCTGCCTGCCTGCCTCCCAGTCTGCCCGGTCTCGGTCGTCCACAGTCGGTCGACTCGGGTCTTGGGCTGTCAGCTGGGATCCACTGCTAGTGAACCACCATCACCACCCGACCGTTGTTGAGACGAAAAGCTGTGAGTTTATGTTGTCGGTGTTTTCATTTTTCGCAATAGAGTCAGCCGGTAGGTCTAGTCTCTAGCCTTTGCGAAAATCTCAGCTGAGAGGGAAAGAGAAAGGAGCATTGCGGGGTGGAAAAAGTTGTTTATTTTTCCCATTCTTTTCCCATGCTGTGCCGTGCGTTTTCTCGGTTGTTGAGTTGGGGCGCCTCCCGGCTGGCTGCCGAAGAGCCAAGAGAACCAGACTTGGAGGGGAAAATGTGGAGCAATTTCCGCTCGCTCTCACTGCGCAGACGAGAGGCAGACCATGTGGTGGCGGACTTGCATGTCGAACGCTAAACAGGTTCATTTTGCTGCGCTGCTGATCTGCTATATGTCCAGCAGATGGGTAAGATGTCATCAAAGATAAGGGAATCATTTCGCAATTCATTTCGTTTTACGTCGATTGAATATTACTATGTTGCTTAGGTCATGACGAAGTTGGGTAAATCAATATCCGAGTGATAAAGGTTGATGGCGTTGATTGATAAAGTTATAATGGAACTATTTGTTTTTAGAATAGGTCGGGTATATTCATCATCATCACATGATAGCAGCTGAAATTATAAACAATAATTTTCAAATCTTATGAGGAGAAGGAATAAGGATATAGTAGGGCATCTTGCTATCTTAAATGACTGTATCCTTGTTAAATGTTTCAAGCTGCACTTTGAATATTTCTCATTCATTCTGGGCTATAATTCATTTTGATGAATAAAATTGGACTAGATTGATATCATGACTGATATCCATAGACCTCGTCTGGCCCACGGGCCGCACGCTAGGATGCGCTGTAGTAGAAGCTCACCTCACCAAGCATCTGTTCAGCAAGGAAGTATACTTCAAATAGCGTTACCCGAGCAGGAGAAAATAACTAATGAATACCTCATTCTGATCTGATACCAAAATTTGGTATTGACCAGCATGACATAAGAGGTAAAATACCAAAGAATAACACCAAAAAATTACATGGAAAATACTTTGTAAATACCAAAAATTGATATTTGGACACCAAAAGAATACCTGGGTGGTATTGTTTTGGTATTGCATTATCATAATTTGTTATTGGAATGGTATTGTGGGAGCATTTTTTTGGTATTTTACCTTTTATGTCAGGCTCATCCATACCAATTTAAGGTATCGAGATATTCGTTCCTGCTCGGGTAGACCAAGCCATTTTATGAGAACACTTGATTGTGGTCACTATAACCGGTATCCGGAACATCCGAGGAAGGAATATTAGCAAAATATCAAAATATTCGAAGAATCGTTTCATACGCTCAATATGACTTATTTTGATGTGTCGCATGACAATTCTTATCAAACAGTTTAATTTTTCCCCTGGAACCGGTATCCGGAACATTTGGACTAGGTCACTGGCCACGAGTAACCACAATATTGGCAAAATAGTCTAAGAATCGTTTCAAATGCAGCAGTTTTATGTGATTCGGTGTGTCACATGGCCATTCTTATGAAAAAGATGAATGTGGCCTCTGGAACCAATATCCGGAACGAGTGTACCCCATTAGGCATAAATACGTTAGGCATACGGACGTTAGGCATAATGGACGTTAGGCATCAAGTCATTAGGCATAATGGACGTTAGGCATAATGGACGTTAGGCATAAAATACCTTGCTGCTGTGCAACTCTAGGAACCTGCTTAACCTGTAAACCTGTAAACAATGCTTAAATTAGGCTTAGCGTTGAATAAAAAATGATACAAGTTAAACAAACATAGTTTATTTAATAAGCACAGTTTGGAATCCATTATTTATCATATCATAAGTGACGTATCTACATATTTACTTAGATCCATGATTAGTAGCGATAGTGGTAAAGTAATCTTACAATGAAAACTCAGCTTTGTTTTGAACTATATCTTGAAATCAATCGCATCTAGAAATAAAAAAATCACACATTTGTTGTAATATATTCTTACGCACATATTGCAAAAGTCAAAGAAGAAAAGATTTTCCTCAAAGAACAGCTCATGAAATAAAGAATGGTGAATTCTGTGATTTTTCATTCAATAACAAAAAAAAACAGCCAAAGTTGAATAAAATATGATGCCAAAGAACAGCTCATGAAATCAAGAATGGTTAATTCTGTGGTTTTTCATTCAATAACAAAAAAACATACCTGCTGCTTCCAGGATTTCCTGCCAAACTTTTCGATACAACGATTCTGATTTTGTTGTCATCAGAATGAAAACTAGCGGAACCGTCTGCTGATGTGAGGGATTGATACTTCCATGAACAGTGACGAGTTGCCGAAACAAACAAGGAACTGTGGCAAACGTACCATCTGTAACCCAATACTTTGCCTGTCCAACACGTCGTTCATGAGTTCCAAAAATTAAGGCTCTTTCATTATTGTCACCGAAGTCAGCAATCAATAGACGGTCTCCATTATCATCCTTCTGGAATTCATCGGGTAGATTATGCCTAACGTCCATTATGCCTAACGTCCTTTTTGCCCAACGTCCATTATGCCTATCGTACATTATGCCTAACGTCCGTATGCCTAACGTACGTATGCCTAACGTCCGTATGCCTAACGACCGTATGCCTAACGTCGTGCACCTATCCGGAACATCAGGCCATCGGAACACTGGCCACGAGTAACCAGAATATTTTCGAATAATGATTTCATACGCATCAATGTGTTTTGATGTGTCGCGGTCACCATATTCGATGCATTTTCTGTGATAATCGACTTCCTTTGCTTCCGACAATTGCAAAATAAGCTATCAAATTACAATTATACGACACTGTCGCCAGAAACCGTCACAAATGTACGTATTTTAGTTGTTCTCATAATAAGACCTGCTGATGTTGTGCTTGTGTGAATTTTGAAAATAGCAAGCAACGGTGTCCTAGCAATAACACCAAATTAAGGAATTAGAACGAAATCACACATCCCAAGTAACAATTCAGCAACCATTTAGCATCCACTCTGATTTATGATGGTTTTATAACGGCAATGAACAATACATTTAGTTTAAATATAGCATTTCAAAGTGTAAAACATTCCTGCTTAGTAATTCAGCTTTTTGCTGTTTTAAAAACCTTTTATAGTCTGACAAGAAAGCCAAAAACTGTCTTGTTTTAAAAATAAATTTAAAACAGTTATCAATCCCTCCTTAAAACTGTTCTGTAATTCAAGCATAAACGTCTTTAGCAACTGTTTATTAATGTCATGATAAAATACTTTATAAACGTGTTCTATCATTATAAAAGCAACCATAAAACCATTAGGTTTTGCAATCGCGTTAGCGTTAGCGTTAGCGTTGTTATGATATACTTCGTAGATTGGATACTAGCGACACTCACGTCTCTTCTGAAATTCTCAGTAAGACTACTTTCAGGAATAATGCTGGGGAGTAAACATTGGTTCCAATCAAAACAAGAGTAACAGAAGCATTAGGTTTTGCAATAGAGCAAAAAGCATTTATTGTTGATTTTAGGCTTTTTAAATTGCATCATTAACTTCCCAATTACTCTGTTTACAAATTGAGCTTAAAAGATGGTTCCTCATAGTTAATAAATGCCAAATTTATGACAAGGAAATCTCGAACGATAGACGAAGTAGGATGAAAAAATCAAGTCAATTTCAGATAAATTTACTCCTTAGAAGAACCAGCAAACCACCAACGACTGACCATTAGGGTGCTTCATTCTGAAAAAAAGTGATGAATTTCTGATGGGCCACCCTCCAGTTCGATTCATAGCCCCAAAATATGAACCTGTGCAAAAATTGGTAAAGATTGATGAAGGTTTAGAGGTCGCGCCAATGATTTGAAATTTGTATGGGAATTACTATGGAAGAATTTAAAAAATCGCTTATATCGCTATAACTTTGCTTCTACTTGTCCAAATGTCGAAAAAATTTAGTATGTTATTGCTATGGCAATAAACAAAAAGCCTACAGTTGCTACGCTCAGTTTTGCAGCGTATCAAGAATTATAAAAATGTGAAAAAATGGCAAAATAGGGTAAATTGACAGATGCATATGTACAAGGCAACAACGCCAATTTCATCGCAACAACAACAGGCTTGTTGATCATTGTCATGACAACCACATATTTTTTTTTTTCAACGTTTGGACAACTACAACCAAAGTTAGAGCAATGTAAACGAAAATCAATAATTTCCCATACTAATTCACCAAAATCTCCATACAAAATCCAAATCATTGGCGCGACCTCTAAACCTTCATCAATCTTTACCATTTTTTGCACAGGTTCATATTTTGGGGCTATGAATCGAACTGGAGGGTGGCCTATCAAAAATTCATCACTTTTTTCAAAATGAAACACCCTACTGACCATCTGTCGGAGAAGAGTAAAGTGAGCGGGGCCCTCGAACTCATAAAACATTGTCGAAAGTTGAAAAACATACCAGACTTCTCCAGATCTTGCGATGACAATCAGAATAACAACCGACAGCAAACCACTGAAACTGTCAGTTAGCGGAGATTAGCTAGTTTCCGATCCAAAGCAGCGATTTTATTCGGCGAAAGAATCAACTATTTGAAAATTTCATTCAAGCGTACATCCCTGCATCATTGGATGGTGCACTTCTGTAACCATCCGGAGAAGGGGATCTTTTTCGGGAACGTTTGCGCTTCCAACTGTTCGAAATGCGAAATGTTGTAAAACAGTATCGCAAACTATCTGTTCACAATTCATCGGGAGAAAACCGCCTGGAAGATGGATCCCACAGCGCAACTATCGAAAGATAAACAAACTTTGACGTTTAACTTTTTGCAGGCCACTTTTCCTCCATAAATGCTGCCATAAATCTGAACGGGTTAGGATCAAGCAAAATTGCTTTGGATGAATACAGTTCACTCTGCAAGTTTTCTTCATAAAAGCCATTTTAAAACCATATTAATTTATTAAGGAATTCTTGTAAGCAAAACAACTTTTTCACAAATGACCCATGAAAATCAACTTTTATGCCAGAGCCATGTTACAATTAGTTTGCTTGTTTTTTACAATCTTCGATTTTCAATCAATATTTCCTTAGATATAACGATATTTTGGTAAATTTAGCAATAAGCAAACATTTAAATGCGAAAATAATAAAAAAATCTCGGTCCAGCTCGATCTTAAGATTTTTTTTTTTTCAATGTTTTCAAATCGACGATGTTTTCACGTACATTTCACATAAAATTTAATATAGCAATTAAAATTAGGCCACTTAATGAGAACTATTGTAATAGATTTGGATATTCAACAAGATTTTTATACCATCAGTTTCTATTTTAATTATTTTGATAAGATCGGATTCATAAATCTTTTTCTATCTTGATTGATGCTTTCCTAGTGGATTCAGCATGCGGCTAGGGGAAATGGCTCGGAAAGGGTTTTTATTGCTGCTAAATAGATTTTATTGTAGCTTTCAAATGGTTCTCAATGCGTTGGTCATACAACCTTTTGCAGTAAATCAATCTCGAATAGCTTCGAGAATACACCCTTCAGAACCTTCTCCAGGGTGGGCCAACTAGACATATTCTAGTCTTAATGAGGTTTTGGTGGATGCATTAATGACAAAATAGCCTTGACCAAGGTTTTATGAATGTTGTTTTATAGTTGCTTTGTAGTATTTCATAAAACTTAAAATGTTACTTGGGATGTCAAGAACAACAACGTTGAAATGATCCAAGAACCTTGCGATTTTTTCTATGTTTGTTCAGAATCATAAGATCAAAGCGAATTTAATAAAAAAAAATATTTTGGGGTAAAGTGGCCATATGCTCCGGAAAATTTGGATTGACGTAGAAGTTGTCCTACCATGTAAACAGTCCTGCAAAACCGCGATCTGTTTTTCTTAACAATCTTGTTCATATTCAAATAATTAAAACGATTTTTATTTAAAAAAAACTACAAGGAACAGCCCTATGGGGTTGTACGAAATCGCGGCGTAGGACTACGTAGTCTTATATAATGAATCTTATTTGTTAACTGCAGCAGGAGCTTGTGTTTTGTGTAGGAATAGGAATTTGAGCGGGGTTCTCTCTGTTTATACTCTTTAGTATGACGCGCTTGGCTTAGATGATCCACAGCAACTCACGAAGAGCTACTGATTCCAATCAATAGCGGTGCGGCTTCTTTCTTCTTCTATGGATGCTCACGTGGGCAGCAGCTCGCTGCTTGCAGGCAGCCTCTTTCTTTGTGTGCTGGAAAATAGCACCACTCACCACGGAGTGATTGAATAATCACCGTTCGGTGAGACCAGATGGAATTCAATTTTGAAACCTGTCTTAGGGAAATCGCTTTTCACAGGCAATGAGTGATAATTTTTATTATCATAGCAACAGTAGCACATTCGTGCAATTTTCAATAGTGACATTTTGAAAAATTAATAATTCATTATTTATTCGACATAACATCCATTTCCTCTACATTCCCCATTTTTTTTAAAAGCTGTATCAAGATAGCGTATCACTTTTATTAGGAGTGATCGCCATTGTTTGACTAATAGCATTATCCCAGCAAGGCATTACACTTCGAATAAAGTGCACTGCCGTACTGGTAGTTGTTCTCCAAATGTTAAAGGGTTATATCAGCCCCTTGCAGTGTTCACTCGGCTGTCGACAGAAGCAGGCCACTCTCGATATGTGTCACGCGATCGTCTGTTTACTCGGCAGCAACCATTGTGTGGTACTCCTCATTGTTCTTCATCACCAGTTATTTCGATCGATGCGTCGTCGACTTTAGAAAGCAACCGTTCCGTGATGATTGTGTGAGTGCTGACCACGTTTTACGTCCATTGCTGCAACGGAAGCGCTCTGCCTCCCGTTGGCGATACTGCCATACTATGAAACCACTGGAAGCGGCTCCCGTTCTGATTGAGGAGGCTTATTGGATAGCGGAAAAAAGGTGTTCTTTGTGTTGTACCTTTTGAATATAGTTTTAAGATGTATTGTATAGTGAACAAGAATCCTCGGCTCTGTAAAGTTAATTCGATTGAGACTAATAGCAGCCCCTTGTCGAAGAACTTACGCCTTTTATTGAAAAGTTCCGGACAGTGGCATAGCAAATGTTCCGAGTCTTCCTTTTATATGCCACAGAAGCGACCTACAACATCTTGAAGTTTTCTAATCAGCTTCAAGTGATAACGGCTCGGTTAATGACCTGTTATAAGACATGTATGTATACTGATATCTTTCTTAGAATGTTCCAGGATCTTGTGTGGGTCACAGAAATGTTTGGATTAATGAATCGCTTCGACTGCCTAGCAATGGAAGTGTTCTTCAAGTTTTCCTACACTTTTTAAGATTCCCACGCTTTTAACTCCCTTCTAAGTGATGCAGCCGATAAGCCACAAAAGGGCTCTGGATGACTTTATGTGTTCATCTATTTTTTTCCATTTTTTTTTTAGCAAAATAGATGATAAGCTTATTGGCCTGAATGATCTTGGTGAAGTTTTATCCTTTTTATTAGCCTTGGGGATAAAAATAACCCGCGCTTATCGCCACATTGCCAATATATAGCTTAATATTAAGCTTGCGTGAAATAGCTTTGTTAGAATAGGCGTTACAACCGCTTTTCCCTTCAGTAGAAGTACAGGAAAAATTCCATTGCTACCTGATGACTTGCAGGGTTCAAGGGAGTTCATTCAACTTTTCTTTCAGTAAAGATTTTGTTGGCCAAAGTGCAAGCAACAGCAGATCAGAGACCAACTGCTCAATTTAATAGGCCTTGTCCATCTGATCATCTTTGCTGGTATCCTTCATTAGGAGGGAATTTCGATATTGGAACGAGTCATTCAAGTCAACTTGCAATAGTATCTAACGGTGAGTTGAGTCTCCGCCGTCACATCCGCAGACGAACTGACACAAAACATACTGGTACGCTCATTTATAACCTCGCGAAATCGGCTCGTCTCTCTGTTCTCTAGAAAGCATGTGATTAGTT
The DNA here is from genome assembly GCF_037179485.1 of Ochlerotatus camptorhynchus. NCBI lineage: Eukaryota > Metazoa > Arthropoda > Insecta > Diptera > Culicidae > Ochlerotatus > Ochlerotatus camptorhynchus. The sequence continues at coordinate 3,661,728 of NW_027040855.1, read as the reverse complement.
GATTACGACTAAAAAGTTTGACCAGTTTTAAATAGTTGACCATTGATAAAGAACTATGATCTCTATCCCAAACAAATCTTACATCCAATCTGAATCAAATAGTAGAAATAAAATTGAAATTAATTCATAAATGATCATGTTATAAGCGTTCAAAACCTGACACTATTTCGTCACACAATTTTTTTTTATTTATTTGCACCCCAGTATAGTCGACAAAAACATAGTCCTACGTCATCTCCTGGGATAGCTTCTGGAAAAACTGTCAACGTAAGCCAGAAGAGTTTTAAGTGGCATTTTGTAGAAAATCGAGAGAATCTTCCAGAGGAAATCGGTTGATAATTTCGGAAGATGCATAGGAGTATTTCTGATCGATTGGTGATCAAATTATTGAAATTGGTCCAGTGGCAGATAAGTTATTAACGTTCAAAATCTTTCATCGGTTTTCACAAAGTGAACCCCCATATAGAAATCACAGACGTAGTCCTACGTCAAAAAAAGCCCTGGGAGCGGTGCTGGTGGTGTAGTGGTAAGCGTGATTACTTCTCACCCCAGCAGGCCTGGGTTCAATCCCAGTTGGCGCCACCGGGATATTCTGAGGCATAACATCTCTGATCATGCCTTCGTAAAGTAAAGCCGATGGTCCCCGGTTCATGAGTTGATGGGTCGATAGGTAGGGTCTAGGTATGGGAGCAGCCTTCCTGGTGTCGGTAGCATTGGTGCTCAACACGGAAAACAAGATCGACGGAAAACAAACCAAGGAACAAAAAAAAATCCCTGGAATTTTTGTGAGATCTGGAAGGTGCGTTAAAAAAATTGGTACTTTAAATCGAAAAATTGAACACATTTGAACTTCTGTGAAGAAGGCTTCAGCTCAATTAATCATAAGAGAACAAAGTTATATCTGCTAAATATTATATCGATCGGCACTGTAAACTCTCCTAGAAACCCGCAGTTTTGGTATGTGTGTGTATTATACTCTGAATAACACGACCATTACCATTAACCATAGAATAAGTATGTTATTTAAGACTGGTGCGTTCCTTGTTATCATAATAAAGGATTAATGAAGTTTCATGCGCCATGTTCCAATCGATCAGTAATACATAATATTTTTAACACGTGAAAGTTTGGCAGATTTTATTGTTGTATTTTATATATAAATATTAATACTTCCATGACTAAATCTGATTCGAACCTGGAAATGTAAAAGCAGAGATGTGCAGTACTGGACAAAAGTATTTTAACTCTTCACAAAAGTTCAATAAGCTGTAACTTGTTTGGATGGACATTAAAATTTCTGAAACCTGGGCAACTATTCAAGTTATATCGGTATGGTTTTGAGTTTGGTTGGTCGAATTTGTATGAAGTTTGAGCAGTTTCAATGAAGGGGCTTCTTTAAAAATTTCTATCTTTAAACTAATTTAAGTGAAGCACAATGTACTGAATTAGCTGATTTATTTCTCATGTGTATTCAAGACCTTTGAAACATCGTGAGCAGATTTAATTCAAATCTTAAGCTTTTCTAAGAATAATTTTTTGACTACAAATATATAAAATTTCAGGTAATTTGGTTTATTATACTTCAAGAAATAACACTTTGAAAAAGGGCAACAAATAAAAAGCGTTTTACTAAAATTGCACAAACTTCCAACGAATTCAGCCAATCAAGCGCAAAACTATACTGATACATTTTGAAAAGTTGAAGTACCACACACTTAGTTTTTTTTCTACCGAGCTCGGCTGTGCAAATCTCGGCAAAAAAAAGTTTTACTGAGATCTCAGCAAACATTTCATTTGTTTGCTGAGATTCAGCTAAGCATTATCCGTGACTTAGCAATCAAATGTCACTTTTGCTGAGATCTCAGTGAAACTTTTTTGCCGAGATTTACACAGCTGAGGTCGGTAGAAAAAAAACTAAGTGTGCAGCAATCAACATTTCCAAAATGTTGAAGCCGTCCTGAAAAGTTACCGCGCATAGCTCATTAAATTTTTTGAAGAGAAAAAAAAATCACGAAGTCTTGGTTAATTATCGATATGTTTCTGAAAAGCTAGAATTAGGCACTTGATTTCAGAGTAATACCGGATTTAAATGGGGTATATTTTTTCTATGTATGGTAGATCACAATAATTTCCAAAAAAAAAACAAGATGTTTGAATCGTCTCATACTATTTTTTTTTTTTTTTTTTCAATAAAATGCCAAAATTAACTGTTCAAATAGTATTGGGACCTCCGACCACCTCTTAGGCCACTACCAGATGATTTGGAATACCAGGGACCAATTTTCGATCGGACTGATCATGAACATTCGACAAAGCAAATCACGATGTTTTCGTTTTTATGTCCAGCAAGGTTCTAGGATAATTTTTATAATGTGGCCGCTTTTTCGGTCAATCCAGATTATCCGAAGAAGCAGAATATGGCCACTATACCCCAAAATATAGTTTCAATAATAAATACGTTTTGATCTCTTGATTCTGAACAACAACCTAGAAAAAATCACAAGGTTATTGGACATTTTTTTTATAATGTGGCCACTTTATCGGTCGTTCGGGATCCTCCTTTAGGCCAGTAGAGTTTCCCTGAGGGCGTTTATGGTGTATTTACACCATATATACTTATTACTATCAATTTCCAGTAATATACGTTAAGTAATGTGTACAATTATGTCGATAGATAGTGGCATAAGCAGAGTTTTTCCTTTGAGAATATGTATAACATGATTACTGAAACCATTTGGCAGCCGAGATATTCAGTTTAGTAGCGGTTTTGTAAATTTTTGCCCAGTGTGCATTGTGTGGTTCTTCTCATTGTTCTTCATTGACAATTCTTTCAATCGATGCGTCGTCGACTTTGGAAAGCAACCGTTTCGTGATGAGTGTGTGAGTACTGACCACGTTTTGCGTCCATTGCTGCAATGCAAGCGTCCTGCCCCCGTTGGAGATACTGTCATACAATGAAACAACTGGAAGCGAATCTCGCTTTGATGGAAGAGGCTTATTGGATAGCTGAAGATACAGTGTTTATTATGTTGTACCGTTTAACTGTAGTTTCACGATGTTTTTAATAGTTAATTAGAATCGTCGGCTCTGTTAAGTTAATTCGAATGAATTTTATCAAATAAATGATTAAACATAACAAAACTAAGCTTTTCAGGTACACCCTGATGATTTAAAAAAAAAGGGGCTTGAAATGAATTATACTTGAAACTCTTTATTTTCAAAGACACGGAAGTTAGTTTTTCGATGCCAATCCAGTTGAGAACTACCCTAATGTTTTACAACCTCAAAAAGAACGGATTTTTCAAGCACAGAAACTTCATGTCGTCACGAAAAGTCTTACTACTACTACTTTCCTGCTGAAGTCCCATACGGGATTACTGTGCATTACTGATTTATGTATTCTTTCTAAATCTGCGACAAATCTTGCGTCAACTACGTGTGCGCTATATGTCACTGACATTTACATGAATTTACAAACTGTAATGCCATTCACAACGTCTGCAGGCTCTCCTCCTATAATGCTACGTTATTCATGCATAGCTGCTTTAGGGTTGACTCTAATTCCATGAAAAAAATCAGTCTAATCGGCTACAAAACCACCAAGCAATGGTGGTCTTCAGAAGTTTCCTGTATTTCAGTTTGTGTTACATAGGACCATTCATAAACTTTGGAATGTGCGCGGAATTATGGTCATGCATGACGAGTTCCTAGTCGTTTTCTGCCATTTCTAAATAAAGTACAATTTGAATTCATTATGTATAAATCCGCACCATTGGGCAACGATCATGGTTTGATTTGATGAGTTTGTCCCAGTTGAAGAACGTTCTTATACATTTGTTATTATTGATTTTGATTTCTTTTTTTTTCTCCTTGATTTGTTTTTCGTCGATCTTGTTTTCCGTGCTGAGCACTAATGCTACCGACGCCAGAGAGGCAGCTCCCACACCTGGACCCTACATATCGATCAACTCATGAACCGGGGACCAACGGCTTTACTTCCCTTCCAAAGGAAGGCATGATCAGAGATGTTATGCCTCAGAACATCCCGGCGACGCCGACTGGGATTGAACTCAGGCCTGCTGGGGTGAAAGGTAATCACGCTTACCATTACACCACCGGCGTCGCTATTCGTCAATGATCGGAGTGTGTGATTGGGATTGGTGGTTAAGGTTCTGTCCAGTGAAAATTATGTGGAAGTATCGTTATTCATATCATATTATCGTGCAGCTTAAGAATCAACAGCACAACATGTGTGACACAGATGTTACAAAACTTCTATTGGATCTATTGATTTAAATTATTTAAGTTTATCAAAAGTTCCCTTAATTTGAGTTTCTGTTTAACTCTTTAATGATGAGGTATCTTTAAATTCACTCTTTTCAGCCCAGCGTTCAGGCTGAGCTTTTTGATTTATTTTGTCTGCCCTTCGATAATGGAAAATCATTGGATTTATATTATAATGATTCACCCTTTTTAGCCTTCATGCAGGCTAAATCTATTGAATTAAATTCGATAGATGGAACATTTATAGATTCACCTTTTTTCAGCCTTCGTGCAGATTGAGTCTATTGATTTAAATTTATTTTTCGCCCTCCGATGATGAAACTTCATTAGATTACGTATTATACTTTTCGTTCGAGGCGTGTTTTCCATACAATGACAGAAGTGCAATGGCGATAATCTTCTTAATTGAGACTTATTGCGACTTATCCCAACCCCTCAATTGGGAGTTTAAAATCTTTAATCGCGTTGGTCTCCTTAATTAAGAACTCGTGATTTGAGGGGTGCTTTGGTTTTCAAAATCTTTAATCGCGCTTATCTTATTAATGAAGGCCTAAATTGTGATTTTTACTTCAAGTCGATGAAGGGTGGAAGTTTCTGTAAGTAATCGCAAGTTCCTTCACATTATAGTGTTTTAGAGTGAATCGAATTTAACGAATACGTAAAAGGAATTATATTCGAATTTTAGGAAAGACGTGCTGATCAAAAATCAATAACAAACCCTTTTGAAGAGTAGTTTTTACCGTAGTTTCAGCAAGTTGAACAGGAGCTTGGTCGGAATTTTTCTTGTTATACAAGGAGCTCGGTGGCGTTGTGGCGACGAATTTTTCTTACTGAGCAGAAAATCATGAGTTTAATCTTAAGCTTCTCCACAATATAGAGTTATACTCTATACTCAACTTTCTTTCATAATATGATGTAAAGCGTAAAGAAATTCGGATGGAAGGTCGGGTACGTAAAAGAAGTAATATTTTAATTTCAGAAAAAAAAGCGTGTACATTGGAAATCCATATCAAATCCTTCTCAAGAGGAGTTGCTATCGTCGTCGATCGAAACCTTGTAACAATCGAGGGGGGCGATACATCTAAATCTCGATTCTAGATGCTCAAAAAATCTCACACTAGCGAATAAATCTTCGAAAAATCTTCTTTCATTTCTCGCATCTACTTGCATCGCGCATAATTTTTTTGCAGGATATCTTCAAAATCGTGATAAATCTTCTTGTTATCTACTCAGCGTACGCGCAGCTAGCCACAGCAAAACACAATATTTTCTGCATCGTAGATAGAGTCGTCCCCCTCGGTAACAATCAGTTGAACGGAAACTTGAACGTAATTGTTTTGTGATATAAGGAGCTCGGTGACCTAGTGGTGACCGAATTTGCTTACTGAGCAGAAGACTCAACGCTTAAATCCATTTCTGATATCACAAGACACCTCTTTAAGGATCCTTTCTACTTGGATTTTCATGTTTTTTTTTTTATTATTATAGTCACTTTAACGCTCTTGGGTCATTCGTGACTTGTCCGGCGGTGAGATTTGAACTCGTGACTTTGGCGTGAGAGGTATGGATGCTAACCACTACGCCGGGGTCACCCTTGGATTTTCATAAAAAAATTCCCCAGAAAGCGCTAGCACAAGTTTGAAGAAATAATTTGTTGATGAAGTCGTGTTGCCTAAAACGGGAAGGAACTGTATTCACAAGTAAAATTTCTGAAAGATAATTTTCTGAATTTTGGAATCATTAGATGTTATAATGATATTTGTCTTTGTTTAGATACAAGAAGAGGTTGAAAGGCAAGTGTTTGACACATAAAACCTGTCAAATCCACTTTCAGATAGTCACAATCAGCGATTTTACGATTCGGGAGCGTTCACTCTGAGTGAGCGAATCATAAAATCGCTAATTGTAACGATCTGGACAGGTTTTTTTTTTTTTTTTTTAATAATTCGTTTATTTTTCCAGGCTCATTTGCTGTAGCTTTGCGGAGCCGATATTCATTGTTTAGATAACAAAATTACTTAAAACTAACGTTAGTAAAGCGGGGGCCGATTACTCGCGGCTATCTCGAGGTTAGGGGTAACAAATTGTAACAAATGGATGGCAGGGTAGGGATTGTGAACACAAGGTTTGGAGAGCAATGTGCTCTTGATCTCGAACTAGGCGACACTCTGATGAAAAAGACAAACATGGGGGTACACCGATGGGTAGCTAACAACTTGGGAGAACACAAGATGACACTAACTTCTAAATCCTCAAATCTATCCGTTTTAAAAACACATAAATTAAATTCAAATAGTCAAGGTCTCGGCTCGCCAAGACATCTCTAACGGGTATCGCGGGTTGTTTTCCTCGGGCCCTGAGGGATGTGGATAACTCAGATCTGGCAACACGGTGTAAGGTACACGACCAAACAACATGCTCGATATCGTGATAACCACTGCCACACGCACATAAATTGCTGCCTGAGAGCCCAATTCGATAGAAGTCCGAGTCTAACGAGCAGTGATTGGACATAAGCCTTGAAATAACGCGTATAAAGTCGCGGCTCATGTCCAACCCTTTGAACCATGGTTTGTTCGACACCTGTGGGAGAATAGAATGTAACCATCTTCCCAATTCACCATCATTCCATTTTTGTTGCCAACTGATGAGGACTTGCTGGCGAGCAATGGAGAAAAATTCGTTGAAGGCGATTTGTCGCTCAAAAATATCGCCTTCCATAGCGCCCACCTTAGCCAATGAGTCCGCTTTCTCATTACCCGGAATTGAGCAATGAGATGGGACCCAAGCTAAGGTGATAGTATAGGAGCAGTTAGATAAAGCACTCAGTTTAGATCGTATTTCAGGCAGGAAATACGAGGAGTGCTTCATCGGCCTCATTGAACGAATAGCCTCCAATGAGCTAAGACTATCCGTAAAAATGAAATAATGGTCAGAAGGTAGTGAGGCAATTCGCTCTACTGCGTAAAATATAGCTGCAAGTTCCGCAACGTATACGGAGCATGGTTTCTGCAGTTTATAGGAGGCGCTATGAAATTGATTAAATACACCAAATCCAGTGGAAGCATTTATGGTTGACCCATCTGTGAAAAATCTTTTATCGTTACTTACATGGTGGTACTTGATTGCAAAAATTGAGGGAACAACCATCGACCGATGGTGATCTGGTATTCCATGGATTTCTTGCATCATGGTCAGATCAAAATTTACAGAGGAACTATAGAAGGCTTGGAAGCAATCACGATTGGAGATTAATGAAGAAGGACCAACCTCCAGCGTCATGTACTCATAGTACAAACTCATGAATCTTGTTTGAGGATTTTGGTCGAGCAGCTTCTCAAAGTGTTCTATTACCAAAGGATTCAATACTTCACAACGGATGAGGAACCGGAAAGACAGCTCAGCGAAACGATCTGTCAGTGGGAGAACACCCGCGAGTACTTCGAGGCTCATCGTATGCGTCGAGTGCATACAGCCAAGCGCGATTCGGAGGCAACGGTATTGAACTCGTTGCAGCTTCAAGATATGTGTTTTCGCCGCGGATTGAAAGCAGAAGCTACCGTACTCTAGAACCGACAAGATGGTTGTTCGATACAACCTGATAAGATCTTCCGGGTGTGCTCCCCACCAAGTTCCGGTAATTGTACGAAGAAAATTGATTCTTTGTTGGCATTTTTGTTTTAGATACGCAATATGTTTTCCCCATGTGCATTTGGAATCGAACCAGACACCTAAATACTTGAAAGATATACTTTGAGTGATTGTTCTACCCTTTAGTTGAAGCTGTAACTGTGCAGGATGATGCTTCCTAGAAAAAACAACCAACTCAGTTTTCTCCGGAGAGAATTCGATACCCAGCTTCATAGCCCAAGTAGACAAATTGTCTAAGGTATCTTGCAATGGTCCTTGCAGGTCCGGTGCACTTGGCCCTATAACGGACACAACGCCGTCATCTGCAAGCTGCCTTAGCGAGCAATTTTCATCAAGACAACCATCAATGTCTTTAACGTAAAAATTATAAAGAAGGGGGCTTAAACATGAGCCCTGGGGGAGACCCATGTAACTAATTCGTGAAGTTGTCGAGTTTCCATGAGAAAAGCTCATATATTTCTCAGACAACAAGTTGCTCAAATAGTTGTTCATAATTGGTGAAAGCCCACTATCGTGGAGTTTATCCGAAAGGACATCGATACAAACAGAATCAAAAGCCCCCTTAATATCCAAGAAAACTGAACCCATTTGCTGTTTTTGCGCATAGGCCAGTTGAATTTCAGTTGAAAGCAACGCAAGACAGTCGCTCGTTCCTTTGCCTCTCCGAAATCCAAATTGCGTATCTGAAAGTAAACCATTCGACTCGACCCATTTGTCTAGACGAAAAAGAATCATTTTCTCCAACAATTTCCGTATACAGGACAGCATCGCGATGGGACGGTACGAGTTATAATCCGACGCGGGTTTACCGGGTTTTCGAATGGCGATAACTCTTACTTGCCTCCAATCATCCGGAACAATGTTGTGCTCCAGAAATTGATTGAATAAGTTCAACAAGCGTCTCTTCGCGACGTCTGGGAGATTTTTGAGCAAGTTGAACTTGATTCTATCCATTCCTGGAGCTGAGTTGTTACATGAGAGGAGAGCAAGTGAGAATTCCACCATCGAAAACGGAGAATCTATTTCGTTACTACCCGACGGACTATCACGAACGTTGGTTTGAACCGACACCGAATCCGGGCAAACTTTCTGCGCGAAGCTGAATATCCAACTGTCTGAGTACTCCTTGTCTTCGTTGACCGGTGATGACGCGTTGCGCATTCTCCTGCCGACATTCCAGAGTGTTCTCATCGAAGTCTCTCTCGACAAACCATCGACGAACCGACGCCAGTAACCGCGTTTTTTGGCTTTAATCAAGCTCTTAAAAGTTTTCTCGAGGTCGGTGTACCGCTCGAAATCCTCGACCTTACCGTGTTTGCGGAAGCGTTTAAACGCGGCGGACTTCTCGCTGTTCGCGTCGGTGCAATCCTTATCCCACCACGGAGTGAGAGGTCGTTTGCGAACGAAAACACCCGGAACGCGTTTCGTCTGTGCTTGAAGAGCGCAGTCAACGATAAGCCGCGATAAAAAGGAGTACTCATCCAGCGGAGGGAGTATGTCAACCGAATCAGTACCACCGAGAACCGCGGACGCAAATTTTTGCCAGTCGATGTTTTTCGTGAGGTCGTACGCGATGTCAACCGAGCGAGTGGAAGATGAACCATTGGTAATAGAAATTTTGATTGGCAAGTGGTCACTACCGTAGGGATCTTGAATTACTTTCCACGAGCAATCCAACGATAGTGAACTCGAACTGAGGGAGAGGTCTAATCTACTTTCTCTTGCTGGAGGTTTGGCCACTCGTGTTACTTCCCCAGTGTTTAGAATTGTCATATTGAAGTTATCGCAAAGGTCGTATATCAGGGTTGAGCGGTTGTCATCGTACAGTTCCCCCCAGCCTGTACCGTGGGAGTTAAAATCTCCTAATATCAACCGAGGCTCAGATAAAGCTGAGCAGATATCTGAGAGACCTTGGCGAGAAATCGCAGTTCTTGGAGGAAGATACACTGAGGCAATACTGAGGCTTTTACCTCGAATATTTACCTGACATGCGACAACTTCAATGCCTGTCACGGAAGGCAGATCGATTCTATGAAAGGAATGGAGCTTATGAATCCCGAGAAGCACCCCTCCATACGAATCTGCTCGATCAAGGCGAATAATGTTAAAATCGTGGAAAGGGAGATCGGTGTCTGAAGAAAGCCATGTTTCACAAAGAGCAAATGCATCACAAAGTGAGTTGTGAACTAAAAATTTGAATGTGTCAAGTTTCGGTATAAGACTTCTACAGTTCCACTGAAGAACAGAGATCATATCCCCGACCTCATTCGGAAAATTATCCATCAAAGGATATGATCGATGCAAGGAAGGACCACCTAGAAGCTAGTTGCTTCAAAAGAGTTTTCACGAATGGAAGCACTAAATTAATAATGTTCCGAGTTGAGTCAGAGACGTTGAATATATTGAAGATGCTCTCCACAATTTCAGAAAACGTGAACATGGCATCATGTTCTTGCTGATTATTCAGCTGTTTTTCTGGCTGAAAAACTGGGATATCTGGGGTTTTAGATGATCCCGGAAGTGGCGGAAAGTCCTTGTTAAAATTACAAGATTTAAATCCCGGTGGTGGGGGTTTCGGTACATTTCCGCTACCTCTTAAATTTGTCAAGGTAGGTTGGTAGTCCATACGAGAGGCCTTACGAGGTTTTTGGGTGACGTTTATTTTGGACCGCTTCCTCGTGTTGCCATTAAAGACAAAAGGACTACTCTCACCCACCTCTGAGTCAGAGCCCTGATCATCATCTGGCAGGAGGTGGAATGTGTTGTTGCTTTTTGGGGTGGTTTGGGAAGATGAAGCGGTCGTTTTTAAAATTTCTGCTAACGAGCGCTTAGAGCGAGCTTGCAAAGACCGCTTTAGTTTTTCTCCCTGCTGTTTGTACTTCGGGCAATCACTCAGAGCATGCGGAGCATCCTTACAGTAAACGCATTTTGGGGTGGCATGACAAGGACCCTCCGTATGCTCCTCCCCACATTGATCGCACCGCGGTTTGTTGGAACAAAAGTCCGCGGTGTGACCTAGTTGTTTGCATTTCAAGCAATTCATTACCCTCGGTACAAACAAGCGTACAGGTAGTCGAACCTTCCCAATTGTGACGTAGTCAGGTAATGCCGATCCTGAAAAGGTCACACGAAACGAATCTGAGAGGGTATACTTTTTTTTTGTGCCTATGTGCGACACTGACTGCAGTTGAATGCAGTCCAGTATCTTGACTTTCGGGAGGGCACGGTTTTTGAAAATGCCGAAAGATTCGACTTGCAGGAAATCCTCACAAGTCAGACTCGATTCGGTGACCACTCCTTCAATTTCTACGTCACAACTGGGGACGTAGACTCGATATTCGATCGAAAAAAGCTCACAGGCAACAATCCGGTTTGCCTGTTTCAGGTCATCAACGGTAACGCGCAGTTTGTTTGACGTTACCTTAAAGATATCGGTTACGGCCGAAAAATGTTTTGTCAGATCCTTCGAAATCCGAGAAATATTCAAAGGTTTTTGTTTGGGCCGGAAAAAAACAACCCACGGACCTTTTGAGTCGCTTGGGTAAGCTTTATGGCGGGGGGTCGCAGAAATTTTTAAGGGAACGGTTGGAGTAGGGGGAACAGGTGGACGAGGGGGCGATGGTGGAGAAGGGGGGGCAGGGGGTGAAGGAGGTTGTTGTTTAGACATCACCTTTGGGTAAGCTCCAGTGCTCGTTTTGGGGTCCGAAGTAGAATCCCCTGAGGTATCCATTTCCTCTTCAGTGAGAAGCAGATTTTCGAATGATGGAGATTTAACAGACTCATCATCGGAGATATCTGCTAGCGAAATACCCCCGCCATCATTGGTTTCATCCATTGCGGGGTCTTAAGTACCTCCGCAACAGATTTCGACATAAAAAAGGAAATATATATATATATTTATATATATATATATATATATTTATATATGCGTTGAGAAAAAAAAAAAAAAATAAAAAAAAATAAGAAAAAAAATAAACTTATCCAAAAAATATAACGGTAAAAATAATACTTAATCCAACAAAGCAAAAAAAAAAAAAAAAACTTTTAAATGGAAAAAAATAATGCCAGGAAAGTTAATCAACACTATAGGGAGATTAATCAACTTGCAAAAAAAAAAACAGTAAATGAAAAAAAAAGAGAAAAAAAAAAAATGAAAATTTTTTCAGGAAAAAACAAAAAGGCGTCAGAAAAGTTAATCAACACTGTATGGAGATTAATCAGGTTGCGGAGAACGGAAGATAACCGTTTGTTACTTAACTCTCCACACAAGCGCACGGAGTGTGGCTGATGACGATGATCTATCCTGATGTGAGAATGATGGTGATGATCGTTCTATTGTTGCCCTCGAGTGTTTGCAACAAAGCACCAGCTGGCTCGCCGGCTGGTGAACTCGATGACCTTGAGTTTGCCGTTTCGTGATGCGATGAAACTTGTTGGTTAGAGATGTACAGCTCATCTGCCGGACTCGGCCGGAAATGACTGCTTCCTTTCTCGAACGATTGAGCGGCAATTACAATTCCGCGATGCTCACTGCACTGTTGTATACTACAACACCACTCAGTATGAAAGCGGATTGAAAAAAAAACCTCAATAGGGGAAAAAAACTAGTACCGATTACGGAGTGCAAGCAATACTTGACCGAAACAGTCGAGCGTTCGATGTGGAATGACCTGGACAGGTTATATGTATCAAATACTTGCCTTTCAACCTCTTCTTGTATGTAACGAGGAAAACATATCATTTTAACATCTAATGATTTCAAAATTCAAAAAATATTTGTTTTTATAACAAGTGAGTGGAAGCAACTCGGCACACTAGGAACAATTTGGATTCTAATTGGAATTCCCTTCAAACTTTCACCATCTACTGATTTTTTTTAATTCACTCTCATAAAACCTCACACTTCAGTTTATTCTATGTATAAAATACTCTTGTTATATTCATTACAATTCCTTTTTTTCAGATTTACCTATACTCATTTTTCTGAAACCTTTTGAAATTCACCTTTGACCTTCTATTGAAGTTTGCTTATAATTTTCTTGAAACTTTCTTCAGAACATTCCCGAAAATTTCCTCAGAACTTTGATAAAATTCTTCTCAAGATTCCCTAACAGGGGTTCTTCTTAAAATTCCCTAATATTTATTAAGAACCCATTGAAATTATCTCTCGAGCAAAACATTTCTTTAGAATTCTAGCCAACATTGTCAATCTTTGAAGTGCCAGACTGTTGAAAACATTTCAATATGTCAGATTCTTGGGAAAGTTTAAGAGTAATTGGAGATTCATGGAAGAGAAAAAAAAATAGAAGGGTCTGTGCCTAGGGGCACGAACGGAAGCTTGACGTAGGACCGCTAGTGGATGGAACAAATGTGAAGAGCATTTAGGTCTTTTAATTAATCGATCATCTATTATCTTAACTCTTTCCGTTTCGGAATTGTAGGCGTACCAAATTTGTAGCTATTTTTTTTGTTCAAAGAGAAAGTTGATAAAGAGAATCGATCAAAATCACTTGCATCCCTGCTTCCAAGTTTGGTTACAAGATTACAACTCTGGAGAGCATTTTGTGTGGTCATTGGGGGTGTGATTTGACCTCTGAAACCGTACAGAGTTTGTCTCTGTCGCTTCAAAGCATAGATGAAATCCATGGCCACACACGCTTGGCGTGTGCAGTGTAGGTGACAGCATCACGGATCTCATTTTCTAGAAACACCTTCAGCATACCTCGTAGATCAGACCGGAGATACGTTTGACACCGCCACGGCGAACCAGACGACGTATGGCGGTTATCACGAAGAACCTTGCGATGATGCTTGGCGCCCACTTTACCAAGACCTTTTCCTCCTTTGACACGACCTGCCATTAATACTTGTTAAGTAGAAGAGTGGACTACCTAATCTGCCACCACCTTCCTACTGCTGCTATTGCTGCTTCTGCTGCCTGCTCAACACGCCGTCCGAAGCGAAAATAAGTTGAGACTGACTTTTTTTACTTTAAATGATCTATATTTCCTGAATTTGTGTGGTTACATGTTATACATGTAACTTATCAAGTGACACAGATTCGTCTTTTCAACTTTAGTTCTTTTGAAGTTCCTAGTCCTATCAGGCCTGTTTAAAGAATGACCACACATGAGTAGAGGCTAGACAGCAGCGCTTTTTTATATCTTTTCAGGTTAAAGCAGAATGATGTGCAACCAAGTGGTACTCGATTATGACGACTGGGTTTGGAAAGAACGTTTATTTCATGAAAACAGTGATAAAATTATCACTTTTTATTTGTACATTGAGCAATTCTTGACATTACCACTTTTTCAATAGTTTCTTGTTGAAAATCATCAGTCGAAAGCATTGTTCTTGATGCGTAGAAATATTTCTAATCGATTGGTGATAAAATCATTGAAATTGGTCCAAGGGCAGCAGAGCTATTAATGTCCAAAATCTTTCTTAATTTTGTTACATGTTCCATTTTCGGTTTTCACAAAGTGTACCCCCATATAGCCCTACGTCAAAAAATTCAAAGCTATAATTTGGATTTTTAGAACATTATTTTAAAATTTTATAATCTGAATAATAATTATCAGTCTTTCAACAAAATCCATGAATCAGGAGGATTTTCGTAGTCTGTAATCATCAAGAAAAAAAAATTGTTACGTTTTTTTTTCGAGTTTTCTGAAATAATGAATCTAGCTTCAATCTATATATATTTCGCAACAGAGATTAAGGGGGGGTTGGGGGCTTTGGTCAGTTGCCTATGAGCGTGACATAATAATAAATGTTAACTGTTGCAAATGTAACTTATAAACATCCGCCTAAATGAATCAATTTTCGACGATGTTCAAACCACCCCTATCCGCAGAACTGTCCCACGTCGAGCATTGTTTCCATTAAAAATGGGATAGTTGCGCGAAGAACACCAGAAAATTTCCTCAATCGCACACATCGTTTGTTGAAATTTGGTGCACCTAGTGCCTAGCTTCAACATCTTTTAGCTTATGAAAAACAAACACTTCAATTGATGGCCTCGACGAGTCCAAGACCAGCATTGTATGACAGGTATGCGTTGCAAGAGTCGTCGGATCTATTTTCGTCCCGTTTCCCATCGGCTATTGTTGGTAAACAATCACCCTTTGACACGATACAAACATACTGAACCACTTCTCACACGATTGCCGCAGTGCATGAGAATGAACCGGTTACGACGTCAGTTGCTCCGAGTGAACTGTCTGTAAATTCTGTATTCATCAGCTGACTGATAACAGTGCACCGAAGCAACATGTTGTTGCTCAATTTACACGCGGCTATGTATGCCTTCACGGGGAGGTAGGTGGTGAATCAGTCTACATTCTCGCACAAATTCAATGTTCGTGAGAGAGGAGCATACCATTTTGGCGGAGCGAGCTTCGTCAACCATAGCCTTTTTCAATCCGCTCTTTTCCTCTCAGTTGGGCAAATTCATTCGTTCAACATGGAAGCTTTCGCTTTTGGCAACATAATCATCAGATGTTGTGCATGGATGAGCGCAAATTTGTTACGACCTACTAGAGTGAACAACAACCTTTTTCGCTTCAGGGTTAAGGTTCAGTGCGGAGATATGGGCCCGCAGAGAGAAAGAGAGAAGGATCAAAAATCGATATTCCAGCATCCAGCATGAGTGGTGGGAGATGCGTTGGACAGCTGTTGGAAGGAAAAGTTTTCTTCTCGTTTTGCACAGGTAAATGATGCTCTCAGGGAAGTTCAAAACCTACCTGCCCGATTTTTACGAGAGCTTACTAGGTGATGGGTTGTTTACACAGAATGAAATTTTCCGCTCAAGTTCATTGCGAAAACTTTAAGATGCACTATTTGCACAATATGTTCATGTAGAGCTAACTTTTGATTGGAAATGGTTGAACTTTTATGGCTGATGGGGAAAAGTTTCCTCAAGCCTGCATTGATGGAAGGTTTTCGTGAGCTGATACAATAGGAAGATGCGCTTAGATGATATGGTTTGGTGAGAGATGTGCGCTTATTGAATTTGTTGAAGGAAGAGTGTCATCTTTAGTTTAGTGATTTCACAGGTACTGCGGAACTATGAATCGATACGGAACTTGCTTCTTAAAATATGTGTTGAAGAAAATGTAAAGCATTAAGATGGGGCAAAAGATCGATACCACGAATTGAAAAAAAAAATATATCACAATGCCCCAAGCATTAGGAATCTAACTAATTCTAAACACAGGATCCCTAATTAACTTTCTCTTACAGAGCTTTGATGAATTTTCAGATTATTAGTAGCTAGAATTATGATTTCCATTGTTAACGAACAATTGCCCTACCATTTTTTGTTACTTTTCAAATGAGTTAGCCTGAGAGCTATTCATTTATGAATTTGGAATTCAATTATTTAATATACATTTTTTGTTTGAGAACTAGGGGAACTGGTGGTAAGCTCAGCCCCTCAAGCATTAATACTATTTTTAAATAATAAAGAGCTAATATCCTCTACTCAACGATATTATTATAGAAAGTCATGTATATTTGTTTACGTCAGTTCAAAATGTTGGCGTAGCGAAGTTGGTAGTGCCAAGGTTTGCCAATGCGGTCATCTAGAGTTTGATCCCAGGTTCCGGTGCAGGGTAAATAATTTGGTGGTGTGCTTATAACTAATTTCGATTAATTTGATTCTCACAGCAAAATAAACTCAATCAATTCCTCCAACAAAAAATATTAAACAATATTCAACCCGGCTTCAACAGAAAGCTGTGTAGTGATTATTGGATAACCAGGAAAAGGTTTAATAAGCACCTTTCAAGTTTGTACACAACTAAACAGCAGGATAACAGCTGTTTAGAAGCGTAAATGGAAATTCAATAAGAGCTTGTTCCAGCGTTTAAATTGTGAACATTGTTAGTTGGGAAGTTAGCAATGACATAACTTAGCCACTTCTTGATGAATTTCATAATTTGTGGTACCTCTAACATTTCTAGGGTCTGTAGATTATTTTGATTGTACAATTGATTTGATACTTTGATTGGGCAGATATGTTCAAAATTAGCTAGAATACAGTCATGGTTCCTGTATATGGTTCCTGGAGCCAACGGAACGGTACTCGAAAGATCCGGAACATCCGTAGAAGAGGTCAATCCACGAAACTGATACTAGAGCTCCCCAAAAAAATTTTAACATTTGAAGCTGTGATAGGGTAAATGGATGTAATGTCGGCCTAAATGCCTCTAATATGGGCACATACATACATTTAAGCCCATTCAGCAAACGACTAAATTTTCAATTGCGACCAAAAATATACATTAGTACCGTCCCAATGACGCATTCATTTAGATAAATTGATAAATAGCCGATTTCTAGTGATGCGCCCAATCTTAGATCCATAAGCCAATATTAGAGCCATTTCTACTATAAGAAAAAAAATTGGGTTGTGACATAAAAATGGACCCAGATGGCCATCGAACCGTCCTCGGGAAAATCCGCGACATCAGTAAAAGTTGTCAATCTATTAGACTAATCCTAGAGCTCCGTGGTTTTCTTGAAATCACTTGGAACTGTCATATATAAATTAATTTGGGGTCATAACATAAACATGGAAATCATTGCGTGCATTTGTGCATTTTTACTGAACATTTCAGCTGATTTCATGGTACTTATTAACCTTTCTACAGCAGCTTTTCCGATGATATATGGTACAATTACACTTCAAAATGGTGCAAAGCGGTGCATACTAAGGAGCATTTTCAAATGCTAAATGTACAGTTTTCTCTATTTTAGGGAGCGTACTTTAAATATTTACTGAGCATTTAAAGATTTTTAACGTGTTTTGATCAATGATTTAAGGAGCAACCCGATCTATTTTAAGGAGATTTTTTTTTACTTATTAAGGAACATCGTCATTGTTTAATGATTCATTTACCTTTTTACCAATCAAAACAAAATATAATCCATGGCAACCCTGTCAAAAAGACAACATTCCAAGCGATCCTCCTATTTTATCTTGTAATCAAGATGTAAGAAATGCTTATTGGATCCACTAAAAGCTTTTCCAATACAAGGTTTAAAGCCGTGATGCCAATACTGGCCATCTCCAACCGGATTTAGTGAAACTGTCTGCGTTGTTTTAAGAAGGGTTCGTGCTTCCATCTAGCCGGGTAAAGCAGGATCTTTCGGAAGTGTATCGGAAAGCCGCTTGTTCAATATTTTTAAGAGCTTCTTCACCGCACTGTGCATTATGTTATATGGCTACAAGTTATCTACAAAGCACCCCAGAAGCTATGAAAATCCTGCACCATAGCCTCCAAGGAAAAAGAAAGGAAGCAAACCTATGAAGCCATGCGAAAATGTGGAATACCAGAACTCTGATTCAGACGAATCATGATAACAAAATGATGATGAAATGCAACCCTGAATCGAACCCTGAACTTACTCACAAACATGCAAACACACAAAGAAAACAGCATCGTTTCGTGGAACATAAGAGGCCTGAGACAAAGAAGAGCTGAACTAAGCTTAATTAAACACATAATCGTCGACTAACCAGGATATGATGACCAAAGGAGAAAAATCGGACTTCAACCCAATATAAGATAGGCCCTAGCTGACGATAACGCCCGAGCAAAACAAAGTGCTCGAGTTCTTCAAAGAAATTTCGCTGATGGATGCAATATGATGGCATTGCTTGGTGAACAAAATAAACCTATAAAGTACCGCGAGGAGTCCCTTACTGGCACAGTCTTATTACACCAGTTCTCGGACAACCACAATATGGGAAACTCTGACTCGAAAGACCAGAAGGTTAAGCAAATTGGTGATCAGCAGGTCACCGTCGTCGAGAACCAGGAGGTTCACACTGAGAACCACACGCAACACGAGTGGAAGCTGCTAGAAATCATGACTGCGGTCTTGATACTACTGGCCCTGAAGATTCTGAAAATCGGATGGAGATTCTGCAAGAAGCAAGCTTTCAAAACGGCAAGGTCCGTCGCTACCATACAGGAGGTGTAACCAGCAACTTCTACCCCGACAACACACTGAAGAGACCCCCAGAGACAGCACTACCCAACAAACAATCGTCTATTGAAGAAACGACTTCTTGGGCATTTTATTCAACTGCATGCTTAATAGTACTTGTACAATTTTTAATAATAACTTCTGTTCAGGCTTTGTTCACAAAACTCTGGAGAATTTATTCAACCACAACATTGAACTACTGGTGTTGTATAAGGTATGTCGAGAAGCTTTTATTCGACTTATATGAGTTGTAACAGAGTTTATACGATATAATTTTTGATTATTCAGCGTTTATTAGACATCACTGCTTCTTTAAAACAGTGATGCTCTGTATACGCTTGATTCTCATGTGAAGTAACGTTTAATTAGACATTATTATACATTCATTACTAAACGATTATTCAACAGTGGGAAAATAAACCCAAAAATAAGAGGGGACAGGGAAAGGTGTGTTTCTTAAGTGTATCGTATTTCATTATTTCTGACGTGGCTCGCACCATACAGATATTAGAAAATTTATTAAATTCTTATACATGTCGTTGTATGGGATTCGAACCATGCACCTTCCGATCACCAGCCGCTTGCCTATTCATCTGAGCTATCCTAGAATTCATCATACGGGCAACTCAATAATCTATAAAAGCTTGCTTGAAAGTAAATACCTATCAGCACTCCCGATCACAACTCTATCTCCTTCAAGGCCCTGTGGGAATGATTAATTCATTCATCGTTGTTTTAAATGAGACCAATGTTGAATCTTCCCATCGCCAAGTCGAAAGAAAGGATGCTCTGTTATATTTTAAACTACATCAATGCATTCATTATCGTGAGTCATGTGATCGATGATTACTATTTAAATTAATTATGTTCTACACAAATAAAAAAGGGTTGAGCTTGGGATTGACCTTCACGACCTTCTAATTGGAAAGCGGAAACGGTAACCACTACTCTACTGATTTTGCCTTGTTGTAATACTGAATCAGTGTGGTGGAATAATGAATCTAATACGTCGTTTATAAAGCATTTATAAATCATGTGATAACAACATGGACGCATAGTGGTTTAAGAGCTATTATACTGACTGTATTCACCTTTATGTAGTAATATTGTAAAGTAATGCAATGAAATCTAATAAAGGAGCTGGAGAACATTTAATAGACGTCTAATGAAGCATGTTATTAAATCAATTGAAAACAGTCGAATTAAAATGTCAACGTATGTGCAAATTACACTTATTCAGTTTGTTATTAGATCAAACTTCTGGCGTTGAATTGGGAAGATTTTTAACACTTTTACAGCTTTTAATAAGTAAATTAATCAGATCAGAGCAAACAGTGGAATAAATGTTAATCTATCGATCTCAATGAGCCTTTTCGGCACATAATTCGACAACTTTTTTTATTCAGCATTGTACACTGTTATACAGCATATGCTTATTTGTGACTTTGAATTGTTTGTTGGGTGGTGTAAAAGCTATTTTGATGAGTGTATTCATCTTTATACAGCAATATTGTAAAGCAATGCAATGAAATCTAATAATGGAGCTAGAAAATATTTATAAGACGTTTAATAAAGCATAATTTTATTCAATCAATTGAAAACAGTCGAATAAAAGCGACAATGTATGTGCAAATTACACTTATTCAGTTTGTTATTAGATCAAACTTCTGGTTCTGAATAAGGAAGACAGTCATCGTTAATAAAGCTTTTAATAAGGAAATTAATCACATCAGAGCAAAAGGCGGAATAAAGGCGCATCTATCGATCTCAATGAGCTTTTATCAGCACATAATTTGACATCCTGTTTTATTCTTGTACACTGTTATACAGCATTTATTCAATGTGTATGCTTATTTGTGATTTTGAATTGTTTGTTGGGTACCCATCGCTATTATCCAACAGTTGTAACCGATAACCGTGATCCCGATAGCACCACAAAAAGAGACCTCCAGAGATGATGTTTCAGGCCGAATGAGATGCAGAGAATACCATATAACAATCACTTATAATCTATAAGAAGCGCATTTTCTTAAACTCTGTAACAAGAAGGACTCGAATAACAATTTAAAGGGTCTATAATAATAAAAAAAAATACCATAGAGCTGATTGGGAGCAATATCAAACATTAAAGGAACATAGCTTTGATCCAAACATTCCTTTGCGAACCAAAGATGGTGGTAATTATGCTCTTAAATCTCTGACTACTTCTATAGTTGAAGTAAAAGCTGTCTAAGATCCAAAACGCGAGGTTGAATTCGATTCAATTATAATTAGTTCCCATAAGTTCAGTTTGGGTCTTACTATTTCTATTGAGAATCAGGTTACTCGGGATTATCTGAATATTTTCTCTTAGGAAAATATTTTTGATGATTCCTGGGGGGCTGTTGTTTTGGACGAAGTAAGATCGATAACTAAAAAATTTTATATTATGAAACCTCCAGGTGATGATGGCATTTTCTATATCATCATCAAAAAACTCACAGAGAGTACTTGTCTTTCATGGTAAAACTTGTTTACACATATTTTTTTAATTTGCCGTACATTCCTATTAAAAGGAAACATGCCAAAGTTGTTCCAATTTTGAAGCCAGATAAAAATCAAGTTGAATCTTCTAGCTACCGTCCAATAAGTTTGCTTTCTTCACTAAGTAAACTTTTCGAAAAGATAATTTTAAATATAATGATGCTTCACATCGATACGAGCTCAATTTTTGCAGATGAGCAGTTTGGATTTCGCCATGGGCATTCAACTACTCATCAACTCTCAAGAGTTACCAATTTAATTCGTTCAAACAAATCTGAAGGCAGCTCAACTGAATTTTCTCTACTAGACGTAGGAAAAGCATTCAACAGTGTTTGGTAAGAAAGTTTGATTGCCAAATTGAAAAGTTTAATTGTTCACTCTATATTACAAAATTAATTCAAAATTGTTTAACTGACAGAATTTTGCAGGTAAATTATCAAAATTCCAAATCTGAACGACTATCTGTTAGAGCTGGGGTTCTTGGGCCTATATTGTATGAAATTTTTACTTCTGACCTCCCTGATTTACCTCAGGGATTCCAAAAATCTTTATTCGCTGATGACACAGGCATTTCCGCTTGTTATTTGCAGTAGACTGCAGAAAAGTTGAGATATTTTCTCTTCTTATTTACAAAAATGGAAGACTTCTCCCAACGCTTCCAAAACTCAACTTATAGTATTTCCACATAAGCCTGAAGCTTCCCTTTTGGAACCTAGTAGTAGTCGCATAGTCAGTATGAACGGAGTTCTAATTTCCTGGTCAAACCTTGAACAAAAATTGACTTTTAAAGATCACATTGAGGGCATTCAAGCCATATGTAACAAATATATAAAATGTTTGTATCCTCTTATAAATAGGAAATCCAACCTTTGCCTGATGAATAAACTTCTAATATTTAAACTAGTTTTTAGACTGGCCATGCATGCCAATATGGTCTAGTTGTTGCACTACCAGGAAAAAAGCACTTCAAATGATTCAGAACAAAGTTCTGAAGATGATTATGAAGCTGTCTTGCTGGTGCAGTACTACCGAGGTACATAGAATTTCGAATGTTGAGACTTTAGGACAAATGTCCAACAAAATAATTAATAATTTCAGGCAGAAATCGTTGTAATCCTCAATTGCAACGATTAATTCCTTTTATACTTAGATAAGATTTAGTTTTAGTTTTTAGTTTTAAGATTTCAATTGTTATACTGACTTGCTACTACTACTGCCTCTTCCCTTAACATGAAATAGCTACTGTACCTACACATAGATGTCACCACTTGTCCTTGAACCATTGTCATTACTAATTATGTACTGTTCTTGTTATGTTACTGTAAATAAACGTCTGTAGTACCTTTACCTCCGCCATTATTATTATTATAGTCCATCTGACTTGATAGTCTCAATGAAACACTTACATCTAAATGTAGTCACTCATAAAAAATTAAAAATAAGCCGACAGCAAACGATGCCGAAATCTGGAGGCATTGATATCAAAGTCAAATAGGTCAGATACTTCGTTGAATTGATGAATCATGGCGACAAAGGAACTGTTTGCAGCATAGCTGGATGCATGTACTTCTTCATGTAGTAAGGCTCTCGGACGGAGTGTTCGGGCAGGAGCATATAGATTAATTTTGACCAGTATCCAAACCCAGTAAACGACAGTGTTCAGCATAGGGTGGTAAATTCAGTGGGTCACTCCATGGACTATAGCGCAGTGCGTATTTGACGAATTTGCGTTGAACAGCTTCGAATCGTCCACTCCATACTGCTTGGTAGGGATTCCAGACAACACACGCGAATTCCACTAGTGAGCGTACCAATGAACAGTAATGGGCTTTAAAACACAGAGGATCATGAAATTCCTTAGATATCTTGAACATGAATCCAAGCTGACGATTAGCTTTGTCGATCGTCGTTGAGAAGTGGCGAGTGTATGTGAGCTTTTCATCCAACATGACACCGTTGACGTTGAACTGCAGTCCCAGCAACGTAAACAGTAAATAAGTAACATAAAAACACTTTGAATGTTATAATCAAACAAAACGGCAGTCCTAGTTCGACGGAAACTATTTACGCAGCACTTTGAGACGCACTGGACCATACAATAACGTTCACACCAATCATTAAAGATTTCAAGAAGGCTTTGTAGTACTAAACAGTCGGCATTGCCTCGAACGACTAGATAAATCTTCAAGTCATCGGCAAAAAAACGATTTACCTCCACGTAGTAAAGGGTGATACGGTCAAAATTTGGTCAATATCAACTTGACGTATTTCTTTCAATTTTGCATTTAAAAAACCTGAACACCCCTCATTTTGAAGGTGTGTGTGTGTAGAATGTTGCTCCTATTTTGATTTTGGAATTCACTCTTCAGTTGTCAAAATGCCGTCCAAGCAAGAAGAGCAGCGTATCAAAATTTTGCTCGCGCATCGCGAAAATCCGAGCTACTCGCACGCAAAGTTGGCAAAATCGCTAAAAGTTGCCAAATCAACCGTTACAAATGTAATTAAAGTGTTTGGGGAACGTTTGTCGACAGCCAGGAAGTCTGGATCGGGGGGAAATCGAAAACCGGAAGCCACTGAGACGACAAAGAGAGTTGCCGGTAGTTTCAAGCGAAACCCTAACCTCTCTTTCCGAGATGCCGCAAATAAGCTGGGTGTATCGTCTACAACCGTGCATCGAGCCAAAAAACGAGCCGGACTATCGACTTACAAGAAGGTAGTGACTCCAAATCGCGATGATAAACAAAATACGACGGCCAAAGCGCGATCCCGGAGGCTGTACACGACGATGCTGACGAAGTTTGACTGCGTGGTAATGGACGACGAAACCTACGTCAAAGCCGACTACAAGCAGCTTCCGGGACAGGAGTTTTATACGGCAAAAGGAAGGGGAAAGGTAGCAGATGTTTTCAAGCACATGAAACTGTCAAAGTTCGCAAAGAAATATCTGGTTTGGCAAGCCATCTGTACCTGTGGCTTGAAAAGCAGCATTTTCATAGCTTCCGGGACTGTCAACCAAGAAATTTACGTGAAAGAGTGTTTGAATAAACGTCTGCTGCCTTTCCTGAAGAAACACGGTTGTTCCGTACTGTTTTGGCCGGATTTGGCATCTTGCCATTACGGTAAAAAGGCCATGGAGTGGTACGCCGCCAACAACGTGCAGGTGGTTCCCAAGGACAAGAACCCTCCCAACACGCCAGAGCTCCGCCCAATTGAGAAATACTGGGCTATTGTCAAGCGGAACCTAAAGAAGACCAAAAAAACTGCTAAGGGCGAGCAGCAGTTCAAGGCAAACTGGCTTTCTGCGGCGAAGAAGGTGGACAAGGTGGCTGTACAAAATCTGATGGCAGGGGTCAAGCGTAAGGCCCGGCAATTCGGATTTGGAAAAGCGGAAGCCTAACTGAATATTTTTCCTGAATTTTATACTAATTGAACTTGAAAAAGAAATTTAATTTGATTTTTTAAATAAACGATTTCACCGATTTACACGCGTTTTCCCTTGACCAAATTTTGACCGTATCACCCTTTAGAATATCTGACATAGCAGCCATGGCAAATTGGGTCCTATCCGTGCGCGATCATTTAGATATATATCATAACAATTCAGGCTGGTAAGTTACTGTACTGGCTGGAGCACCTAATTTACTAGGTGGGGTGAAAAGTAGCCTCCTTGACCGCCAGAATGCGCTGCTACTGCAAAAAGCTTATGGTGCCTTGTAGTCCGTTCAGCAGAAATTCCAAATTTCAGTGTGATACTGTCTTTAGTTTTGTTTTGACAGTTGATTGTTGCTGACGTGTTTGACATCATGTTGAGTATGGATAAAAACGATTTTCGTTCTCTCATAAAACATTACTTTTTGAGAGGCAAAACGGCGAAGGAAACAAACGAAAAGTTGGATAAATATTATGGGTATAATGCTCCGTCAGTTTATACCGTCAAATATTGGTTTCGAGAGTTTCGTGGTGGCCGCAACTCCACTACCGATCAAGTCCGCAGCGGCAGGCCCTCCGATGCGATTACAGAGGACAATGTAAAAAAAAAAACATGAAATGGTGTTGGCTGACCGGAAAGTAAAAGTGCGCGAGCTAGCAGGAACCGCAAAGATTAGTACTGAGCGCTCACGCTATATTTTGGGCGAGATTCTGCATATGAAAAGGTTATCCTGCCGCTGGGTACCGCCACGTGCCGCGCAAGCTCACTCCTGAACAAAAACACGAACCCAATAGCACTTCGAAAGAGTGTTTGGACTTGCTGATGCGGAATCTGTTAGTAACTGTTGATGAAACCTGGATCTACTATTACACCCTAGAGAACAGAATGAGTGCCAGGCAATGGACTGAAGCCGGCACGAAGGCTCCGAAGCGGTCGAGGTAGGCTCGATGGGTCGGAAAGGTTATGGCGTCGGTTTTCTGCGATTTTCATTGCATACTTTTCGTGGACTACCTTGAAAAAGGAAAAAAACCATGAACAGCGAGTATAACTGTGCATTATTGGAGCGATTGAAGGCCGAAATCGCTGCAAG
Organism: Ochlerotatus camptorhynchus; assembly: GCF_037179485.1. Classification (NCBI taxonomy): domain Eukaryota; kingdom Metazoa; phylum Arthropoda; class Insecta; order Diptera; family Culicidae; genus Ochlerotatus; species Ochlerotatus camptorhynchus. The sequence continues at coordinate 3,635,752 of NW_027040855.1, read as the reverse complement.
AGGCCGAAACGAAAAAAATATATATATTTTTTTTTTGCAGGACAATGCGCCGGCGCACAAGAGCATCGCAACCACGACTAAAATCAATGACTTACGGCCCCAATTGCTTCTGTATCCACCGTATTCAACCGATTTGGCTCCCTCAGACTATTATCGCTTCCCAAACCTCAAAAGATGGCTCATCAATAAAAAAATCAGTTTGCGTGAGGAAATCATCAACACCGCGGAGGCGTATTTTGCAGACCTTCAATAAAATGAAATGTAATTTATTTTGAATTTGGAACAAATAAAGAGTTAACAAACAAAAAAATGAAGCGAGATAATACGATTTCTCCATACGAGATATTAGAAATTTCTCCATACGAGTAACTTTACTTTTAACGATTTTGAATGTGATCCGACTCAATTTTGAGTTGATCTCACCGGCAGTAGATGCATGTCTGAAATTTCAGACCGGCTGCAGATGCCATCTGAAAAGCATTTGAGAAATTTCATGGCAAGTTTTAAGAAATATGAAAACCCCTGGTCAACGCGAACACCAGGATACAAATTTTCATGGGATTTGACTTATACTTACCACCTTTATTTTTCTCAGTATGACATTTGAAACTCACCTGAAATGAAACAAAAAACAAAAACAGTCATTAGTGTCAAAGCATCTAACAACTGCAGCAAATTAAACAAGGATTACCCAGCCAATAGACTTGATCACTTAACCCCCCCCCCCCCCATCCATTGAGAGTATTCATCGCAGTGAACCAACATAGTTTTCCCATTTTGGAATAATTTGCACAGGAAAAAAAAACAGAAGAGGCCATAAAATCATTCCGCGGACTGGAACCGGAACGGTTGCCAAAAATACCACCCGAGCAAGGCGGAATTACTCATCCGTAAAATTTGTCCTCCTGTCGTATGTCGTTTCCTGTGCTGCACAGCTGCTGTTCGGAAGGTCGGTGGCTGTCGCGTGGTGCCCCACCCTCTGGGAATGACCCAGTTTTGTAGGTATGACCTGCGATGCGAAGCGTGCTTCCGGAGAACGGTTACACGCATTTGCAGTTTTGGCTGGTTTGAGTTGTTTTATGGGATGGTTGGACGAAGGTTGGTTATTTTTCCAGTCTATGTTTAAGAATCATTTTGGGATTGGAAAACAGAAACTATAAGCTCTAAATCATGCACTGTTTTTCCTGCGTGAGACATTGGGTCTGTGCCAAAGTTGATTAAAATGTAATTGCCAGTTTTGCTGAGGGCACCGTAAATCAAAGATGTGTTTTTAAATAATGAAACTGTTTTCTACACTTTAAAAGGTTTTCGATAGTTTGTACTGATAAACGTCTAAGTTAAAGCTTGAAGGAATTAAAAGGTCAGAGGGCAGAACAGCATTAATTTGTAGAATTGTATATTTCTGGTTCACTGCAGCTTGTATTTGAGTGTTACTCATCCCATGAACATGTTTGCAATGTCAACTTGTTCAAGCAATTAAAACAAATATAATCATAAACCAAAACAAAACAACATCCAACTCACCGTAAATGTGATAGATGGGATCGTCGCTGTTGCCCGGTGCGAGTACTATTTTTTGCGACCTCTGGCGGACAACGTGCTGCTTCTGGGCGACCGCAGTTGCCACGAGTTTGGCCACAGTTCCATCACCGATGTTGCTGCTGCTGCTGCTGCCATCCTCCATCTGTGTCGTCGATGGTGGTGACGATGATGGCAGCGGTGCTCGGTTTACTTTGCGGTTGTTGCCCTGAGGACCACTTTTATTGTCACGTTGTCCCGGGGAAGAGACATTTCGCTCATTCTCGCCCTCTCCACCACCACCGCCGCTGTCGTCCTGCAACTGTAGCTTTTTATCCATTTTTATGGGTATGTAATTTTATTCGCAGGATGCGGAAACACAGCTTTTTTATATCTTTGTCGGTATTTTTATTTATGTTTTTTTTTCTTTTGTTGTTTTAACAAAAGCACTTTGCATTCACTGAACGGGAACGTAAATACGCAAATATAAACGAAAGCTATTTACTTGGATATTGTATTTTTTTTATTAATCATAAATTGATGGCCCCTGCACTGGTTTACAAATTGGTTTGGCTGGTCGTTTGACTTTAAAACAATTCATTGGTCGAAATCTCTAATTGTAAATTACAACCAAAATTTTTTAAATAAAATCGTAAATGATTAAAACTTGACAAACCAGAAACAATCGTCATAGATCGTATTTAATTTGAATCTTTTACTACTGTGCAAACCACTGACTCCTTTAGCAAACATCCGAAGAAGCTGCTACAAAGCTGAAATTTCATTTATTTCTTAGTTTTATAAACCTATCATATTGATAAAAACTTACATTTTCAGTGTCCTTATTACTAGCTCTAGTGAAATCACAATGAATTCTATGTTTATACATCGGACAATAGGCATCGAGGTAAAATACCGTAAAATCTACCCCAATTCAAATACCATTGCACTCAAAACTACACACTACTAAAAAGTCATGTAAATTTCGGTTCCCTGAGACCGACACATGTAAGCGGGCCTTTTGACATAATAATCAGTTGAAAGAAATGTGCAAATCAATTCGTCGACTAGCTGATGTTTCGGTTTGAGAACACTTAATTTGAAATGTTTGTTTACGTTCTATGATTTACGTCCAATGTGGATTACGTCTCGTGTAAAAGTAGTTATTTCTAAGTGTGTAACAAATCAACTACGTTACGCGCTTATTCATGCATAAACTAAAAGAAAAAGATCTCGCAGTTCATTGACATCAATTTGGATGTCCGTTATTTGAAAGTATTCAATCAAAATCAGCTCAATCGACAAGTTTCCCCATATTTTCATTTATTTGTCAAAACGAAGAATATAAACGTTAAAAAATGCTTTCAATTGCCGAAAAAGAAACTGCACATGCGAGAAAAAAAGATAACTAAAATAAGCTCAATTAAAAAATAACACATATATTCATTCGATATTACATAACAAGAGAAGGGCTGCGTGCTGTCAACAATGTAAATTGACGTAAGATATTGGCCTTGCACTAAATTTCACTTCCGACACTGATATTCACAGTAAGCATGATATCAGGCGGTACGGATTTGACATTACTCTCCATATGAATATTACTATGGAAAAGTTGAAAATCTTACTTTTATCTCAATAAATCAACTTTTTTATAAAACCGTTGCATTGCTTTAATATTACAGATAAATCCTAGAGATCGGTACTCGATTAGCTGGCGTATATAAGAAAAAAATTGCGGCCAAATTTTTAATATAAGTTGTCGCTTTACGATGTCAATATCATAACCGCACTGACATTGAGGCGAATGATATTGATATTCCAACTGTGTGAACTGATACTGACATTAGGTGGCTAGTGAAATTCAGAATTTTGTAGGTATTGATATTGATATTTTGCAGCACTGAGCCAGAGATCCAAAATTTTCGGGGAACATTTACATTACACTGGAGCTGTCATCATGTTCCCCGCTTGGTTGGTTCAAATAAATAGTCCTACACAATTAGTTTTGTTTGCCAGCTCGGCAATTTTTTGCCGATATTAGCACAGCCGAGCCGAATTAAGCTGAGATCTCAACAAACATGGCTTTTGTTTGCTGAGATTCAGCAATACATTTTCCTAGACTCAGCAAGCAAACCTCACTTTTGCTTAGATCTCGGCAAAATATGTTTGCCGCGAGCTCGGCTGTGCAGATTTGGCAAACATAATTAAGTGCGTACAACTTTGTTAAAAATCGTGCTGGTCGATCTCAAATTCCTAAAAAGCAGAAGTTTCAAACTTAATAGCCATGGGGACCATCCTATTTTCAATTTAACACTGCTCCTGGGATACCCAGATCCTGATACATAGTAGCAATGACAAGTTGTTTGCCTGATAAAACTGTCATTGGTGTTGGCTTGCAAAATCTTGAAGTTTGACACCCATATTGATATGTCTCAAATTGGCCACTTCCTCTAGAGCATCCAGAACCTGCTACAGAGTAGCCATGGCAAGTTGATAGCCTGATAAATCCTCCATTGGTGTTGGCTTGTAAAATCTTGAAGATTGACATATTAACATGGTTCCGGTCATGTTCGATATTGGCCGAGGCACTCAGATTCTGCTTCAGAACCAGCCGGGGCAAGTTAAAGACATGAAAAATCTACCATTTGCAAAATCTTGAACTTTGACAGCGACATTGATATGGTTCCGGTCATGTCTTAAATTGACCGCTTTCCCTGGGGAACCCAGAACCTGCTCCAATGAAACCGGGGCAAGCTGTGAACCTGAAAAAGCTACTATTGACATCTTGAAGTTTGACACCCATATTGATATGGTTCCGGTCATGTTCTAAAATTGCCACTTCCCCCGGGGAGCCCAGACCCTGCTTTAGGATGACCATTGAAACTTGTGACGCTTTAAACGATACTGGAGGCATCACGCTGAAAAATCATAAGGATTGATACTCATATTGACGTGATTCGAAACATTATCAATACTTGTCACTTCACCGGAACCGATTTTAAGAAAATGGCCAGATCTCGGTTATTTCTCAATAGAGCTTGAATCTGTGGTCAGCATAGAATTCAATACTATTTCTAGTATCAGGAAAAAAAATAATTCAAATAAAATTTCATTCCAGAAAAAAAAGAGCGATGAAAAAAAAAATTAAGATGTAGGGTTAACTATTCCATTTCCAGCCAATTAAGCACAACCCACACTTATTTTTTTTTCTTATAGTCTTTCTTAATCTAGCACAGTTTAGCATCAAACGGAATGTTATTATTACTGATGGCTTCCAAATGTATTTACCTATCCGTACGTACCGTAAGATTTGATAAAGAGAAACCAATCATTGAGACATTGTCAAAAGTCTAACACTGCTTCTTGACGCCAAACTCGGCCTACGGATTTTAAACTCGGCCTAACGCATTGAAACGCTATTGAAACGCAAAAGAATTTATTTAGGCCTATCGGATGAAGATAAATATTGATTCGGTCGGAGCGCTTCTTTTTTTTTTTTTGGGAATAATTGGTGCGAACTTTCAAACCACGCGTTCTCATTGACTTCGTTCCGTAGCTTATTAACTAAGGTATCGTACCAAACGTATAATTGACTTGCTAACTCCCAAATCATGGATTTCTTTGAAGTTTTCTGCTCGATAGGCTCAAAATGGGCGATTAGGCCGAACTAGTTCTCTGCTCCCAAAAATTCAGAACATCTCCGGTGGCCACTAGCCACTACTTATTTTCAAAGGATTTATTAAAACTGAGCAGTTACACACCAAATAACGAATCGGAATAACCTTCTCTGATTTGCATGAACTTTGCATAAATGTGTGCTATGCGAAATCATTTACATTTTTACGAAAAATTCGTCCATTTTGACAATGATATTTTTTTTTTCAAAATGGCGGCTTAAATATTTGAAAAATATAACCAACATTTGAAAGTTTTTGTAATTTTTTTAATGTTTATGGTTTTAAAAACACCTAAAGTTTGCATTTTTCATGAGTTATATTCAATATTTTAAAACTTGTTTGAATGTGTACTCAAAATTACTATTCAAAGTTTCCGTTTATATTTTTCCCAAATTCTGCACTGCAAAAGTTGGCTTATAAAGCTAAACATGTTAGTTGGGCACAAGTTTATGTCCAGTCAGAACTTGGCGATCAACGAAATCCATGGCATGATGTCTATTTACTTCTGGATGAAAAACCATAAACTTTGAGCCGTCGGACGGTACCAGCACATAAGATTTAGTATCATTTTCGGGGCCCTGCCAGAACCAAAATCAGGTATCTGGATGTCACCAGATCCACATTTCCGTCCATCCATCGAAAAAAAAACACAAAATTGATTAAATTGTAGAAATTTTAAATAAATTGGAAAATTTTACATAAATTGAAGTATAGGATATGTTCATTTTGGGGCTCTGCCGGAACCGGTTCTGGGTATCCGGATATGACCAGATTCACCTTTTGGTTCAGGGGATGATGTCTATTTACTTCTGGATGAAAAGCAATTAATTTTTAACCGTCGAACGATACCAGTAAATGAGGTTCAGGAATTGTTCTTTTTGAGTCCTACCAAAACCGATAACAGGGATCCAGGTGTAGCCAGATTTATCTTTCGGCCTCTGCCATGATGTCTATTTACTTCTGAATGAAAAATCATAAATTTTGAGCAATCGAACGGCACTAGTACATAAGATTTTGGTAGTATCATTTTTGGGACCCTGCCAGAACCGGAAGTGGGAATCCGGATGTAACCAGATTCACATTTCCGTCCATCCATCGAAAAAAAAACAAAATTATTAAAATTAAAGAAATTTCAAATCAATTGCAAAATTTTACATCAATTAATAGAAATGGAAAAAAAAATTACAAAAATATACAAAGTTTAAAAACTAACAATTTAAAAAAAAAGTCCGAAACTGACAAAATTGACAAAATAGCAAAATTGACAAAAATGACAAAATTGACAAAATTGACAAAATTGACAAAATTGACGAAATTGACAAAACTGACAAAATTGACGAAATTGACAAAATTGACAAAATTGACAAAATTGACAAAATTGACAATATTGACAAAATTGACAAAATTGACAAAATTGACAAAATTGACAAAATTGACAAAATTGACAAAATTGACAAAATTGACAAAATTGACAAAATTGACAAAATTGACAAAATTGACAAAATTGACAAAATTGACAAAATTAACAAAATTGACAAAATTGACAAAATTGACAAAATTGACAAAATTGACAAAATTGACAAAATTGACAAAATTGACAAAATTGACAAAATTGACAAAATTGACAAAATTGACAAAATTGACAAAATTGACAAAATTGACAAAATTGACAAAATTGACAAAATTGACAAAATTGACAAAATTGACAAAATTGACAAAATTGACAAAATTGACAAAATTGACAAAATTGACAAAATTGACAAAATTGACAAAATTGACAAAATTGACAAAATTGACAAAATTGACAAAATTGACAAAATTGACAAAATTGACAAAATTGACAAAATTGACAAAATTGACAAAATTGACAAAATTGACAAAATTGACAAAATTGACAAAATTGACAAAATTGACAACGACAAAATTCAAAAAGTTGATAAAATTTTTAAAAATATCCAGATTTTCGATGGAAAAAATTTCAAAACTTACAACATGGAAAAATTGACATAATGACAAAATTAAAAAAAAAAATGCAATTTTATAAATTTAAAAAAATAAAAAAAATAAAAAAAAAAACTAAATAATTACAAAATAAACAAAATTTAAAAATTTATTGGAAAAAAGACAAATGAATTTAAAGAATTATTTATTTTTAAAATTAACAATATTGAAATAAAAAACGCTGAATAAAATACATGGATGAAAAATGTACAAAATTTACAAAATTAACAATGTTAACAAAAAAAAATACACTAGTGACAAAATTTATAAAATGTACATAATTCATAAATGTACTAAATAACAAAATTATCAATGTTACAAAATAGACAAAATAACCTTAATTGACGAAATTTACATTATCGGTAGAATAGAAAAAATAGACAAAAATTTAAAAAAAAATGAAAAAAAAATACAAGGTAGACAAATTTTGAAAAAAAGTGTCATTCAACATTCACCAAAATGTCAAAACTATCAATATTAGAAAAAATTGCAAAATTGACAAACATTTAAAAATTTGCAAAATTGACAAGTTTTTAAAAATTCTACAAAATTTAAAAAAGTTGAAAAAATTTACAAGAGTTGAAAAAATCTACAAATTTGGCAATTGATATACTGCCGTTGATAAAATAGACAAAATTGTCAAACAAGACAACTTTTACAAAATTGACAAAATAAAAATACAAAATGGCACGATTTTCAAACTAAGCACGATTGAAAAAAATGACAAAATGTTCAAACTTGATATGCTGAAAAAAATTACAAATTTGCAACCTTAAATAAAAATTAGAAGATTGACAAAATTGAAAAAAAAAATGCAAAATTGATTGAAGGAAATTTATATAATTAACAACATTTAAAAAATATGAAATAGGTAAAATTTATAAGATTTAATAATTTTTAAATGTTCAAAATTACAAAATTAATAAAATTGATAAAATTGTCAAAACTGACAAAATTTTAAAAAGTTACATAAAAGATAAAATTGACATTCAATTATGACAAAATTTGAAGAAAATAAGATTAAATTGTCAAAATTGAAAAAAAAAATCACAGTTGAAAAATTTACAAAAGATTTCAATTTAAAAAATTGTCACATAAGATAAAATTAAAAAAGGGCAAAATTGATAAAATTCTATAAAATTTATTAAGTTGAAAAAATTTAAAAAAATTACATCATCTAAAAAATTGAAAAAAAATGAAAAAAAAAATTAAAATGTACAAATTTAACAACGTTTAGAGAATGTATTAAAGAATTGACAAAATTTACAAAATTAAGGACGGACGATACCAGTAAATGAGGTTTTGGATATTTCCTTTTGTGACCTATCGGAACCGGTACCAGGTAGCCTATATGTTCAAATTGGGGAAATCCTGGGAAGGGTCAGATTAAAGGATCCTTCATCTTTCATTTGAGGCCAATATATCAAGAATCGGTTCAAAAATGGAATTATGGGAGCGAGTTGCAGTTTGGGTCTTTTTTACCCTAATGCTCAAAGAGTAACTTTTTCCTAATGCATTAGGTTAAATAAAATGTGTATTCATAGATTTCTCGCAAATGATTTAATATGAACACTTTTAGACCATTTGATTAAACACATTCTTACTACCATCAAAAGATCTCAATGAGTATATTATTTCTTTGGACATGCGTTAGCTACGAAACATGTTACCAATCATGGGCTACACAATTGATGTAAAAAACTGATTTGTTTGGGGTTACCCTAAGTTACACTACCCTAAGTCACCCTACCCTAAGTCATCATAAAACCAGTTTTATATAAGTAGAACCATTAGAGACAGTTGATTCAAATTAATTGTTCTACAACTTTGTAGAACTTTGTGCTGATATATATAAAATATGCTTAAAAGGTGATATTTTGAACTCAATAAACATAGGGACCACCCTTATGTCACTTATCGTAAAACTGGAGGAAGTTGATCACTATTTTCTGATAAACCTAAAGAAATTTTTTTAACTATATGAACATTTTTCAACCAGATCATTCACAAAGGTGATCCGGATCAGTTGATCGGATCATCGGATCACTTACACCTAGTGCATTTTAAATTTATTCGGAGATTCTACCTTGAGCACAGAAAATTCATTTACAACTTATTGTCATCAATTATTCATTTATTATTTCTCTAATAATTCGCATCTACAAACGCATCTTTTAGTAATTATGGGTGATGAACAAAATTTTGGAAATATTCTTCGGAGAAAGAACAGACGTCGCCAGAATACAAAGCCGCTCTTGCATTACGCCATACAGCCTTGGATAAAGCAATTTTCTTGCCTCCCACCATTCCAGGGGATCCTTGGTTCTGGCAAGATAGGGTTCTGCCAAATATTTGTATATTTCGGCGATTGCCGATGCAGACGGATCCTTGGTGCTTTGTAATTCATTGACGTTTTCATCGAATTCATCCCAAACTATGGATCAACATAGTTTCTCGTTGTATCCTTCAATATGCACGTGCAGCTGATCTGAATTGCCAGGATCAGCTTGTCGAATCTTCTCAATTAATGATTGATACGTCTCATTATAGTTCGAATCTTCGCTGAATCCTTGCTTCTTGAATCTGGGGTCCAATAAAACTGCCAGGCCCACCAACTCGTTGGTTTCCCTGCCACCAAACCGCTTGGCTAATCCATCAAGAAGTTCCTGTCCCAACTTCCGCACTATCGCTGGTGATTATGACTCTTTTTCCAAATTTTGTTTTACTTGTTGGCTCATGATTCGGACTAGGACTGCAGTTTTCGACAGTGAAACATTTTTCTCAGCTGAAATTTCCTCCGTAACGGCGTAAAAAATCTCCAAAATCTTGACAGCTCTTTCAATTTAATCCCATTCACGCGTTTCCAAACGAAGCTTCAATTCCAGCAATGCCAAGGTTGATACAACAGCTTGTTTGTTAATAAGAAGCCGTTGCAACATATCTAGTGGCAACGTCTTGCTTTAGTTTCAGCTCTTTCATGCCAAGTTTTCCTTGCAGCTCGTGAAGCTTAGCCAGCGCTGAACTACTTTTTTTTAATACTGCTCGATGGACTTTCATTTATCTACCACCAGCTGGATGGAGTTTGCAATGTTGCGTTGAACAATCAAATTGAGGGAGTGAGCAAAACATGACAGATGAATAATGTTCAATTTTGATGCAGCTGTTTTCATATTAGCGGCATCATCAGTAACCAAAGCAATAATTTTGTTCTGAATTGTAAACTTTTTCAAGACATTCGTGATCCAAACAGAAATGTTTTCTCCAGTATGTCTATCACTGAACTCGGAACACTCCAACAAGTAAAATTGGAGCCGTGAATTCTGACCAAAAAAAAAATGAGCGGTTAAAGTATAAAATCCGACATTGTTTGAGTTGGTCCATCCATCGCAAGTTAGACAAACAGCCGAAGCAGCCGACAGATCATTCATAACTTTAGCCAATAGTTCATCGTAAACGGTTGGGAGTAAACTGTTTGTTAACGTCTTTCTGCTTGGCAACGTGTATGATGGGCACAACATTTTCACAAATTTACGAAACTCATCATCTTCGACTATTAAAAACGGGTGGTATCCCTTACATATCATTTTCAACAGTTGTGTGTTGAAAAGCTTGCTTTTTTGCACCGACATTGGCTTGACGATGTCAACAAATTTCGACATCGTTGTTTGAGAGGTAGATCGAGCGGAAACTGGAGCCGAACTTGATTCCGGAGATTGATCCAAATCATCCTTGGGTTTGCCTGTACTTACAGCAGCAGGATTTAAAATCTCTTCATATTTTGCTGGTGGTGCAGGACTATCCGCTCTGAATCGTCGGATGTTTGCCTCTAATATGCCTTTTTAGGTTTCCGGTCGAACCACCGACTGTTGCTATCAAATCAGAACAGTGCCGGCATTTACCTTTGCCCTTCTCCTTCGTGAAATGATACCAAATTTCACTCGAAGCTTTTCCTTGAGCAGACATTATGCAATTAGTTCCTAGAATACATAATTGTTTGTAAAGATTTAATTTCATGACCAATGATTCAAATTAGTTACTCACAGATTACGAAAATAGACGTAATTTTGTCTTCCAGCTGGAGGATTTTGTTTTGCTTAAAGCCCACACTCACAACAACAAAATTTTGACAGCAGTAATCAGCAAAACAGCAAATGAACTTCTGCAACCCCAGGGGGCATGAAGTAGCTCGCCTCCTCGTGGTGTGCCCTGGAAACGCTAATTATCGAACCCAAGGGAGAGATATTGCGGCTAAACGAACTACCGCAGAGAAGCCCTGCACAAACCCTCGTTATGCAAAGGCAGGAGTGACGCCGGGTTCTTAGTGCTTAGCACACGCAGCTGGTAAGCGGTCACATCTGTCCTGTATGGACCCTGGACAGTCGGCTGGCTATCACGTCTGCTCTAGAACTCAGGCGAACAACGAACAGCGAGCAACAAGAGGAAGGCCCTGCACAGCTGCTCACTGTGCAGTAGCCAGTGTCACGTCGGACACAACACCTAGTGATGCGCCATAGCGCAACCGGCCCCCTCCCATGACGTAATGCTTTCGGGCGGTTCCGGGGAGGGCAAGGGCCTAGAGCACAGGGTAAGGTTTAGTGGGTCGGGAGAGCTTCTTCTCCCATCGCCACACCCTGAGTTATCTTCTCAGGTGTCTGGGAGCAGATTCCCCCCTGTATAAAAAAAAAACCCCAGCGGGCGTAATAATAAACGTTTGGATTTCGTTGTAACACCGGCATCATCAGATTTCATATAATATGAAGAATGCTATATTTGCCTCCACATCTTAAATCCAAATTATTTGAAATCCATTCAACGAAAAAAAAAATACTGTTAGAAAACCAATTGGATACATCAGCGGGTTTCCGCTGGGCTGCCTGACAAGAGTTGTCAAATGTGGGAAGACGGATAGAAGCAAAGCAACATGTAAGAGCGAGTGAGAGAGAGATCCGAATCATTTTTGACAGCTCGTTTTCAATCCTTCCGATCCAAGAACATAGAGAATTCTCCCCGCTGACCCGGATCTTTTGAATGGATCTGGATCTGATCGCCCATCTCTAATATGTTTGGCGCCCAAAAACACCTCTCAAACCTGTACCAACGAATGCTTTTTACATTGTACGAATTTAATTTTTAAATGACATATTGACCCATTGTAGAATTATAATTTGATTAAAAATTATAATATTCTATTCTGGGGGGAAGTTGATCATGCAAGTGTTTATGCAATTCAATATTCAGAAGTTTTTTTAGTCACTTTAACGCTCTTGGGTCATTCGTGACTTGTCCGGGGGTGAGATTTGAACTCGAGACTTTGGCGTGAGAGGTATGAATGCTAACCAATACGCCGGGGTCGCCCCCAATATTCAGAAGTTAGCATTTAAACTTGATGTGTGTTTGCTGAAAAAGAATCTGGTGTTAACATTTCACCAAAAGGTGTGGATTACGAAAAAACTGATATTTTGTCGCAAAATATTGAAAAATGTAAGCGTATAAAGCCACCTGCCTTATTCATATAAAATCATTCTTATGATACTAAGGCTTTTATTTTAACAAAATATGATTCCAGATTTGTATTCAGCATCCCAAATCTAAGTAGAATACATGATTTTGCCGATCAAAGCACCAGATACTGATAATGATCGGATTTTGAGGAGCAGTTAAAAGTTGTATATTTTATCACTCCCACAAAATAGTAAATTAAGAGCGGTAGAATGCATTGTTTGTTAGAAAAAAACGCGTCAAACGACCTATTTTAAACTACTCCAAAAAGCACTGGAGAAATTATCTCATAAAAATATAATAAAATAATATTTATTGAGAAACGAAAAATGAACGGTGTAATGATCGGGTGAAGTTGAGTTCTAAACAATAAATAAAAACTCACCCCAAGACACCATGAACCTAAAACTAACGGCTTTAGCGCAATGTTAGCCTTCCTAAATTCGGCTTTGCGACCATTGGCGACATATCAAACTCAACAACGCATGGCCCTTGAACAACGAGGTTTCTTTCCTTCCGAAATAAGGTGTGACCAGAGTCTTTTTACCTTTGAAAATTTCAATGACCTCGGCTGGGCTTAGATCCAGACACAATGGGTTGAGAAAGCAGTCTTGCTTACCACTCAACCACCGGTGCGTTCAAAACATGGCGCTTGATGATTTCTGTTTGGAAAGGGACGTTATTTTCAAAGAATGCCTAGGGAGCAAACAACCCCAACTACACCTCTGCTCGAATTGATCGAATCTTTAAATCATCCAAATGTCCATGCGAGGAAACTCATACTCATTTCCGTTCCCAACTAAATCACCGGTATTATTTTTGTGCATTGTAATTAAACAAAATTCTTGCATGGTGAAGGCATTCATTTCAATCCCTTTTTTTTAAATTGACTGACCACCATTAAATTCCCTTGATGTTGGCCTTGGAAACGGATCAGCTCTCGGCCGGTAACGGCAATCATACGCACAATTTCAGCAAAGCTTTCAACTTCGCACCATTTGCATCGTAAAACGAAGAAATTTAATAGTTATGACATTTAATACCCCTTCAATCGCCCACACTCGGTTTTATTGGTTCATGTTCCGTTGTGAGGTTATTTTTATGATTATTATTTCGGTCACTGATTTTAAGCTCCATGCACAGCCACCGGGCTTTTTCTGGTGCATAAATAAATACAGCACACTTTGGTTGTTGGTTATTAATTTGTGGAGTGCTGATACGAGTCGATATGTGCATATTGGGTCACATTTATGTAAATATAAAAGGAAGTTATTCTGAAAATCTCCCCACACACCATAAACATCTACTACCTTGCATCACAGTTGGTTCCACATCAGCAGTACAATCCACTTCGCTAATGAGTACCCTGCTGCAATTTTGATGTAATTTCCTATTTGGGAGGAAACTGCTTAATTATTTAGTTTGATTTGTCCCCTCGCTGTTTATTTCTCTGTTCACTGTTTTTACCGGGCTTCGACATTCAGCTCAAATGGATTTGCAGAGTAAAAAATAAAACTAAACTGCTATGCTGCTTACCCAGCTGGCAGCATAAACATCAACCGAGCGCAAGCTTCCAGCTTTATCCGAGCTTGGGTTTAATCAGCAAAAAATCTCCAACGTCCAACAACTGATGAGGGGTCCGTCAGTGGAATTAAATGAACGATGCTATGTTGCGGGTAGAGATCGGCAATAAAAACCGTATTCCTCTTGATGGCAGCGCTGAAAATGTCTGATCCTGTAATTAGGAGCAATGATGGCTTAACCCGTTGCAGATGTTAAGGCAGCAAAATGAAAAATGTTGAAACCTTTGCTTCTCAATTGGTCTGATCATAATTTCGTTGGTGTAGCAAAATGATTCGTGTGATGTCTCATCATGAGACATGATTATAGAAAGTGAATGTGGTGTAGCGTAATGGTACAAATTTAGATGCTTTCTTCATCAAATGCAGGATATCATTTTAGGAACGACTTTCGATTACACCTAGGCAAGTATATTATCTTCTTCTCTTGTTTAGAGCCAATACTAAAAATGCATTGACATTTTGGAAATCAAATTTTGTAAACAAATCAGGCTTTTGAATGCGAGTACCGGTGGTAGAGGCGTTCTTAGAATTGACTACTTTGTCAAGCAGTTTGAGCGTGGCTTTCTACCAGCAATTTCACAAAAAACCAACTAATTTCTATTTTTTTATGAAACGCACAAATGTTGGCTACTTTTCTCGTGGTTCTAGAAGAAACAATCTCAAAATAATGTTTATTTCAAAGTTCGAGTGGTAGTAAACGTCATTTTAACTGCTCGAATGAAGTCGTTAATTGGTCTACTGGTTCCGAATATATGGTACTGGGTCATAACGCCGAAGGACGGTAGGTTGAATATGTCTTTAGCACTGCTGGCTCCAAAAGGGACGGCCACTTTTGCACCAGTATCACTTCAGCCCAGAGATGCCAGATTTGTTTTTCAGAAGTCTGCGAAAAATATCTGTGAATTTCAGAAATGACTGTGATTGGACTGCATAAAACTAGCAGAAGATTTGCGTGTGACGAAGGGTCGTGGGGAAGGAGGGGTGGTCATGAAATAGAAGCGAAATTTGAAATGCCTGTAAAAGTCATGTAAAAGCAAAAATTACATGCTTAAAACGAATTGGACCTAATTGGAATTGGGTATGCATCCATATACGCCGTATACGTTAAAAGCAATTAATGTAAAGATAAATTACGACTACACGACAAATGAGGTTAACTCTAAGTTGAGATTAGCTCACTCATTTTCTTGAAAACGTAGTAAACTCATTGACTGAGTAAATCTTCTCGAGCTTTTACAGGAATTTGTTTTCTAATATGAGCAACATCTCGGTGTACATATGAAATAAGAGCACGGAAAAAAGTTTTCAATAACAAAACCAGGGTGCCTTCCATTCATTTTGGATAAACAAATGTTTTATTAAATTATGGAATAATAAGATATTATAGTAGTATTTTGTTTGTGTAAGCAACAAGAAAAGACTGTGAAGTTTGTGTTTGACACCTAATACCTTCCAATTTTGCTACACGAGTGTCGCAATAAGCGATTTTGTCATTTATCTCACCCACTCTTCGCTCTTCACTCTTCGCGAAGCGGCGATTAGAAAATCGCTCATTGTGACTCTGCCAAAGCTAAATTTGCAGGTTTTATGCGTCAAACACAAACATTACAATCTTTTCTTGTAACTTACACATACAAAATATCATTATAATATCTTATTATTCTATAATTTAATAAAACATTTTTTTAGGAAAAATGAATGGAAGGCACCCTGAACAAAACCAATGATATCTATCTGAATTTCACATAACATTCATGTGATCACATGAGTTCTACTCCCTTCTGGGGTTGCCAGAGATGAACCAGCCGATGGCTGAAAGTCTCTTTAATAATGAAAGATAAAGATAAACTCATGAGTTCTATATCATACATCACTTAAATTTCATTTGACATATAAGGTTCATGTGATTTTGTGGTGCATTTCCCAATTATGATATCACATGAAAGTTATGTGAAATTCTAATAATTATTTTCCATTGGATATGTGATTTATTCTTTGAGTGTAAACTTCTAGAATGAATGGATTTTTCGTCGAATTTTGTCATATTCGAAAAGATTGATGAGGCCCGAAAAATTTTACTCATTCTACAAGTAAACTACGTTTTCTAGAGTTTGAGTAATTTAAACTTAAATTTGAGTCGATCTTATATGCCATTTAGTGTGGAAATCCGTTAGTTACTTAGTACTGGTTCTTTTGCACGCCAGCAGCGAGGGAACGAGCATATCTTAGTGAAAGATTCAACTTTTCACCACCTAAATATACACACTTAGAAATAACTAATTTTACGCGTGACGGAATCCGTCATTGACATAAAAGATGAGAACGCATGATATGAAGGTTTGCACCCAATATTCCCAAAAACAAAAGAAGCGCTCCGACCGAATCAATTTTTGTGTTCATCCGATAGGCCGAAGTGAATTCATTGGCGTTTCAATGGCGTTTCAATGCGTTAGGCCGAGTTTAGAATCCGTAGGCCGAGTTTGGCGTCAAGAAGTAGTGTTAGACTTTTAACAATATCTCAACGGTTTGTTTCTCTTTATCAAATCTTATGGTACATACGGAAAGTGAATGTAAATGAATTTGGAAGCCATCAGTAATGATAACATTCCTTTTGGTGCTAAACTGCGCTAGATTAAGAAAGACTAAGTGCGGGTTGTGCTTAATAGGCCAGAAATGGGGTAGTTAACCCTAATAACCTTATTTTTCAAACTGAAGCAAACCTACGGAAACCAATTCCTTCATCAAATAGAAAAGCTTTTCCCAAGCCGACGGTGTTGTTGATTTGGCAAGGTGAGCTTTGATTTGCGAGAAAAGATCATTACAAGATTTGATTACAAAAGCTGATCAGCCTTTTTGAATTGTTGGTTGAGATTTCACGACGTTCCTTTCTTATAAACAAACGGGTGTTACCTGTCATGATACTTATAGAGATGTGACCCGATATAAGATTTAAGCACGATTATATCGGATGAATCAATAAACCAAACTTTAGAGTAATTTTCGAATAAATCTTGGACTTTCGTCCCCCTCGATTTCATTCACTTTTTCAGTGACAGTGACTATAGACAGCAAAGTTATAGACAGGCCAACGTGAGTTGATGTATCCAAACAAACTGTCAAATCATATGGAAAATGTTCATTTTGGATACAACACATTGACAGGTCTACAACTATGACCGTCTGTAACAGTGACAACTCGTTCGTGTGGTGCATTGGAAAACGCCCGAATTTCTAATGCATGTTGCAAAATGGATCGCACGTTTAATTTGAATAAATATGTATGACAGTGCTACCAAATAAATTTTAAAATTTTCCCTTGATTACAAAAAAAACCTAAAAAATTCTGTTAATGTCTGTAACGGAAAAATGTCTGTGAAAGAAACAAAAGTCTGTAAATTCACAGCCATGTCAGTAAATCTGGCATCTTTGCTCCAGCCCAACCGCAGTCTCCGTCCCACTTCCGTCCCGACCCTTTCAGATTTGAATAAACCTTTGCATAGTACTGACATTTTCTATTTAAAAAAATGAAATTTTTCCGGACTACTTTTTTAAAAGGACTTATATAACAAATGGGTTATATTTTTCAAAAAAGTATAACTTGAAAACAGTATAAGTGGTCAAAATGACGTTTAAGAAGAAGTTGTAGGAAGTTGTATGGTATATCCGAAAAAAGCACACTCAGAGAAAAGTCGCTGTTAAATCCTTTATAAACCTTTTTTATTAATTACTTTATTTAAAAAGGCTCAATCGAGGAAACTTTACAGAGCCAAATTATCATTTACGTTATATGAGAAATGGCTCTAATGTTGGCCTATGGATCTAAGATTGGGCCCATTGCTAACAATCTGTAATTCATCAATTTTATCTAGATGAACACGTCATTGGGACGGTATTAATGGATATTTTTAGTCACTATTGAAAATTTAGTCAATTGCTGAATTTATGTATGGGCCCAAATTAGGGGCATTAAGGCCGACTTTACATCCATTTCCCCCACATTATTATTGTCTTGAATCTAAAGTTAAAGGAATTCAACCGAATACTCCCGGTCTTCTCTAGGTTCGTGGATGACAATTTCATGGATGTGGATAGGGAGAAGGAGATTTTAAGTATGATTAATGTTACAAAAATTTCTCTATTTCTAAAACATGTACGTTATCCTATTCAACGTTTTTCAGCTTTGTTATTAAACAATTATTACAGAAATAAAAAAAAAACACATGCACACACAAAATGCAATGTATAAGAGTAAAATTTTAAATTTTCACAAAAGATACCTTTCAATTCTTTTTGTGGAGGAAGCTGAAATTATGCTCTCAAATCTGGTGCAAAGTGTTAGATGTTTAAATTCTTAAACATATTTTTTCAAATTAGTTTTTTGTTTTGCACAAATTTTAAATTTTTTTAGTATTTCGTATTTTTATGTAAATCAATCCTAACCCAAATTTTATGCATCATTTTTAATTAAATAGTCTGTATCAAAATTTTTCCTAAGCTCATCAGTTTTAAAAATGATGTCCTGTTTTATTTTACCGACAAAAAGTATGCGTAGATGGCTAATCAGTTAAAGTCTCTACATGCAATTACGGTCATTTGGAGTCTTAGGGTGCACTGCCAACCACTAGTCGTGTTTGTATTGTGACAAGTCACTCCGTTCGTTCCACAAATGGGGATTTATATATAAATATATCTATGAAAAATCATAAATAAAACCTGAGCGAGCTAGATAGGGACTTAGTTCAAACTAAAATAATAAATATAAAAGCTATATAAACAGTAAAATTCATGCAAACAAATAAACTAAACTAGGTATCATGCAAATTTTATCTAGAAGGCAAAAGACGGTTAACGACCAAATTGAAAAGCACAACACACTGTGAAGGTATTGTACACAGCCTCAACAACACGACACACCCACAGTACACCCCTAAACGCTGGTAATTATGGTAGCAGTACTGCCTGATGGGTGGTTGCTACCTTTAAAAACCACAGAAAAAGGCCTATTCGCCAGTTCCTGAGTCCTGAGGATTGCAAGTAGATAGACTCGGTCACTTGCTTGAGCACTAGAAAAGCATCCAGACCTTAGCTCTCGAAGAAAACCAAAACCAAGTGAAGTGGTGGAAAAGTTCTGTGAACTACGATCGACAGCCATACTTGAATAAAACGGTAAGCGACACCGTCATCAAGTGGACGAAGACGCACAATAAGGCTGCGAATCAACGCTCCACTGAGTGTAGTCCCGTCGTAACACGTGTCGGCTTGGAATCATCTAAGTCCCGGGGAAACAGACGAGTGCAATCTCAACAATAAGTGTGTTCGACGTACACGGCGCAATCGGGGCAATCGGCACGATTGGCACAACCATCCCACCAGATTCGGGGAAGCCAGATCCGCGTAATCGACGCGAGCGGCGCAATCGGGGCATTCGGCACGATTGGCGTGAACGACAAGGAAGGATACAAAATCCGTAGCATCCAACCAGGCACGGAGTCCTCGTGTCAGCCTTGAAAGAACCAGCCAGCTAACGTTCATCGACGGGCACGACACTGACACCACACACGAACAAAAACTGTGAGTACTTATTGATAGGAAGAGATGGGGCTGTTAGGGACCGTTAGGGCAAAAATTCAATAAATCGCCGTCAGTAAGAAAATTAATTTTATCATGGTTTTTCCTCTAATTTCGCAAACCTCGGTGGAAAGAAGCCGACCCAGAGTGTGGTTAGAGTCACTTGTGGGCTGAGCAGGCGTAACAAAAGGGATTGTTACAGTATAGAATCCGTCCTGGATATATTTAACAACATGAATTTCGACTGAGACTAAAATAGAACAGGTGATTTTGACAGTGCAATCATGATATATACATTAAACACCTGGACATCGTGACTCACATTCTAAAGCGATCTAAAATAATAATAATGTATAATTTCCTATTTGTTGAAGTAGGATTACGTATTTTGGTAACATATTGAGGACGCAATTTCAAAAAACTAAAATCGACCGCGTTACGAAAAGTGGTCAAGTTTTGACCAAATATAACTCTGTCAAAAGCGGATGGATGTTTATTCTAAACTAGTCAATCGATTGGAAGTTTTTCTACGTATCTGCTAAAATGAACACTTTATAAATTTTCAATTATTCGCTATTGAAAATTACACAAATGTCCAATTGTTGCAATGGTGCTCAACAGTATCACCGAATGCTTGCAAAAAGCGCTTTCCCTAATACAGATTTCAAAATCGAATTCCATCTGGTATTGCCGAACGGTATTTATTCAATCACCGTGTGGTGGTGGTGTCCGGTCGTCATCAGCAGCAGCAACAGTGCTTTCGGTGCGTACCGTTGTACCCGCAAGCAGCTAGATAACAAGGCTGTCCTCAAGAGTCCTCGATTCACTGAAGAAGAAGGAATAACCCGCACCGCTTCTGATCGGATTCAGTTGCTCGTCGTGAGCCACTGAGGCCCATCTATGCCAAGCACATCACCTTCATTCCAAACAACATACAGCTCGCAGCCTCATCCGTGTTGAACACCCTAATAGCTCAGCATTACTCAACAATCACGACAAATCTGTTCTGCTCAGGACTACCATAGATTTTTGTTGTTTAAATATGAGTTAATTTTCATTGAACGTTCGCTCGCCTTGCTGCCAGCCACATCACCCCCAAAGCTCTTCGATGCCAAACGTTTGTGGTTAAATGCGTAACAATATTGAAGTGGTACATAAACATTCTTGCAATGACCGGATACCACAGTACCTTGTCAATTAACCAGAAACACTTCGAATTAAGTTAAGGTTTTCTCGAAGACGCTCGAAAAAAGCAAAAAAATAAAAGCGACAGTTTTATGGGGTTGTACGCAATGGTGACATAGTACTACGTGGTCTTATATAATAAATGTTATTTGTTAACTGCAGCAGGAGCTTGTGTTTTGTGTAGAAATAGGAAGTTGAACGGGGTTTTCTCTGTTCATACTTTTTAGTATGACTATGATTGCCCTGAAAAGTATCTTTTGATATGAGTTTTAGTTGGGACATGTTCAGAAATTTAACTCTTTTGAAACATCTTGGTGGCCGATGGTAGTACAGACTTAAAGCATTTTGAAGATTATGATGACGTTGCTGCTGATTTAGTGATTTTAACAATTTTAATCATGTTTAAACAAACTTCCGATTGTTCAATTGTTCAAAATCTCATGGACGGGATCGAAATAGACCAGACCATGGCAGATGATAAGTGGAAAAAAAAAAAGAAAAAAAAAGGAAGATCCAGCAGCGGTGTTTGTTGGGAGCTGTCTTAGCTGATGGGCAACGAAGATCCCAAGATGATCACGATGGTGTGAATCCAGCAGGCTTATAGTGATACCGAGATATGCCGGACTGTTGCATTTTATGCATCCCTTTCCGAGGGCTGGCAACGAGTAGCGGTTTTCCTTAATCAAGATCCAAGAAACATTTCTGAACTGTATTCGGGAGCTTCAAGGATTATTCGGGTGAGATGCTTCCTTTTTATTTATTTAGTTCGTAACATTATGATCCATATAAATTTCACTAATACAGTACTAAGAAGACAAATTGAGGATTTCGGCTAGCTTAGCGGCTGCTGTGTTTGCTTACTGTGCATAAGATCGTAGTACTTATGAGGGTGTCACTAATTCGGTGGCCTTTCGTTGAGTAAGTACTTCATCCAGTACTTCCTTTCCTATCCCTAGTTACGGTAAATATAGAATATAGACACACAAAAGGAAAAGTTCGCGAGTCATTGTGAGTTTCACAAACTTTTCCTGTAGATTGATTAGATACCCGTTTTTTCAGTTTTTAAACAAGGGAAGATAGAACTAGGGTTCCTTCCTCCTTTTCCTTTCTCCTACGGCCTTTTATTTCATTTTTTTTTCTTTTCAGAAAGCGAGTAATGGTGCTATAACCATATGCCATATAGGGCTAAGACAAGAGCTAGTGCTCATGTCCCAACCACTCAAGAAAAATGTAGCATCATTTAACTATTTTAGATAAGCTGCTCCCAACGACCAATCATTTATAACAACGAAACGTACGGTACGAGATGTCCACGTTTCATCCATTTATTGGATTTTGAAGCATCATGTTTAAATCTTTGATTTAAACAGGCCCGATGTTTCTGAATCATCTTGCCCCTGCACAGTAGGCCTGACAGTTTTGATGTATTTTGGGTATCTCTGATGTACAAAATATACCAAATAGACAAGAAACAGGATGGAGGTATATCTATCATTTTCCAGGATGCTTTCATGAACTGGCTGTGTTGGTGTTAGATTAGATTAGATTAGATTTGAAGATTATGATGACGTGTAGGCAGCTGGATCAGCAAATTGGACCGGACAGTCCCATATTCTTCGGTTCAATGATTGGGCACTCGCAAAAGTCTCTGCCCGTCTGCTGCTGGACAGGGGCTGTTCTGTGACAGGTTGGAAGGCCGGAGAATATTGGTGTCCACTAGACTGATGCAAAATTTGACTTTTTCGCTCCACAGTGCTTAAATGGTTTCAAATCGGGTCCTGATTAGCCTCCCAAAGTTACAACTCATTTGGTTAGAAACAGACTTCGCACAAGCCATTTGAAGTTTACATGTAAATTACTATGGGAAACCTCAACTTTTTGTTCATTGCCTTCTAGTCTTTTTCCATATTGAGCTGCGAAACAGTTCGATAGCCATCCTTATAGAAAATTTTCTCAGCTACAACTTTGCTGAAGATTGTTTCTATGTGAAACAAGACAGGAAAAAGTTATTAATTATTTAAGAGATTGGTAAACTTATGACATGATCAAGCAGCTGCTCTGTAGGAAACACTGTATTTTGCAGTGTGACATAGTAGCCTTGATTTTTATGTCCTATTCAACGCCCCAGAAACACCAATGTTGCCTGCTGAGCAGTTGATTGAGCATGATCATAAGACATCAGCGCATTGAACCATTGATAACTTTCGATCCTTGCATTTAATCAAAAAGTGGTCTTCGGCAAAGTTGTAGCTGGAAGAATTTCCTACAGGCACAGTTGAAAGTTTTTGAAGCAGACCGATATGGTGAATTATTAGATAGACATGAACAAAAATCTTGGTTTTACCATAGTAATTCCCATACAAATTTCAAATGGTTTGTGCCATCTCAGTTTCTCACCAAATGGGTTAAAATTTTGAGAGGTTAGTCAGGATCCGATTTGGAATCGTTTAAGTATTGTGGAGCGATAATTTCAAATTTTGCATCACTCTAGTGTCCACCCAGCTAAAGCTGCTTCCCTTTTTAGTTTTTCTTGTTAAACTCCTTCTCACAACAAGTTGGTAAATCTTAGTCTTTAGCAGAAAGACGCTGAACACTTTTTCGGAGAATTTATGATGCTGTTTCACGTCATAGCTCTTCTTTATACCTGTTCAGATAAATTAGTACTTTTATTTATTTTCTCTAATTCAAGAATCTCTGCTGCGCTAAATCAAACGAGTAGAAATAAGAAGGGATGTCGGTTACGCGTTCGAATAATTGAAAATTCCATAAATATGTAAATGAATAACTGGAAAAATCTTTCTGATTATTCGTTAATAGAATAATTGGATTTTTAGGCATCCTTAGAAAAAATTTTAATTTCATGTTTCTTTGTGGATTTTGGAAAGTTTCAAATATCAGAATTGCAACCAGCAAGTGTAACCCAGTTTTCATTGCTGTGGCGACGACTGAATTAAGTTGCTTAGAAGCAAAGGGATGAAAGTCAATTCTCTTCATCGATTTCGTCTTTTGATGACCATGACTTCACTAACCTATTTCACACTATATCTGCTATGCTCTTCTATCATCCAGAACAACAAACGTATCAATGAATGTGTTTGCCGTCGAGTTTTTAACGAAACAGAAAGTCGATAAAGAGAATCGATCAAAATCACTTGCACCCCTGCTTCCAAGTTTGGTTACAAGATTATAACTTTTGATGATGGTCCCACCTCTTACCCCTACAAAGGTTTGAGCTGGACGATTTATCTTTAAGATAATTATATATAACATTTTAACCAGGTTAGCAAACAAAATCGAACTGGTTTCAGTTACAGATATAAACTCCCTCTAGAGTTTACAGTTGCTTCACAGCGATATAAATGTGGAAAAGCTCAGACGTCCACCTCTTAGTTCGCCTTTTTGTCCATCTCAAATATTCATAAGTATTACAAGCAGTCAAGAGTTAATGAACAATCAACAAAGCATCCTATTACACTAGCAACCCCGCAATCTGATGCTATCATAATTTTCAGCAATGTCAGGAATATGCTCACGAGCCCCCAACATTTGCCAAAAAACTTACTGCTAACTCAAGGTATCTTCCAAATAAGCTTCAAAATTGCATTTTTTTTTTCAAATATTAAATTCATTCCTCTATATCCGTAATACGCGCGTGAGGCTCAAACCTACTTTTTTTTTTAAATATACATACTGCTATTAAATTAAATATTAAAAATCCATCATCACCATCGTGGCGAACAGAAATAGTTTTTGCAGTGCTACAATAATTATTAAAAAGTTGTTATAACAGCTATCCATATAAAATAATCCGTTAGAGATAACTTCGTCAAAATACATAATTTTTCAATTAAAAAAAAAGTCACTGGATAACTGTTCAAAAGACAGTTTTAACGTGTGAAATGCAATGTCTTTTAAATTCTGTAAATGTTGCTGAACGTTTGATATGTCTAGACATCGAATTGAAAACATTTATTCCCTTATAATATAATGAATTTTGTGAAGCACAACCCAAGAAATGTGATGTTCTTATTTCAGCCGCGTCTCTAGTATTATATCTCTGAAAGTCACTTCGTCTTTCAATTCGATCACACAAATATCGAGACAGCAAACTTCTAACTACTTTAAAAATGAACAACGTAGTCAAATATACAATTCTTTGCTTCACCGACAACCATTGTAAGGCGTCTAGCATCAAAGTTGAGGAAGTGAATCTTTTACAATTCAAAATCAAACGCATTATTTTATTCTGCAAGCGCTGTAATCTCGATATTTGTGATGCATTGGCCAAAAATAAAATGGAAGGGCAAAAGT
The DNA here is from genome assembly GCF_037179485.1 of Ochlerotatus camptorhynchus. NCBI lineage: Eukaryota > Metazoa > Arthropoda > Insecta > Diptera > Culicidae > Ochlerotatus > Ochlerotatus camptorhynchus. The sequence continues at coordinate 3,610,407 of NW_027040855.1, read as the reverse complement.
CTAAATGAGGAGCGATGATTGATTTGTAAAGCTGTATTTAACTGGCAATACTTAAATCGTTTTTCAGTCGACATAGAATTCCATAATACTTGGCAATTTTCTTGATGACATTGTCAATGTGGGAGTTGAACTTAAGTTTGTCATCAATAATCACGCCAAGATATTTAATCTCCCGAACGCGACCAATAGTCTCATCGTCAATTACAATAGAGACGTTCTCATTTACTCGATTCCGCGAAATTACCATAAATTTAGTTTTACTTGAATTCAATTTCAACTACTTATACTTCAACCATCTACTTAGAGAACGCAAATCTTCATTCAAGTGTAAAACGGCATCATCTAAATCCTTAGCTGCAATTAATAACACAGTATCATCTGCAAGAAGATCAATGTCGCAAAATCGTAAAACAAGTCGCAATTCATTAATATACATAATAAATTACAGTGGCCCTAATACACTTCCCTGGGGCACTCCAAGGCTATTCCCCACGGGACTGGAAACAGAATCATTAAAAACAGTCCATTGAGTTCTGTTAGACAAATAGCTTTCAAACCATTTATATGCAGTACTCATAACTCCAAAGTGCTTGATTGATCTTAACAATAAGTGGCGTCGACTGGGATTGAGCCCAGGCCTGCTGGGGTGAGAGGTAATCACGCTTACCACTACACCACCGGTGCTTCTACACCACTTCGACTTGTTTCGTCCACTATCGACTCTCTGATTACAGTGTTGGGGAAGCAGCATATGCATGTACGTAATTGGTGGATTTGTTAGTTATTTCGACGCTTTTGGATAATGCATGACATTTACCTTTTTACACTTTTTCAGTAGTTTGTTGATGAAACTCAACAGTCGGAAGCATGTGTTATCAATGCGTAGAAATATTTCTGATCGATTGGTGATAAAACGATTGAAATTGGTCCAGAGGCAGCTGAGCTATTAACGTACAAAATCTTTCTTAATTTCGTTACATGTTCCATTTTCGGTTTTCACAAAGTGAACCCCAATATGAAAATTAAAGACGTAGTCCTACGTCATGCATCATCTGAAAAGGCTTCGTGTACTGAGTACAACGATATGGTTTCTGATCCCATTGATTATTTAATCAAGATTTAATGCAAAATAATCACTTCACTATCTGACACAAAACTAACAAATTGACAGCTTGCTCCCATTTAAAGTACCACTGAGGAGCGCTGGGAGGTTTTTGTTAATGTAATCGCACTTAATTAAAATAGTTCCAGTGCTTCAAAATTGATGAATATGCAATTACCTCAATGTCCCTATGGTTGTGTTTCATTTGGTAAATTTTCACTTAAATTTGACATATGATAATTTTTCAAATAACCCTGCTATTCCACCAGACTTATTTTTGGCAGACAACCCAAGTAACAATTCAGTAACCATTTGGCACTCTGATTTATGATGGTTTTATAACGGCAATGAACAATCCATTTAGTTTATATACAGCATTTCAAAGTGTAAAACATTCCTGATTAGTAATTCAGCTTTTTGCTGTTGTAAAAACCTTTTACAGTCTGGCTAGCAAGTCAAAAACTGTCTTGTTTTAAAAATAAATTTAAAACAGTTGCCTTCTTAAAACTGTTTTGTAATTCAAGCATAAATGTCATTAGCAATTGTTTATTAATTCATTTATACTTTATAAACGTGTTCTATCATTATAAAAGCAACCATAAAACCATTAGGTTTTGCATTAGAGCAAAAAACATTTGTTGTTGCTTTTTAGGCTTTTTATAGTGCATCATAAACTCCGCAATTACTCTGTTTACAAATTGCGCTTAAAAGATGGTTTCTCATAGTTAATAAAAGCCAAATTTATGAGAAGGAAATCTCGAAGGTTAGACGAAGTAGGTTGAAAACTTCAAGTCGCTTTCAGCAAAATTTACTTCTTTAGAAGAACCAGCACACTATCAACGACTGACCATCTGGCTGAGAAGAGTAAAGTGAGCGTGGCCCTCGAATTCGTAAAACATTGTCGAAAAATTAAAAACATACCGGCCTTCTCCAGATTTTGCGAACAGATGACTTCTGTAACCATCCGGAAGAATGGGATCTTTTTCGGGAACGATTGCGCTTCCAGCTGTTCGAAATGCGAAATGTTGCAAAACAATATATCAAACTATCTGAGTAACTGCTTCCAATCCATCTGGAGAAAACCGGCTGGAAGAACCCTAGATCCCACAGCGCAACTTAATTTTGAAAGATAAACAAACTTTGACGTTTAGCATTTTGTAGGCAATATTGCCGCCATAAATGCTGCAATAAATCTGAACGGGTAAGGATCAAGCAAAATGGCTTTAGATAAATACAATTCAGCTTGTTACAAGTTTATTTCATAATAAGCCATTATAAAACCTTATGAGTTTGTTAAGGATTTCTTGAAAGCAAAATAAAATTTTCACAAATGACCAATGAAAATCAACTTTTTGCCACCGCCGTGTTTACTTGTTTTCTACAATCGTCGATTTTCAATCGATATTTCCTTTTTTTTTTATATTAATTTATTTGTACAGGCTCAATCGAATAAACTTTACAGAGCCGAGTTATCATAATCGATATTTCCTTGGATTAAATTATATTTTGGTAAATTAAGCAATGAGGAAACATTAAAATGAGAAAATCATAAAAAAAAATCTCGACCAAGCTCTATCTTAAGAATTAAAAAATAATGAGTCAAATCGACATTTTACGATGGCTTATTGTTTTCGATGTTTTAACGTACATTCCACATAACATTTAACAAGGCACTTAAAACTAGGCGAATTAATGAGAACTATTGTAATAAATTTCAATATTCAACAATATTTGTGTACCTTCAGTTTCTATTTTAATTATTTTGATAGGCTAGGATTCATAAATCCTTTCCTATCTTGATTGATGCTTTCTTCTAGATTTAGCAAGCGGCTAGGGAAAATGGCCCGGAAAGGGTTTTTATTGATGCTAAATAGCTTTTATTGTAGCTTTCAAATGGTTCTTAATGCGTCCGTCATACAACCTTTTGCAGTAAATCAATCTTGACGAGCTTCGAGAATACACCCTTCAGAACCTTCTCAAAGGTGGGCCAACTAGGCATATACTTTTCTTAATGAGGTTTTGGTTTTACACCCCTCACCATCCCTCTCCAAAGGGGTAGTTTGGTGAAGAGAGATGAAAAACCCGATTTGTACCTTCCTTAAAGTTGTCCTAGCTCACTATTCTAATATCTATATGCAATCTTCACACTGCCGTACTCTAACGGAACTATCAACTCTATGCTTTCATCTACTCCATCTATCGTATAAAAATTACCACTACAGTCTGTTATTTGAAATTAGCATCTTCAACTATGTAAATCGTTGACTTCACGTAGAAGTAATACTAGAACATATAGTCAAAGTAAAAAAGTGACTTTTTAGTGATTGACTTGAAAATAGTGACCTAGCCGCTAAAAAATGACCTGCTACCAACCTTGTCGGTGTAATTACAACTGATCTGAAAATAACGGAGGTACAACCACGGGTGGTCAATCATGCACATGCTCATATGCTATACAACTTTGCTGAAGAGACTAACCACTTTTAAGCATGTTTAGAAAATTATATATTTCTCTACGTGGTTCAGTTTGCGTCAGTTCAATCGAGGACCGAATATAATCCGTCTCGTACCCATGAAGATGACTTTTTGCAAGACAGTTAAATCCCCTAGGAAACACGACATTTTAAAGCTTCGTTCAACCAAAGCAAAACCAAATTCGCATTACCCAGTGAGGGCCGATCGCAGACTTCAGCACCTTTTTTCTAATAAATATCTTCAATCATCTAAACACCCACCGACCTACTTCAGCAGTTAATTGCAGCTTCAAGCCCCACTTGGACTATCGGGCACAGACACACAAATACAAATCACTTCACTTGGCACAATTCTTCTAAGCAGCCGAGCAGAACTTTACCGCTCAAAGCAGTGCACATTTTTCATACTTTTTTTTCTCATATTTATTCTTGCCACCCCGTCACCAAACCTGGTGCACTTCATATGCACTGCGTGCCACCGACCGTCGCCGTTTGGTATTTTTCCGATAATTTATGATTCAATATTTCACCGGGTGGGTCACACGGCCCCTCCTACGCTTTGGCAGTCGGATCTCTGCACCTCAGGGCTGCTTCAAGAGATTCAGATGCTGACGGGTTAGGCCCCTTATTTCTGCAAGCGGAGGATCACAGCCCAGTCAGACGCAGTCACGAGACTCACTCAGAGGCCATTCTCGGTTGGCTTCTAATAGTGCACATTCATTTTTTTCTCTTTGCAATATTTTATGAATTCTTCTACCCCGTGGCACAAACTACACGCACCCCAACACTTTCGATGGGTGTTGAACACATTTATGCTTCATAATATTTTTTCCCCAGCTGCTCGACTCCAAATTTACATATGTCGGTACACGGGCCTCAGAACACCTCATAAACGTTGTGCGCAGCTTTCGATGTCAAGTATAATTAAACCAGCAACATTGTAATTATACGTTTCATAAACACTGCACGTATGATAATTTTGGTGACTGCTTCGCTTTGGTATTTCACTTTTCGAAAAAAAAAACCATTTATTGCCTTTCCCGCGCTGCAATCGGTGGAACCCAACAACCGAGTTTGATTTTTTTTCTTTCAGTTCCAAAACTAGTTTGAAACTGTTGTCGTAAATCGGGTGCAATTAAATCCTAAACGCGGGGAACACGTACGCAAATCGTAGCATGGCCCCCAGTCTCACGCTAACACCAAAAAAAAAAAAAAAAAAACAATCAATCAAACAAGCGCAACATAATTAAGGTATTCGTATCGGACCTGTTTCGCGTCCCGAGGCCCTTTGAAGTTCAAAGCTAACTTTGAAACACGACGCACTAAGGAGCACCAATAATAACAATCATAATAGTCATAACATTTTCAGACACAAAAACAAATGATCGCGATCGCGCCTACCAGTAAGTGCCAACGGTTGCGCACAAGTTCGGCCGAGGTAAAGATCGAAACTAAAAAAAAAATCGTCGTATAATCACATTCTCGTGGTGGCCAACAAATGAATTGGCTTGGAGGGTTCCCCCGATCAAAGAGGTCGGAAATCTAAGAGGTACCTGGAAAGATTAGATTGCCTTCAACCGATTTTTCAACTTTCTACGATTCCAACACGCTGGTCCCTTCTTTTGGATGCTGGTGGTTGCAACGAGACTCCTCCACTCGGTCGATCGCTTCGTCATTCAGTGAGAGTAGCAGTTGAGCTTTGATTTTACTGCTGTTGAACTGACCCGCCGAGAGTCTACAACGACGACAACGATCAAAACGACGACAGACAGCGCCAATAGGTAAGTAGGTAGGCAGGCCTCTAGTGCGAGCTAAATTGTGCAGCACATGTGACCAAAGTCGGGCGATGGAAATGGGTTTTTATGGTTATTAAACGAGTTGCCCGTGGACAATCATTATAATTGGGTGCGTGCTCTGTAGTACTCTGCAATGGCGGCTGACCGGCAAAGTGTGATTTATGTGCGAACGAAAAGTGATAAAACTGTTCGGGAGCTGTGTTTTGTTGAACGGTCGTCGGTTGGAAAGTGCAGTATGCGTGTGATTAAGGTGCGCATTATCACACAATGTTGCAGCGTATCGAGGGTGCACATTTTAGGATCATTGGTACAAGTAGTGTTTATTTTGCAGTTGATAAATTCTAGAGACTTTTAAGGGTAGGATCATGGAATTTTGAGGTTTCGTTTGCATAGTGTGAAAAATAATAACTAAAGGGTTGTGTCCTAGACACGACCGCAGTATGACGAGGAACTACGTAAAATTAATGAATGTCATGCATTTTTATTTATTATACTTTATCTTAAACTTTTCAAGAATTTCAATGTTTCGGTTATGGTTCAATGTTGGTTCAAGTGTTTCTCCTGGAATGTAATAAATTATGAAAATTCTAATGTGGGGTCCTAAACAAGCCGTTATATCTTTTTGAGTAGCCCCTAGTATAGTCCACAAAGACGCCATGCATGTTGTGGGATGAAACAATTGGCATAAAATACTTTAATTTTTAGTTTAGTTAGGTTTATCATTAGTTTTAAATTAGGTATCTGAAGCAGAGAAGGGAGTGAAGGTTGCATTTCATGATAACGTACCAGGAAGCTGTTTTCCTTATCAGAAGACGGTACTTTCAATCACTAGCGTGCACAGGAAACTTGTTAAGGAGGGGCAATGTTTTTTTTTCTATGGTGCATTTAATATGGGGATGGGGAGTGGCTGTTCATCCTCAGTGGTGGCTAATTCAATTTAGCTAATTTTATTTATTATTTGCTCCGGTGGTGGTTCATCTTCTTCAATGCAAATGGCTTTCAGACAGCCAATGGAATTGGAAATTTAATCCCATCATTATCAATACGACACTACATTGTGCAACAACGTAATCATGTCATTTTGAATACGGTTACATGTATACTGGCAATTTTTGGCACCTTTCGCCAAGTGTTTTTCCAGCACAGGATGTTAGTTAGCCATCAACTTTCCGCTCCTTACGAATATCCACGAAGTGGTCGGCCACCTTTGCAAAATATGCACACAGACACAATATCGATGAAACGTTCCATTATAAAGCAATTTTGTAGCCTCACTAGCAGCAATCATAGCTGTTTTTTGGCGGTCCAGTTTTTCGTCGATACCCTTCCTGGTTCTGAAATGTTTCCACGCTTTCATACTACCAATATGGGTATCACTGCGATTGTGTTTGCCCAGCAACTCGGTCGCTTTCTTACAATTTCTGAATCCTTGTAATAATATTTTGCCTCTTGCTCTTGTTTACAGGTTAAAAATATAAACCCAAAAATGATATATTCTTCAACGTCCTGGTATCATCTTATAATCAGTTATCTTTCTGATATTTTGTGCAGCACGTTTTTGTATATTTTGAAGGCATCGTTACAGTTTATTTTTGACTATTTCAAGGTTTACACTTTACACTTTACTATAACCGTTGTGAGTACGTTGAACTTGGTCATTTTCAGCGAAAATCGTACTTCAATTTTTTTTTTTCAAATTTTGATCTAAATGCCAAGACTAATAGGATCATTAAAAGGTTTAAAAAATATGTAATTATTGGAATAAAAGCGCACAAAACTATTTTGACAAGCGAGTACAGGATTGTTAACAGAATTACGACTTTTGCGAAGGATTGAGCATGTCAACCCTGTCCCAAATTACCGCCAGTCGGGGTGACAGGAAATGATGCCGAACATTCATCATGTTTTAAAGATGATATAAAGGACAATCCCGAAATTATTGCAACGTACATGAACAACTATAACTTTTTAACCACGGTAACAAATGACTTGAAATTTTCAGAGAAGATTCTTAGACGAATTCTTGGCAAGACAACAATAGACCAAGGTTCAATGGCAAACTATTACCCATTTTTCAATTAGGGAATCCAAAAGCTGTCTTTAACCTGTGTACAGTTGCGGGAAAGTCCATCTTTAGAATTCCTTGAGGGTCTTTTCAAAGTTTTTAGAAATCTCTGAGCTCCTTTAAAATTCTTCTCAGAAGTCCTCTAGAATTATTTTTAGAACACTTCTTGGCTTTAACTTGATTTGAGGTTCTTCATTCTCAACTTTCCGCAAACCAGTGATGGAAAAGTTCGCAAAAAATCACCATGACTCGCGAACTTTTCCCTTGGCGAACTTCGAGAAATATCGCGAATTTTCCAACACTGCCGCGAACGGATGCGTTTTCGTTTCCTTGGTATTTTAAACAGGTTTTTTTATAAACCTGTCAGTATGACAATTGAGATCTTAAAACTAAAAACTAAATATTATCTAAGTATAGACGGAATTATTCATTGCAATTGAGGATTTCAACGAATTTTGCCTTAAATTATTAATTATTTTGTTTTGTCATTTGTTCTAAAATCTCAACATTCAAAATTCTATGTACCTCGATAGTACTGTACCAGAGAGGCAACTTTAAAGTCATCTTCAGAACTTTGTTCTGAATCGTTTGAAGTGCTTTTTTCCTGGTAGTGCAACAACTAGACCACATTGGCACATCGTAAAGCATGGCTGGTCCCTTGAATGCCCACAATGTGATCTTTAAAAGTTAATTTTTGGTCAAGTACTAACCTAAGATATTTTACCTGACACTTTTTCTATGAAAATGGAGCTCCGTTCATAGTGACTATATATGACTATTACTAGGTTTCAAAAAGGAAGCTCTAGGCTTATGTGGAAATATTATAAGTTGAGTTTTGGAAGCGTTGGGAGAAATCTTCAAATTTTGTAAATAAGCAGAGAAAAAATCTAAACTTTTCTGCGGTCTGCTGCAAATAACACGAAGACTTCTTCCTTTTGCGGAAATGCCTGTGTCAACAGCGAACAAAGATTTGTGGCAACTCTGATGCAAATCAGGGAGGTCCGAAGCAAAAATGTTATACAATATAGGCGCAAGAATGCTACCCTGAGGTACTCCTGCTCTAACAGGTGGTCGTTTAGATTTGGAATTTCGATAATTTACCTGCAGAGTTCTGTCAGTTCAATAATTTAGAACTAATTAAATAATATAAAGTGGAACATTAAACTTTTTCAATTAAGCAATCCATTCTTCATGCCAAACACTGTCGAATGCTTTTTCTATGCCTAGAAGAGCAACTCCAGTTGAGTGGCCTTCCGATTTGTTTGAACGAATTAAATTGGTAGCTCTTAAAAGTTGATGAGTAGTTGAATGCCCATGGCGAAATCCAAACTGCTCATCTGCAAAAATTGATGTGAAGCATCATTCTATGTAAAATTATCGTTTCAAAAAGTTTACTTATTGAAGAAAGCAAACTTATGGACGGTAGCTAGAAGCTTCAGCTGGATTTTTATCCGGCTTCAAAATTGGAACAACTTTTGCATTTTTTCATTTATCAGGAAAGTATGCCAAATGGAAACATCTGTTAAATAATTTTGCCAAGAAAGATAATACACTCTCTAGGAGTCTTTTGATGAGGATATAGAGAAGTCCATCATCACCTGGAGCTTTCATATTATGAAACTTTTTAGTTATAGACCTTACTTCGTCCAAATCAGTCCCCCAGGAATCATCAAAAATATTTTCCCGAGAGAAAATATTCAGATAATCCCGAGCAACCTGATTCTCAATAGGACTAGTAAGACCCAAACTGAAATTATGGGAACTCTCGAATTGCTTAGCAAGTTTCTGAGCTTTTTCCAAATTTGTGATCAAAATTTTACCACCTTCTTTAAGCGCTGGGATAGGCTTTTGAGGTTTTCTCAAAATTTTTGTGAGTTTCCAAAAGGGTTTAGAACTCGGGTCTAATTTAGAAACGTTATTTTCAAAAGTTTTGTTCCTCAGGCCAGATACTCGCTTTTTAATTTGTTTTTGCAAATCCCGCCAGATAAATCATGGCAGTATCGCATGTTTTTTGACGAATTTTTCAGACAGATCAAAAGCTGAAGGTCGTCGTCTATTATAATTGAATCGAATTTAACCTCGCATTTTGGTACTGGGGCAGCTCTCGCTTCAACTAGAGAAGTAGTCAGAGATTCAAGAGCATAATTAACTTCATCTTTGGTTAGCAAAGGATTGTTTGGATCGAAGTTGTTTTCCATAAATGTTCGATATTGCTTCTTATCAGCTCTTTGGTAATAGAAAGTAGAGCTGTTGCAGTGTTTTGCATTAAAATAACCAATAATGAAGAATTTAGACCTAAGACGGGTAAGTTTCTGAAAGCCACCCTTGAGAAAATTCTTTTGCCGGCCAACGCATTGGAATGGCAAATAGGCAGTTATAAACGTAAGTTGTCCACATTTTGTGTCAACAGAAACTCCCAAAATCTCAAAAACTTTTTTTTCAAATGAAGATATAATTTTATGTTTGATTCGTCAATGAACAATGATTGCAACGCCACCACAGGTTTCATCAAGACGATCATTTCTATTAATGAAATAATTTGCGTCAGATTTAAGGAACGTTTCATTTATAACGGCAATATTCACTTTATGAACTCTCAAAAAGTTAAATAGCTCGTCTTCATTATCTTTAAGAGATCGAGCATTCCAATTTAAAACATTTAATGATTTAAAATCCATTGCTGAATTACAGCCGAGAGCAATACGCAGACAACGATATTGAATTCGTTCCAATTGTATTAGGTGACACTTTCTTGCCGAGAGAAAGCAGAAAGAGCCGTACTCTAGAACAGAGAGAATAGTTGTTTTATAAAGCGTTATGTATGAGGTCTCCCGGATGAGCACCCCACTATGTGCCACAAATTGAACGGAGAAAGTTGATCCTCTGCTGACATTTTTGCTTCAAATACGTTATATGGGTATTCCAAGTGCACTTTGAATCAAACCAGACCCCAAGGTATTTGACAGACAATGATTGAGTAATGTTTCTGCCGAAGAGATTAAGCTGCATATGGGCTGGGTACCACTTTCGAGTAAACACTACCAGTTCAATTTTCTGCGGCGAAAACTTGATCCCTAGATTCCTATCCCAACCCAAGTAACAATTTTGGTTTTATGAGGGTTCTGAAGACCATAATTTAAACTTGTGGAATGCTTTAAAACCGTGATAAAACTTGCAATGCTACTAGGGAATGGTTCTTGCAAGACCACGGCATGTGGACCTCCAACGAAAACCACACCGTCATCTGCAAGTTGTCTTAGTGTGCATTGTTCTGCTAAATAGTTGTCGATATTTTTGACTTAAAAGTTATAAAGAAGAGGGCTGAGACATGAACCTTGGGGCAGGCCCATGTAGCTAATTCTGGAAATTGTCAGTTGTCCAAGGGAAAAATTAATTTGCTTTTCTGACAACAAATTGTACAAGAAATTATTTGAAATTCCAGAAAGTCCACATCTGTGCAGATTGTCTGACAGAATTTCAATGGAAAATGAATCAAAAGCCCCCTTAAGGTCCAAAAATACTCAAGCCAATTGCTCATTGTGTGCAAAGGCCTGTTGAATATCTGTGGAAAGCAGCGCGGAACCCAAACTGTGTATTTGATAGCAAGTTATTTGCTTCAACCCACTGATCGAGTCTGCGAAGGAAGTTGAAGATCTTGATTTGTTTTTTGTTATAATTGCCAGAATTTGAAAGAAGGATGTCCCAAACATTTGATACATTTAATTTTCGCAATCTCAACAACATTGTGTTGTGTGGGGGTAACTGCGACGTAGTGGTTAACATACACACTCTAGGGACATTCATGACTTATCCAGGGGTGAGAGTTGAGCTCGTGACTTTGGCGTAAATCTCACACCTGGACAAGTCGCGAATGTCCCTAGAGTGTCATAATGCCTAGGGCAAACGGTTATATTGTTGTGGTGCGTTGGTAGCCTATTGTTGTGTATGGACTAAACACGCCAAGCGTAAGCGGCCATGGATGTCATCTACGTTTTGAATTGACAGAGACGCACTCCGATTGGTTTCGGAGGTTAAATCATTACCAACTTTGGCAACAAAACGGCTCTTTTCAGGGCCACCAAGCTTATTACAGTAAAGAGTAGGAATAGAATTCATCTGCCGGTTTGTCCATATTCAGAACCAAAGATCACACAAAATGCTTATGTAATCAAACTGGAAGCAGTAGTACAAATTATTTTGATCAACCTTGATCAACTTTGAATCGCCACGGCCGGATATTTTCGATGGAAGAAGCAACAATCTAGCATCTAATTCGACGAAGACGGCAGGAAACATTTGTGAAGCCGAGTTATTTACGAAAGAGAGTGTCGATGAAGAGAATCGATCAATGTAGATAGGACCTATTGAAAAGTGACGCGAGATTTGTTTTCCGTACTGAGCTCCAATGCTACCGATGCCAAGGGAGGTAGCTCCCACACCTGGACCCTATCTATCGACTCACCAACTCAACCGGGGACCAACGGCTTTACTTCCCTAAGGAAGGCGTGATCAGAGATGTTATGCCTTAGAACATGCCGGTGGCGCCGACTGAGATTGGACACAGGCCTGCTGGGGTGAGAGGTTATCACGCTAACCACCGGCGCCGATATCTTTTGATATCACGGCGAATGAGATCGACCCAAATTTGAGTTTAGTTATCTCAGAAATAAGAAATAAAGTACAGGAGCTCAGCGATGAGTAAATTTGCCTCAGGTTTTCCCAAGTTTTTCCAGGATTTTCCTGGGAAAAATTCCCGAATTTGAGAAAAGTAAATATTGGATTCACTCAGTCTATTGGTACTACTCCGAGACTGAAGAACATTTTCGTTAATTTCCTCATTTTCTGGCAGATTTTTTAGGTTTTCCACAGGAAACCATGAGACAAATTTACTCATCGCTGAGTTCCTGCACTTTTGGCGATTATGAGTGAACTAAACTCAAATTTGGGTCGTTCTCATTCGCCGTGTCTGCAAAAGGAAAAGAGCCAGTGTCGCTACTTGATAGCAAACTACTCATAATGGGAGGAGTCTTTGTAGTTTTTATACCACTTGGTTGCACATCATTCTGCTTTAACCTGAAAAGATATAAAAGAGCCCTGCTGTATGGCATTAGCTCATCATTCTCTGCTTGATCGTCAAGCAGTTCAGTTCGGTGTTAGCTCGCTCTCTCGAGTTGTTTGAAAAGTTCATTGCGATAGTGTTCGCGTTCTATCTTTCGCGGTTTGTCGTGCGTGTGTGTGTGCCCCGTAATGGGGAAGCATCGGTCGCGAAGCCCGGCGAAGGTCCAGAACCCCGGAGAAGGAAGCTCTGGTGTGCCTACCTCGAACAGGTTTGCTGTTCTCCCCATGGATGGGAATATCCAGCCAGCTGTGTTGGAAAAACGCAGTAAGAAGAGGAAGAAGAATCGAGGCCAGTCCGATGTCACTGCGACGAACAACAGCGATGTTGGAGATTTCGGTGACGCTGCCGAAACCATGAATACTGCCGAAATGAGCACGGCAAAAGTGAAGCTACCTCCATTGGTAGTGAAAAATGCCCATCTTAATGTGCTCATTGCGGATCTAGCGACGCTGGGTGTTAAAGCCGAATACAAGTTGGGCAGAGTCGGCACTAAAGTGATGCTCCGTACCAAAACGGAGTTTGACGTGGTCGTCGCCCACCTGAGGACTTCCAAGGTGGAATTCTTTACCCACGACATTCCCGGTGAGAAGCCGTTCAAGGTCGTCATCAGGGGCCTACCAAACTTCGACCCGAAGTTTATCGAATCAGAAATCAGGGACCGGTACAAGCTGGCCCCAAGTGCCGTGTATCGAATGACAAGAAGAGACGAGAATGTGAAGGCGTATCCGGATAGCCTTTTCCTGGTACACTTCCAGAAGGGAACGGTGACGCTCAACGCACTGAAAGCCATCCGCTCCATCAATTCCATCATCGTTCGCTGGGAGCCATACCGTGGTGGCCATCGCGATGTGACTCAGTGCCAGCGGTGTCTGAACTTCGGACACGGTACCCGCAACTGCAACATTAAGCCACGCTGCGGAAATTGCGCTCAAGACCATGCCACCTCCGAATGTGCTGCGGATGAAGCTGTGGCGTCCAAATGCGCCAACTGTGGTGGTGCTCACCAAGGATCCAACAAGCAGTGCCCTAAACGCGAGGATTTCAAGCGCATCCGAAATCAAGCGTCCACCAACAATCAACCAGCACGAAGGAAAGATAAGGCCCCGGCTTTCAGGACAGAAGACTTTCCACCTCTTCGTGGACAAGCGAATCCCAGGGTGCGATCCGCGCCCCCTCAAGAAACGTCTGGATCTTCTGCTGGACAAAGCTCTCCATCCCCCCCTGGATTCTGGAGGCAACCAACAGCTCAAACAAACAATCCCGATCTGTTCTCAGCAGACGAACTGATGGAGATTTTTATCAACATGACCGGTGCTCTACGTAAGTGCCGCAATAAGCCCAAACAGATCCAAGTGCTCGGTAAGTTCATCATCCAATATGGTGTCTAAACCGCTAACCATCGCTACCTGGAACGCTTGCTCTGTAAGAGCTAAACAGATTGAGCTTGCCGACTTCCTCCGCAAGCATAGCATCGACGTGGGTCTTCTAACCGAAACCCACCTAAAGTTCGGTGACAGCTTCTGGTTGCCTGACCACAACATTATCCGGCTTGATCGCACCAGCTCCAGGGGGGGTGGTGTAGCGGTCATCGTCAGAAAGGGAATCAAGTTTTGCACTCTGCCCCACATCCGCACTTCTATCATCGAGGCCATTAGTGTGGAGGTGGAATCACCAACTGGAAACGTCCGGTTCATCGCTGTTTACTGCCCACGCCAGTGTACCGCAAGCAACGGATTAGGAATCCAATTCAAGAAGGACCTGACCGCCATCACCCGTACTAGCTCCCGATTCATCGTTGGGGGCGACCTGAACGCCCGCCATGAAGCTTGGCGGAACTACCAGAGGAATCGAAACGGATGTCTATTGTTCGACCACGCACAACATGGACTGTACACAGTGCAATTTCCGGACGAACCAACTTTCATCTCTCCAGCGGGAAATCCCTCCACGCTAGACTTTTTCCTGTCAAACATCGGACTATCCAAGCCGGAGGCGCACAACGATCTCAGCTCCGACCACCAACCGGTGGTTACTGAAGTCGGTGTCAACGTGGTTCCTGCTAGAGGCTGCCTGCGTAAAGACTACCACCATGTCAACTGGGTGCAGTACGGTCGAATGGTGGACAGCAACATCGATGAAAATCCACTACTCGACACCGTAGATGACATCGACCGGGCGTTGGAAGGACTCCAACAGGCCATATCCGAGGCTGACGAGACATGCGTTCGACAAGTTCCTGTGAGGGGTAAGTTTGTTGCTATTGATTCCCACACCCAATTATTGATTCGATTGAGAAATGTGCGTAGACGCCAGTTTCAGAGGACTGGAGACCTGGGCAAAAAACGTGAAATGGCCGATCTGAACAGGCAGATTGCTTCCAGAATGGACTCACTCCGAAATGAAAGTTTCGAGCGTGTTGTCCAGAATCTGGACGACCGCTCCAGGCCATTCTGGAAGGTAGCCAAGGTCCTGAAAAATCATCCCAAACCCGTTCCACCGCTCAAAGTCGAAAATGATGACGATCGGTTTTTAATTACCCCACAGGAGAAAGCAAATGCGATCGGCGAGCATGTCGCTTCATCGCATTTGCTTGGCTCGACTATCCAAAGTCCGCTCGAAAACCAGGTTGCGCAATGCGTTCAAAACCTAGATGCCTCCCCTTGTGTCGTGCCTCCGGCGGATATGATTACAGTACAACAAATTTGCTCAGCGCTGAAATGCACCAAGAACATGAAGGCTCCCGGGTTTGACGGTATATTCAACTTGATCTTGAAGAGACTCAGCATGAAAGTGCAGTCTCTTCTAACCGCTATCTTCAACAGATGCTTGGAACTGCACTACTTTCCAAGCATCTGGAAAGTAGCAAAAATCATACCAATCCGCAAGCCCGGTAAGGATCCAACATTGCCTTCAAGCTACAGACCAATCAGCCTCCTTTCAGCGCTGAGCAAATTGTTCGAGAAACTCATTCTCAATCGTTTGCTCAAGTTTGTCGAGGAAAATAACATTCTCCTTCCGGAACAGTTTGGATTCAGAAAGGGGCACTCCACCATTCATCAGCTAGTGCGGGTGATGAATAACATCCGAAGTAACAAAGCTGTATCCAAGTCCACAGCCATGGCCTTGTTAGACGTTGAAAAGGCGTTTGACAATGTTTGGCATGATGGACTTGTGTACAAGCTTTGTAACTTCAACTTTCCTTTACATCTTATTAAAATCACCCGTAACTACCTCCAGCAAAGGTCGTTTAAGGTATCGTTGAATGGTTGTCTCTCAGACACGTTTTCGATCCCAGCAGGAGTCCCGCAAGGTAGTCTGCTGGGCCCCTTGCTTTACAGCATTTACACTTCCGACATTCCTCCCCTCGGTGACGGTTGCGTGTTTTTCCTGTTCGCAGATGATACCGCAATAGCCGTCAAAGGAAGGATGCCTCGCGAAATAACGAACAAACTTCAACGATGCCTTAACGCCTTTGCTGATTATGCCACCACGTGGAAAATCAAAATCAATGCCACCAAAACACAAGCGATCATGTTCCTCCATCGGCAATCGCCCAAACTGAAACCGGCTCCATCTTGTACTGTAATCATGGATGGCACAAGGGTTGAGTGGTCCGCCGAAGTAACCTATCTCGGGATGTTGTTCGATGAAAAGCTCCTCTTCCGTTCGCACGTAGAGAAAACTGTAGTCAAGTGTTCTGCCTTGGTTAGGTGTCTGTTTCCGCTGATTTGCCGCAGATCCTGCCTCTCAAGGGTGAACAAACTGGCTGTCTATAAACAAATCATAGCACCTGCGATCCTCTACGCAGCTCCGGTGTGGGAATCATGTGCACAGACTCACAGGAACAAAATCCAGGTCGCTCAGAATAGAGTGCTGAGGATGGTACTTGATCGTCCTTTTGACACTAGAATAACAAATTTACACGAAGAGGCAGGCATTGCCAAAATAGATTCCAGAATTAACGAAATTAAGACTAAATTTGCACAAAAATGTAATTTATCAGAACATGCTTTGATAAGCAATTTGTATATAGTAGATTAGGTGTATATAGTAGTTGTAGGTTAGTTGTAGTTGTAAATAGTAGTTATAAGTAGTCTCCTTTTTCAAATTTTCAAACAAACCAATCCCACCAAGGTGGTCATTCTCTAAAACAGGCCTGATAGGACTAGGAACTGTAATTAATAATAATTGAAATTTCACAGGAACTAAAGTTGAAAAGACGCATCTGTGTCACTTGATAAGTTATACATGTAAACCACACAAATTCAAGAAATATAGATCATTTAAAGTTTAAAGTTTTGACTTAAGTTCTAAGTTTTTTTTGTATAGTGAACAAGAAACCTCCGACTCTGTAATGTTAATTCGATTGACCTTATGAAATTAACTATTTAACAGAAAAAATCAAATTAAATGAGCCTTGAAAATTATGTAAGGTCCTTAATATCGCTGTATTTAAAATTTGTGGACATGGAAAATACCTTGGAATATATTCAATGTCTAACAAAATATATATGTGTCTTCACTTATAATTGAGCCAGAAATTTAGGCTGCGACTAACGTAAAGGAAAAAAAATGCAAAAATATTACAATACACTGCAAATACGGGAAGTTAGACACTGTTCGTAATAATGATACTTAAAAAAGGTAAACTGAATTGCAATGGAAGTTTTTAAACATGACACTCATTTTTAAAGCTTAAATATATTCAATCGAAAACCGTTAGTTGAAGTTTAACAATTATTTAAATTGAGTAGGTATACGATCTCAAATGAATTCAAAGTTTATAATTTCAAGGCTTAGTTGAAGATCTAGATTTTTTTTCTTGTTACATTTAATTTTCGCAATCTCAACAAAATTTAGTTGTGTGAGGATAACCCCCACGTAGTGGTTAACATGCATAACTCTCAAGCCAATGTCACGAGTTCAAATCTCACCCCTAGACAAGTCACGAATGTCCCTAGAGTGTCAAAGTGCCTAGGGGAAACAGTTTTATTGTTGTGGTGCGTTAGAAGGCTATTGTTGTGTATGGAGGTCTCACACAACAAATTTGAGATTTATTTACTTCGTCAAATGACGTAAACTAATACTAATTTAAAAACAATTTTTTTTTCTTAAATATAATGTCAATATAGTATTTGAAATAAAAATTTAAAAACAAAATTAGGCAGTGTCTGCTTAAATATTTTCATATGAGTTATGAGTTATGATTTTTTATGTAGTTAAAATATTGTTTTAGTTCATGCCGAGATTTTGTAAAGTCAATGATTTCGCAATATTGATTGTAAGAGAACATCATGCAATTTAATGGCATATATTTTGCATAATATGTGCAATGATGGCACATGAAAAAAGCTCCTAATGCTTCTAAAATATTGTAAAAATTAGACCGTTTCCCCTATGTAAGCAAACTTACCCACATAAACTTTCTCACAGTACAATCTTTCTCATAAAGCCTACATTTCATAACACATCGTAAATTTCCTAACACATCCTTTAAACTTAACCATTTCCCACCAGAACATCAAGTCCATGTTCCCATCCTAATTACAACATATTAACCCGTACCCACGGACAGTTCCAATCATTCATACAAAGCAATAAACCTCAAGTAGCACAACAGCACTTGAAACTAAGAACTGAAGAACATGCAAAAAGTGTCCTATTACCACACCGCTAACACAGTTCCATTCTCGAGAAATGCATAGCGCAAGCGACTATGACAAGTCACTCGCGCTAGGGCACTCACTCTCTCTATATTTACATTCTCTATCTTTCTATCATCCCCTCCATGCACCATCCATCTAAATGCTAGAATCGATTATGTACCGATCAGAATGCTAACTTCTGATTGGTTAACATTTTACCGAACGCTAATCCACGTTCCTCAATACATAGATTTAAGATACTCGTTGTAACTGATATAAAACTAAAACCGAAATAAATCGATGCCAATTCTGGATTTCTTTTCAAACCTAAAAGGTATGAGATTTATTTATATGAAACAAGCCTTCTCCGTACATGGCTGACCGTAGACAGTCTAAGTCTAGGTTCAAACTAGATTTAGAAAAATAGTTAAAAAAAATTTTTAAAAGAAGTGATAAAAAGTGACTGTGAAAACTTAAAAATGGGTAAAACACAATCGAAGAGTGTTTCTAATTCTGGAGACCCACAAGTGAACGTTTTAAATCAGCTTGCAGTGCACAGTGAAAAACATGACGAGCATGATAAATTGCTCATAATTATACTTGTGATAGTGATTATGCAATTGGTGATCACTGCGTACAAGATGTACAAGAGTCACTCCAAATCACAAGCTCTGAAAGCGGCAAAATCAGTAGCCACAATTCACACCGTATAAGGTAAAGTGCAGTGAAATAAAGACAAATAAAGTTCGTGTGTTTCTAAAGTGTGAACTCTAGTTAAATGAGTGAAACGTGGGAAGACATTAAGGCGCAAATTGACGCCCAAATAAGTGCGTTAAAATTCATTGTCAATCACGGATACAGAGAATATCGCCGAATAAATCCCATCAGAAATAGATACAATAGAACCATGACCTATGTTCCGAAACAAGGCATGGATTGGAATAGCTTAAAAGAGTCAATCGATGCCTACACTGATGTTTGCATCGCAAAACAAAACGACAACGAACTAAAAAACGTTTAATAAAAGTGGAAAAAGTTAATAAAAATGAGGAAAAATTAAAAGTGGTATTTACCAACTATCAACTGCAGGCGAGCCCACTATCTGAGGCCGATAGGCGGGTCTACGAAGGACGAGAATACTGAGAGAAGACGTAACCGAATAAAAAGCTTCAACACAGGACGGCAAATGACGAGTGGATGAAAGGTACGACGATTAACGATACAAACATTTATATTTAAAATTTGAGATGTAATTATAAGATTATACGATAAACTAATTACATTAATATTTTTATTAATGTTAGAACAACTTGAAATAGATGTTGTTACCTTAGTAAAATTATCTGATAATTTAAAAAAATCAATCAATACAGTATATAAAAGAGAGACGATACAAGCAAAATTAGAATTTGCGACAGCATTATTTAACGACATACAAGAAACTTTGATTAGTAAAGAATCAAATATTCCCATAAAACAATTAGATTTTTTCATAAAAGCATCAAGAGAAGCGATTCATGAAATAACAGAAATTATAAAACGTAAACTCAGTAACGATTACAACAACGAAACGAAAATGGCTCAGTTTGATGTTAAAACGGCATCCAGCATACTTCAACCGTATGATGGATCGCCAGAAAATTTGTGTGCGTTTGTAGACGCAGTAAATCTATTAAAAGATTTAACTACTGCAAACCACCTTCCAATGTTATTGAGATTTATTAAAACGCGATTAACGAGTAAAGCTAGAGTTGGCTTACCGGAAAATTGTGCAACAATACAAGCTTTAATTGATGATGTTAAGAACAGGTGCGAGGAAAAATCGACACCTGACAACATATTGGCTAAAATTAAGGCAATCAAAAATAAAGGCGAAATAACTAGTTTTTGCAAAGAAATCGAAAATTTAACAACAAAATTAAAAGGAATCTACTTGGAACAGCAGATCCCAGAGAACATCGCAAAAACAATGTCTACTAAGGCAGGTGTTGATGCTCTCATCAACAATGTCAACAGTTTGGAAGCCAAAATAATACTGAAAGCTGGATCATTCAGTACAATTCAGGAAGCGATCCAAAAACTTAATGAAAATTCAGGGTCGTTCGAAAATTCGTCTCAAGTTCTACATTACAGCAGCAGAGGACAAGCCCCCAGAAACAATTTTCAAAATCGCAGAAATTACTTTCAATCAAACAGAAATAACCACTACCAAGGACAAAGCAGTCAACGTGGAAACGGTAGAAATTTCAGAGGACGCAATAATTTTCAACAAAATTATCGTCCAAATTATCAAAATAACCAAAATTATCCAAATTATCAAAATAACTACACCAGAGGCAACAGCCGTGGAAACTTCCATAATAATAGTAATTCCAGAGTCTACTATGCTACTGGGAATTCTGAAATTCCACAGCAAACTAGGAGACAAGATTACGATGTGCAAACAATTCAAAACCCACATATGACGTTGGGGTTTCACCAACCCATTTCAAGCCAACAACAACCACAACCACAGCAAATATTTTATCAGAATCAAACAACAACACCAACAATTCGTCAACAAAGACAGTAAAAAATATATTCAAAATTCAAGCAAATTTTTCAAATTTTGTAATTTTTAAACTAAAATTTTGCAATTCTTTATGTACATTATTAATTGATTCAGGAGCCGAAATTTCAATATTTAAAGTTTCTAAAATGATTTCAACCAAATTTGTTAAAACTGATGAAAAATGTTTATTAACAGGAATCAATAACAATGCAATTCAAACACTTGGTACGTCCAAAACCGATATTCAACTCTCAAACGATTCTGTAATTAATCATAAATTCCAAATCGTCGATGAAAGTTTTCCAATCCCTACCGACGGTATTTTAGGTAGAGATTTTCTCACCAAATATCATTGTATTGTTAATTATGATACTTGGACATTAACTTGTTTTATAAAAAACGAAGCAGTTGAAATTTTAATTGAAGATAATTTAGAAGGAGAAATTATTCTGCCACCCAGATGTGAAATCTTCCGACAAATCAAATTAGATTTTCCACAAGGTAACTATCTACTTCCATCTGATGAATTGATTCCAGGTGTGTTCAATGCTAATACAATAGTAAATTCAGATAGTTCAATAGTTAAATTCATAAATACAACTAATGTTACAGCAAAAGTCAACAAAAATTTATCCTACAAATGTATACCTTTAGAAAATTACGATATATTCAGCTTTAACGAGGATTCTATAAATAACAGAAATCAACAACTGTTGGATGAATTAAACTTATCACATGTTTTAACATATATTAAGCCAAAATTGCTTAATTTATGCGAAAAATATAACCATTTATTTGCTTTGAAAACAGATACTTCAACATGCAATAATTTTTATAAACAACAAATTAATTTAGATGATCCTACACCGGTTTATATTAAAAACTACAGAACTCCAGAAGTTCATAAAACTGAAATAGATGCACAAGTTAACAAGATGTTAAATGAAAATATTATACAACATTCGATATCACCGTACAATTCACCTATTCTACTAGTTCCAAAAAAGTCTTCCACAGGAGATAAAAAATGGCGTTTAGTTGTTGATTTTAGGCAACTAAACAAGAAAATAATTGCAGACAAATTTCCACTTCCACGAATTGACGAAATCCTTGACCAGCTAGGAAGAGCTAAATATTTTTCTACGCTCGATTTAGCGTCAGGATTTCATCAAATTGAACTAGATGATAGTTCAAAGCAATTTACAGCTTTTTCAACAAATCATGGTCATTATGAATTTAATAGACTACCTTTTGGTCTATCAATTTCCCCAAACAGTTTCCAGAGGATGATGACTATAGCACTAAGTGGTCTTCCTCCGGAATGTGCATTTTTGTATATAGATGATATTATTGTAATAGGTTGTTCAATAAATCATCATCTCATAAATTTAGAACATGTTTTTAAACAACTTGCTAAATATAACCTCAAGTTAAATCCTTCAAAATGCAATTTTTTTTGTTCTGATGTTACCTATTTAGGACATCATATAAGTTCAATGGGTATACAACCGGACAAATCAAAGTATCAAGCAATTCAAAATTACCCAACTCCTAAAAATGCAGACGACGTCAGAAGATTCGTTGCATTTTGCAATTATTACAGAAGATTTATACCATATTTTTCAGAAATTACAAGTCCACTGAATGCAATGCTGAAGAAAAATTCCAAATTTGAATGGACTAAAGATTGTCAAAATTCATTTTTGAATTTAAAAAACAAATTATTATCTCCTCAAATACTAAAATATCCTGATTTCACTAAAAAATTTATATTGAGTACAGACGCTTCAAAAATTGCATGCGGAGCGGTACTTACACAAATTCATGACAGTTTAGAAATGCCAATTGCATATGCCAGTAAAGCATTCACTAAAGGCGAGGAAAAAAAATCAACGATAGAACAAGAGCTGATAGCCATTCATTGGGCTATCACTTATTTTAGACCGTATTTATATGGTAGACGATTTACAGTCAAAACTGACCATCGTCCACTTATATACCTATTTTCAATGAAAGACCCCTCATCAAGATTAACAAGAATGAGGTTGGATTTAGAGGAATTCAGTTTTGATATAGAACATGTCAAAGGTAAGGAAAACGTTGGCGCCGACGCACTTTCACGTGTTATTATTGACTCTGATGAACTTAAAAATCTTTCCATTTTACAAGTTCAAACAAGATCTATGACTAAAAAGGGTGTAAACCCACACCAATATTTGACTCACACTAATTCATTTACACCTGAGATTGATCACCTCAGAGTTTATGAATCAGTAAACAATTTAGAAGCATTTAATATGCCTAAAATTATATTCGACATACAAAACGATAAAGTTAATATACAGTTACTTACGAAAAACTTGAAAAGAATAATCGCACATGCGCATTTATTCTATATTAATGGTGAAGTAGATTTAACAAAATGCCTGCAGGTCATAAATGAAATGGCAGTGAAAATGAAAATAAAATCACTTGCAATAAAAAGAGATGATAAACTGTTCACGATGATACCATTAGAGGTATTTAAGCAAGCGTGTAACAATGAATTGAAAAATTTGCAAATCGTAATATATGTACCGGTAAAAATAATTAAAAATGAAGAAATGATACAAAAATTGATATCTGAAAACCACGACACACCTACGGGAGGTCACGTTGGTACTAATAGATTACTTAAAAAATTAAGGTCAAAATATTATTGGTTTAATATGAAAAACTCTATTTCTAATTACATAAAAAATTGTAATAAGTGTATACAAAATAAACATAAAATTAAAACAAATGAAACTTATACTAAAACTACGACACCAATTAAATGTTTCGATGTAATTTCAATCGACACAATTGGACCGTTTACAAGGTCAAACAAAGGAAATAGATACGCATTGACAATTCAATGTGACTTATCTAAATATGTAGCAGTAGTACCACTACAAGATAAACAAGCTAAGACTTTAGCAAGAGCATTGGTAGAAAACTGTTTTCTCATTTACGGATGTCCATCAGTTATAAAATCTGATTTAGGAACAGAGTATAAAAATGAAATTTTCAACGACATAAGCAATTTACTATCGATACAACAAAAGTTTTCAACAGCCTACCACCCACAAACAATAGGCAGTCTTGAGCGCAATCATCGTTGTCTTAATGAATATCTTAGACATTTCATTAATGATCAACATGACGATTGGGACTCATGGCTAAGTTTTTATACCTTTTGTTACAATACTACTCCACATTCAGAGCATTCCTTCACACCGTTTGAGTTAATTTTCGGAAAACAAGCTAATCTACCAAGTCAATTTACAAATAACCCTACAGTTGAGCCAATTTACAATCATGAGTCGTATCTCTCGGAGCTGAAATTCAAGTTACATACAGTATGTCAAAAAGCAAAGAATCTTTTGGATAAATCAAAATTAAATAGAATTAACAAACAGCAACAACATTCAAATCCTATTCAAATAAATATTAGAACAAAAGTATGGTTAAAAAAAAGAAAATCGAAGAAAACTCGATCCGGTATATACAGGTCTATTTGAAGTTATTAGCGAAGATCACCCAAATGTTATAATTAAAAATTTAATTACACAGGATACCCAAAAAGTTCATAAAAATAGAATTGTGAATGTATAAAAAAATATATATATATATATATATATATATATATAATGAAAATCATGTTTTATTAACTAAAGATTAAGCAAAACACAATCTATCAAGAATTTATAAAGTTTAAAATATAACATAAGTATCAAAATTTATAATAACAATATCAATATCATTAATATCATTATTAATATCATTATATAAATCAATTAAGAGGTCCTTGGATTAGTAATATCAAGAATGATCCTACTATGTAATATCATTCTTCTCAAAAGGGGAAGGTGTAAGCAAACTTACCCACATAAACTTTCTCACAGTACAATCTTTCTCATAAAGCCTACATTTCATAACACATCGTAAATTTCCTAACACATCCTTTAAACTTAACCATTTCCCACCAGAACATCAAGTCCATGTTCCCATCCTAATTACAACATATTAACCCGTACCCACGGACAGTTCCAATCATTCATACAAAGCAATAAACCTCAAGTAGCACAACAGCACTTGAAACTAAGAACTGAAGAACATGCAAAAAGTGTCCTATTACCACACCGCTAACACAGTTCCATTCTCGAGAAATGCATAGCGCAAGCGACTATGACAAGTCACTCGCGCTAGGGCACTCACTCTCTCTATATTTACATTCTCTATCTTTCTATCATCCCCTCCATGCACCATCCATCTAAATGCTAGAATCGATTATGTACCGATCAGAATGCTAACTTCTGATTGGTTAACATTTTACCGAACGCTAATCCACGTTCCTCAATACATAGATTTAAGATACTCGTTGTAACTGATATAAAACTAAAACCGAAATAAATCGATGCCAATTCTGGATTTCTTTTCAAACCTAAAAGGTATGAGATTTATTTATATGAAACAAGCCTTCTCCGTACACCTATAATCAAGGCCAGTGATAAAAATTCAGTTCAAATTTTTCGGCAACAACGATAAACGTCTTTGTTTTAAAAATGGATCATATTCCTGAAATTGACAGCTTTAGAGCAACTTATGTTTATTTTGAACTGATTTATCATTTCATCCATTTCGACGTAGACTACGTCTTACGGGAAGGTACAGGTGGTAAATCGAAAATCTAAAATTGAGACCGTCACGAAAAAGTGCTAGGTTTTGAACATTTATAACTTTGTAATTTATAGATGAATTCAAAATCCAAATACATCAATCTATAGTACATAACTCTACAATCCTGCTGAAAAAAAAAACTGTTGAAAAATGTCACTGTTTTCATGAAATAAACGTATTCCTCAAGCCCAGTCGTCATAATCGAATTGGTTACACATCGTTCTGTTTCAACCTGAAAAGTTATAAAAGAGTGCTGCTGTCGTGCCTCCGCTTTGGACGGCGTGATTAGTGGTACCAGCAGAAAGCAGGAGCAAGTCATCGGTTAAAGGTGGAATTGTTCCCTCTCTTTGTCATCGTGCAGAACATTATCGCTATGCCTCCGCTTATTTTCGCATCGAATTGCGTGGCAAGTGATACGAGCAGCAAGTCAACGATAAAGGAGGGAAGAATACTCACCTCTTCTATGAGCTGTTTTTGCATTAAGCTCAATCCGCACCTACCCGATATTACCTGAGCCGACTGGCGGATTTCTATATGTATCTCGCTCTTTTATTTGTGAAGAGTCAATCGGATGATATCGTGCAGGTGTGGGATGAGCTTTAAGTTAAGAACTATGTCGTACTGTAGCTCAATTTCACTAGTGCAGAAAGTAATATTATTGAAAAAACTGAAGTATCCGGATAGTTTAAGTCACAGCTCTAAATTTCACGTCGGATAACGTAGTGTACCGATCTCCTGAGAAACTAGCAGCAGCAGTATCTCCAACGGTACAAATACTTCTTGGAAGTAAAATAAGTGATTGTTGAGAAATTGTGCAGCAGTGAAAATCAGCTTTGTCTCAACATATGGCTGTAAAATACATGCGTAATTCCCAAAAGAACGCGAAACGACCCAAAACCGCTGCAGAGAGAGCTCGGTGTTATTAAGCTAACATGAAAGTAGTCAGAGGTAATGCGTCACCATCTACTCGTTGGAACGCTTGAGGT
Source organism: Ochlerotatus camptorhynchus (assembly GCF_037179485.1). Classification (NCBI taxonomy): domain Eukaryota; kingdom Metazoa; phylum Arthropoda; class Insecta; order Diptera; family Culicidae; genus Ochlerotatus; species Ochlerotatus camptorhynchus. Next base: position 3,583,968 of record NW_027040855.1, on the reverse strand, counting down.
CTTTCAAACTCGAGGTTGACATTTTTTCCCCTTGATTAGTTTTATGTCGATCTTGTTTTCCGTACTGAGTACCAATGCAACCGACACCAGGGAGGCAGCTCCCACACCTGAACCCTACCTATCGACCCATCACAACTAATGAACCGGGGACCCAAAAGCTTTACTTCCCTTCCAAAGGAAAATCCCGGCGGCGCCGACTGGGATTGAACTCAGGCCTTTTGGGATGAGAGGCAATCATGATTAACACTACACTACCGGCACCGCTAAGGTAGGTAATTCAAGCCATCGGAACTGCGTACGTTCGATACGTAACTATGATGCATATTATCAAAACATTTAACAGATGGAGAACCTGTATACGAGCTTTCGCTCTAATTTAAAATTGAATAACTGAATTCCCCTAATTTTCAATTAATGTTATACTGAGCAACTACTTATTGTAAACCAAACGTTTGATTTGAGAAAAGCCACAGTAATCTATAGATAAGATGGGAAGGAGCATAATAAGCATATTGAGCACTCTCTTCCATTTCCATTGACTTGCACTCGCGAACACATATTTATTTATTTTTTCCTTTGGTTTCTTTTTTCCCTCGATCTTGTTTTCCGTGCTGAGCACCATTGCTACCGACGTGCCAGGAAGGCAGCTCCCACACCTGGACCCTACCTATCGACCCATCAACTCATGAACCGGGGACCAACGACTTTACTTCCCATCCGAAGGAAGGCGTGATCAGAGATGTTATGCCTCAGAACATCCCGGTGGCGCCGACTGGGATTGAACCCAGGCCTGCTGGGGTGAGAGGTAATCACGCTTACCACTAAACCACCGGCGCCGTTAACACATATTTATAGCATGTAAAAAATAAACAGATACCATAAATTATAGTATGAAATCTAAAATATGTACTTCGGACCAACATAAAAGATTTCATCTACTGTATTTTAAATCAATATCAAGAAAAATACACGAGACGTCCACTAAACAGCTCAACGTAGTCTTTGCCAACCATGCAGTCGTGTTTTGTACACAACCCCACCATTTATTTTCTAGAATACAGATTTAAACAACAAGAATTGCATTATTTTCTAAATTCCATTGTTTTTTCATTATAATTTAAAACTCTCGGAAAAACGATCCCTACCTCACTGCTACGTGAACCTTCATTAGTGACAAACCACCTGGCAAGTTCATAAAATACATCGATCGACCCCGAAGATCAAAACAGAATGAATCGCCAAAGTGCGTGATCCCATCTCCGTCTGGCTGGTTGCCAGTTCTTTTGCACTACTAGGTACTACGAATCTAGACTTGTACCAACTTTTTGTCCCACCACCTCCATCTCGCTCGCTCGCTCGTTAACCCGTTCAGTGTGTCAGCCGCCGGTCGGTATTGTGTCCATTTACCGCTTCACAAAGCAAGTTGCATCGCCGCCGCCAAGCGAGAGGTTGGGCCTCCGATGCTGGCGCAGGCACGACAAAAAGATGAAGTGCAATGATACTAGGTCCTAGGTAGGTGCTGGGTCGGTCGAGTCGCGAAGTGGTGCAGATCGTTAAGATGAGAAGCGGAATATGTAGAGTTGGGTTGGGAGGCGGCCTATTAGGAGGAGAACGGTAAACGTAACACCGAAAAGGCAGCTCCGACATACTCACATGACACGCACATAAATGTTTTCGTCGCACGAGGTTTCACTGGAGTCGACTGAACTGAAGCGGTTTGATGACTGTGCTTTCGGTATGAGGAATGCTAGGATGATAAGGAGCTAGAGGCATGGCAGTATATGGCGGTACGACTAATGATTCAATCTTTCAAATCTATACCTGGTGCCAAATTTGGATATCATGAGTGCAGTCAAGATGACATAACTGTCACTTGTTCGGCATAAAACAAGCATGGAGCTTCAACCCTGTTCAGCCGGTGGCTGCAGTTGAGCCGTCATCATTAAGTGTTCTCTTGAAGAACCATGTGTGCTGCCAAGTTCGGTAAGTTGAAGTGTGGTAGCGTGTTGATATTGCACAGAATCTGGTGACAGTTAAGTGTGACATTTTGTTTCCTTCGAGATGGCGATTAGATAGGCCTGTATGAAATCACCAAACACTCGTTTGGCTATCTGCTCGGTCGATCTACCCAGTCTCCCCAGTTGGACACGCATATTTCCACGTGTTAACAAGCGTTTGGCATATTGCCGAATTGGACCCACCCTGTGAACCAAGAGATGAGGTAAACCGGCGGTGGTGAACGACGCGGAGAGATAAATTAACCAAGATAGTCTGTTTTTGGGTGGCAGATGATTAATGATTCACGTCTCGCCGATGGCCAGCATGTCAGTCTGGATCGGGTCATATTTTGACAGCTAGCCGGCGATTAGCTGGAACCTTGTTGGAATGGCGCCAAGATTGAATGCACAAATATCACCTGGTAAAACTGGTTGCATTTCAAAGTTAGCAGCATCTGGTGAAATTGGAAATCTTAAAAGAGTGGCCTTGATCGAGACCCCCGTAGCAAGAAGCACAGAAAGGATGCCCAATTACGCATTCGATAACGAGATTAAAAAGATGCATGTCCGACAGTACGGCCGCTCCGAACCGGTTCCCAGGGTGCAAGTCTTTAGACTTATTCATCGAGAATTTACTTCCCATCACTTGAGGCACATCAGGTCGAAGCCTACGGCCTACGTCCGGTGCAATGCGAATTATTATGGAGAGCCCGCTTTCGGGAGGCGATGCTCGCTTATTAAGTGACTCGTTTCTTAGCTGGGGCAGCTTTTCCGGCCGTGTTGATTCAGGGTTTTGCCCCTTCTGTTTTTTTTTCTTCATCTCAACATGTGCCGTTTTTATGCATGCGTGAGAGATTACGCGTTTTTATGCATGCGATGAGATAAATCGAATTTGCCTACTAATGATACAAGCAGAATGACATATGTAAATGGTTATTAAAAGAAGGCTGAGAGATAAACGAATCTGCACCAACTGGAAGTGGCGAGCTTGGATGTTGGTGGAATGGGTTGTAATTAAACGTGTAAAATTATGCAGGGGAGCAACATGTTTTTATTTGTTTAACATGATTGAAGATAGTGAATTATGGTCCTGAGGATGAACAGATTGGTTAGTCATATTAGTTCACTCATTAAACGTCACTCAATCATTGCCAATGGTGTTGAGTCGAATATAAGTTATCCAAAATAAATGTCTATCCAAATTTGGGGGGCATGGTACGATTTATCACAAACAATTTCAAGAAAAAAAAAATGGAAGTAAGCGAACCTAAAAATCATCTATAGAAAACATATGAGTCGTTCTGGTTAAAGAGCCTGAATTTATAAAGAGGCGACATGTTATCTATTTGACAGGTCTTCTGCTCGATTGGAATGACTTTTCCTATGACTTTGACAGACAATCGATAGTTCTAATTTTGACATGTCGTCTCGTTATAAATTCAGGCTCTTTAGTTCTGGTGACACTGGTCGAAGCCATCAGCTGATATGAAAAAGTAGGCAAAAGGATGATGCAAAATCAAAAACATACACGATAATAAAAAAGTACCCAGGGCCAGTTCACTTTTATCTACCTTTGACTTGTTTGTCTCTTTTCTCCTTTTAATGTTGTCAGAAACGGTAGCCCAATGTTGAGTATAATCATATTCACCTAATTTTGGGTACAAATAACTTACTTTTGGGTAGAAAGCGAATTTAAAATTGCATACGAATTGCACACAAGTAAATGAAAACTACTTTGACCCACTTTACCTACTATTGGCTTGGCACTAAAGTGCCGAGACGAGTGAATATAACTTACTGTAGAGTACTTTTTTCTTACCGTATACCTGGAGGTTTGAGTTCTGCAATCATTTTTGGATAGGCCGTATATATATAACTAAACGAGGGAAAAATAAAAAAAAAAATTGGCACCATTGTTATGCAACATTTCGTAGTTGAACGGGAATATCTCGATTAGCCATAAATCCCTTCAATAAGTTTTAGGTATATTTTTTTTAAATTTTGTTTGCGTTTTGTAGACGCACATGCATCATTTGGCATAAGAACACGGGACGTTTCTGTGGTGGGAATAAAATTGACTTCCATATCTATCACATATTACATATTCAACAGTGAGCATGCATAAGAGCGTAACCGCGATGATCGATTCTCTCTTTTGTTAATAACTCACTTGGATTAGCATATCTCGGTGCGCTTGCTGTTGATTTTGATAGCCAATACAACCTGTTACAGGTCACAGCACAACATTGAACAAAATTCAGATAATATTCAAGTTTAACATTACATTAGGTCCTAAGAATAACATTGATCGATTCTCTTCGTCGACTTTCTATTACGTCAATAGCTTGAGTACATAACCGCTTCTTGTTGTGTTTGTCGTATTAGATGCTAGATAAAAGCTTCTTTTAGCACACAAATCGCTGAAAATACGTGGGAATGTCTTTACATGGCCGAGGGGATACAAGGAGAAAGTCAACGAAGAGAATCTGTCAATGTTACTTAGGACCTAATGCTTGAATTGTTTTGCTTAGCTGTAGCAATGTAAAAAGAAAATCGATGAAGAGAATCGATTATTGCAAGTAGGCCCTTTAAAATTCTCACTGTAAAATTTCAGTACGTAGTATGGAAAAAATAGACCTCTCTTAATGCTAAGATATAAGCATTGTTAGTCCCTCCTACTTGAAGAATTATGCAATCGAACGGCTTGCTATGTCTCGCCCCCATTAGCGAAAATCTGGGATTTTATAAAGCGTTCCATAGCATAATTTTCCAAGTAGGATCGACTTTCATAGCTAATCTAGAAGCATAAATAGAGGTACCGCCTGATAATTTCAGTGCTTGGTACAGAAATCTGTAATCTGTGCAGGGAAATCCCCACCACAGAAACACCCCGTTTTCTTATGCAAAATAATGGATGTGCTTTAACAAAACGCACGGAATTTTAAGCTAAATCAATACCGATCAATACCGAAATTTTGCATAAAGGTCCAACCCGTTTTTTGTGTGTTTTTTTTATAGCATTCTGAAGAAGCTGTGCCTGAATATTAAAATAGGAACATTTTTGAGACATAGCTTTGATTTTCACTGTTGACCAATGCTTAGGGAGCTTTCATAAATAACGTAGTAGTGGGGAGAGGAGTTTCAGAAGGTGTGACCGACTATGTATTAGGTATATCAACACACGCTACGAGGGGGAAGGGGGGTAATTGGTCTAACAAATTCTACGTCATTTATGGCTTGTTCCTTATTTTACTTCCAAGGCTGCGTCCCAATTGGCGAGTTAAATTTAACTCGTGCTATACGAGCGTGGTTATTTCGGACCGATTAGAAGTTAAATTTTGGTAACTGTGGCTGAGTTCTGTTTTAAAACTGATCAATTTGCGGCATTTTCGAACATTGAAAATAACTTTCGAAATGTCACGTTTAACCACGAGTTAAATTTAACTCGGCAATTGGTACACAGCCCAAGAAGTATTATTCGATTACTTTTTTCCAAGGGACGTATCAGGTTTTGTAAACAACGCATTTGATCGTCGATTTGGCGTAACTGGTAGCTCATCCACGCATGCTAACACTACCATCAGATAGAGGAAATTTTACCCTACCTGATAGTGATGTGGGGTTATCAGTTATGCCAAACCGACGATAAAATGCGTTGTTTACAAAAGCTGATATGTCCTTTCGAACCACCACCTGCTGCTATTGCTACTGCTACTGCTGCTGCTACTTGGTTACCCGTCGTCCGAAGCGAAAATGAGTTGAGGCACATAGGCAGCGCTGTTTTATAACTTTTCAGATTCAAGCAGCACGATGTGCAACCAAATGATATTCGATTATCATGACTGGGTTTGGGGAGAACGTTTATTTCATGAGAACAGTGATAAAATTATCACCTTTTATTTGTACATTTTTAGTACAGTTTTTATGAAAAAAAAAAATAAAAAAGCGTTTATTGCAACAGTTTACGAGAGTTGTTTCCTATCGATTGGTGTATTTGGATTTTAATTTCATCTATAAATGACAAAGTTGTAATCGTTCAAAACCTTACACCTTTTCGTGACGGTCGCAATTTTAGATTATCGATTAACCCCCAGTGCCTTCCCGTAAGGCGTAGTTTACGTCAAAAACAAAGCAAATGAAATGACAGAAAATAAAACATACTCTAATAAATACATTCACTTCATGCATCGAATAAATACAGTCACTTTCTTCCAATCTATATATAAACCATTTTTATACTAAGTTCGTATTCTTTCACTTTATACCAAGCTATGCGACGGTCAGGAGAGTTGCGATTTAGCGTAACTTTTAATCTATTTATATTTGAAAATCTTTTGAGGGTATATGATCAAAGTGTACAAAGTGTGGTTTTGAATCAATCAACTAAAGGGTGGACCGGTCAAAAATTCATCATATATGATTAAGTGTACACTGATTATGTTATTGTATAAATAATCAAACTTTATTTCTTTTTGAAGCTCAATGACAACAAAATACAGGAAAATCATTTGATAAGGCTTCCGATTTTACAAATGTGAACTGTTGGGCTTAATATTTCACTCCTTCATCAGATTTTGTACCGCTGTTATATCAACCTTATTTGATGCTTGACGTTAATTTGCTTTGAACTGTTTCTCATTTCCAACGGTTTACTGAGTTTTCTTGATGTTCCGCCGAACGATTGTCCAATATTTTTCAATCGAGTTTGGAGTGTTTTTGTCCTTGGGTACGACTTGCACGTTGTTGGCAGTATACCGTTCCTGAGCGTTCGTGATAACATATTTTTCCTACCGTGTGTTCGAGTTAACAGTAATCATAACAAAAATGAGATCTAAATGATATATGAAGAACAAGCATGGGAAAAATCGCTTCATTTTGCATTTACTACTCACTCACACGCATACAACATCAGAAACGAACAGCAGCTTGTGCGAGCCGCACTTATTTCATTCTTATTCGCATTGCTTCTATTTTCTTCGGTGAACGCAGAATTGAGCAAAACAGACAGCTGAGCGCAACAGGAATGATTCTGAGTGTACTTCTTTCCTTTATTTAACGTCGGTCTCTGTTCCGCAATCTAGTGCCAATCACTGACGGACATCGATTGCCATCCATTGACGGCAATCGAATGTGCAGGAAGGCAGCTTCCACACCTGCGTAGGATATCGCACCCATTAAACACACATCATGGGCCGGGACCAACGGCTTTACTTCCCTTCCGAAGGAAGACGTGACCAGAGATTTTTATGCCTCAGAAAAATCCTACCGACCTCGGCTGGGATTGAACCCAGACCCAATTGAAATGGCCTTAACTCCATTTTGTAAACAAACCTTGTAAGGCCATTTTCTCGCGAAACGAAGTCCACAAAGGCAAACCAACATAATGAACAGGTAGGGGAAATTCTCCTCTGCCTGATTGTGGTTTGGGTTTGCGAATGAAGGTTTCGGTTCGCGAGAAAATAGCCTTACAAGGTTTGTTTACAAAATGAAGTTAAGGCCATTTCAATTGTTGGTCTTGAAATATCAAAATAATATCAATATATGAATTCAGTCTAAATTAAAAAAAAAAAGCATTTCAAAATATGCTCCACCATGATATAGTATTTTGATATCCTACTTTGCTCGGGAAGCGTTTTTGCATACATTCCTTTAAATAAATATCTTGGTTGAAAATGCCAGTTATCACGAAAATTTCACTTTTCAGCCCACAGGTGCAAATCACCTGCCATTTTGCTAAGTTTCATATTTATTACAACGTATGATTTTCAGCACCCCGAAATTCCAATAATTCGATGTATTTATTCATGAAACCGCTGGTTTTAGTTTTTTCTCAATTTGATCAATTTGCAAATTGTTGTGCTATTTACATGATTATATCGAGTAATAAGAGAAATAATGTCTCAATACTAAATTAACTTTTGGCAGCACTGACAGCTGACTAATGTATACAAAAATTGTGTTCAATTTGTGCGTGACTTCTGCGTATCCTGAGCGCGGCTTATCAAGCTTTTCAACCAGAGATAAAAATTCAGAATTTTTCGAAGGCAACAAAGCAGCTTTAAAACGTAAAAATACAAATTCAGTATGAGAAAACGTAGCGATTTGTAATTCAAAACCGGAAAGCGATGACGATTTTGAAGAAATCTTGGATTTCCTTACGGTGGTTTAGAATCAGATTCAGAACATTCGGTCAATAATGATGATAGTGATTATGAGTTCCATTATAAGCTCATAGATGCAAATGAAGTCCGGAGGTTCGGAATCGACAATCAGACATACTTGGTTCCGGAAGTGTATAGAAGACTTTTAATGCTTGCCCAGGCAGTGAACTGCAGAGCTTCTCACTCGGGTAAATTGAAAATATGGATTTATTTAAGAATATGGAAATGGAAGGAAGTATTTTTGATTGTGATAAAATGACCGAGGAAACTGAAGAAATGATTCAGCACAGACAAACAGACATAAAACATTGAATATTTCTCATTGTAAAACATCGTCGCTAAAACATTACCGCCATCTGTTGAGTACACTGTGGTGGGTAGTACGCTGAACAGATGGCGGTAATGTGTAAACGTCAAACGCAAGGAAATTGACTATGCGCGCCACAGGTGGCAGTACTAACAACTGAGATACTTTTAAATTAACTGTTAAATGCTTGATCGATGAACAACTTGTGAGTGTTATTTCTGTTTGTCTGTGGATTCAGCATGTGCATGATGATGCCAGAAATGAAAAGGATGAAGGTATGTTATAAATAATTCTTAATTATTGTTTTATTGAAGCTGATTTCCCTGTATAGCAAAATTTCAATTAAGGAAGAAACCATGACGAATGCCGTTTTCCAAAATAGTCTGTTTTCCTAAAAAAAATGTTCCTGTCAAAACCCTAAATGAGAAAAAAAAATCAGGAGTGTTGCTCTTCAAAATAAATTTATATTTTTTCCTCCATATTGTTCCGAAAGAATAAAGGTTTCACAAATTCGTAGGTGGTACAAGTCTTAGACCATTGTTTGGGAATATTGCAACCTCCGTCAACATGCTTATTTCTATTATTTAGGGGCCGTCCATTAATTACGTAAGACTATTTCAGTATTTTTCAACCCTCCTGATTTTTTCCTAAAAAATCCGAGAAATAACAAAACAAATCCTAAAAATAAGAAAATCCTAGACTTCTCTCCCCCTATAAACCCTTAAATAATAAGTGAAAGACCTCTAACATGAATCAGTTTGTTTTGAATCTGAACTTAACGCATGCCATTACATTCTCAGATAATCTTATAGTTAAATTTAAATCTGCGAGATTACAATACCTCCCACCTTTTAGAAAATATACACGAGTTTAGTATATGTATTAGTATCCTTGCACCATAACCAATACATAAGCTCAAATCGCTAAAACATACTAATATATACAAAGGGTGAATCCAATCTGATTTGCACCTTAATAAAATTTCGATCATACACACACTTAGAAATCTCTATTTTTACACGAGACTTAATCCATCTTCGACGTAAATCATGGAACGTAAACAAACAAATCATGTAAAATTAAGTGTCCCGAGACCTAAGCATTAGTAAATCAACGAAAAGTGCGTTTGATTGAATTCAACTTCTCGTTTCTTTTAACTGATTCTTGATTCATCGAAGTTTACATGACTTTTTCGTAGTGCGCAGTAAAAAATTCTGAATTTAAACTATCGCTTAAAATCTCCCTTCGTTTAATTTTGAGCTATACTTGGCATAAACAGCGAAATCATCTACAAGCTTGTATACAATATTGCTAATTTATGTGATATTGCGCTTAAATTTACACGAAATATCGCGTAAATTTATGCCAAATCTAGCGTTCATTTTATGTGCGCTATATCTCGCAGAAATTTACGTGAATTTTTCAAACGGTGTGCCTAACTTTGTTCAAAATCAAAGAATTTCGTTCACCATGTGATTTCGCAGAGACAATCACTACACAGCAAAAAAATAATTTTGATATCACGTCAAAGTGGATGCACTACAATCATGTCGAAAATATGGTGTAATATTACTTGCTAAAAAGGACAAAATTATCATTAATACAATGCATGAACTGAAATAACGCTGCTTTTACTGCATTTGTTTATTTATGTGGTCATAAAAATTACATGAAATTTTCGACATGATTGTAGTGCATCCACTTTGATGTGATATCAAAATTATTTTTTTGCTGTGTACACCACATACACTACACACACTCAATTGATCATAAGTTAACAAAGTTACATCATGTCAAAGTTGACCATTTTGTATGGAAATCGGCATGCGCTGCTATTATATTGAACACAACTGTACATCGTATTACGTTATATTACACAACCAGCGGAATGACCTCTGTGCAGTTGTTTGGAAGTAATAGTAAAAACTTTTTTTTTTCTTTGTAGTTATTGAATTTGTTTATAATGAACTAGATGTTGCACCTGAAAAATAGAATTCCTCATGCGTAATGATTTGAAATTTTAATGAATAAAGGAATAATAATTAAAATATAATATAATTTTAACCTCCCCTCGTTTAATTTTGAGCTACAGTTGGCATAAACAACGAAATTGTTTACAAGCTTGCATACAATATTGCTAACGTGTAAATTTGCGCCGAAACTGGCTTTAATTTTATGTGCACTATACCACGCAGAAATTAACATAAATTTTTCAAACGGTGTAGGGGAAGGGCACCAGTATTGGTCATCCGTTCCTATTTTGGCCACACCTCAGAAAACCGATTAAATTACAATATTCTTGCCTTTTGTGTTCGACATGTTTATGTACAGCGATGAATATGATTTGTACCAACAAACTGAAAGCAATTGCACATCTCAAAATTGTAAACAACGTGAAATATTGTCAAAAGGTGGGCAATAAAAGAACATGGCCAATACTGGAGCGTTTCCCCTAGTTTTTGTTGGCATAAATCAGTATTTTCAACGCCTTTGTGACTCGCAGAATTGTTTGGATCTTAAATATTTAATTTCATAGCAATTAAGTTTTCAATTATTTACCTGAGACAGCTTTGAGGAATATTTAGCTTACCTGTAACGAAACGGAAAATAATTGAATCAGTAGGTAATGAGTCCATTATAAAAGCAATAAGCAAATAGTATTATAGGAAAAAACTGTGGTACACACATTAAAATCGCATGAGGAGCTTAATCTGGATAGGGTAACACGTCTGGTGGGCACTAGAGGAACCATAACATTTCTTATCTTTGAAAGCTCCGAATGTGAATTGGATATCCACCGCTCAAGCGCCGTAAAATCGAAAGCTTTTCTCTCCTTTGTGCTTCACCCATTGTATGAAGAGCTAAAAAGCTTCCGGATAATGTGTCTCCAATCTCTCCGATTTCTCACTCCAATGCAACCCGAAGCATAGATAGAAAGCTCTCATTGCAGTGCTGAAGCGATGGGAGGGATGGGAGTTAATAAACATCTCACCGCATGATACGCTCGTTGTCCTTGTAGCAAAAGGTAGCGACAGTAAATGCAGCATCAGCGTGACAGTCCAATATCGGAATGCCGTAAAATAGCAAAAGTATGACGACCAGCAGCAGATGCTGGTAATGGCGGCCGTTTATGCCACATGTCCCGCCATTGGTTGTGACTGTGTGACTTTGCTTTGTATTGAAATAGATTTCGGGTTGCCTGGGAAGTGTCAAACGGTTCGTTGAATAGGAACACTAATTAGTCCCGGGAAATGGACTTATTAATTTACGATTGCTCGTTTGGGTGGTGTTGGCCAGTTGTCTCTCAGAGTGAAAATAATCTAGCGAGAGGTTGGAATGAAAATTAAATTGTCAAAACTAGGAGTTTAACATGACACAATAACGGCGCCGGTGGTGTATTGGTAAGCGTGATTACCTCTCACCCCAGCAGGCCTGGGTTCAATCCCAGTCGGCGCCGCCGGGATGTTCTGAGGCATAACATCTCTGATCACGCCTTCCTTCGGATGGGAAGTAAAGCCGTTGGTCCCCGGTTCATGAGTTGATGGGTCGATAGGTAAAGGGTGATACGGTCAAAATTTGGTCAAGGGAAAACGCGTGTAAATCGGTGAAATCGTTTATTTAAAAAATCAAATTAAATTTCTTTTTCAAGTTAAATTAGTATAAAATTCAGGAAAAATATTCAGTTAGGCTTCCGCTTTTCCAAATCCGAATTGCCGGGCCTTACGCTTGACCCCTGCCATGAGATTTTGTACAGCCACCTTGTCCACCTTCTTCGCCGCAGAAAGCCAGTTTGCCTTGAACTGCTGCTCGCCCTTAGCAGTTTTTTGGTCTTCTTTAGGTTCCGCTTGACAATAGCCCAGTACGGAACAACCGTGTTTCTTCAGGAAAGGCAGCAGACGTTTATTCAAACACTCTTTCACGTAAATTTCTTGGTTGACAGTCCCGGAAGCTATGAAAATGCTGCTTTTCAAGCCACAGGTACAGATGGCTTGCCAAACCAGATATTTCTTTGCGAACTTTGACAGTTTCATGTGCTTGAAAACATCTGCTACCTTTCCTCTTCCTTTTGCCGTATAAAACTCCTGTCCCGGAAGCTGCTTGTAGTCGGCTTTGACGTAGGTTTCGTCGTCCATTACCACGCAGTCAAACTTCGTCAGCATCGTCGTGTACAGCCTCCGGGATCGCGCTTTGGCCGTCGTATTTTGTTTATCATCGCGATTTGGAGTCACTACCTTCTTGTAAGTCGATAGTCCGGCTCGTTTTTTGGCTCGATGCACCCAGCTTATTTGCGGCATCTCGGAGAGAGAGGTTAGGGTTTCGCTTGAAACTACCGGCAACTCTCTTTGTCGTCTCAGCGGCTTCCGGTTTTCGATTTCCCCCCGATCCAGACTTCCTGGCTGTCGACAAACGTTCCCCAAACACTTTAATTACATTTGTAACGGTTGATTTGGCAACTTTTAGCGATTTTGCCAACTTTGCGTGCGAGTAGCTCGGATTTTCGCGATGCGCGAGCAAAATTTTGATACGCTGCTCTTCTTGCTTGGACGGCATTTTGACAACTGAAGAGTGAATTCCAAAATCAAAATAGGAGCAACATTCTACACACACACACCTTCAAAATGAGGGGTGTTCAGGTTTTTTAAATGCAAAATTGAAAGAAATACGTCAAGTTGATATTGACCAAATTTTGACCGTATCACCCTTTAGGGTCCAGGTGTGGGAGCTGCCTTCCTGGCACGTCGGTAGCATTGGTGCTCAGCACGGAAAACAAGATCGACGGAAAAAAACAAACCAAAGGAAAAAAAAAAAAAAAAAAAAAAAAAAACATGACACAATAAATGACATCGTCATCATCACGGTATATGTCACCTACAGTCCTTGAGTTATCACAATTAAAAATAACACGTTTTCCTTTCCAAGTTATCTTTCCCGTTCACCCGTCAATATTATTTTTCGCTAATGACCCATAAGAAATATGACAGCAGTGAAACAAAAAGAAAATTTCATCGCTTTAAACCCCAGCTTTGTTTTCAATAAAACTTTTTTTTTGTTATTCTCAACCCCTCATCGGAAATGGTTTCCGACACGTTCGCCGGGAAGCAGCACCGTTAGTGGTTGAAGGCGGCTGTTGTAGCACCGTTGAACCGGACGAGCGTTGAAACAAGCGTGTTAGTGTCGACAGAGGAGTGTAAAATTATGTCGGGAACATGTTTCCTGGTCGCAATCGAGTACAATGGCGTTTCCGACCACCACCTCTGCCGTGCTACCTCAGGTCGATCCCCAAACACCGCACCGCAGAGAGGGAATTGCTCACTGAAATTATGGTATTGTTGTGCGAAAACTCTCCTCGATTCTGCTGTTTCGAATCCCACAGACCCAGACGATGGTGTATTTATAACGATTCTCCGAGTAAAACCCGCCAAGTGGTATAATGTGGGGAAAGTTTGAAATTTATTTGTTTATTTACAACAATCCAGGTTTTCGAATAAGAAGCAATCACAGAATGTGACCCAAGGTGAAGGTTATATCAGATGTCCGACTATGTTGAAAAAGTAGGCGAAAATATCGCTAGTGGTTTGTATTTTTAGAAACAGCATGATCGGTTGAACTGCATGAATTCCATGATGCAACTTGTTTCGATCACTATAACATATCGAGAATAATAAAATAGGTGTGAACGAAACACGACACCAATATTGACGTAGCCAGGCCTGTCATGCTGGCTCCAAATCCCTATTTATTTTTCGTTTTAAAAAAAAATGCTGGGGGCAGAACTACAACAACATGAAATATATTAAATGTTAAATTAAATTACATATAACAAATTACTTAAAGCAAACATGTTTGAATTACTTCATGCGTGAAGTTAACGACTTACATAGTTGGAGATGCTTAACGTTATTAGACTTAAAGTTATACTATAGATAAGATTAGGCATAACATTTGATTACGGTACAAAAGCATTTGTAAACAAACTTTCTAAGACCCTTTACACGCGAACCAAAGTACGCCCACGCAAACCAATACCACTTCCGAAAAGGTGATAGTTGCCCCTATCCGATGATGTTGTTGGTTTGCGTGTGTGTACTTTGGTTCGCGTGTAAAGGGCCTTAGCAAGTTTGTTTACAAATGCTTTTGTGCCGTTATCAAATGTTATGCCTAAGATAGAAGATAAATATATATATTATATAGAGTTGATCATCGCCGTTGGGGAGGGACAAACGTTTGAAAAAAAATTCACCTACAAATATATATCTATACATACAAACAAATTTCTGTCTGTCTGTCTGTCTGACCCTTATAGATTCTGAAACTACTGAACCGATCGGTGTGAAAATTTGTATGCAGGAGTATCAGCCACCACTGAGTTTGCAAGTAGAAACCGAGTTGCAAATATACTCTTCCTAGAAGTAAGAAACAAAGTTTGTTAAGTGTTTGGTGTTGAATTAACGTATCGTCCCTCTGTGCGAATCTGATTCGTTTAACCGTGCAAAGAAAAAGCTGCGTGTTGCTAACCGTTAGGCAAACGACGTCCGTAAGGCGGTGAGAAAAGGTTGTTCCCCAACACCCCTATTTTCAGCTTTTCTACAGGCTGGAGTTGTCTCTGTTCCGCAATCTAGTGCCAATCACCGACGGACATCGATTGTCATCCATTGACGGCAATCGAATGTGCAGGAAGGCAGCTTCCACACCTGCGTAGGATATCTCACCCACTCAACACACACATGGGCCGGGACCAACGGCTTCACTTCCCTTCCGCGCATTAGACTGTTATTTTTCAGTAACTCCACATAATTGTGATTTCATATCTTCCTCCTTCAAGATGAATGTTTAAGATACACATACTGTGCTAGCTGTATAATTATTATCTATTTTCAGCCTTCATTCAGACTGGATCTATCGATTTAAATTATTTAAGTTTTCTTCCAGCTCTTAGATAACGGAACATCATTAGATTTATACTGTAATGATTCACTATTACAGCTTTCTTGGATTGTTGATTGGATTTGTTTGAATTGGTTTTCAGCTCTTTGGTGTTGGCAGTCACGGGCGGCCAATTTGGCTCATTCAAGTTTATTTTCAGCTTTTCGATGATGGAACATCTTCAGATTTATATTATAATGATCCACCATTTTGTTTAGGCTTCAGGCAAATCCAAGTATAATGCATGATAACACTGATTAATTTAAAACCATGGTTGCATCACTTATCAAGGTGAATCCTGATCCAACGAACCCAACTTACTTATCTCCTTTGCTGTGCCTTTTGTTGGGGTGCAGAGGTAAACACGGCCCACAAACAACAAAGGTCACTCTAATATTTCTTCCCTACTCCCACCTGATTTCAAGGACGTGGCCGGCGCTGTTATTGATCTACAAAATATGGAGTCATTGAAACTTGTACAATGTAAATGGACGGTCACTCCCAGCCCCATTCAGTTGATTAATTGTACAATTTCACTGATTCTGATCAATCACAGAGTAGCAACCATTGATATGTGCAGTCAGTCTAAGCTAAGCTAAGCTAAACTAAGCCTTGTCTTAATTTCAGCAATTTTGAAATCTAATTAGATAGGAGAGATAGGAAATTCTTGTATCGAAAGGACGATCAAGTACCATCCTCAGCACTCAATTCTGAGCGACCTGGATTTTGTTCCTGTGAGTCTGTGCAGGAGGACCGATGGTGCTATGATTTGTTTGTAGACAGCCAGTTTGTTCACCCTTGAGAGGCGGGATCTGCGGAAAATCAGCGGATACAGACACCTAACCAAGGCAGAACACTTGACTACTGTTTTCTCTACATGCGAACGGAAGAGGAGCTTTTCATCGAACAACATCCCGAGATAGGTTACTTCGGCGGACCACTCAACCCTTGTGCCATCCATGATTACAGTACAAGATGGAGCCGGTTTAAGTTTTGGCGATTACCGATGGAGGAACATGATCGCTTGTGTTTTGGAGGCATTGATTTTAATTTTCCACGTGGTGTCATAATCAGCAAAGGCGTTAAGGTTCAATTTACTTTGATGCTTTTTAGAAAATTTCAAAAGCAGTTTTTTCCGACGCAATATTTCAGATTTCAAAAAGCTTGCTCTATTCGATTCCTTTTGATATTTTACACAAAATGACGCGAGCTTTTTGGAATCTTAAATAATGCGTCGAAAAAAACTGCTTCTGATTTTTTAAAAAAATGTATCAAAGTAAATTGAACCTTAAGGCAACGTTGGAGCTTGTTTGTTATTTCGCGAGGCATCCTTCCTTTGACGGCTATTGCGGTATCATCTGCGAACAGGAAGAACACGCAACCGTCTCCGAGGGGAGGAATGTCGGAAGTGTAGATGCTGTAAATCAACGGGCCCAACAGACTGCCTTGCGGGACTCCTGCTGAGATGAAGAACGTGTTTGAAAGGCAGCCATTCAACGATACCCTGAATGACTTTTGCTGAAGGTACACACCAAAAAATTCTAAATTTTACTGACGATGTAAACATCCATGCATGCAAACATTCATAAATATAAACTTCCTTTTCACGTAAACTACCCTAGTAGTAGGGTAAATGTTGGCTTCGGCACCCATTGACTGTTTTCGGCAACCAAAATTTAAACGTTAATTTCACTATGTTTTCCCATCAACGCACTTCCCTGAATGTGTCCAAACGATTGTTTAGCCTTTCAGCTTCAATCTGATTATATTTGAACGATCGAGCAATCCAGTAATGCTACATTTTTCTTCAAATAAAGCATACGCACTACAAAATGAGGTTGATTTCGAGTTGCCGATAATAGAACAGCTGGTTAACACGCAGTTCTAATGGGAAGGTTGCCGAAGAAAAAGAGGCTGCCGACAATAGTCACACTCACCTGAGAAGTTTGGAGCGTTGTAAAAACGCTTTCAAAACGTTTTGAAAAATTCTGTCGATTGGAATGGATAGAGAAGCAAGCAGCAGATGAATGTAAACAAACAGACACATCATATATGTGCGTGACGCTGAGAAAATGCTAGTAAAAGTGCAGACGCTGCTTAGATTGACGAGAATACGTAAATTCCCCTATATCCAAATAAATTAATAAATTATTACTACTATTGTGTTTTTTATAAATTTTATGTGCTTTTTGCTTCCGATTTTTCAAGTTTTTTATTTGTCTGTTAAACCAGACTGGATTTTATGTGTTCCTGTTGAGTCTTTTTTTCTTCAAAGGAATTTCTTCCGAAATTATTTCTGTTAAAACTTTGTAGATCACGTCTATACCAATTTCGACATTTCCTACATTCCTTAAAATTAATTGCCAATTGACACTGTTTAATTTAAATTTTATTTTTTCGTAGTCTTACTTACCTTACCAAGGCCTTGTTGTCCTCTGCTGTCCGAAGAAGTCGTCTCCACTCTACTCGATCCATGGGCACAGTTCGCCAGCCTCGTAGTCTGCGAAGGGTCCGCAGGTCACCTTCTACTTGGTCGATCCACCTTGCCCGCTGCGCGCCTCTTCTTCTTGTTCCTGTTGGGTCGCTTTCTAGAACCATTTTCACTGGGTCGTCGTGCGGCATTCTTACGACGTGCCCAGCCCACCGTAGTCGCCAAATTTTTGCAATGTGGACGATGGATGGTTCTCCCAGCAGTTGGTGCAATTCGTGGTTCATTCGCCTCCTCCACGTTCCGTCATCCATCTGTACTCCACCGTAGATGGTACGCAACACCTTTCGTTCGAAAACACCACGAGCATAGTCCAGGTCTCGTGGCCGTAAAGGACCACCGGTCTAATCAGCGTCTTGTAGACAGTCAACTTCGTGCGGCGGCGAATTTTATTCGACCGGAGCGTCCTCCGGAGTCCAAAGTAGGCACGATTCCCTGCCATAATGCGTCTTTGAATTTCTCTGCTGGTATCATTTTTGGCGGTCACCAGTGAGCCCAAATACACGAACTCATCGACCACCTCGATTTCGTCACCGTCAATCTGAACTCGGGGTGGGAGGCTAACATTGTCTTGCCTAGAACCTCTTCCTTTCATGTATGTTGTCTTTTATACGTTGATGGCAAGTCCAATCCGTCTAGCTTCAGCCTTCAATCTGTTGTACGTTTCCGCCATCATCTCAAAGTTCCTTGCCATAATGTCAATGTCATCGGCGAAGCCAAGGAGCTGGATGGACTTCCTGAATATCGTGCCACTCGTGTCTATCCCAGCTCTTCTGATCACACCTTCTAACGCGATGTTGAACAGCAGACACGAAAGTCCATCACCCTGCCGTAACCCCCTTCGAGATTCAAAAGGACTCGAGAGTGTCCCCGATACTCGAACAACGCACATCACTCGATCCATCGTCGCCTTGACCAATCGCGTCAGTTTATCCGGAAATCCGTACTCGTGCATAATTTGCCATAGCTGATCTCGATCGATTGTGTCGTATGCGGATTTGAAATCGATGAACTAATGATGTGTGGGCACGTTGTATTCGCGGCATTTCTGCAGAACCTGCCGAATCGCGAAAATTTGGTCCGTGGTAGCGCGGGCACCCATGAATCCCGCCTGGTATTGCCCCACGAACTCACTTGCATATGGTGACAGACGGCGGCATAGAATTTGGGAGAGTACCTTGTAGGCGGCGCTCAGCAGTGTGATCGCGCGGTAGTTGCAGCAATCCAACTTGTCGCCCTTTTTGTAGATTGGGCACACGACACCTTCCATCCACTCCTCCGGTATGTCTCCTCCTCCCAAATCTTGGCAATTACCCAGTGCAGCGCTCTAGCCAGTGCTTCAACACCGTATTTTAATAGCTCACTTGGTAGTTGATCTACACCAGTTGCTTTGTTGTTCTTCAGCCGACCGATCTCCTCCTCAACTTCTTGAAGATCAGGGGCCGGTAGCCTGTCATCTTCTGCGCGTGCTCCAAGGTCTGTTGCCGTGCCACCTTCGTTTTCTGCTGCTTCACCGTTGAGGTGCTCGTCATAGTACTGCTTCCACCTCTCAATCACCTCACACTCGTTCGTGAGAAGGTTACCGTCCAAGTCCTTGCACATATCGGCTTGCGGCACGTAGCCTTTGCGCGAACTATTTAACTTCTTGTAGAACTTCCGAGTGTCGTTTACGCGGTACAGATTATCCATCGCCTCGCAATCTCGGTCTTCCTGCTGACGCTTCTTCCTTCGGAAAATCGAGTTTTGTCTGTTCCGCGCTTGTCTGTATCGCTCCACATTCAATCTCGTGCGGTGTTGCAGCATTCTCGCCCGTGCTGCATTCTTCTCCTCTACTAACAGCTTGCATTCGCCGTCAAACCAGTCATTTCTTCGGTCCGGGATTGCGGTACCTAGTACCGCTGCAGCAGTACTACCTATGGCTGAACGGATGTCCCTCCAGTCATCTTCAAGAGAAGCTGCTCTTCCGTGGGTAGTGCAACTTCCAGCTGCTGCGCGTAGTCCTGGGCAACTCCGGCGTCCCGTAGTTGCTCAATGTTAGGTCGTGGCGTTCGACTTCGACGTGTGTTATGCACCGTTGAGAGTTTTGAGCGCATGCATACTGCAACTAGGTAGTGGTCCGAATCTATGTGCGCACTGCGGTACGTGCGGACGTTGATAATGTCGGAGAAGAATTTCCCGTCGATTAGAACGTGATCGATTTGGTTTTCTGTATGTTGCTCAGGTGATCTCCAGCTGGCTTTGTGGATATCCTTGCGGGGGAAAAAGGTACTTCGAACTACCATACCCCGGATGGCTGCAAAGTTCACGCATCGTTGGCCGTTGTCGTTTGATACGGCATGCAGGCTGTTTGGCCCGATTGCCGGTCTATACATTGCCTCTCGTCCTACCTGAGCGTTCATGTCGCCGATGACGATTTTGAAGTCCCGTTGCGAACAGCCGCTTCTTTCTTGTCGTCGGGTCTCCCTTTGTGTGGGCAGTGGACGTTGATGATACTGTAGTTGAAGAAACGGCCCTTAATCCTCAACTTGCACATCCTCGCGTTGATCGGCTGCCAACCAATCACGCGTTGGCGCATCTTACCCAGCACTACAAAGCCGGTTCCCAGCTCATTGGTGATGCCACAGCTCTGGTAGAAAGTAGCCACTCAATGCCCGCTTTTCCATACCTTTTGTCCCGTCCAGCAAAGTTCCTGCAGTGCTACGACTTCGAAGTAGTCCTTACTTCGTCGGGTAGGTCTGTGCCGATTGTTCCGATCCGTATTTCTTTCTTCGGTATTTGCAACTTTGTTTTTTTTTCAGGGCGGCTTGTTGGACCTGCCCCAACCCCCTGTCTCGCCGGGGGGCCATCGTGCACAGCTCTGCTTAGAATCCCACGCTGGCACTAGGACGGTGATCAGCCGCTCCTAACATGGAGAACAGACGCCGTTTTGAGCCGCACCTCCATGGTGAACAGACGCTCGGGTTTGGTGAAGCATTTCCTCTATCACCGTACTATGATATAGGTAACTCTAAGACTAGAAGGTCCCGAAATGACGTGCTCAACTTTTTGGTTCAGCTCTGGTACTATCTTCGGTCCTAAGCTAACCGATTCACCCCTCGAAACATAGAAAAATCCACTAACCCCTCATTTTATCTGCCAAACTTTCATAGCGAATCAAAACAAACATTGTGTAGTAGTAGAATTTCGACTAGAATGGAGTACGTTAATCGTTTGCTTGGGACCAATAGGCTAGTCAAGTAGTGAGCCAATTTAAAATCGTTAGTTTCGTATTGATTGTTGGTACTATGGTTACCGCACCAGTGTTCGCATCGCATCTCTTCACTTTGCTATTGCCGGACTGGCAACATTGCTCAGGCTACGCCACCCAGCTGTGTCCATGTTTCAGCTGGTAGTCTTTTGTTATCATATGACTCGAGGAGGCGTGAAGTAGGAACTTGTGAGGACCAAGGCTAGGTATTCCACTCCTTCCAGGTTGTCAACTCACCATTTTGTAGCCTGCTAATTTGTATTCAAAGACTTCTTCGTATTCGCAGTCATTGGGTATTTGGTTTTCATGCACAAATAAAGAATATTCAATTGCTGTGTGAAACGCTTCATTTTTCCACAGTGGATTTAATGATTCGGTCACACAGAAATCTTCATTAATATTCGTTAGTAAAAAGTCCAAATAGCAATTTTGTTGGTTTTTGATGGGGTTAATTTGGTTCAGTCCTAAATTAGCAGTTTTGTCAAAAATGAACTGCAATGTTTCATTATCCCCAACGACTGGGAGTAAGGTACATTCATTTTCAGAGACCAGAATAAAGTCAGCGTGGCGTTGATTAAAGTCTCCATAGATGTAAACTTTAACCTCAGGAGGAAGCGCAGATAGAATTTGTTGAGCACTTTGGAAGAAGGCTTCATAAGTGCTTTTATGAGCATGGTCTGGTGGAAAATACACTGAGGCGAACACGTGCGTTTCACCGGCTATGTGTGATTACACCCAAATATTTAGATGGGATAGAAGGCCCACATCGATGATGTGCTTGTGGAGAAAGTCGGCAAGCTCAATCTGTTTTGCTTTTACAGAGCAAGCGTTCCAGGTAGCGATGGTTAGCGGTTTAGACACCATACTGGATAATGAACTTACCGAGCTTTTGGATCTGTTCGAGCTTATTGCGGCACTTCGTCATGTTGACGAAAATTTCCATCAGTTCATCGGCTGAAAATGTTCAATCCCAGTTGGCGCCGCCGGGATGTTCTGAGGCATAACATCTCTGATCACGCCTTCCTTTGGAAGGGAAGTACAGCCGTTGGTCCCCGGTTCATGAGTTGATGGGACAATAGGTAGGGTCCAGGTGTGGGAGCTACCTATCTGGCATCGGTAGCATAGGTGCTCAGCACGGAAAACAAAATATCAAGAAAAAAAATCCGCTAAAAACAGATTTTAAGCGATGAGCCCGATCTTAGATCCATAGGCCAACATTGTAGCCATTTCCCCTTGTTGCATATTTCAAACGTGGGGAGCAGTCTATCGGAATTTAACCTAAAAGCTGACTAAAAGTGAATTGGTACGCCCCTCGCGCGCCGCTAGCACGCCTTTAGTGTTGTGAAACGAAAATCTTTGACAGTGGTTTTTTTACACATCTATAGAGAACAACTGGTGCAAGTTTGGTCAAAGTAGTCGATCGCGTTCAGAAATAACGTCAAATGGAATTCGAAAGAAGCAAAAATATTGTGCACAAACACCTGGAAAATCCGGAGTGGTCCAGTTTCAAGCTGGCTAAAGTGCTGAAGATGCCGAAAACAACAGTTTGTCGAAGGGTCAACACCAACAAGGAAACCCTGAGTGTGGAATGGAATCAGCTGACTTACGGAAAAACTGGAACTAGGGATCGTCAGCTGCGCAGCAAGGTGTTGAGGTGCGTTAAAGCCAACCCCAGTCTTTCGATCCGAGATGTGGCCAGAAGGTACAACGCCAACATCAAACGGTGCGGAACATCCTTGCCAGGGAATGATAAAAGTCGTACAAAGCCAGTAATCATCCGAACCGGCACATGTAGCAGAATTCGACCGTGTTTTGACGAAACACAAGGCTGCACTCTGATCGATGACGAAACATACGTCAAACTCGATTTGAAACAGCTTCCTGGTCAAAAGTTTTACATCGCGACTGGACGAGGAGATGTGTGAGGAAGATTCAAGTTCGTGTTTGCCGACAAGTTAGCGAAGAAGACCATGATTTGGCAAGCGATTTGCAGTTGTGGCCTGAAAACAGAACCATTCATCACATCCTCGAAGATGACATCCCAAGTTTACATCGAAGAATGCCTGAAAAAGCGTGTATTGCCGTTCATCCGCAAGCATAGGGGGCATCTTTTGGCCTGATTTGGCCAGCTGCCACTACTCCAAGGTGGTTCTGGAGTGGTATGCTGCCAACAAGATCGATTTTGTCACCAAGCTAATGAATCCTTCGAATAGCCCGGAATTTCGACCAATCAAAAAATACTGGGAAATTTCAAAGCAGAAAAAATGCGCTGATTCCGTGTCCGTTTCCACTGGCGCTGATGGGCTCCATCAAAAGGAAGGTTCGAAATTTGATTCGAACTGGAGAAATGTAACCATATAATGCTGTAACTTTGAAGTTTTAATAAAAGTATTGTAAAGAAACCATTAATGAACTTTTAAAATTTATTGTATCACGATTTACAGGTTTTTTTGTGCGTACCAATTTACTCTAAATCAGCCTATACGTCAAAAGTTAGATCCAATATTCTCCTTCAGTAAAAGTCCAGGTTTAAAATCGCTTGAAACGTTGCTGAGAACGAGCATTTAAGAAAATAACAGTTCTCGTCCTGGTACTTTACGAGTTAAATTAAAGGGGTAATCCCGATCTTTTTTTTCCAAAAATTAAATTTTTTTTTCACGTTTTTTTGTACTTTAGACTATATACTTTCATCCCCCCAAGCCGTTTTCCGATCAGCGAATTCGGTGTCCAGGCATAGCTGACTAATGGTAAGAACCCCCAAATGGTTTTAACTAAAGTCAAAACTTTAAACGCGTTTTTCTCGAAACCACATTTTTTTTATCGGGCGAAGATTTTTCTCAGAAACTATAAGAGATATTGACTTGAATCTTTGCGCATTTTGTTCCTTATTAAATTCTTTGGAGCTTCTCCCACTTTCAGCCAAAAATATTAACATTTAACATTGTTTGAAGCACCTTAAAGCTGCAAAAAAGCGGGCTAAAAATCGCCTGTTTTTTCATCTGGCCGCCATTTTGTTAATTTGCAAGATTTTTTGCTGCCAACGGGAGAAGCTCCAGAGAATCTTATGCAGATTATTAATTTCATCACGAAATCTGTTTCAGATGAAGCCGTTCCAGAGAAAAGTCTTCGCCCGTCCAGGCGTTTGCGGCGAACAGGGGTCTGTTTGCCGCCATTTTGTGACGTCAATAATGTCTTTTTTTATGTCGAAAAATTTTTATTTGTAAACTTTAATGTTCAATAAACAAGAATCCCAAAGAGTTAGGCGCATTACTATTCATTTTCCTTGAAAAAAATTAATTGAAAAACAGGCCGAAAAAAGGCAAAAGATTGGGAATACCCCCTTAAGCCAATATAATACAACTCTTGACCATCCCAACCACATTGTGAGCAGCAAACATCGAAAGCCAAAAGTTGAAGTGTAACGGATTCCTTTGCGAACTATGTGCTTCTCGCTCATAGTGCTCAATAGCCGAATGACCTCAAAACGAGAAACATATTCAAATTAACAAACTTTTCCTTGTTAAGGACCGCCCATAAATGACGTGGCATATTTTTGACTAATTTAGACCCCCCTCCCCCTCGTAGCTTATTTTGTTACAGCTAATCCATGGCAGGCCACAACTTCTGAAACCCATTCCCCCCTCAAATGCTACGTCATTTATGCATGTTCCCATACTGTGAACAAGTTTTCATATCCCATTTTCATCCCGCTCGTCAAGTAATCTTAAAATGTCACCATGTAGGTAGTCACATCCCCACGTATCGATTCCGGTGGTAAGTGCTCGTTCGATTCAAAATGTAACCTCACCTGCACGCTCAATTGAACTTATTCGTTCTTATGCGCCTATTGTTCGGTAACGGTCTCTAGCACAGTGACATGCATATATCCACCACCTTTAGCTCCTATAACTGTAACAACAACGTTGACTAGAGCAGAAATCCGATATCCTCAATGGAAACTGCAAACTCACACACACACACACACACACACCACCACCGGACCCGGTCGATGGTAGAGCTGCAGCGGAATGTGTGCACCAGTTTCGACTCAATTCAGCGACTAAATGAAAGTTGATCGTACCACTTTTCCGCCGAACGTCGCCCACACATCGGCAAGCACTAAATCGTTCGCTCCATAAATTGTCAAGCCATTTTGTGTTGAAGCGGCAAAAGCCCGACTCGTCTACACACACATATGACAAAGCCGGCCTTTCACTTCCCTCTTCACGTTTTCCATTAGGGGGCGCGCGGGGACGGTGGAAAATATGCTGCAACTTGGGAAAAACTGCACATTCTAAATGGCAAAGCACATATTTGCATAAAGCATACATTTAATGAAAAAGTAACCATTGCATTGGCACACTCCGGCAGAGACGGACGACCGAGAAAAGGACAATGGGATGGTGTACATATCGGGGTAGGGGTCCAGCTGCTAGGAGATGTGAGACGCAGTTGATGTTTCATTCTGAACCGAACATTGCGTATGGGATGGACCTGGAAGGAATCCGGAATGTAGCAAACCGAGTGAAAGCAGTTGGGTTTAAATTCGTTTTGTTTGGGTTGAGTGTTCGTAGGTGTGTGAGCAGATTTTGTGATTGTCGGTCCGGAAAAGTTTATGTTTTTGGCAGGATTGGAATTCACAGGTGTAGGTATGGTGAAAGGTAGAAAGTTAACTGATATTTTAGCTTTAGAGATAAAGTTTTGGTTTTGGAATGGATGCTGGATGGTAGAATGGTTCGAAAGCATTTATAGATGGCATTGTTCACATTCCACGCATTACATAATTAGAAAAAAACATTTGCTGAGAGATAGTAAATAATATTTGTGTCCTCTTAGCTGCCGCATTACTGAGAAAAGCAGCAAGTTATTGCTACCTTATTTTCATTGATTCTATTTTGAAACATTCATTAATTTGGCACCAACAAACACATCACAAGCTTATTTCTTTCGGATGATAGTTTACACATTGCAAACTACCCACTGGTTCTATTATTGTCCGATTATTTTGCTATTTTCATTAAAAATAACTTATCTAAACAGACCGTGTTGGTAATGAATCTAAGATCAATTTATTTGCAAACATATATCAACAAGTCAGCCTATCATCATAAAAAAAATCCAGAGAGTTCAACATGGCTACGCAATGTCATTGCATTTCATTGGCTACTTTTTTACGGGGTTTCAATTATTAACGTTCTAAATTATAGATTACATAACGCTTGTAGAGCAATGCCATCAGTTTTACATGTAAAATCTTTCCTTGTTGTATTTGACGTTTTGGACGCTAGATAAGAACCTCCTTTATCAAACTATGTGGTGGAATTAGCGCGAAATCTGTTTGCATAGCAGAGGTTTTGAAAAAAGAAAGTCGATGAAGAAAATCGATCAAAGCAGATAGGATCATTTGAAATGTTCATTATATTATCTCTTTCATCCAAAGATTCACTGCCAGACTGTTGAGCAGTACAGTCGACGTTTTTCTCTCGTTATTTTCGTTCGTTCGTTCGACTGCGTTGTTCCGTGTATTCTCGCGTTGAATAGAGACGCTCTCACAGACGCAGCCATGGATAGAAAATCGCGCGGTGATTCGAGTACCGGAAATCCCGGGAAAAGGGCCTAAGCCTGAAGACAACAGTGACAGTGCGACAGCCGCGAAGAAGCCGCTGGACAACAATCGGTTCTCCGTTTTGAAGGACGGAATAGAACCGGTGACGGTAAAAACAGGACCGCCAAAGAAGGGCAGAATGCCGCCCGTCTACGCGAAGGGCTTCCCTTCCGGACTGTGGGGAAAAATAAACTTCGGGGGGCGACCCCGGCGTAGTGGTTAACATCCATACCTCTCACGCCAAAGTCACGAGTTCAAATCTCACCCCCGGACAAGTCACGAATGACCCAAGAGTGTTAAAGTGACTATAACAAAAAAAAAAAAAAAAAATAAACTTCTTCATCACGCATGGCGTTCGGTGCACCATCCAGCTGTGCACGGAAGGATACAAACTGATGGTTCCGGTATTGAAATATTACAAGGCCGTACAGACCATACTGGACTAATCACAGGTGGAGTACTTCTCCCACGACATCGAGGCTGTTAAGCCGTTCAAGGTGGTCCTGCGTGGACTATACGACATGGACACAGGCGTGCTCTTGGAATAGCTGGTGGCTATTGGACTGAAGCCGGTCCAAATTCACAAGATGGCCCGCCACAACAAGGCCGTCAAGTACTGCGACCAGCTATACCTGGTTCACCTTGTGAAGAACTCAACAACTTTGATGGACCTCCAGGGCATCCGCGTCCTGTTCAACATTGTGGTGAAGTGGGAGCGGTACAAGCGCACCGGCTGCTGCTCACAAAGTTACAAGCAAGGCCGCAAGAAGGTGCCGGAAATGAATGATCAGAACTTCACACCGGTTCCACGATGACCGGTTCCGGTGCTGCCACCGCTGCCACTCAATCAATGATTGGCTGCTGCTCGTACCGCTGCTACTGCTACTCAAGTTCAAACTGCCAGAGCCCCTGCAAATTCAGGTCAAAATACGGCTGTTGCTCCATGGCAGCAGGATCTCCCCACAGCCCACTGTGGTTTAAAAGTGCAAATTCGTGAACTTAATTGTTTTCTGAGATGTACGTACGTTTTAGCATTAAGGTGTCTTCAGAAGATTTTCATAGTTCTGGATTCCGCACCTTTTGGAATGTTCACCTTAATTTTTCTTAAGGTGCAACTGCACTTCAAAAAACTAACTTTTTTATATTAACAGATATCGAGATGATGTCTTCTACAAAGCTGTAGGGATTTTAATTTCAAGAAATTTTGCTGAAGACATCAAGTTGCCATGACTTCATTGTCTGAAGATATAAGAGATTATTTGCCAGTTGCACCTTAAAATCAGTTGTTTGAGTTTTTCTATGTCTTATTCACGTTGTATCTCTTTGGTGTATTCTGCAAAGTTTTAGATAATATTTAAACACACAACTTTTCTCAAGACACCAAAGTGCTATGATTTGATTGGCGAGAGATACAGTGATTTTTAAGCAAAAAATCACCCTTTTTCAAAAAGTTATAACTAAGCTGGCCGCAAATTGCCGCACTTGCAACAAGTTTCATTTGAAAGCTCAGAATTTTTACTTAAAATGTTGTGGAGATCATTAGTAGTAGTATTAGAAGTGCGGATGTGGGGCAGAGTGCAAAACTTGATTCCCTTTCTGACGATGACCGCTACACCACCCCCCCTGGAGCTGGTGCGATCAAGCCGGATAATGTTGTGGTCAGGCAACCAGAAGCTGTCACCGGACTTTAGGTGGGTCTCAGTTAGAAGAACCACGTCGATGCTATGCTTGCGGAGGAAGTCGGCAAGCTCAATATGTTTTGCTCTTACAGAGCAAGCGTTCCAGGTAGCGATGGTTAGCGGTTTAGACACCATACTGGATGATGAACTTACCGAGCACTTGGATCTGTTCGGGCTTATTGCGGCACTTACGTAGAGCACCGGTCATGTTGACGAAAATTTCCATCAGTTCATCCGCTGAAAACAGATCGGGGTTGTTGTTTTGCGCTGGTGGTTGTCTCCAGAATCCAGGGGGGGATGGAGAGCTTTGGCCAGCAGAATCACCAGAAGTTGCTTGAACGGAATGCACCCGCGAATTCGCTTGCCTTTGCTGAGGAGCACGAAGAGGCGGGAAATCCTCCGTCCGAAATGCCGGGACTTTGTCCTTCTTGCGTCCTGGTTGGCTGTTAGCTGCCGCCTGTTTTCGGATCCGTTTGAAGTCCTCGCGTTTGGAGCACTGTCTGTCGGAACCTTGGTGAGCACCACCACAGTTGGCGCATTTTAACACCACAGCTCCATCCGCAGGGCAGTCGGAAGTGGCGTGGTCTTGAGCGCAATTGCCGCAGCGTGGCTTAATGTTGCAGTTGCGGGTGCCGTGTCCAAAGTTCAGACACCGTTGGCACTGAGTCACATCGCGATGGCCACCACGGTATGGCTCCCAGCGGACGATGATGCAATTGATGGAGCGGATGGCTTTCAGCGCTTTGAGTGTCACCGTTCCCTTCTGGAAGTGTACCAGGAAAAGGCTATCCGGATACGCCTTCACATTCTCGTCTCTTCTTGTCATCCGATAGACGGCACTTGGGGCCAGCTTGTACCGGTCCCTGATTTCAGCTTCGATAAACTTCGGGTCGAAGTTTGGTAGGCCCCTGATGACGACCTTGAATGGTTTCTCACCGGGAATGTCGTGGGTGAAGAATTCCACCTTGGAAGTCCTCAGGTGGGCGACGACCAAGTCATACTCCGCTTTGGTACGGAGCACCACCTTGGTGCCGACTCTGCCCAACTTGTATTCGGCTTTAACGCCCAGCGTCGCTAGATCCGCGATGAGCTCATTAAGATGAGCATTTTTCACTACCAACGGAGGTAGCTTCACTTTTGCCGCACTCGGGCCGGCAGAATTTTCGTTGTCGATGGCGTCGCCGAAATCACCGATGTCGCTGGCGTTCGTTGCTGTGACGTCATCACGTCCACTCGCACCATCGGACTGGCCTTGGTTTTTCTTCCTCTTCTTGGATCGCTTCACCGTGGCGGTGGTGGTATTTCCAACATCGGTGGGAAGAGTAGCGTACCTATTTGAAATAGGTACACTCGTGCTACACTCACCACTGTTCATCTCCGCTTTCTCACGGAGCCTGCTCCGGGAGCGCTGTCTTCCCATCACACGATGCGACCGACACTACTGACGACGCGAATAAACGTTTGGAATAAGCTATCGAACAACTCGACAGAGCGAGCAATACCGGACTGAACTGCTTGACGAACAAGCAGAGAATGGTATTTTCTCGTCACTTTATTACAATGGAACTGTCGTAGCTTAATACCTAAATAATACTCGTTCAAGTATTTGATTCACAATTCTGATTCTGATACATTTGCACTCTGTGAAACTGGGCATTCTTCTGAAGATGAACTAAACTTCCACGATTTTAACATTATCCGCCTGGACCGAGATGATTCATATGGTGTCGTACTTTTGAGGATCAACAAGTGCTACTCCTTCTAGAGAATCAGGCATTGAAATTGTCGCTTGTCAAATATATTTGAAGAACAAAGATCTTTTAATAGCTTCCGTATATCTCCCTCCTAGGACTTCCATAAACCGCCTACAGCTTTGGAGTTCAGTTAATATCCTTCCATCTCCAGTTTTAATACTGGGCGATATGAACTCACACGGTACTGGCTGGAATCATACGATGACAATAGAGCAGGTATTTTCTATGATTTGTGCGACGATTTCAACTTGACTATCTTGAACACTGGTGAAGCAACACGTATAGCAAAACCTCTTGCTCGAGAGAGCCATCTTGACATATCTTTGTGCTCTAACTCACTAACATTATATTGTCTGTGGAAGGTTATCAATGATCCCCATGATAGTGATCACTTACCAATGATTATTTCAATAAAAAGTGGTCGTCTAAAAACAGATCAGTCAATTCAAATTGCTTTTGACCTCACGAGGAACATTGATTGGCAAAAAAATTGTATCGGCGGTAGCTCTTGGTATTGATTGTATCGATCCTTTACCACCATTGGACTAGTATCGTTTCTTTATCGAGCTAATCTATAAAAGTGCATTAGAAGCTCAGAAACGACGTATTTCAAGTGCATCCTTCAAAAGAAGACCCGTCACTCCTGGATGGGATGACGAATGCACAAAGTTGTATCTTGAGAAATCCGATGCCTTTAAAGATTATCGTAGACATGAAAGATCTGAGCTTTTCGAAAAGCATCTAAAGCTTAAAAAAAGCTTAAAAACTTACTAAAATCAAAGAAACAAAATAACTGGCGTACTTTTATCGAAGGATTTTCTAGAGAAACCTCGATGACAACGCTTTGGAAAAATGCTCGCTATATGCGAAACAGCTTCTTCCAATGAGAGTGAAGAATACTCCTCCCAATGGATATTAGATTTCGCTAAAAAGGTTTGTCCAGACTCTGTACCAGCACAACCAACTTTACGGGATACAGCCCAAAGTAACGGTTCTCTGGAAGAACCATTCACAATGCTGGAATTTTCAATGGCACTTCTTTAATCGAATAACTCTGCATCGGGAAGCGATATGATCAAATTCGACTTTTTAAAAAACCTCCCCGATATCGCTAAAAGACGATTACTTAACCTATGTAATTCAATATAGTTCCACCGGCATGGAGACAGGTTAAAGTAATAGCTATTCAAAAGCCTAGGGGCAATTGGCTTCATTCTTCTTGGATATTGAGGGCGCATTTGATTCTGTTTCCATAGATATACTGTCAGACAATTTGCACAGTAGTGGATTTTTTGAATAATTTCTT
Source organism: Ochlerotatus camptorhynchus (assembly GCF_037179485.1). Classification (NCBI taxonomy): domain Eukaryota; kingdom Metazoa; phylum Arthropoda; class Insecta; order Diptera; family Culicidae; genus Ochlerotatus; species Ochlerotatus camptorhynchus. The sequence goes on along the minus strand of NW_027040855.1, from coordinate 3,552,500 downwards.
GTATAATTTGCTGTAAGAAAAACAAATGACCTTCAATCTAGGTCAACTGATAACTTTTAGAATTAGCTAGATGGGCTTACCCCAAGATTCATGTTTTAGTCCCCAAATAACAATTCAGCAGCTACTTGGCATCCACTCTGATTTATGTTGGTTTTATAAAGGAAATGAACAATCCATTTAGTTTAAATGCAGCATTTCAAAATGTAAAATATTCCTGGTTTATAATTCACCTTATTGCTGTTTTAAAAACCTTTTATAGTCTGTCGAGAAAATCAAAATCTTTCTTGATTTAAAAATAAATTTAAAGCAGCTCTCAATCCCTCAATAAAACTGTTCTGTAAATCAATCATAAACTTCATTAGCAATTGTTTATTAATGCCTCGATAAAATACTCTACAAAGTTGTTCTATCATTATAAAAGCAACCATAAAACCATTCGATTTTAAATGAGAGCAAAAAGCATATATTGTTGATGTTTAGACTTGTTAAAGTGTATCATAAAATCCCCAATTACTCTGTTTCCAAATTCAACATAAAAGTTGGATTCTCATAGTGAATATAAGCAAAATTTAAGACAAGGAAATCTCGAAGAAAAGATGTAGTAGGATGAAAAATTCAAACTATGTTAACTACCCAAGGGAAGTCAATTTCAGCAATGACTGAGCTGCTGGCGTTTGCATCACATTCAAACCGGTGTTGAATATTTATGAAATAGTCAAAATACAGACCAGCATTCTCCAGATCGGACGAACAGATTAATTTGTATTTGTACTTACAGAAAACCACTGAAACTGTCAGTAAGTTGAGATTGGCTGGTTTCCGATTCATAGCAGTAATTTTATTCGGCGAAAGGTTCGAAATTTCATTCAAGCGTACACAGAAAAAAAAAGTTGTTGAATATAACATCCAAACTGCTGCAACCAGGTCAATCCATCGGTTGTGTAATATAACGTTGTACGATGTACATCGATTTTGCAAACAAAATTACATCCATTGATGTAATATTGTATCTGCTTTTTGCTATTACATCATTATTTCATACATCAGCTTGAATTACATTGATCGATATTACATTTTTTTATACTTAATTTAAACTGCATCGTTTGATGGTGTAGGTCGGGAACCATCCGGAAGAAGGGGATCTTTTACGGGAACGGTTGAGCTCCCAGATGTTCCATTATATATGCGAAATATTGCAAAATGCTGCAAAACAGTTCCGCACACTTCCTTAGTAACTGCTTCCAATCCAGCGGAAGAAAATCACCTGGAAGAACGCTGGAGTAAACCTGTTGTGATCGAACAACGCAACTATCGAAAGATAAACAAACTTTGACGTTTAACTTTTTGCAGGTAACTTTGCCTCCATAAATGCTGCCATAAATTTGAACGGGTCAGGATCAAGCAAAATGGCTTTATATAAATACAATTCAGTCAGGAAGTTTTCTTCATAAAAGCCATTTCAAAACCTTATGCATTTTTTAGGGATTTCATTAAAGCAAAACAACTTTTTCACAAATGGCCCATGCAAACCAAATTTTAAGCCACCGCCATATTACAATTATTTTGTTTGATTTTTACAATTTTCGTTTTCAATGCGTATTTCCTTCACAGCTAGAAAAAGTAGTGCAAATTTCTGTTCAGTATGATGCACATAAATGGAGCGTCACATATCATATAAGTTTACATTGTATATCATGTAAAGTTCTGAGACATTTCATGCAATATAGCAAATATTGTATACAAAAGCCCATTGTTGTAAACAACATTGTTTACAACTTGCTCGGTTGCGTGAAATGAAATACAAGTTAACGTGAACGAATGTTTGCATCACTATTAAAATTCAGAATTTTTATCTGTGTTGGATATAACTTTATTTTGGTCAAATTAGCAATGAGCAGATATTTGAAATACGATAACCATAAAAAAATATTTCGGCTGAACTTAATGATTAATCTGAAGAATAACTATTTTTTTTTCTCAATTAAAAATAATAAGCAAAATTGACGTTTTCCGAGGGTACTTATTTTTTTCGATGTGTTCAAGTACATTTCACATAAGATTTAATATGGCACCTACAACTACGCCACTTTAAGAGAACAATTTTTATAATTTTGAAAAAAGAATAGGATTGATGATTTTTCTAGTAGATTCAGCAAGGGGCTAGCGAAAATGGATTGAAAAGGGTTTTTATTGTTGCCAAATAGCTTTTATTGTAGCTTAAATAAGGGATTCTAATGGTTCTCAATACGTTCGTCATACAACCTTTTTGCAGTAAATCAATCTTGAAGAGCTTCGAAAATATACCCTTCGGAACCTTCTCCAGGATGGGCCAACTAGACAGATTCTAGTCTTAATGAGGATTTCGTGGATGCATCAATGGCAAAGTAGCCTTGACCAGGGTTTTATGAATGTTGTTTTATAGAAGTTTTGTATTACTTCATAAAAATTAAAATGTTACTTGGGTCCCTTACTTTATAATTTCTATGTCAAAGATATTGCTTAGATAATCTATGCAAGCTTAGACAGCTTGCAGACGATGCCGTGGTTTTCCTGAGAGGTCCACGTGTGGAAATCTTGCAAAGACCATTGTAAAATTCCGGGATCGAGTTTTCACCGCAAACAACTAAATTAGTAGTGTATACAAGGTAGCGGTTTCCTGCCTAACTGCGTCTAAGCCTTTTGAGAAGAGACATTACCCACTCTTTAACCTTCAAATACCTTGGAGTCTGGTTTGATTCAAAATGCACTTGGGGTACCCACATTACGTATTTGAAACAAAAGTGTCAACATAGGATCAACTTTCTACGATCAATTTCCGGGACATGGTAGGGTGCTCACCCGGAAGACCTAATTAAACTGTATAAAACGACTATTCTTTCAGTACTTGAGTATGGCTCTTTTTGCTTCCTCTCAGCAAGAAAAATCCACCTAATTTAATTGGAACGCATTCATTATCGTTGTTTACGAATTGCCCTTGGCTGTATGTATTCAACACACAATAAAGAGGTCCTAGCGGGCGTAAAACCCCTGAAGAACCGTTTCTGGGAGCTCTCATTAAGAATATTGATTAAATGTAGTGTCAGTAATAGCCTTATGATTGAAAACTTCGAAGAAATGCTTGAATTGAGCATCCAGTCTAGATTCGTGCGAATCTATCTTAATTATATGTCATCGGATATTAGCCTTCCGTGCTATAACCCCCCTCGTGTATGCTTTACTAGCTACAGTTCCCCCATTGACTATGATCTCTCCATGAAACAGGCTATTCAAGGAGTTCCAGATCAACTTCGGCCTATCTCAATTCCCCGTATTTTGGCTGAAAAGTACCAACAAGTCAATAATAATAGAAGATTTTTCACTGATGGTTCACGCATTGATGGATCCACTGGCTTCGGCGTCTTCAATGAATATTCAACCGGCTTTCGGAAACTTCAGGAACCTTGTGTCGTTTATGTTGCTGAGCTAGCAGCAATCATCTTCGCATTGGGGATGATTTCCGATATGCCCATAGACCATTACTTCATCTTCTAGGATAGTCTCAGTTCGATTGAGGCTATTCGGTCGATGAAACAAGGTTATTTCCTTTCAAAGGTAAGGGAGCAGATGGGTTTGCTGGTCGACAGATCCTATATGATTACCTTTGTATGGGTAGAAAAATTTCACATGATGAATTTTTCCCATTAGTACATCAGCGTTCTCTTTTAAGTTGGCAAAACGCTTGGACAAGTTAATCTCTTGGGCGGTGGTTACACTCCATTATTCCAAATGTTTCTTCGAGAGCGTGCTTCAAAGGTCTGGATGTAATTCAGGGCTTCATTCGCGTTATGCCGAGACTTATGTCCAACCACTACTCGCTAGACGCACACCTCTACAGAATAAACCTCGTTGACAGCAATATATGTAGGTGCAGAACCAGTTATGCACAGCAAAAAAATAATTTTGATATCACATCAAAGTGGATGCACTACAATCATGTCGAAAATTTCATGTAATTTTTATGACCACATAGATAAACAAATGCAGTAAAAGCAGCGTAATGTCAGTTCATGCATTGTATTAATGATAATTTTGTCCTTTTTAGCAAGTAATATTACACCATATTTTCGACATGATTGTAGTGCATCCACTTTGACGTGATATCAAAATTATTTTTTTGCTGTGTGATGAAATCGATCACGCAGTTTGGTATTGCCCGGATAATGATGCCTCCAGAGCACGACTGTTGGATACCCTAGTGGCCCGAGGTAGACAACCCTTCCGTGAAATAAGAGATGTATTGGGAACCCATGATCTTCCCTACATGCAGGCGATCTACGAATTTCTTTGTTTGTCTGATGTTAGAGTTTGATGTGACCATCCCCTCCTTTCCAAACAATTTCCAGCCATTGTGTCCCAGTCTTATTATCCTCCTGTTTCTGTGAGCAGGGGAAAGCCCAGCCAGGATTTGGTCAACCGTCCGAGAGTAGTATCTGAAGGAGGCTTCATAAACTAGTTTCCTACCTAGCTAATTCCAATCGAAATTGTTACCCATTAACCTCGAGCCCGCCACGAGTAATTGGTACCCAATACTAACCTAGAACTACTGCTTTATAAAATGTAAATTCAAACATTACTGATTTTTGGCTTCGCAAATTGTCACACACGACTGAGCCTAGTAAATAAACGAACTAGTTAAAAAAACGCATCCCCAGGGTAGAACGCACCAGCTGACTTTCATTTGTGCTTTTCATGGCTTTTTCGTAACTGTTTTGTTCTCTTATCAAACAGCACTTTTATCATAGCATCTGAATTCGTAATGCTGCATGATAAATCCTAGAATTGGATTAAAAATTCCAAGAAAAACTCTAAATAAAATTAAAAAGTGCGTTCTATCCCGGGGATGCGTTATGTACCTTTCTCCCCTACGCAAAAGTACATGGAATCAAGATCAAATGTTCATTACGTAGAAAGTAGCAAAGGTAAACAAAGTCGAGCTATCAGTGTCAATCAAAGCTCCTGCTACATATTACATTATATACGGTTCGAATATAGGATCACATCCCATTTTTAAATTTATTTACCAGTCAAATTGCTATTTGACGTAATCACCTTCCGATCAAAATATTTTTCGATTTTATTTAAGTCACCCGATTTCTATGGATATGCCGTTTGTCTTAAGTAAAAAAAAAGAAAAAAAAGTCTTAAGTAACAGCGCAGAGAAACCCGTGAAAAGTGTACGTTCGTCGTTTCGCTTTCTCATTTTAAAGTGAATAAATCGAACTGTTTGTTGCTAAGATGATTTCGGTGGTCCAAAAATGATGAATGGGCTGCACGTAAGGAGACGTGATTGATTATTCTCGCGAATATCCTGGTAAATACATTTTTACTTAGGTAACGACGTGTAATAACTTTTGACTCAAAAACCAGATTTTTTTAGCATGGAAGCTAGCGATCTGCTTTGTATGATTAAAACCCTACTTAATATATTAAACATTGCTATCACTATGAGACTATATGTGTTTAATTGGAAATAGGAATAACTTTTCGGTCATCAAAACAAAACTTTATTTTACTCGGATCGGTGCGAATGTTACTTTCGACATAATGCTCTTGAAATCATGAAAAAGTGACGTACGGGTAAAACGGTTTAGGACAAACGAACGGTAGCTAAAGAATGCTAGAAATATACAGATGCTCCACTTGGGACAATGTGAATATGAATAATAAATTTTTCACTTTATGGCAACACATTTGTTCCATTTGTCTGTGGGACCGATTCATCTTTCATTCCACTCGCTGGATGGACGCCAACAGCTCTGCACTCTACGGTTGTGTTTGGTAGGAAACACAGATCACTTTTGTTTTGCAGCGGATGAAATTTTTTGAAGTAGCTGATCAAACATAAGGGTAGGTCTTGCAGCATTTGAAAAAATCCAATCATATGCTATGATACTCTCTTGCAGTTTCGTAAAAAACTTAACTCTTCCTAATTTAGCATTGAAGCAGCCTGGAGTTCCACCTAATCCAAACTTTTCGTTTTGAAAAGCTTTAACAGAATAGAACCACCCTAAACGACAAATGTTATTCATCCTAACCGAAAGCTTCACCTGTCGGATCCCAACGTTTTCCGAGCTCTGCAAAAAACGAAATCTAAATGCATTCATAAACGTTCTTCCGGCTATGTTTCCGGTGGTCCGTTCCAAGTGCAGAATTTTTCCCTTGAATATATGCACTAAATCGTAGCTATTCTCTACCGACGAACGTTCCGATGGAATATATCTTCTCTTGACGTTGTGGGTGGCTGCAGCAAGGCGTCACGTCTTTACCTACATTTTTGCAGAAATGTTCATAACGAAGGACAATAATATAATGCAGATTAAACGTTTCACTTACGGATTACGAACTATGTTGCCTCTTCGGCCGCCAGGGCCATGTGTTTGTGAATGATGGCTATTTCTAACGCAATGTCCATTCACAGGAACACGCACACACATACACACACACATTCGTAGGATGAACGAACGACGATAAATGATGCTGACAGGATGATAGGCGCTGGGATTTTAAATTGCAGTTTCTTGGATTCGCTTCGAAGCTCATTTCCGTCGAACGTGGGAGTTCCGAGTCATGTTCACTCGTTGGGTGTGCTAGGAAAAGGATGTCTACAGGGACGGCTGGTAGATCCCCTTCAGTTGGCTTGGCTGGTTGCATTAGCATAATCCGAGCAATTACAAATTACGCTGCACTGATGCTGGTAAGTAGAGCTGAGCTGCGGTTGGTTGGTTGGGCTGTCGGTCGTCGGTAAGGCAACGGAGGATGGTGACCGATTGCGAGCTCGTTAATTGCGGATTACGTAATGAGGTCCGAGGAGACGCTGTAGGTTGTAGCTTTTGGTTTTGGTGTGTACTCGAGGATATATTTCCGTGAACTCATTGGAGTTTATGGAATTATATTCACTCCAAAGCGGATAATCAAAACGTAGAAATGAGGATATGGGAGTGGAGGACGGCTAGGATGCTTTTGCAAATTATGCAAATTGAGCAGAGTTCATCAATAGCAAACCATGTTAAGATACCACCTTCTTCTTCTATTTGACTACTTGATGCAGAGCAGGACCAATCGCAATGTATCTCCGAAGAACGCACAATGGACCCAATGCCGTATCTACACTAGACTGATACAACATTTGAAATTTTCGCTCCACAGTGCTCAAACGGTTTTAAACCAAAACCTCCCAAAATTTAAACTCATTGGGTAAGAAACTGACAAACTATTCGAAGTTTATATGGAAATTACTATGGGAAAACCTAACTTTTTGTTCATTGTCTACTACAAATTTTCCATATTGCTTTTTCGAACATTTCTATAACTATTCTTACGGGAAATTTTCTAAGTCACAACTTTGCGGAAAATCGTTTTTCAGCCAAATGTCAAATTAAACTGTTATTAATTGTTTAAGAAATTGGTAATCTTATGGCATGATCAATCGACTGATGTAAAATTTCGACTTTTTTGCTCCACAATGCCTAAATGGTTTCAAATCGGGTCCTGATTAGCCTCCCAAAGTTACAACTCATTTGGTTACAAATAGGCTTCACATAAGCCATTTGAAGTTTACATGTAAATTAATATGGGAAATCTCAATTTTCTGTTCATTGCCTTCTAGCCTTTTTCCATATTGAGCTACAAAACAGTTTGATAGCCATTCTTATAGAAAATTTTCTCAGCTACAACTTTACTGAAAATTGTTTCTATGTAAAACGAGGCAGGAAAAAGCTATTAATTATTTAAAAGAAAGATAAACTTATGACATGATCAAGCAACTGCTCTGTAGGCAACACTGTATTTTGCAGTGTGACATAGTAGATTTTTGTGTCCTATTCAACGCCCAAGAAACACCAATGTTGCCTGCTGAGCAGTTGATTGAGCATGATCATAAGACATCAGCGCATTCAACCATTGATAACTTTCGATCCTTGCATTTAATCAAAAAGTTGTTTTGAGCAAAGTTGTAGCTGGAAATATTTCCTACAAGTACAGTTGAAAGCTTTTGAAGCAGACCGATATGGTGAATTATAAGATAGACATGAACAAAAATCTTGGTTTTACCATAGTAATTCCCATACAAACTTCAAATGGTTTGTGCCATCACAGTTTCTCACCAAATGGGGTCAAATTTTGAGAGGTTAGTCAGGATCCGATTTGGAATCGTTTAAGTATTGTGGAGCGAAAATTTCAAAATTTGCATCACTCTAATGATCAAGCAGCTGTTCTGTGGGCAACACTGTATTCAGCAGTGTGACATAGTAGCCATAATATTTGTGCTCTAGTTTTGCTCCAGAAACACCAATGTTGCCTGCTGAACAGTTGAATGAGCATATTCATAAGGCATCAGTGACTTGAATCATTAATAACTTTTGTTCATCGCAATTGATTGAAAAGCAGTTTTGAACAAAGTTGTAGCTGAGAAAATTTGCAATATTTTTTAAAGCATACACTCTTAGAAATAACTAATTTTACACGTGATGGAATCCATCTTTGACATAAAAGATGAGACGTAAACAAATATGTTATGTAAAAGGAAAAAAATCCATAATTTTTTAACCCTTGCATCCCAAAATTTAAGAAAAATGTTTAAAATATTATACAGCATCATTATAACCCAGAGCGGTTCAATTGAATATCCTACTACACAAAAATAAGATTAAATACAATTAGATTAGTCTCACCCGATATTCTTGAAATACTTGACGTTTTGAATGAAACATTGCCACTTCTAGACTTTGTGTTGTTAGTTTTCTTGAAGGTCTTGTGAATAATGCTTGGTTTGTCTTTCGATCCGTATTTCTAAGAATTTACTCTATAACTAGATTTAAAAAAACAACTCTACCCGCCCACAAGCTGTAGACCGAGTGATTTCAGATGACTTCTACAGTGACAGATGATTTCTACTGTGACTACTGTGACTAAATCCAGCATTCCTACTAAAATATCAAATGCTGTGCTTAATAATTTATTATAAATACAGAGAAATAAACAATGTACGGTGATGATTAATCTGTTATTATGCTATTGGTAAGCATCAACACTGATCTGGCAACGCTAGTGTGCATCTTTCCAATGTGTTAAAGATCCAGATCAGCCATGGGACCTGGTAGCCTAATTAAACTACCTCAAGGTTTTGCCAAAGCCCAGGGCATTGATTTCACAGAGAATAATCAATCCAGCGATTAAATAAAGAAGGTTTCTTGGGGAACATCGAAGGGTATTACTTTAATAACTGTGTAGTTAATCTAGAAAACGTAGTTACGAACTGGCAAAACGCATTTCTACGATCGTTTTGAACTTACTTCAATATTAATAAGTTCCGAGTTTATGGAGTTTCTCCATGTAGGTCACAATGGACAAAAGTTTGAGAGCCACTGGCACTGAAATAGGTTTTTCCTACACAGCAAAAAAATAATTTTAATATCGCATCAAAGTGGATGCACATAAAACGTTTCGAAAATATGGCTTGTAAAAAAGGACAAAATTATCATTAATACAGTGCATAAACTGAAATCACGCTGCTTTTACTGCATTTGTTTATTTTTGTGGCCATAAAAATTACATGAGATTTTCGACAAGATTGAAGTGCATCCTCTTGGATGTAATATTAAAATTTATTGTTTTGTTGTGTATCGATCCCACTGAGCTTCCTCAAGAATTCCTTCAAAAATCCTGTTGAATTTATCATCGAAGTTCTTATAAGTCCTCTGGAAATCATCTGTTCCGACCATGTATCAAAATAAGACTTCAACGACGCAAATAACGTTCCCCTTGCTTCGTTTGCAACGAAGTAAATCAGCAATAGGGCCTTCAGCAGTAACCGAGCAACGTTGAAACCTTCAGCGAATTGTGTCGACGGTTTCGAACCTCTTTGCCAGATGCCATATATTTCTTCAGAACTTGCTGTACCTGAATGACAAACATTTCCCCCACATGCAATGAAAGTAAAAGACCTGTGTCTGATTCGTATGTATTTTTTCACTGACAAGCATACCCGGTCGACTTCTGCTGATGCTCCGTTTCGTTTGCGAACCCAAATCAAGAAGAAATCTCATTTCCATTTCAAAGGCAACCAGTTGACTAACCCATCTTCCTCCTAGGAATCACTTCGGTCGTCATGTCACAGACACACAAGGATCCACATTCCATTATGATGGCAGGTGTGGGGGGAGCACGTCGTAGAAATTTTCACTTTCATTCATGTAGGGTACACATATATTTGTGGCGGATGAGTGACTTCTTCTCGGAATGATCCGAAGCGAAACAGACTTACGCAAAGGTGTGCACAACGTTTTCCGAGCCAACGGATCCTAAAAGGAGACACTCATGCTCTGCCTCCTGCCCCCGCCATTATTGGAGTTCATCGGAAACGAAGAAAGAGTGCTGACTGTAATGACTTCAAATCAGGGATTTGTTGAGGTAAATTGCTGGTATTGTAGAATGATAAATCCCTTTGTGCTGCAGATTACACGACGTAACACTTTGAGAGTGGATTTGTCGAGTCTTCAGTTCGGTTTTGAATACCATTACTGCTGATGGATGCAAAATGAGCGGTTCCATATCATTAAAGCAACGAGTAATTTTCATATTTTTTGATTTGCATGAAACCTTGCATACAAGTTTTTGGGGAAGAAAAACGCCGTTTTGCATACTTGGTTCGCCATTTTGAATCTAGCCTTACTTATGAGAAGGGCCTATGAAAAATGCACATGATATCTTCAAAAAATTGTATCTCGGAAACGGTTTGTCCGATTGGTTTGGTGTCTTGGGCGAAGTTTTAGACAATTGTTGGTGTTATATGGAAAAAATATGCACGGTAAAAAAAAAAGTTTGGTATTTGTGTTTTGAACTAAAATATAAATTTTCCCTTTAAAGTGACATGTCAATAATTTTTTTATTATCCTTATGTTATAGCTGACTGAAAATGCTATCAAGTGCACAGTAGGTTGTTCTGGAGAAAAATAGGTTACGATGAAAAAAATTGTTTTTTAAAAAAACACAATTTTCAAAAAAGCTATGTAGAAAAGTCAAAAAAGTTTGTCACCCTAATTTTATGAAAGTACATCAAATTTGCAAACAAAAAGTACTTCGGTAACATTTTTCTAAGATGCACCGTTTAGAAGATATTACTGATTTAATATTATTTTTTATAACTTAATAAGTTTTGGCCCTTTTCGGATGTACTCCGTGTTTTTCCAGTTTCAAAAGTATTTTTTTCGGAAAGATTGGAAAATTTTGAGTTAAAATGACACTGACAGCTTAAAGACTCGAGTGAAATTCTCTGCCTTAAAAGTATTTTGAAAAACAAGTTACAAAATCCCACTATCAGGAGCAATAATTTCTTCAAGTGATTTTTGGTGCGTTGTGCTGAAAATGTGCATTCAACTCTTGCATATCGCCTAACAGTTTAATCCATTTAAACTGGATGTGTTTATACTGTGCATATTTTCTCTCTATTGCCGAACATCGCCACAGACATCAAACCGATGAGACAACTCGATTTCGAGATACACCTTTTTGAGAACTGCAAATGTAAGCTCCTCAATTAGCAAGATTCAAAAGAGCGAATTAAGCTTATTTTTCAGGGATGGTGATTGTGCGCAATAAAAAATAACATTATATGTTGGATATCATCAGTTTATTTTTATTCCTGTATTTTTATAAAATTATTGTTTACACAACTTTCTTAACAATATTGAATATTTTGGCATCATTGTCAGGACAGTTTGAATAAAGCTTTGCCTTTATTGTATTTTCTGATAGAGGAAGAAATGAGTGGAATTTTAGAGTTCCTTGAATTGTTTTTGCATTATTATATTGATTATTTAGCTGCAAAGACATATTTTCGTATTCTTCTGTAGTAGAATAACAAAATGACAACTTTGTAAGTTCTTCTTCTTTTCGTTTGTTTGCCCAATTAAACAACTCTCTTGCAGTCTTTATCTTAACTTGCTTTGGTAGCCATGCGTTTTATCGTACCTCCAATAGCATCGCATGGACCTTTTCCGTGCGATGTTGCGAAGAAATGCCATTCAGCGTCAATACCATACTTTGACTTAAATGTACAAAGGCTAGAAAAGTTTTTTCGGTTTTTATACTGTGAAGCAGCACCATCTGACATAAAATAAATTTTTTTTTATGTTTTTATTTTGATCAATTTGTAAAAAGTTTATCATTTTATCAATAAACAAATTGACAGCGACTGAATCATGTCTTAGTTCTTCAGAAATTATAATGAAGCTAAAATGTTTAATTTGCATATTTTCAGTATAATATATTACGAAAGGATGGATTGTGGCCTGTTGCACGTTCCAATGGTGTGATTGAACTTCATCCTGCAAAACGAAGCTGTAATTTTCAGAAAAGTCACAAATAGCTAAAAATTCACCATCTTGCAAGTTTTGGTTTTGTAGTTTTCAAAAAATTGGATTGTTCGGTTTTTACAAAATCATGCGGAATCAAACTTTCTAATTTTGAGCTGAAAAATGAAACAAACTCATCGGTTTGCTTTACAATAGTTTCTAAATCACATCTGTCAGTGGTAACCCATTGCTCGAATGAAAGCTTTTCAACAAAGTTTTCTTCCAGTTGTTTCTAAAACTGAGCTATCTGGGCAGTTTTTACATCTTCGTAGATGGCAATGAGTTGTCTTATTTTCGCAAAGTAATCTATTCGTTAATGTTTTTAGATCATTCAAAACATTGTATTTTTTAAGCTATGTAGAATTAAATTGACATTTTCATGCGTAGTGCAAACGCAAACATTATGTGTTCCTGTGATAGTCAATAGTTTACATTGCCTTGGCTGGAGGCTTGCAATTGATGAAAACCCTTATTTTGCATTGACGTACATTTCATTAAAGCGATTAAAAGCTTCTCTCAATGTCATCATCATCTTTTCTGAACAGCTAATCTCTTATTTCCTGTCTTTACGCTAACAAAATCTCTTTGGCCTGGCATTGCACGGCTTATATCATCGTCCTCAAAAAAATTCAAAACTAGTTCTTTTGTTTCATTACTCAAAGCTTTTCCAGAGCTTGAACCTTGAGATGAATCAAATACATTATCTCTTTCCTTTCTTGCATCTGATGCCATATTTCTACTGGTTTTAAATTCGTCAACAATTTTTTGTACTGACCATGATTTTGGCAACAATGATAAAATTGATAGTTTTTCTTGCCTTGTGGCTGAATTTAAAAATTTAATTTTCATATTTTCTATGACTTCATCAAACTCGTTTGCTTTTTCTGTTTTAGCGTCTAATTTAAAAAGATTTCTTCGTACACCTTTTTTTCATGATAGTGAACATTTTTAACCTTACCTAAATCTATAGGCGAAACACGAATAGCTGCTATTCCTCGGTTGAATATTTCGACGTCTACAGGCATCGTGAAGTCTTCATTTGATTTAATTGTGCTTAGCGTTGACTCTGATGGTATCGTGACCAAACTTTCATAGCTTTGCGAATCAGGTACATCAGGTATGGTCTGAACAGTTGGCATCCTTGAGCCGCCGGCTACGCTTTGTTCCTCGTTTTGGGTGAGGTGAGCTCTTGAATCAATATGTAGACGGCAAGACGAACAAACACGAAAATCCTTGGTGTTCAGTGTGGATACCTTGGAAAATCCAATTGATTTTAGTTTTTGGATGATACCATCCGTGAGATATCGCAGCTCTTTCGAACACTGAATGTCTTTGAATGGGCGAATACATCTTATTTTACTCATTTTGTAATCTGTAACATAGAAAATATTTTCCAATTGTTAGTTTTGTACGAAAATATCACAAAACATATAATTAAAATGTGTATTTAAAACTTACCTTTGCACCAAAACGTGTTACACTTTCCTTTACAATTATTATGTTATCAAACAACACTGGATCTCGTTCAAAAACACAGGATTATGAGCTGAAATTACTATAATCACTATGCTACTAGCAACCTTTCTGCATTTACTGTTATGGTTTTCCCTAGTAGATACTGGATGAATTCAGAACCGAGTCAGACATTATTATACAGCTCACGGGTAGAAATCATAGAATGCTGGGTAAAGACTGTTGGAAGATAGGTAGAGTTGAACGCTCAGGTATCGTCGAACCTTCAGGTACGAGTTTGGAGAGTTAAAGCGAGGTAGATTTGCTGGCGTAGGTATATTGTTATTGAAGAAGATTGTAAATTGTATATACCTGGAATGAATAAAGAGTGCGGCGGTTGTTGATTGAGGTATCAGTCGGCAGCCCACTTGATGGAAGGTGACTACTGCGTTCTTTTTATTTATTATTAAGGAACGGTCAACGACGGAGCTAGCCTCGTTATGACCAGCGTGGCCATGGTGGACTAGTTCCAACAAAGACCATGTTTACAATCACCAACTGTACAGTACTAGTACAGCTAACTGGTATCTGATTACCTGTATCTGATTACCTGTATCTAATACTTGTTAGCACGTTTTCAGCACAACGCACCAAAAATCATTGTTCCTGATAGTGGGATTTTGTAACTTGTTTTTCAAAATACTTTTAAGGCAGAGAATTTCACTCGAATCTTTAAGCTGTCAGTGTTATTTTAACTCAAAATTTTCCAATCTTTCCGAAAAAATACTTTTGAAACTGGAAAAACACGGAGTACATCCGAAAAGGGCCAAAACTTATTAAGTTATATAAAAAAAAATTAAATCAGTAATATCTTCTAAACGGTGCATCTTAGAAAAATGTTACCGAAGTACTTTTTGTTTGCAAATTTGATGTACTTTTATAAAATTAGGGTGACAAACTTTTTTGGCTTTTCTTAATAGCTTTTTTGAAAATTGTATTTAAAAAAAAAAAAAAAATTCTCATTGTAACCTATTTTTCTCCAGAACAACCTACTGTGCACTTGATAGCATTTTTAGTCAGCTATAACATAAGGATAATAAAAAAATTATTGACATGTCACTTTAAAGGGAAAATTTATATTTTAGTTCAAAACACAAATACCAAACTTTTTTTTTTACCGTGCATATTTTTTCCATATAACACCAACAATTGTCTAAAACTTCGCCCAAGACACCAAACCAATCGGACAAACCGTTTCCGAGATACAATTTTTTGAAGATATCATGTGCATTTTTCATAGGCCCTTCTCATAAGTAAGGCTAGATTCAAAATGGCGAACCAAGTATGCAAAACGGCGTTTTTCTTCCCCAAAAACTTGTATGCAAGGTTTCATGCAAATCAAAAAATACAAAAAATAAAAACTGGAAAAATTTCCCACTTGTTCGTGGAACCGCTCAAATGCGAAACAAAGAGGATGAGCATCCAGCAACAACCGGTTAAAGGTAATTGGATCGCTAGGAGAAGGACCCAAATTGGAAGCACATACTGTGATTACTGTAATTGGACCAAAATGGGTTGTTTACGAAACGAGAGAGGGAAATGATGATTGTTTGCTGTTATAATTTATTCGAATATAAACTTTGACGAACGAAGAGTAACTATTCCCTTTTGATAACACATTGCATTTGGTGTTTTAAAAATCCAACTCATTGCTGACATTCTTTATGATAAGTTGACAATAGATCTAGCAATGGTCGCGTTCAATAAATAGTGATAGTTGACGCATTGGAAAATTTCCAATTCCAGCTTCAAAAACAGAGTAATATTAAGTAGCGATTGTTTCGATTCAAGCAGAGATCATCATTTTAAATTTCCCTTGTTCATGTGAGTGTGATTAGATGCCGCATAAATCACACACAAAAATCATATTAAAGTAAGTTTATCATACAGTGCATTCAGCTACCTGATTGAATTTAATTCTTGCTCTTTTAAACGCTGAAAATTAAATCAAATATATTCACAAATCCCTTTTTTCTGCTTTGCATTTCCCTCCTTTTGTCTGGTAAATTATTTCATCCAGCCCAACCTCAATGATACACTCAAAAAATTCCACACGTTTGATCGAAGTTTTGATTTTTTGAATGCACAATCACATTTACTTTAAGTGTATTTCACCTTGGTTCAATGTGTTATACACGTTAATTTCTGGTGTTTCAAATTTTGAAATGTTGAAAATATTTCACTATCTATTCAAGTGTATTGCACATTGAATCACACTACTGTTCAAAACAGATGGATTTAAAGTGTTTTGCATTTCAATACGATGTGAATTGCTTGCTCATAAAGGTAAACATCGAAAACAAGAGTTGTGACTTTATCCTATCAACCCCCACCTCATAAATGAGAACAACCGTGGCACAGTGGGATCGAACGAAGACTCCGGCAGCAGCACACCCCAACAGTCCATAATCGAATCCTAAATCAGACCCATTAAAAAGATATGTGAATGCTCTGGCCTCTGGAAGTTTTGTTTATATATTGGTCGATTAATTTTTAGAGTCGGTAAAGTAGATGTCGATAAAGTAGAATATTGAACTATGATGTGCAAAGCTATTGATATCACCATATGAGGCACATAGAATCCAAGTGTGTCACAATTCAAATCCATAGTGTTCAGGCATGGTTCATAGCATAAGATTCACACATGAAATGAATGTGTTTCACAATAAGCGCAAAATTAAATGTGAGACACATGATGATGACGTGTGGAATTTTTTGAGTGTAGTAACAAGTTCATAATCCAAATTTATTCATTCTCGTTCTGAGTTCAAACCTCCTCTTTTAACCTTCCCGAATATGCTCTGAAATCGTTCCATAATTACAGTACTTATATCACCTGACTCAATCTTATCCTCTGCACCTTGTAGTCACCCACCTGAAACGAGAGAGAATGAAGAACAATTAGAAATTCATCCGAACTACCGACTGGTGTTGATGGTTTAAGAAATTCAAGAAGATTGTTTATAAATAAGCTTTAATTATTCGTATCCTACGCAGTGGATCACATTCCTGATCGTCGTTGTCCTCACCGTCATCCAACGAATACCACCAAATAGTAAAACTCAAATGAAATCGCCCAACTCTAAAGCTTATCCTCATTAACTATGAATGAGCTTAAATCCGATTTTTTCCCGCAATTTTATCCCTTTTCTGAGCCCCTCCCACCGTCGCGAATGCCATTGCCGTGATACTTATGCTGCATCATTTGCTAAGGTTATTACGGTAAAACTTTGCCCATTCCTCTCTCCCATCATCATCATCATCATCATCATTATCATCATCGGACCATTCCTCGCCGATAGCTTGAAGTAGCCGGACGTAGTTTGTTCGTGTCTCCGTTGCGGGTATTGGTTTCGTAGCCGGTGGAGTTTTTTTCCCACCATAGTGGTTTTTTATATCGCGCGTTTTACCTACCGTGGACGAAGTTCAGTGCCCAAGGCAACCGCAGTCAGCAGAGGAAGTAGCCACCTTTAGCGACGCTATAGGTGGACTATCATCTCACCGTCATCATCTCATCACCACTCCAAAGCAGCAAGCAACAACAACAAAGCAGCAAACGGAGTGGCTGCACCAGCTCACACAGCCGGCACCGGCCGGTGTTAAGTATACCTACTATACAATAGTCTTCTCTAGCCCATTGCCGCGCTTTTGTTATTCAATTTTGCGCGTGGCTTTGCTCTCTCCCCTGATAGGGTTGTGAGGGCTATAGTGGTGCAACTTCTTGCAACTAGTGAAAAGTTTTACTTTTTTTTTTTTTTTTTTTGATAATTTTGTTTTGCTTGGTTGTTTATACACTGGGCAACAAAATATTAACATCTAGTAGTTAAGTAGTTTAATTGGTGAAGGGTTTTTTTTTTTTAGTTTTTTTTTCTCTTTCCTTTTTAAGCGGTTGTGCACCGCTTTTGCGCAACACTCATGGCGTCTTCGGATACCTACGTTGCGCGAACTAGATACTACCAACCGTCTTCGAAAGGACCATGGGTTGTCTTTTTTCGGCCTAAAAATAAACCTTTGAAAACTCTCGACATTTCGAGAGACTTGCTGCGGAAGTATCCGGGAATCTTGGTACATAAGGAGAGATTCAATAAACTGCGTGTAGAAGCACCGACTTATGAGGTGGCAAATAAAATTGCTGAACATGAGCTGTTTAGTGTTGAGTACAACATCTACATCCCTTCTCGAGATGTGGAGATAGAAGGTGTGGTCTCCGACGCGAGTCTGAGTGTCGAGGATTTAAAACGAGCATCGGGTTGCTTCAAAAACTCGAAAATCGGTCAGCAGGTACAGATACTGGATGTTAGGCAACTGCATTCAGTATCTTTGCAAGATGACAAGAAAGTTTATCAGCATTCAGACTCGTTTCGGGTGACTTTCGCTGGTTCAGCTCTCCCAAACTTTGTCAAAGTTGATGGTGCTTTTTTTCCGGTGCGGTTGTTTGTACAGAGGGTATATAATTGTACCAACTGCAAAAGGCTGGGACACTCGGCCAGCCATTGCGGCAACAAAACTCGTTGTGGCAAATGTGGTGAAAACCACAAAGAGGATTCTTGCCACAAAGAATCAGTAAAATGCGCTTATTGTGGCGAGAATCCTCACCCCTTGCAGGAGTGCCCGATGTACAAGCAGCACTCCGATAAAGTGCAGCGTTCAATCTCTGGACGCTCCAAGCAGACATATGCTCAAATGTTGAAGGCTGCATCAGCCGTCCAAGATGCAAACCAATTTTCGGTTTTGTCAGTTGAAGAATCGGACTCTGACTCATCCGATGAGGGTGACTCTACGGTGGTACACGCACCTTTGAAAACGAACGGATCCTCAAAACGAAAATGCTCCTCCCCGAAAGTGCGCCGTAAGAAAACTAAAGTCACTCCCAGAGGATTGCAAAATTCCCAGGGTAATGGGGCTGAAAAAATTAAATCGAAGGCTCCTACTGCTCCACTTCCTGGCTGCAGTAAGGATTTTCCGCCATTACCCAACAAAGAAAAGAAAAACAAAAAAGCTGCTCCTCAAACTTCTCAAAAGAAATCCAAGTCCGAACGCGGTTTGCTAGCTTTTTCGGACATTGTGGAATTCATATTAAATATGTTCAACATACAAGACCCTCTTAGAAGCTTAGTTTCTGCCTTGCTTTCAACATTAGAATCATATCTTAAGCAATTGACTGTTTCATGGCCCCTCCTTGCATCAATCATATCTTTCGATGGATAATTCGTCGAACGAGGTTGAAGATATGATCACTGTGCTACAGTGGAACTGCCGTAGTCTAGTGCCTAAACTAGACTCGTTCAAATTTTTACTTCACAATTCTGATTGTGATATATTTGCTCTCTGTGAAACATGGCTTTCTTCCGATAAAGAACTCAACTTCCACGATTTTAACATTATTCGCCTGGATAGAGACGATTCTTATGGAGGAGTACTTTTAGGGATCAAAAAGTGCTACCCTTTCTACAAAATTTCCCTTCCTGCTCTATCAGGCGTCGAAATCGTCGCTTGCCAAATAAATGTGAAGAACAAAGATCTTTGCATAGCTTCAGTATACGTTCCACCAAGAACCTCCATTAGCCGTAGTCAACTCTGGAATCTAGTTTCGATTCTTCCATCCCCAGTATTAATTCTGGGTGATATGAACTCCCATGGTACTGGGTGGGGCGATCTATATGACGACAATAGAGCGGCTATTTTTTACGATTTATGTGACGATTTCAATTTGACTATTTTGAACACTGGTGAAGCGACACGTATAGCAAAACCTCCGGCTCGAGAAAGCCGACTCGACCTATCTTTGTGTTCAAGATCGCTATCATTGGACTGTCAGTGGAAGGTTATCAATGATCCCCATGGTAGCGATCATTTGCCAATCATCATTTCAATAAAGTGTGGCCCTCACTCTGCAGAACCATCTCGGGTTCCATTTGATCTTACAAGGAACATCGACTGGCAGAAATATGCAACGGCGGTGACAATCGGTGTAGAATCAATAGATACGCTTCCACCATTGGAAGAATATCGATTCCTCGCCGATTTGATATACAAAAGCTCACTGGAAGCACAAAAAAGAAAAGTTCCAAGTGCGCCCTTCAAAAGGAGACCAGCCACACCTGGTTGGGACGAAGAATGCACAAAATTGTATGTAGAAAAATCTGATGCTTTCAAAGCTTTTCGTAGACACAAAACCTCCACTTACTTCGAGGAATATTCAAAGCTTGAGACAAAGCTGAAACAATTAATCAAAGCAAAAAAACGCGGTTATTGGCGCAATTTCGTCGAGGGACTCTCACGAGAAACCTCAATGAACACCTTGTGGAGGGTGGCTCGCAACATGGGTAACCGCTCATCTTTCAATGAGAGTGAAGAATACTCCAACCGATGGATATTCGATTTCGCTAAAAAGGTCTGTCCGGACTCAGTTCCAGCACAAAATATTCTTCGAGAAGCGTCTCCTAGCGGCGGCTCTCTGGATAGACCATTCTCAATGCTGGATTTCTCTATGGCTCTTCTTTCATCGAACAACTCCTCACCGGGAAGCGATATGATTAAATTCAATCTTCTGAAAAATCTCCCAGATATTGCTAAAAGACGCTTGCTAGATTTATTCAATTCCTTGCTAGAAAACAACATTGTACCGCCTGAATGGAGACAGGTCAAAGTAATAGCCATTAAAAAACCTGGCAAATCAGCGTCTGACCATAACTCATACCGTCCGATTGCTATGCTTTCGTGCATTAGGAAATTGTTGGAGAAAATGATCCTTCGGAGACTCGATCACTGGGTCGAATCAAATAACTTGCTATCAAATACACAGTTTGGGTTCCGCAAGAGCAAAGGAACAAACGATTGTCTAGCGCTGCTTTCCACAGATATTCAACTGGCCTTTGCACACAAGGAGCAATTGGCTTCAGTATTCTTGGACATTAAGGGGGCTTTTGATTCAGTTTCCATTGAAATTCTGTCAGACAATCTGCACAGATGTGGACTTTCTGGAATTTTAAATAATTTCTTGTACAATTTGTTGTCAGAAAAGCAAATGAACTTTTCCCTTGGACAACTGACAACTTCCAGAATTAGCTACATGGGCCTGCCCCAAGGCTCATGTCTCAGCCCTCTTCTTTATAACTTTTACGTCAAAGATATCGACAACTGTTTGGCAGAACAATGCACGCTAAGACAACTTGCAGATGACGGTGTGGTTTCCGTAAGAGGTCCACATGCCGTGGACTTGCAAGGACCATTGCAAAATTCCTTAGATAACTTGTCTTCTTGGGCTATGAATCTAGGGATCGAATTCTCGCCGCAGAAAACTGAACTGGTAGTGTTTACTCGAAAGCGGTACCCAGCCCAAATGCAGCTTAATCTTTTGGGCAGAAACATTACCCAATCATTGTCTTTCAAGTACCTTGGGGTCTGGTTTGATTCAAAGTGCACTTGGAATGCTCATATTACGTATTTGAAGCAAAAATGTCAGCAGAGGATCAACTTTCTCCGTTCAATTTGCGGCACATGGTGGGGTGCTCATCCGGGAGACCTCATAACGCTTTATAAAACAACTATTCTCTCTGTTCTAGAGTACGGCTCTTTCTGCTTTCTCTCGGCAAGAAAAAGTCACCTAATAAAATTGGAACGAATTCAATATCGTTGTCTGCGTATTGCTCTAGGCTGTATGCACTCAACGCATAACATGAGTCTCGAGGTTCTGGCAGGAGTAACACCCCTCCAGAACCGTTTCTGGGAGCTCTCTCTCAGAATACTAATCAAATGCGGAGTGACGAACACACTTATAATTGCTAATTTTGAAGAAATTCTTGGGCTGAACACACAATCTCGATTTATGAGAATCTACCACCACTACATATCATCAGATAATGTGTCTTCCTTGTTATACTCCAGACCGTGTTCACTTCACCAATTGCAGTTCCTCAATTGAATATGATCTGACCATGAATCAAGCAACTCATGGGATTCCCGATCAACTTCGACCTATTATTATTCCGCGTATTTTTACTGAAAAGTACCAACAAGTCAATTGCATGAAAAGATATTTTACAGACGGGTCTCGTCTCAGTGGATCCACTGGCTTCGGTGTCTTCAATGAAAACTCTAGCGCCTTCCGCAAACTCCAGGAACCTTGTTCCGTTTTTGTTGCTGAGCTGGCAGCAATCAACTTCGCATTGGGGATGATTTCCAACATGCCCGCAGACCATTACTTCATCTTCTCGGATAGTCTCAGTTCGATTGAGGCTATTCGGTCGATGAAACAAGGTAGGCACTCATCTTATTTCCTTTCAAAGGTAAGGGAGCAGATGTGTGTGCTGGTCGAAAGATCATATATGATTACCTTTGTATGGGTCCCCTCACATTGCTCAATCCCAGGCAATGAGAAGGCGGACTCTCTCGCAAAGGTGGGCGCACAGGAAGGCGAATTGTATGACAGGCAAATTTCACACGATGAATTTTACCATTTAGTGCGTCAGAGTACCTTTTCGAGTTGGCAAACCGATTGGGACACTGGAAATCTTGGACGGTGGTTACATTCAATTATTCCTAATGTTTCTTCGAGAGCGTGGTTTAAAGGCTTGGACTTAAGTCGTGACTTCATTCGCGTGATGAGTAGACTTATGTCCAACCACTACTCGCTAGATGCTCATCTCAATAGAATAAACCTCGTGGACAGCAACATCTGTCGGTGTGGAAACGGTTACGATGACATCGAACACGCAGTTTGGCAATGTACGGATAATGACGCCGCCAGAGAGCGACTTTTGAATACCCTCGAGGCCCAAGGAAGACAACCCTATGCTCCTATCAGAGACGTGTTGGCAACCCGTGATCTCTGCTATATGCAGTCCGTTTATGTTTTTCTTCAAATGTCTAGTATAAGAATTTAATTCCTTTTGTCTTTTGTCTCTCTTTATTAGTTTTTGTTTGTCTTATCCCCCCGTCTCGATGAGTCTCATCGTCGCCCACTGGTCACCCACCATAGCCGGTCGAACTCCGGACGAAGCTAGAACAGCACTACCGTTCATACTGGCGACAACGCTCTGATGAGACAACGAAACCCTACCCCAAGCTCCTCCCCTGATCCTATCCTTCGAAAATGTACCCTTCTAACCTCGAGTAAGCCGCGAGTAATCGGCCCAACTCCTACTAGACATAGAATTAAGTGAATTTTGTTACACACAGTGAACAATGAATTATCGGCTCCGTAAAGCTAACGCGATTGAGCCTTCCAAATAAACGAACTAGATAAAAAAAAAAAAAATCATCATCGGACCAACATTATCTCGCACCGTACTTTGATTCGGAAAAGCCAGTAGTGTGAAGAGAGGATGGAAACGCGCCATTGCCAGCCACTATTCCACTATTCCTTTCAGACCCAGGTTGACACTCTCCATAAATCGGTGGTAAAATGTGTGGCTCATGACTCTGAGGAGTGAAGAGGGTTTGACATTGATTGGAAAAGGAGTGTGAGACAGTGCATTGAAGACTGGTGAACATTTTTCGTTTGCGGTTTGCTCTAGTTAGTTGTACGTGTGATGTTAGTAGAAATTTGACCTTGTTTATTGCTGTTAATCTCTCTGGATCAGGTAAGCGGAACAAATGCTCCACTACAGTATCACTCTGAATTCTGATCGAGATTCTTGAAAAAAAAAAAAAAAAAAAAACAAATGACCTGCTAAACTAACAGCCATCCTATCAGTTGTAAGCGGCGCCTGTAGTGTCTCTCACCCCAAAAGACCTGGGTTCAATACCAATCGGTGCTGCCGGGATTTTCAGAGACATAAAATCTCTGGCGTCTAACATCGATTTTCGGCATCTACGTGCCGTCCCGTTCCGGGTGGGCGTTGCACAGTGGTTTAAAAGTGCAAATTTTTGGGGGCGACCCCGGCGTAGTGGTTAACATCCATACCTCTCACGCCAAAGTCACGAGTTCAAATCTCACCCCCGGACAAGTCACGAATGACCCAAGAGTGTTAAAGTGACATAATAAAAAAAAAAAAAAAAAAAAAAAAAAAAAAAAAAAAAAAAAAAAAAAAAAAAAAAAAAGTGCAAATTCGTGAACTTAATTGTTTTCTGAGATGTACGTACGTTTTAGCATTAAGGTGTCTTCAGAAGATTTTCATAGTTCTGGATTCCGCACCTTTTGGAATGTTCACATTAATTTTTCTTAAGGTGCAACTGCACTTCAAAAACCTAACTTTTTTATATTAACAGATATCGAGATGATGTCTTCTACAAAGTTGTAGGGCTTTTAATTTCAAGAAACTTTGCTGAAAACATCAAGTTGCCATGACTTCATTGTATGAAGATATAAGAGATTATTTGCCAGTTGCACCTTAAAATCAGTTGTTTGAGTTTTCTATGTCTTATTTACGTTGTATCTCTTTGGTGTATTCTGCAAAGTTTTAGATAATATCTAAAGACACAACTTTTATGAAGACACCAAAGTGCTATGATTTGATTGGCGAGAGATACAGTGATTTTTAAGCAAAAAATCACCCTTCTTCAAAAACCTATAACTAAGCTGGTCGCAAATTGCCGCACTTGCAACAAGTTTCATTTGAAAGCTCAGAATTTGTACTTGAAATTTTGTGGAGATCATTAGTATCCGTTAGTATCCTGGAAACTGTGGTGGATTTTAGTAAACAAAGATTTAAGATTTTTGTATGGGGCTATTCAAGTAAAAACGATATTTTGCTAACTAACAATGGTCTTGATTTTTTGTTTAATTTCTAGTTTGTTTTTACTTATTTTAAACTAACTTAAAAGTAAAATAACATGTTAAACTAATCCAAACATAAAACCAAAGTAACAATTAAAAATTTCTGATAAACAAATTAAACTTCAAAATCATCTGAAACATCATGTTCATCCTCCGAATCCATTTCTTCTCCATCATCTAAGCTCAACAAGAACTTTGCGTCTTGAGACAAATTTTTTGTCTCCTTTTTGGGGCTTTTCCGCATGCTTGAGATTAGTGGATCTGAAGACACTAGCAAACGGCGAATCAAATCACGATTCAAAATCGTTCTGGAAAATTTTCTAGTGCGGTCTCGGCGGTATCGTTTGAGGTCTTTATTCCTCGATTCCTGTGCTTCTTCGGAAAGCTGTCCGAAGCTGGCATGTAGTACCAGGGGTATAGGTCCACTAGATACTTTGCTGTTTCAATGCAATAACTAGAAAACCGTTCCGTGTTGATTTTGTGCCCTGACGCTAATACCTAAGAATATTGTATTGTTTGTATGTACATCTGGTTTTTCAGCATTCCATTTTATTACCTGTAATATGGTACCACATCGTTCCAGTGCTGTCACATCCAGTCCAGTTATTGCAGCTGTTTTCTTGGGATCGGAAAAGAAACGTCGGGCAGTATTGCCGTCGTTGGACGTTCCAGATCCTCAAGGCTTAGGCTTGTCAACAATCAGGCCATTTTCACTTTGAACCGTTTTTGGATTTGATTCTTTCTAATCTTCATGGCTTGAACATTCTGTCTTCTTACCTGCCATTTTTTAATTTCAAGTCGGTAAGACAAGTGAAGAAAGTATTCCATAAAGCTATAAAATATTGATATTGTATCAAACCATAATACTTAACACTTAATTTTAATAAATCTCACCGGATCCAGGCATGCAAAGTTGAAAGCACAAACTGGAAAGCATCGCTGTTCTCCACGCGTTCAGTTACTGAATCAAGATTGTTCATCAATTTTGGGGTTGCATTACAAATATAGCAAGTTTGTGACGATTTGTTGCCCGTAACAGCATTGCAGACCTTTCCGTCTACCATTGTCAAAACCATCTCATAGCGCACAATAATGGTACGGCCTTCTACCGTAATTACTGTTGAAACAAGCTGGTCAATCTGATTCTCTATATGTTTCTTCTCGTTGATTGATACTTCCGTAGTTTCACTCACGAGCTGAATCCTCACAGGTCTACAGAATCGGGTTGATGATGGTCGGGGATTTTGGAACTTTTCCGTTTACATCTAAGGAAGTAATAAACATATTTGAATCACTAGATTCTCCGTCGTCATTCTCAAATTTTTGTTTGTATTCCGCATGTCCGCTGCTGCCATCGAATCCCCATTTTACCAAAAGTACAACCTGAGGAAAATAAATTATTGGTTCAAAGTCTCTATAATGAAAATAAAAAAGGTACAACCTGCTTGAGCTCGTCATCTGAAAAATCTTCAAGATGCTCCTTGTTTGCCAAAACAATCCTACTTGAGGTATGGTTCAAAAGCTTTTGAAGATTTACTTCGGCATTTTTTTCATCAACCATAATAAATTGATCTTCCGGATAGCACTGTTTCTTGGCATTGACAATTTTGTTGTACGACGGGTAAATATTCACGTTTCTCAGTTTTGCTTCTCCTTGGATTTTGAGGTATTGTGACTTGGTCAAGTTGGCATCTATGCTCATTGCTAGTGCTTCCAGGTCAGAATACTGTAAGGGCTGCTTCTCCTGAGAATTTCTCCACGAAACAAGTATCTTTGATGCTCGGGTAGGGGTTGTCATTGTTGCTTCCTTCACTACTTTTGCCGCATCTACGGATCCACCTTCACGCAACTTCATTTGAGTAGCGTAAGTCAAGTTGCTAACGGAATGACCCCGTCTTAGATACGCAGTCTTTCGGCGTTTTACAGCATCAGAACTATCTCGGAAAGGTGTCGTTGTTCTACCTCGGCTTGTTGAAGGAAGTTAAGAGAGCAAGAGAGTGGGAAGATTGAAGGGTTTTTCGAAGTAGCGGATATTGCATTTGATCATTTTTGTCTCGGATCGGTGGAACTTGCGATAAAGCTTTTTTAAATATTTGCCAATCGGTAACAGAGCCTCCTCCACATCATCTCTATTTAAATCGGACTCGTCAATGATGTACGCTTTATACACTTCTTGACTCATTTTTCGAACTTTTTCAATTTCACTTCCTTGGGTTTTCTTCCAGAGTTGCAGCAACTTACGCTTATCAATTTTAACTGAACAAAAAAGTTAGCATGTTCCTTCAATGTTTTACAATTTTCAATAAGTTTTACGAAGATTAAAATCAATACCTGATGAATAATTGGACATTTTCGATGGATGTTTCTTGAAAACGATGTTCTGATCTTCTCTTGGTACTTGAAATGCAGTAACAGGTCTTACGACAGCAGCCGACAAACTATTTTTTTTTTTCAAATAAAATATATAGTTTGCTTTGATCATTTTTCCTCCTTAAAAACAAATTACAGTCGAATCTCCCTAGCTCGATATCAAAGGGTCCATTGTGTAAGAGAGGATGTCAAAATCTTTTTGTATTAAAAACATCACTTTTAAATTCGGTGTTATGTTTTGATTAATCGTACATGTTATTTTACTTTTAAGTTACTTTAGAATAATAAAAAACAAACAAGAAATTAAACAAAAAAAAATCGAGACCATTGTTAGATAGCAAAATATCGTTTTTACTTGAATAGCCCCATACAAAAATCTTAAATCTTTGTTTACTAAAATCCACCACAGTTTCCAGGATACTAACGGATACTAATGATCTCCACAACATTTCAAGTACAAATTCTGAGCTTTCAAATGAAACTTGTTGCAAGTGCGGCAATTTGCGGCCAGCTTAGTTATAGCTTTTTGAAAAAGGGTGATTTTTTGCTTAAAAATCACTGTATCTCTCGCCAATCAAATCATAGCACTTTGGTGTCTTCAGAAAAGTTGTATGTTTAGATATTATCTAAAACTTTGCAGAACCAAAGAGATACAACGTGAATAAGACATAGAAAAACTCAAACAACTGATTTTAAGGTGCAACTGGCAAATAATCTCTTATATCTTCATACAATGAAGTCATGGCAACTTGATGTCTTCAGCAAAGTTTCTTGAAATTGAAAGCCCTACAACTTTGTAGAAGACATCATCTCGATATCTGTTAATATAAAAAAGTTAGTTTTTTGAAGTGCAGTTGCACCTTAAGAAAAATTAAGGTGAACATTCCAAAAGGTGCGGAATCCAGAACTATGAAAATCTTCTGAAGACACCTTAATGCTAAAACGTACGTACATCTCAGAAAACAATTAAGTTCACGAATTTGCACTTTTAAACCACAGTGCGTTGGCCAGATTTGGATTTTCAGATATAATCCTAAATAGGACCTAGATTATTTAATACTCTAGTAACCTCAAGTCCGTGCTCTATCACAATGTTTCATTGCGATTAATCAACACTCAAAGGGGTAAAATATCAAATTTAGGGTGAATTTGAAAAAAAAAGGGATTCTGAAGCCTGGCCAAGTGAGTGGGGTATGGGATTATTTGATTGACCGTCATTTCCGATTTATATATTGATACATTCAAACCATTGGCATTTGGTATTTGAGTTAAGACAGAGATAGGATGCGGACGATGATTTGTCAAGTTTTATTTTGCATTTGCATATAATTGTAATTTTAAGTTTGTTTTTGAAATTATAAGATAAATATTTTACCTTATTTGAAACATTGAGTTGTTTAAACTTGACGAATCATGCATCTAACATAGTAGTTATTACAGTGTGGCATGATCTAACAACCACTGCCTGCAACTAATGTTGGAGGGGCCGACAGGGCTGATAACGGACGAAACCTAACATAAATCTAACATAGTTGAAGATGCTAATTTCAAATAACAGACTGTAGTGGTAATTTTTATACGATAGATGGAGTAGATGAAAGCATAGAGTTGATAGTTCCGTTAGAGTACGGCAGTGTGAAGATTGCATATAGATATTAGAATAGAGAGCTTAGGACAACTTATAAGGAAGGTACAAATCGGTTTTTTCATTTCTCTTTACCAAACTTCCCCTTTGGAGAGGGATGGTGAGGGGTGTCCCCCCCCCCGCCACCATCGGGAAGTATCGGGAAAGCTTTCTTAAGATGGCCTATCGATAACTACCGATAAACGTTTGAGAAGCTACCGATAATGAAAAAAAAACAATCTGGCCACCCTGCTCTTTCTGTTGTGTACTGTTTTGTATTGTATTTGACAAATAAAATTATAGTTCGTCTGCCTCCACCATGGCAGGACGGCCAATCCAACGGTCGTTTTTTTTTATTTATACAGTTCTTTGTAAACACAACGTAAATGGGGTCCAGCCCGTGCGCGATCATAACAATTTATACCTTATGATCTAATGATCTTCATTAGCTTTTTTTGCAATGCGTCTGCTTATAAGTTGACTTATACATTTTATGAATAATCAGCAATATAAATTTGCCAAAAGCTATAAGTGGATTTCTATCCATCGAGACGGCATCCCGATTCCAAAAATATGTATATTGATGGGTATTTGACAATATTTCCCACTTTTTCTAAAATCGGAAGCCGCCATCTCTGATTTTAAAATAACGTCGGATATCGATTTTTATTCTATAGACGTCATCTCGATTCCAAACATACCCATATTGATGGCTATTTTAAAGTATTTTCCAAATTTTCTTAAACCGGAAGCTAAGGGCGTCGGTGGTATAGTTGTAAGTGTGATAGCCTCTCACCCCAGCAGGCCTGGGTTTAGTCCCAGTCGGCGCCGCCGGGATGTTCTGAGGCATAACATCTCTGATCACGCGTTCCTTCGGAATGGAAGTACAGCTGGTTGGTCCCCGGTTCATGAGTTGATGGGTCGATAGGTAGGATCCAGGTGTGGGAGCTGCCTCCCTGGCGTCGGTAGCATTGGTGCTCAGCACGGAAAACAATATCGACGGAAACAAACCAAGGAAAAAAATTAAACCTGAAGCCACGATCTTGGATTTCAAAATGGCGTCGCATATTTATTTCCATTCTGGAGACGTCATCCCGATTCCAAAAAATACCCTTATTGATGGGTTGGCATCAGTATTTTACACTTTTTCTGATATCGGAAGTCACCATCTTAGATTTCAAAATGAAGTCGGTCTTCGATTTTCGGCCTCTAGTCGCCATCCCGATACCCAAAATACCTATATTGATGGGTATTTGATAATAGTTCCCATTTTCTCTGAAATCGGAAGCGTCGGCGTTGGATTAGGCGTCATCCCGATTCCAATAATATATTAATGAATATTAGACAGTATTTCCCATTTTTCTTAAACTGAAAACCACCATCTTGGATTTGAAAATGGTGCCGTATATTGATTTTCGATCTTAAGACGTCGCACCGATTCCAAAAACTGCCATATTGATGGTTCGGTATCAGTATTTCCCACTTTTTCTGAAATCAGATGCCACCATCTTGGATTTTAAAATGGCGTCGGTCATCGATTTCCGGTCTGTAGACGTCACCCCGATTCCAAAAATACCCATATTGATAGGCAAACAAACCGAACGAAATAACAATCAACAAAAGTCAGAAAAACTGCGTGAATTCGGATCAAACAGCTTCGCTTCAATGCGAAAGTAAGTTCATTCAATTTTCAATGACTTTCAAGTGATGGTTGATAGTTTCGTCGTCACTTGACGATTTTCGATTGAAAGTGACTTTGTTGGGCACTGGCGGCAACTCCTGAGCGTTCGAACAAATTCTCCAAATTGTCTTCCTGAATTTCGAGATTTTTCTTTTGCAGTTCAAGCTTCTGGTCCTGATCCTGTGGGACTTCCTCCTTGGTCTGCCCGGGGCCATGCAGCGAAGTGGTAGAAATATTGATGTATCACCTGTCACTTTTGGAACAATTAAATAAATCATTGCCTTCTGCAACTGTGCCATAAAA
Organism: Ochlerotatus camptorhynchus; assembly: GCF_037179485.1. Classification (NCBI taxonomy): domain Eukaryota; kingdom Metazoa; phylum Arthropoda; class Insecta; order Diptera; family Culicidae; genus Ochlerotatus; species Ochlerotatus camptorhynchus. The sequence continues at coordinate 3,521,901 of NW_027040855.1, read as the reverse complement.
ATGGTTAGCGTCCTTCTGGAGGCGAACCAGCCCAAGGCTGAAAGCCTCCCTAATAAAGATAAATAATAATAATGGTTAGCGTCCAGCGTCAAAGATGAATCACCTCTCGTAGAAAAATTAACTGAACTTCTATTAAATAAGAAAGGAATGCTTCCTGAACTTCTTCACAGATTACAGAACAAGTTTCCTGAAAATATACGAGGTTTATGAAGATCTACGAAGTTCCTTGAGGTTCTACAACGTTCTCTAAACTGTTACGAATTTCTCTGAAAACATATGATGATGTCATAACTTCTAAGAAGTTTCTAAAACGTTGAACTCCCCCACTCTCCAATTTGTAAAGTAGCGGTGAAGAAATGTGACATCTCATCGATTTCGTTGACGATTTTTTCAAAATGATGAAAATGAATGGGATGAAGCACACTGATAACAAATTCTATATAATCGATGAGAAGAATACGAATTCATCTTCCTAAGAAACGATGCGTTGAGGGCGATAAAGAATATTGGGTACTGTTGACACAGTTGAACTGTCATGCAGGACTAAATTGGCTACATCCGGCCATGTTCCGGGTACCCCCGAGGACGTTTCTGACTTGTGTCAAAACCCATCATGTGACAGCTCAAATCACATGAGAATTCAAAAACAACTGCAACGGTAGTTATATCAAGCATCCACATTGGACCCATCAGGCCCGGCTCCTAGTCTCTAGGAAAAATTACCAGTTTCTGATATGGAATCAAGCCCATCATGCTAATCACATGTGGTGGTTTTATCAAGTGCCGAGTTCCACATTGGCCACACTCAGAATAGTTTTCCGAACACTTGATTCTGCATGCAACATTCAACTGCACACCAAAAATCTCGGTTGTAACTAAAATTAATATTTAAATCTTCATTAGAGAGTGTTCCCACCACGATCTTCAACTCCATTAAAGTTGTAGTGAGTCAGAAAAAGAAAAGAAAAGAAAACCTCACATCGTTACGTACGGAGAATGACTGCACACTGTTTCTGTTGATCACAATCAAGCATCGAAGTGAAATGAGACAGAAGAAATGGAATTGATGTGTACGGTCATCAAGAGTTGGCCCCAGTGATAGTCAGTTCCCAGCTAGTGCACAAAGCAGTAAATAGCGAAACAGAACTAAACCAGATGGTCCATGAAAAAGCTGATGTGCCATTCATGGGAAGACAAGCAAAGCTGCTTTTCCCTGTAAGTACAGACGGGACTGCATCACAAATCTACAGCATCGAGATTCGAGAATCCTGGCATAGGAAAAAAAAAAAACGTCCGGTTGTCGACAGTGCAGTGAGATAAATTGCATCATTCGAGGGAGTGGAGGTTCAACGTGATAGTATCCATTGCTGCTGCAAGGACTAACTATCCACCATGAAAGAGAAGAAACGTTCGTTTGTGCAAGTGGAAGATGGTTGGAATTTCTGAATTTAATTTCGACTGATGACGACGACGACGACGACGGTGCAAAAGCGATTATCTTTTATTCGCTCTATCTACCCGTATTTATATATCATGAAAATGCAAATCATGGAATGTTCAATATGGAATGGATGTAAATTAGAAGAGGTCACCACCGATATGGAAATGGGTTTGGACGGTAGAAGCGGTAGCATCTGCTGTTACATGCCGCAGGTCATAAGAAATGGTCATCAACATTCCCTCCCTTGTGGTTAATCTTGAAAGGATAATATTTATATCTTATCAACTCGGAAAGTTTCAACAATCCCAACGAAAATCAACTGTAATTGAAAGCAATTTGTTTCGATTAATTTCAAACAAAGTGGGAATTTCATCAGTCACTCGTATCGCCACTTCATTATCACGCGATGAATGTTTCAATGGGTGGTATTTTGATTCGTGGTGTTTCTCACATTTCACAGGAAAAGCGATACTGACAGAATCAACGATAATCGTGATTAGCTATTTATCACATTAGGTATTTAGTAATACACGAGCGTGAGCCAAATGAACGGATTTCATTCACCGGATTTGGTGGTTGGGATGGATTATGAGTAGACGAATAAATAAATCAACACGCAAATAATGTTCTGCGATAATGGGTGAGGAACAAGGGAAAGCATCGTCGGCTTTAGTGTTGACGTGTTTTGCTTATTAAGGATGGCTGCTGGCTTTTATAGAAGTCATGCCAGGCACTGTCGCGGATGGTGGGAAACTAAGCCACGAGTTCTTGTCAGCTGATGTGATGATTAAACAAAGGGGTGTGACTGTGATAACACCGCACTGGGTGGGAAAAACCAGTGTCAGTGGCCATGACCTTGCAGAATGATGCGTTTATTTATAAATTTACCTACAGTGCAAATGATTTCTAAATTTATTTACCTTTTCGTACGTACCGTTAGATTTGATAAAGAGTAACACATTGTTGAGGTATCATACACTGCTTCTTAGGGGAAGCTCACCGGCCCAAAAATAAAAAAATATTTTCGGAACGTTTTTATTTTTCTAAAAATATTGGGAAAAATTATCAAAAATCCAAGAAAATCAGTTTCTTCCTTAGATTTTTGTCAAAAATTACATGCAAAAAAATTTTTTCTATCCCATCATGAAAAAAAATTGGACTCTCAGAAAAACCGAAAAGTTGATGTTTTGTGGTTTTTTGAGTCCAACTTTATGCCATAATGACTTATAAAACATGTTTTTGTGATTTTTTTTAGATTTTTGATACTTTTTTTTCAATATTTTTAGAAAAATCAAAACGTAATTTTTTTTCGGAGCGGTCTGCTTCCCCTCAAACGTAGCCTACAGATTCTAAGCTCGGCCAAAGGCATTGATATGCCATTGAAATACCATTGAATTCACACCTGATGATGAAAAAAATTGATTCGGTTGGAGCACTTCTTTTGTTTTTGGGTGCAAACATTGATATCACGCGTTTTTATTAACTTCGTTCGGTTGCTAACGCATAATTGACTTGTTAACGCCGAAATCTTCGATTTATGTTATGGTTTTTGCTAGATAAGCTGGTCAATTAGGCCAAAGTAGTTCTCTACCCTATATTAAATATCTCCAGACGAGCTGAAAAAGCAAAACGTTGGCAAATTACAAAACTGCTAAGACCATGCTTTCTTCCCAACTTCAACACCTGGGTACAACCGTGTTGATGGTATAAGGAGGACAAAGATTGGCCAGCTAGCTACAGCTATGTTTGCATCCCCTCATTTGCCCTATTTTCAAAAGGATATACATGATGGGGTGATTCAAAACATCGTTTTTGCTCCACCGAACTCAATCGATTCCAAATCAGGTCCTGATAATTCTGCCAAACTTTGAGCTCATTTGGATGTGAACGCATACTATGACCCTTCACCGCAATGATATACGGAAAGGTTTGCTATATGCACTAATATGCAATTTTTCATGGCATGCTCCATCAACTTATACGATGCTGGCGTGCTACAAAACTACATCACACAACAGCACCGTGGTTTATCGCGGTAGAACTTGTTTCATACGAAAGTGAATAGTCGCGGCGGACGTTTCAAGACTTAGACTTAGTGGTATCTACTGGATGGACCGTAGATCACTAGCCAATGGCTTTCTTCAGTTTGCGGTCTTCCCAAAGGGAATCGCATTGAAGTCAGAGTCGTGCTTGAACAAGACTAACTTTATTTCATAAGATTTACAGAGTTTATATAGCCGAAAACGGCTTCACTATTTTCTACGGTAACAATTGACATTTCTTTAAATCTAGTGTATTAAAAAGATATAGAAAGAGACGCCTGGGAAGGTGTTGACAAACATTGAACAATTTTGGCTGATTTGGTTTTACGCGTTCATCGATATAAGTGTTGTGATATTGGACACTTTTTATTGCCCTTTCTGGTTCTACTAGTTCGAAACTTTTTGGTGCGCCGAGTCTAGAAAAAGGAAACTCAGCAACACACATGTTCGGTTCGTTCGCTATGGGCAATCGCACCATGCATGCATTTCCGACCGTCCTTATTCTATCGCGGTACTATGTGGATATGAATGAAGTAAAATGTGAGTTAACGGTAACGTTTGTTAATTGAATTGTGGATACGCTTTACTCTACTAATTGATTGATCAGGATAGCACAATTCTGTCAAAAAAAGTTGTAGCAACTTGTTTATAACTGAAATAAGTCGTATATAAGTTTCCAAGACCAATTTATAACAAGTGTGCTACTAGAGAAGATGCATAGTACAAACTGCTCAGCAGGCAACATTGGTATACTTGGGGACAACAGGCTACTATGTCATAAGTGCAACATACAGTGTTGCCAAGGGGGAATCAACTCTGCACACTGTGCCAGACTGTTCGGAACGTTAAGGCACACGCTGACACGTATGACACGAACAATATTATATAAAACGGCAACACTGTTGATCGCTGAAGCTTTTCTAATCAATTTACCCGTTTGTTTACTCCAAATGAAAATATCCGTCAATACTGGTGTGACAGTGGTTAATCCTAGAATTGTAAAAGTTTATTGAGATCAGTGTTGGCAAAATCAGAAATCAATTGATATTTTTCCGTTATCATGCGCTCGCAATATCACGCGTGATATTGTAACAAAATATCATGCTTGATATTGATTTTACAAGCTCCTTTGATATTGCAAGACTATTCACTACGTGCAAAAATCAAGCTGAGAGTTGACTCGACACAAAAATGATTCCATTGCACATCGTTTTCTTAGAAAGAGAAAGCATAGTTTGCTATCTCTTTTTAATCTTCACCGATGGAAGACGCGAAGGGACTGCTGCAAGCCATTATGGAAGTTTCGGTTGCATTCGGATGTAAAGCAAAAGTCATTAAACTCAATCTCACCATAGTTTGGTGAAATTTGCAGTTGGTGAGTTTTATTAGCATGATATTCCGTGCTGCGATATCACAGCTTGCAAAATCAACCGCAGTTGTTTGCGATTGTTGTTGATTTTTGTCTACGAAAATCAAGCGTGAACTTGGGGGTTGGTGAGATTTGAGCTTTTGATATTTTCCCAACACTTATTGAGATGCACCAAGTTCGGTGCCGTTTTTAAAATGGAAGAGGCATGGGATGATGTAAGTATTGTCAAAAGTTCTGCTCGATTGAAAAACGATTAAATAAAATATACAAACTCAACTTCTAGGCGTACTTTTGGAACTAGGGGCATGCAATAACCTTTAACTCCAACACAGGCAACGGCTGTAATTAAATTAATTCCATTAACTACTGCTTTAATTACATTTATTGCACAATGTAGAACATTAACTACTTTCTTAACTCTATTAATTACAGCAGAAAAATCGTAATTAAAGTACATTAATTACATTTTCAATACTTTTAATTACATTAATTACGGATGGATAATTTTAATAACCGTCAGTACTACTTCAAAACGCATTAATTACTTTAAGTACTTTTGATTGCATTTCAACTTCCGGTTCTTTGTCTAGCATTAAAGGGTGATACGGTCAAAATTTGGTCAATATCAACTTGACGTATTTCTTTCAATTTTGCATTTAAAAAACCTGAACACCCCTCATTTTGAAGGTGTGTGTGTGTAGAATGTTGCTCCTATTTTGATTTTGGAATTCACTCTTCAGTTGTCAAAATGCCGTCCAAGCAAGAAGAGCAGCGTATCAAAATTTTGCTCGCGCATCGCGAAAATCCGAGCTACTCGCACGCAAAGTTGGCAAAATCGCTAAAAGTTGCCAAATCAACCGTTACAAATATAATTAAAGTGTTTGGGGAACGTTTGTCGACAGCCAGGAAGTCTGGATCGGGGGAAAATCGAAAACCGGAAGCCGCTGAGACGACAAAGAGAGTTGCCGGTAGTTTCAAGCGAAACCCTAACCTCTCTCTCCGAGATGCCACAAATAAGCTGGGTGTATCGTCTACAACCGTGCATCGAGCCAAAAAACGAGCCGGACTATCGACTTACAAGAAGGTAGTGACTCCAAATCGCGATGATAAACAAAATACGACGGCCAAAGCGCGATCCCGGAGGCTGTACACGACGATGCTGACGAAGTTTGACTGCGTGGTAATGGACGACGAAACCTACGTCAAAGCCGACTACAAGCAGCTTCCGGGACAGGAGTTTTATACGGCAAAAGGAAGGGGAAAGGTAGCAGATGTTTTCAAGCACATGAAACTGTCAAAGTTCGCAAAGAAATATCTGGTTTGGCAAGCCATCTGTACCTGTGGCTTGAAAAGCAGCATTTTCATAGCTTCCGGGACTGTCAACCAAGAAATTTACGTGAAAGAGTGTTTGAATAAACGTCTGCTGCCTTTCCTGAAGAAACACGGTTGTTCCGTACTGTTTTGGCCGGATTTGGCATCTTGCCATTACGGTAAAAAGGCCATGGAGTGGTACGCCACCAACAACGTGCAGGTGGTTCCCAAGGACAAGAACCCTCCCAACACGCCAGAGCTCCGCCCAATTGAGAAATACTGGGCTATTGTCAAGCGGAACCTAAAGAAGACCAAAAAAACTGCTAAGGGCGAGCAGCAGTTCAAGGCAAACTGGCTTTCTGCGGCGAAGAAGGTGGACAAGGTGGCTGTACAAAATCTGATGGCAGGGGTCAAGCGTAAGGCCCGGCAATTCGGATTTGGAAAAGCGGAAGCCTAACTGAATATTTTTCCTGAATTTTATACTAATTGAACTTGAAAAAGAAATTTAATTTGATTTTTTAAATAAACGATTTTACCGATTTACACGCGTTTTCCCTTGACCAAATTTTGACCGTATCACCCTTTACTGCTGCCAGTGAGGAGGGATCATCGCCCAGCATGTCACGTATGCTATTTGGTACCCCGTGGAGTTCCCGCAGGTTCTGATACTGAGGGCATACGCATAGAATGTGCTCGATTGAGGCAAGTCCTGTGGAACGACGTCCCACCGAAATTGTGCGAGATCTTGCTGTGACCGGTTCTCAAACGCGACGGTATCTTCTGATCCCACTGGTTCAACGGTTCGGCCCACTTCCTCGTCGTCCCTTTGATCCGTCTAATGAAGAAGGTGTGGTTTTGGGCCCACTTCGCGTCCCAAGCTTCCCATACTTTGCTCACTATCCAAGTTTAACGAGAGTAAATTTGTATCAAAGTTTCTCATGAGAACCTGCATATCATCGTTTATGCAAGAAACAATAGATAAAGTATCATGATAAGGGTAAAAAAGTGCTGTATCGTCCGCAAATAATTTGGCTATTCCTTTAAGAGGTAAATTTCCAATATAGTTTATGTAGATTAGAAATAAGAGGGACCCAATATTATTTCCTTGAGGAATTCCTACGGTTACTAACCGGAGCGAGCTCTGTGCATCTTTCAGTACCACAAACTGTTGCCTATCACTTAAATAACTACGAATAATGTCATTTGCCAGTCCACGTATGCCATAGCATTCAAATTTTTGCAATTTGAATTAATGTGTAGAAATATTGAATGTCAATCATCGTAAAGCCTATTCGTTCATTCACGTTTTTCTGTGGTATTTTAAAAGTCAGATGCACATTTATAAAACTTTTAACGATCAAATTAAAAAAATATCATCTTGAAGGTTGAAAAAATCTGGGAAGTAGCAAGGAAACATTTGCAAAGCTCTATTAAAACAAGGAATGTTTTCTGTATCGCTTATAATACATTTATAGAACATCCTTTTCTAACTCTTCGTTGAAAAGATGTTTTTTTTTGTATTGCTTGGGAGCAACTTAACGCCTTCAACGGCTAGGAGCTAACGAAAACCAAACAATCGATCATGTGCGATCGAAGCTTTCCCGCCAGGCAACAAACGGATTTACTTTTACTTGAACATACATTCATTTCACCCATTCAGCATTGCATACATGTGAAATCGGTGACAGTTACTCTGCCTCACCCTGTAGTTCTAATGCTCTGCTATATTTTAGCTTCAGCACATCTGAAAAACCATTTACATTATGTGGATCGTAACCACATCTTAAAACCGATCTAGATAATAATCATTACCACTTAATCGGTTTCCCTTACTTGAATCACCCTTTTATACCGTAAAATACTCGCATTCATACCTTCCAGCAGCAGTTATGGGTTGGGAACACTATTGTCACATAAGTTTACATGTTGGCTGTCACCATTTTCTACACAGAGGGTTGCGTGCGTGTGTGCCCGTACTTCTGCGTAGAAGTCAAACGATAAGGGTTTACTTATCAATGATTTTCCGTTTTTATTTACCCTCTGCCTTTCTGTTGGTGAATGTGCGACACAAGGCCGGGCCTAACAAATCCATTCGGTAATTCGATTGGGCGTACATATTTTTTCTCTTTCTACCTAGAGATGTGTGCCGATCAAAATATTAGCTAAACAATATTAGCGCTATGTATGGGAGCGAGCTGTCAATTTGTTAGTTCTGTGTCACGAAGCGAAGTTATTATTTTGACTTAAGTCCTAATTTAAATCGAGTGGAAAACCTATGGAATCGAAAATAATATCGTTGCGTTCAGAAAACGAAGCTCTTTCAAATGATGTAAAGAACCCAATTCAAGTCCTTATTAAATGTGTATGGTTATTATGCTTAACATTTGTGGAATTATTGTGTCATTTGGGTTGTCGTTCGAGTACAGTATTTTTTTTATTAGAGACGGGCTCTATTAGCAGTTGCAGGCCAAATAGCAATGTTCCACTAAAGGTCCAATTTACATGAAACTTTGTATAATTGTTTTTTGTGGGCAATCATTCACCTTCGTGCTAAAATTCGACCTTCTGGGATCTTTAAAATTTTAACAAAATGGTGTATTTGACAATATTTAATAAATTGTAGTATGAAAACCGATACAACAAGAGCAAACCATCATCAGCGTGGCATTAATTTGACCAGCACCTGATTTATATTTGGACGCGCGCCGGGAGATTTTTATCGACCGCGGCGGCGCACATGTCTATTTCTACATCCATCGTGGGTCTGCTATATAGGAAAGTCAAAAAATAGACAGGAAATATCAGGTAGCTATAATCGATTGTGTCACGTTGGAGAAGAGAACCCAGAAATAACCAGCCAGGGATGCGAATGAACCCATATCAGTATCATGCAGATTTGATTTCGCACTGAGAAGACATGCTCCGAAATTGTTATGAAACAGGGAAAGAGTTTTCATTGATTTGCCAAGGTGGGTTACTTTTGATTCGTGAATTGAAAAGGATCCGAACAAGATTGATTTCTTTCTAATGATATTGGATCAATCTGGAGGTGAGGTAAGGATTTCTGACTGGTTAAAAATTACGGTTTTTATATTTAACCCAAGATGGAATAAATCCATCGCTGAACCGTTATGGGACAGTGAACATCTCCATAATAACCGGAAGTCAAACACATCATCACGATCAACAACCGCATCATTATGAACCTTGTAATAGGAATAAGATTCCCCGAATCGATGGATGTTTGGAGTGCCACGTGGCAGACCTCCAGCCTATAACCGAATAATGGTTTGAAACCATATATTTTCGTTTCCGGAAAGAACCCTTAGCTTCAATTCATTTAACCAAACCAAGCGCGAGGGCTACTGGTATTATAGATTGCCTTCTTGCTGGCTTCGCTCTCCCGAGCAAAGTAAAGTAACAACCTGATATCATCTAAATAACAAGTCATCATCAATTTTGTTTAATTCTACCGACGGCAGAGAGGCAGCTCTCACACCTGGACCCTACCTATTGACCCATCAACTCATGGACTGGGAACCAACAACTTTACTGCAGGAGATGAACTAGCCAGTTGGCTAAAAAGCTCCTTAATCAAGCTTTACAAAAAAAGGCATGATCAATGTATGCCTCAGAAAAACCCGGCGTCGTTCGTTAATTGGGTTAAATCCAGGTCCTGTGGAGTGAGAAGCAGTCACTATTTGCCATTACCGACGCCGCTATTGTTTTCAATTGTTACTGCATTACTAATTTAGTAATCAACCATAACTAATTTTGCTATCATAAAATTAAAGTACTATTTGTTTACAAGCGATGCAAGGCTAGCTGAAAACTCAAAGTAATATTCGCATGGTAAAACAACTATGATTTAAACCGCTAATCATATTTCAGTTATCAGCGTAAGGAAAATTTATATTGATCACAGGATTTGTTATCAAGTTGTTTTCAATGATAACAAAATTAGTTATTTTTGTGATATACCACGAGCATTTTTTGTTTGTTCGGTTGTCTGTTTATTCAATCAAAATGGTTAGATATTCAGTTTTTCAATCTTGATAACTGGTTATCAGAACTTGTTTTAAATTTGGTTTAACGCTTCATTCGGGCTCCCTGTGCGTGGAGTACGATTTCATTTCTTTTTCGACAGTAGAAAAAATCATTTTCGGAGGCAGTCGTATTTTTTTGGGATGAGTTGCTTACACAATTCGTCGAGGAAACCAATCCCTGTGTTATCAGAGGAAAATATTAAGGGTAAACAGACATTTGGAGGAATTTTCGTTAATAGATAATTCTATATCAGGATTTGTAAACATTCGGAACAGAGTTCAGATTTTTTTTTATTAAAGTCTACCCTAGCATTTTGGAACATCTTTCCTGGACAAGAACCATCAGAGGAAATAAATCAAACCGAGACTCCCGCGAATTTGCTTATGTGCTTCAACTACTTATGTCAATAGTTCACGTTGGTGACCCGCCTTACACGAATAAAAAACTAGAGTATTTCTGTAAGGACAATAATAACGCTTTTGGAATGCATCCAATTGAGTTGACGCTTGCAGTGAAGTTTCTTGGATTGAATAGGAATACAATTTGATGAATAACTATAGTTCACCTTTTGGCCGCAAAGCTGGCGCAGCAATTTAAACTTTTTTTATTTCACCAGATAGAGTTTTGCTGTCTTGGGCAAAGTTGTAGAACGCAAGATTTTGTGAAAAGTTGGCGAACAAATAAAAGCTTTAGATTTTCAAACAACTGTCTCTAATGTTGGCCTATGAATTAACTTGATAGGCCGAAGCAAGGATCTAGACTGACATTAAAGGCTGAATAAAAGTAAATTAGTACGCCCCTCGCGCGCTGCTTGGACGCCTTTAGTGTTGGGAATCTAAAATCATTGACAGTGGTTTATTTACACGTCTATAGAGAACAACTGGTGCAAGTTTGATCAAAGTAGTCGATCGCGTTCAGAAATAACGTCAAATGGAACTCAAAAAAAGAAAACATATTGTGTACAAATACCTGGAAAATCCGAAGTGGTCCAGTTTCAAGCTGGCTAAAGTGCTGAAGTTCCCGAAAACAACAGTTTGTCGAGCGCTCAAAACCTGCAAGGAAAACCTGAGTATGGAAAGGAATCAACGGACCTACGAAAAAACTGGAACCAAGGATCGTCAGCTGCGCAGCAAGGTGTTGAGGTGCGTAAAAGCCAACCTCGGTCTTTCGATCCGAGATGTGGCCAGAAGGTAAAACGCCAACTTTCAAACGATGCGAAACATCCTTGTCAGGAGCCGGCACTGGTGGTGCAGTGGTAAGCGTGACTGCTTTCTCACCCCAATGGGTCTGGCTTCCTGTGCACATTCGATTGTCGTCAATTGATGGCAATCGATGTTCGTCGGTGATTGGTAATAGATTGCGGAACAGATACCGACGTTAAATAAAGGAATTTAATCCTTGTCAGGAAAGGATACAAGTTGTTCAAAGCCAGTTATCGTCCAAACCGGCACATGAAGCAGAATTCTGTGACCAAAAAGCGTGCAAGGCTCTTGTACGACCGTGTTTTGACGAAACACAAGGCTGTATTTTGATCGATGACGAAACATGCGTCAAACTAGATTCTACCCAGCTTCCCGGTCAAAATTTTTACATCGTGACTGGACGTGGGGATGTGCCGGGAAGAATCAAGTTCGTGTTTGCGACAAGTTCGCGAAGAAGGCAATGATTTGGCAAGCCATTTGAATTTGTGGCCTGCAAACGGAACCAGCCGTCACATCCTCGACGAGGACATCCCAAGTTTACATCGAAGAATGCCCGAAAAAGTGTTGCCGTTGCAAAGTCATCTTTTGGCCCGATTTCGTCAGAGTGGTATGCCGGCAACAAGATCAATTTTGTCAAGTTAATGAATCCTCGGAATTGCCCTGAGGGCCATACATATTTAGCTGAGCCAGCAGTGTTGCACATTCAATGTCACCCGTAAGCAGCTTTCCAGCGAACATAGTTTGAACGACAGTCCGTCTCGCCTCTAATGGTTCGATTCCCAGGAGACGACAACGCTCCTCGTACGGTTGTTGGGTTACGCTCATCTCACGCTCATCTCACGCTCATCTCACGCTCGCTCATCTTAACTCATGCGTATGATTAAAAAACTGTGAACAGCAAAGTTTAGGGAAATTATTTGGGCTTTTTGTTAAATATATTTTCAAGATTGAACACTCACGAATAACATCTCAAAAGAGCGAAAATTGCTCAAATTATGCGATAAGTGAATTTTAACCTACGAGTATCTCGCAAATAACAACTTTGGGCAATTTAAGCATAACGAGCTTTTTTGTTGTAAATTTAATGTGTTATAATATCAACACTATTTTAAAGATATTCGATAACTATTACTAGTATTTTGGAAAATAATTATTTTTTCAATAATTCATAACTTTTTTGTTTATGATTTGCCCAGCAAATGCACAGTGTCAGTAGGTAAAAATTTATCTAAACTACAAAGTAAAAATAAAAAAATAATTTAAAAATAAATATGCAATTTGCGTAATTTTAGATTGTTTTTTTTATAATTTTGATTTATTTTTTGCGTAAAAAAAATTATAATTTTTTACATTGTATATTTTTTCTTGGAAGGCACAATACTTGTCCGCAACTTCTTCTAAGACACCATCTCGATCAAACAAATCGTTCACGAGATATATAATTTTCTACTGATGCGTATCATTTTTGCATAAGCCCTTTTCAAGTGTTAGTCGTATGCAAAACTAGGATACCATATATGTAAAATGGCATGTTGGCCAATAATAAACAACTGCGCAAAGTTTCATCATATGTAATCTTAAAAGGTAGATCCAAAACGATTTGCGAATCTGTGTGGAACTGCTCAATTGTATTAAGGTTTTTCTTTAAGTTTCATTAACAATGTTTTATTATTCATGTACGATATCGACTTTGAACGAGCAAACAAACTGTCGGATTGGTCCGGGCTTGATATATTATCAGTCGAGGTGTGATGTAAATGGCACGGTGGCTTTAGAGCAACCGTTTTTGCTTAAAGCGTAGAAGATCATGGGTTAGCACCCAAGCCCCTTTACATTACTTATTTGATAGGGTCACGTCGTTTGCTTAAACCATACTTTAAAAGATCGCATCACTTTCCCTGAACAATGCTTAAAGAGCAAATCGAAACATTGAATGGTGTGTGAAAGTGGAATTTAATCAAGGCCTAAGTACTTTTTCATAGCTTTCAGTTTTCGGATTTGAAAGATCGTCGGTTGCAGTGGATTGCTTACTGAACAGAAAAACGCGGTCCCAGGCCCTTTCATATTAAAGAAATATATGGTAAAATCACTTTTGTATTTTGCAAAACTTGTCGTTGTCGTCGGTGCCGGGTTTGAATGGTTACAGCAACTTGAGTAACGGTATGATGTGATATCAGGTGCTCGGTGGCCTTAGAGCAACCGTTTTTGAGTATGAGTCTCATCTCAGGCCCATCCACATTCAAGATTTGTCGATCGTTTTATTTGATAATGTAACTACATGGTAATAACAGCAACTCGGTGATTAAAAAAGAAGCTCGTCTGCCTAGTGGTGCACGTTTTTGCTTACTGAGCAGAAGACCATGGGTTCAATCCCAGGTTCCTTCGCGTTATATGAACGTTAGGACATTAATTCAGCTTATCGCTTACCATAACGAACCCTGCTGCAAACCAAACCCTATTAACCAACATCCCAGTGATTCTTCATGGAAGTGTAGAGAACTCTTCGGCTTCCATCAAAGCGAGTGTCACGTCAACACATTCCTACCCATTCCTTTCTTAACCTGCGTTCGGACGCGGCCGGCGCTGGTATGACCTAATTTGAGATCACCAGTTTTTACACATTGAGGATGATTGCTAGTCCCAAGCATCGTCTGTTGGTTCTCTGTGTAATTACAGTTGATCTGGCAATAACAGAGTAGCAACCGTGGGTGGTCAATCATGCTCATACTCATGCTTAATTTGAATATTGAAGAGAAACAATTAGAACTCAATTTTTGTGATAAAAGTTCCTTAGAGAAAAACCTCAATTTTTAATTTTTTACCTAATATTCACTCTTATGCAACAGTGACATTTGACTCTAAACTTTGTATTTACAAAATACTTTAAATTGGATATTTGGCAAAGAACTAAATTTTGTCTGGTTGCACTAAGGTGTTAAGTTAGCATTAGTATTAAGCAAGTTGCACAAATTCGTAGGTGGTACAAGCCCTATACCATTTTATGTGAGTACTGCCACCTCCTTTCGTTACCGTATTGACCGAGATATGGGATTGAACTCGGCCTCTTAGATGAAAGTAGCAGTATTTCCCATAATCGAGAACTGTCCTGGCCACGTTCTTGCAACTGCTGGGTATGGGAAGGATTTTTGGTTGGACACTTACTTAAGAGAGATGCAGAAAACTCTACGACCGCTCATAAGTGTCACAGGAGTTTGGAGGTTTCTTAGTGGGGATGGTAAGGTCATGCGTTCGGTAAACGTTGCTGGCAGATTTACGGTAGCATTGGTTATGTATTATTTATTGGTCAAAATAAATTAAATGTTTATGTGTGTATGTGTGAGTGTCTGTGAGAGTGTTTTAATAAATAAAAATGGATAGCTTTCACCAATTTTGTGATGTTGAAAGCTGATTATTCTCTGTTTGAATTCCTTTATGGTAAATTCATGGGATTCCATTGGGTTGGGTTTCTAGCCAGTTTCAAAATTTTCCAGATTTAGCAGAACTTTCTTCGTCATTGGCGATTCTTGCAAACTTTCTGTGTAAAATCGTACTAAACTCTAATCGAAACACGAAAAAACGGAACAAAATCAATATATTTGACAAGAGAAAAAAGTAGAAGGGTCTGTGCCTAGGGGCACGAACGGAAGCTTGACGTAGGACCGTTAGTGGACGGAATAAATGTAAAGAGCATCAAGTTCTTTTAATTGATCAATTATCTATTATCTCAACTCTTTCCGTTTTTGAATTGTAGGCGTACCAAATTTGTAGAGCAAGTTGATTAAGAGAATCAATGAAAATCACTTCCAAGTTTGTGTGGTCGTTGGGGGCTTGTGGTTCTGAATATGGACAAACAAGCACAGATAAATTATATTCCAACTCTTTACTGTAATATAAGCTTGGTGGCCCTGAAAATAGCCGTTTTGTTGCCAAAGTTGGTGATGATTTAACCTCCGAAACCAAACAGAGTGCGTCTCTGTCACTTCAAAACGTAGATGACATCCATGGCCGCTTAGCGGCGCCGGTGGTGTGGTGGTAAGCGTGATTACCTCTCACCCCAGCAGGCCTGGGTTCAATCCCAGTCGGCGCCGCCGGGATGTTCTGAGGCATAACATCTCTGATCACGCCTTCCTTCGGAAGGGAAGTAAAGCCGTTGGTCCCCGGTTCATGAGTTGATGGGTCGATAGGTAGGGTCCAGGTGTGGGAGCTGCCTCTCTGGCGTCGGTAGCATTGGTGCTCAGCACGGAAAACAAGATCGACGGAAAACAAATCAAAGGAAAAAAAAAAAAAAAAAAAAAAAAATCCATGGCCGCTTATGCTTGGCGTGTTTAGTGTAGGTGACAGCATCACGGATCTCATTTTCCAGGAACACCTCGTAAATCGAACCGGAGATACGTCAGACACCGCCACGGCGAGCCAGACAACGGATGCTGGTTATCTTGAAGAATTTGCGTTTGGTTCTGAATATGGCGATGAGTGTGCAAAATATTACGCAATTCCATCCTCGCTATTCGCACGCGCCCAAGGATCGGAGGTGAATGCCACTTCGACTTGTTTCGTCTACTTACTACTCTCTGAAGACTATGCTGGGGAAGCAGCATATGCATGTAGGTAATTGGTGGATTTGTTAGTTAATTCGACGCTTTTGGACAATGCTGGACATTTACCCGTTTTTCAATAGTTTCTTGTTGAAAATAAACATTCGGAAGCATTTTTATCGATGCGTAGCCATATTCCTGATCGATTGGTGATAAAATTATTGAAATTGGACCAGGTGCAGCTGAGTTATTAACGTTCAAAATCTTTCTTAATTTGTTACATGTTCCATTTTCGGTTTTCACAAAGTGTACCCCCATATAGAAATCAAAGACGTAGTCTTACGTCAAAAATCACGTCCGTCTTCGAATACCGCACACTTCGATCACTCTGGTTGCACTTTGGTGTCAAGTTGAGCAAAATAGATTTAATTTTGAGCTGCATCGTCTTTCCCTGTATGCGATGCGGGACATCATTTCATTGGAATTGCTTAATGCCACCAAGCCACAAAATCTTAGTACAAACGTGGCAGTCAAAGAAGAAGATGCTAACAAATTTGAAATAAACGATCCTTCTAATTGCTGTCATTTTACACTAGTAATCACATTATTTATGTCAACATTGAAATCCTAGCGAAACAAAATAACTGCCACGAAAACGTAAGACATCCTCTAAGACTAATAATACTATAATCATTCCAATTTACAACAATTTGCGACAGCTATCGAATCTCCGACATACGATTTTCTCGACCAAAACGAAAACACCACCCACATGCCGGCAGAGTACGATTGCTTCAAACGAGGACGAATTAAATTACCACTATCAAATAGAATTAGTGATCATATTCGTAGTTGCTTCCCTGCCAGAAGCGCGCCACGGCAATAGCCATTTCCCACAGGCATCGTTACCATATAATCTTCTCTCAGCTCATGTTTACCCACCGCTTGAACACTGCCTGAGTGGGGTCGTGTGTGTGTGTGTGTGTGTGTGTGTGTGTGTGTGTGTGTGTGTGTGTGTGTGTGTGTGTGTGTGTGTGTGTGTGTGTGTGTGTGTGTGTGTGTGTGTGTGCCCTGGCCTTACATATGTGGATGCCGGATTCTTGGAACCTGCCTCGGTAAATGTGCTTCCACATTCAATTAGCAATGTGCTCTCGAATCCGTGTTTTCAGCTGACTCCATGTTCATGGAATCAGGTAGCGGAACATGGTAAGTGTAAGCAACCTAAGCTGCAAACTCAATTTTCGCTTTCAAGATACTGTTTATTAAATTTTGTGAGATTGTGATGATAATAAACAACATTATCCACCTTGGATGGATGTTTCACGAAGGATCTTCATACCAGGAAGCTTTGCGATGAGTCAGTTATCAATAATTGATTCATTATTGTACATTAAATTGCATTGACGAAACAATTATATCTTTGTGCTAAACTGGTTTTGGTGCTAAGAATTAGACTTCACTGGACAGAACTGTGGAAATCTTCATGGAAAACTAACGTTAGCTTCCGAAGTAACAAGAATTTGTTTTTGGCAAGTTTGTATATTTTTCCGGCAAAACGACGTCTTTGATTGATTCCGCCTCGTTTT
This sequence comes from Ochlerotatus camptorhynchus, assembly GCF_037179485.1. NCBI lineage: Eukaryota > Metazoa > Arthropoda > Insecta > Diptera > Culicidae > Ochlerotatus > Ochlerotatus camptorhynchus. The sequence continues at coordinate 3,504,368 of NW_027040855.1, read as the reverse complement.
GCTAGCGGTAAATTTAAGCGATATTTTAGCAAGCCGTCAGCAATTGGCAAAGTAAATAATCGTTTCGCTTGGTAGCAATTAATGTTTGAATGAATTAGAATCAATATCGTTGGGTTTTCATACCATGAAGTAAGCTTTGTGTTTATGGAGGCGGATGGCGCAACACATCATAGCCAAACAATTAGACCTATCGATGTTGTTGTTGTTCCACTTTTATGACCTTCAGGCCGTTTGGGAAAATATTTGCATTTCTGATTAATTGAAACGTGCGATGTAGAATTCTTAATTGAAAACCGCCTTTGAATGTGATCTCGTAAATAGAATGCGGCGTTTCAAATGTTGGGGAAACCCATCAATACTTAAACAGCAGGAATGATAAATCAATAAAGCCCCTAGTGGTGCCATAGCTTCACATTTATCTGACACTCGTTTCCATCCCTGAACTTGAAATCCCTTTCAGGGATGTCATGAAATCTTCCATAATGACGACAGCTTCCATAATAGATAGGCCTCTCTTCTGCTCAGCCAATGCGGCGACAAACAAAGTGTCCCCAGCTGTCAAAGGTAATTTCCCGCCGGAGATGTATGCTATCTGCCAAGATTCCACATTCCCATTTCCCCCAACAAAGAGGGAGCTTTCATTTGTCGCTATCTCACACAATTCAAATTCTCAAGAAAACAAAAGGTTATGAGTGCTTCGCTAATTTGTTTATACTGCCGGCGGCAGCAGCGAGCGTACGGAAATAAAATGAACGTAAATTTCAACGCTAATGTAAAATTTACACACACCATACACCCGAATGGAACAATGCTTTCTGGGAAAGTTTGAAACGACGACATCCGGATCTTCTGAATACGGATGAAAGTACAAGTGAAAAGTTTCAGCGGTGCGATTTTCTTTTCATACTCTAGACTTACCGATGTGAGGATATTGCAGCTAATTAAATGTATGCTTAATTTTACCACATAAAACAAGTTCAATTCCACATTTCTACTTTAATGCCGTTGAGCAATCCAAAACTAATTTCTCTCCTAATGAACCACATAGCTACTATGTGCTATAACACCCATTTCCCATTTTTCATCCCAAGCCCTATGAACCGGAGATTAAACTCCCAAATCAACATAGACTTTCGCTTTCATCAGAACATGCTGCACACATACACACACACCTACATGCTCTTTTACACATCTACCCACAGTACCATTAGACAAATCTTGAAAGCTTTTCCATTCTCGGATGAACTGAACTGTTCTTCCAAAACCACCACCACCCACCATCACCCTTTCACCAGATCACATCGTCAGTCGGTAATCAGATACCGAGAAAATGAAGTCGAAGAGGGCTGTACAACCCGCCGCGTTCGAATCCGTCCAATCCGTGTGTCTGGTCGGCGGTTTTTCTGGTTTCAACGTGAACTTTGCACCCGGAGGGTACACTCGGCCGTCACAATTCTTCAGAAGAAAATTTATCAGACTGCAATCAAAGAGTTCGTCCCTTTTTGGATTGATTCTATTTAGTGGGCAGTTATCTGGTCTGACAGTGATGGTGTATTCGAAATCTAATTTCCTAGCTTCATTATTTTCCAGAGGAAGTAATATTGCGAGTCATTCCTGAGATATTTTGCTGGTCTGATGAGATTAAGTTATGGAATTCTTTGCAATGCTTATTCTACGAAATTCAAAAAAATGGTTACACCTTACGATTAACGCAAAGATGATCATCTTGATATTGCTGCTGGCCAGGAAAAATATGAATGGATATATTTGAAGACAGGCGATCATTATCAATATCTTACAAAGATTGGAGCATGAACATGGTTGACCGCCCACGGTTGCTACTCTGTGCATCATCAATGTGAAAAACTGGTGATCTCATACTTTAAAAAAGGCAATACCAGCTCCGGCCGCGTCCGGATGCAGGTCAATTAGGGAATGTAAAGGAATGTGTTTGCGTGATAGCGGACGACGGGGTAAGACGGCCAAGCTTTAGATTGTTGAAACAATCAACTCTTGTAGCAGAGTTCTATGCTACACCCAACCGAAGTATGTAAGATGTACTTACACTTATGACGATAGCAGGATGTTCGTGGAGACCGCATGAACGGAGGATGCAATATACGGAGCTGCGGTCCAATGCAATAAAATGGAGCAAGAAAATGTGGAGTGTATTAGTGAGTAAACTTTTTTTTTACATTATTTTTGAGATTTTTAGCCGTAGGCTAGTTCATCTCGTGAGTGAGTGAACTGTATAACGTCGAAAAAAGGTTTGCCGTCAACTGGGACTCGTACCACGAACGATGCGATTATCAGACCTGTGGTTTCTCCATTGATCTCTCCATGCTTCGGAACATGGAGAGGCTATAAGCGAATAAGAAGCGCTCATAGTTCAATAATTTAATTTCGCATGCTTTTTCTGCTGAACGGAAATTAGAGAGAATCGAAGTAGCTTGCTGGTAAAGCCGCAAGCGTAAACAGAACACGACACAAAAAAGACAAATTATCATTACATCGTCTACTAGGTCAACTGAGGTATTTGCTGCGGAGGATGATATAAAATGCAACTAACATTCAATGTCATACATTTTTGGTATGCGTGTATAGTATAGTTGAAGTTGTAAATCAAATTCTAGTTTGATAACAAGTGAAATGCCAAATAAAAAACAAAACCAAACATTGTGTATGGCGGTGGACTACATTTTTTAATTTCTGTTATTAAATAATTTAGCATGTAAAAGTAACGTTACTATAGGAAAATACAAGTCTGTTCGATGTACTTTCAGAGACAAAAAAAAAAGATTTCTTTTAATTATTAGGTATTAAAGAAGCTGTTACAGTTTGACTTGTATCGGGGTAAGACGGTCGTCTTTAGTTGGAATGTGTTATGTTCAGTGATGTCAAAAAATCTCTTCTAGCTATCAATGAATACGCACACACCCGTATAAGATTTATTAGTATCATCATAAGCTAGCGATGCAATCTGACTCTTAACACTAATACGCAGAGAGAGCATTTTGAACAGTGAGTTACCAAGATCTCAAGAGAGCAAACAACATAATTGCTGTGTGCACTCACGATACTTTACTTGTACTACGCAAGGCTTTTTGGCTACAATTTATAGATCTCAATGCATACAGCGGAGTACAAGAAGTTGTTCGGATTATGTACAACTGATGAACAACCGTGATGATCATTGCCATAATGATCATGATTTTTTTTTTGCTTTTTACAGTCTGTGAATTAGGAAAGACGCATTTATTCGCGTTGACGGTATTTTGATTAATTTTACCTGCTGTCTCACTTTCCGGCAGGTGCTTCCAAAAATTTAATATTTTGAAATCGTAAAATTGAACATATTTGTAGTTCTTTGGTAAACGTTCCAGTAAGTTAACAAAGTAACATCATGCTGAAGTTGACCGTTTTGTATGAAAATCTATTTTAGCTATTTTATCGAACACAACTGTACAACAAAAAATGGGGAGGAGTACCATGCAACAAATGTAAGAATCAGCCACCGTAATGACGTCAAATAAATTTCAATTTAATCGGCCATGGCATCTCTTCGATACAAACTTTTTGAAAATAAAAATTTTGTCCCGGGCTTTTACGGGTTGAACGAAAATCAGAATATGTCTCAAAAACTAAGCACAGCAAAAAGACAAAAAAAAAAATGAATTTATAAATAATCAAGATTCTTAAAATTCTGCATATTGACCCCAAAGTACCGACAAAAGGTTAAGGAATCTATCCATACTTATTAACGAGTTATTGGAAGTTATTTTAGTTTTTCATGCTTCAAATTATCTATATCCCAGCAGTTTCAGAAGATGCAAGGTTTTAGAGTTCTGCTGCAAGAGGTCCGTGAATAAATATTATATTTAAAATTTCAAAGCTTCCATAACTCCGGAGTATTTTACATTTTCAGAAGATACCAAAAGTGCTCAGGGTTTCTAGAAATTCCACGAATACGATAAATGATTGATTACTGCATGAATAAATCATTCATTGTATGGCTCTTTATGATAACGTTCCTTACTCTCAAAAATATGTGGGCAAATCTCCCTTACTAAGTTTTGTGAAACTTTTAATAAAATATAGAACGTAATCAGCATTCACAAAAGATTATTGAAAAAAAAAAAACAGTGATTGTAGTAATACTAACCTCAACAAATTACCCTTTTGAATAATATCTTATCCCTTAACAAATTACCCTTTTGAATAATTCCTTATCCCTTACTACGGACCATGCATCACATGGAAAGTATAATTCCATTACACATCATAAATTAAATACTCACTCAGCTTGACATAGAAACAATTACCCAAATTCTTAACCTACTGAGAAAACACTCAGTCAGCACCAAAACCTTTTCCTTTTCCTTATTTTGAGACCATTTAAGTGCTACCATATGTACACAATAAATTCCGCGCGTATGTACGCCAAATAGTTTACAAAACAGCCTAACGCGTCGCTTCCCTCCATGCTAGTTTTCATTTGAAGAACTCGGTAAAATAAACTCACATTCTACTTTCAACTGTCTAAGACTATAGTGGATAAATCCAAAAGTCCGATCTTGCCACACTGTGGAAAAACATTTAACGACTCATGATTTTGTATGAATTTGACAGATTTTTGATGCTTCAGTTCCGCCGTCTGGGAAACGTTTGAAAAAATAATGTACAGTTTTTGCAATTTATATGCTCTGAGAAATGGGAAGCTTTTTTATGGAGCCAGCTGCTATGGAAATGAATTTACTAAGCGGAATAAAATACAAAATAAACAATCTTACATGATTTCCATACTTATAGCTTATCAACGAGTGTTTGATTTGAGCACAACTCCCCAGCAGACGGTCGTGAACGGACAAGTTTACCACCATTTTAAAGCTATTTTAATGTTGTTTAGATGCATTTGACCTCTTATGCATTTATATGCATCAATGAAAAATATACAAGTCGAAAAAATGAATAAAATTGAAGAAATTTTATCAATAACTCATCGTATTCAAATTATGCAGTTATAAAAAGTTGTGTATTTTAGTTTGACAAACAACTTTGTAATATTGGCTCCACAAAGCTACAGCAAATGAGCCTGGAAAAATAAACGCATTATTAAATAAAAAAACAACAACTTTGTAGAACATAGTAAAATTAAAAAAAAAAAAGTGTGTTTTAGTAAAAAAAAAAAGTGTTTTTGTGGTCCGTCCTCAAACAACCCTCTCTATCTCGATTTAGTTGAAATATACGACTTTTATGTCTTGAGCAAAGTTGTTTGTAACAATGTTTGCTATAACTTTGCTTGAGACGTTACCCGGCTATCTCGACATTGTGATAAAATAAATTGTTCATCTTAATTTTAGGGGCATTAATCACAAAGTTAATATCTTCCAAAGATGCATCTTGTCGTGCTCAGTCGCAAAAATCTTACGGATTGAAGCTGGAAGTCTAAGGATTCGTTTGAGTATATTCAGCGTGTGTTGTGGAGAGAAAATGCAGTGAAATTTTTGTTTAAATTTTGGTTGCCAAAGACAGTTAACATTTTATTTAAATTAACTTAAACAAAATTTGTTATATTTTTCCCTGAACAATATATTTTTCCCAGAAAAATATACTTTTTCTCTAAAACATTGTGTCTGACGTCATTTCAATCAGACGTGCCATTTCCGTGCTACAATTCTTTAAAAATGATAAAATGCGATTTTGAAAATATTACAAGATCCAAAATGATCGAATAATAACAAATTCAGAGCTAGTGGCAGGAAGAGACACGATAGCTATTAGCTTAAACACTTGTGAAGAACTTGAGAATAGTTCTAAACAACTTTCAAATTTGATCCAACATGACTTTTATGAGAGTTGCATCGAAAAGGAATGCTCTACAAAAAGGGATGTACCTTGGTGGAACAACAGGCTACAGAAACTTCTTAAAAAAGCCCGGAAGCTTTTAAATATGGCTAAACGAACACAACAGTGGGAACAATATAAGGAATCCCTCACAGCTTATAATCAGGAAATACGGAGATCAAGGAGAATACACTGGAGGCATACATGTGAGAACATTGAAAATACTCCAGCAACTGCTAGGTTGCAGAAAATACTCGCTAAAGATCATTCCAATGGTCTGGGCACTTTGAAAAAAGAGGATGGCTCTTTTACTACTTCTACAAATGAAACGTTAGAGTTGATGATGAGAACGCATTTTCCATGTTCTATTATTAATTCAAACGAAGACCAAAACGTAACGACAACAGCAATTGGTATCGATGAAACCAGGACGGATATTCATGAAATATTGCATGAAACGACTAAGTTAGACAGAACAAGAGCTGATGCTTGCACTTTGGCCAACAAAATCTTTACTGAAAGAAAAGTAGAATGGGATGGATTTTTTCCTGTACTACTACAGAAGGGAAAAGCGGTTTGGCGGCAGTGTGGCGACGAGTGCGAGTTATTTTTATGCCCAAGGCTAATAAAAAGGATAAAACTTCACCAAAATCTTTCAGGCCAATAAGCTTATCGTCTATTTTGCTAAAAATAATGGAAAAAACCAATAGATGAACACATAAAGTCATCATATCTAGTTACAAATCCTCTGAGCAAACATCAGTTTGCATACCAGGAAGGTAACAGCACTTCATACGGTTGTTACAAAACTATAAAGATCTTTTGAAGCAAAAAAAATTTCACTTGCTGCATTCCTTGACATTGAAGGTGCATTCGATAATTCATCTCACGATTCAATGACTACAGCTATGATGAAACGTGGTTTCGATCAAAGCATTGTAAATTGGATCAATGAAATGTTATCAAAAAGAGAAATATCAGCCAACCTTGGAAGCTCACTCATCAGTGTAAGCAACCAAAAGATGCCCGCAAATAGGTCTTTAATAGTTGATGATCTTCTAAAAAATTTTATAGCCCAAGGCTTCGAAATAACTAGCTTCGCAGATGATATAGTCATAAATGTACGTGGCAAATATGATTGTACTATCGCTAACAGAATGCAAATTGCTTTATATTTTGTCTCATCGTGGTGTGATAGGGAAGGATTAAACATAAATCCTTCTAAAACTACTATCGTGCCATTTACGCGAAGGGAGAAATTTGCATTAGACAACATAAGATTGCAAGGCACACTTTTGGAACTTTCTAATGCTGTCAAATATCTTGGAGTAATCATTTATTGTAAACTTAATTGGAATATGCATCTAGAGCAGGCAATAAACAAAGCTACTAATGCTCTATGGATATGCAAAAGAACATTCGGTAAACAGTGGGGACTGAAACCGAAAATGATCCATTGGATTTACTCGGCAATTGTGAAATCCAGGATTATTTGCGGTGCATTGGTCTGGTGGCCAAAAACAAAAGAGAGTGTTGCTCAGAGAAAGTTAGAAAAACTCCAAAGGTTAGCAACTCTCTCAATAACAGGTGCAATGAGA